>NC_053039.3:344046860-344650152 GCF_002575655.3 Aegilops tauschii subsp. strangulata
TATCGAACCCGAGACCTCAAGTTTGATGAGCGAACAGGCTAACAAGCTACACCACCCCCACATTATGTTTAACGAGAGGAAAATAACCTTTAATACATTCCTGCATTCGTGTGACAAGCATGTCGTGTTTTTTTTGCGTGGGAGTCATTGGGATTTAAAGCGGTGTATCTTACCTCACACATCTCGCTACTGCTCGTGAACACTATCCAATTGATCCCTCTGTTCGCTCACGTACTATTTTGAGTGAATCCGTATTATAACATGCACACAATTTTGGGCACTTGTATTCGACCTAAGTCAGTGTGCCACCATATCTCGTACTACTCCCTCCGTCTAGGTGTGATAAGTCATGTTAGAAGGTGCAACGGGACCAAGGTGCAAGCATATTTTTTTTTTCAAAACGAGGTGCAAGCAGATTGGAGGAGAAGGGGAAACTTGACCGGTCCTTCCTCCAATCAAAGCCCTGATTTCTGTCTGTAAACGCAACAATTAATCACAACAACTAAGAGATGCCGTTTTAGCTACCATGAATGGCCACATATTAACTCGCATGCATCAACGCGTAGTTGCGCTCCATGCATTGGGTTTCCGGGGGAGATAACAAGGCAGAGTAAGGAGCGTTTGGTTACATTGCTAGGCTGGTCATAGTGGTGAGTAACTTGGAATAGTTACATGCATATGTTACTAGTCTATGTTACTACTTTCATAGTAGGTAGTAACATATGGATGGTAACATGCAAGTCTAATTGAGATATAGACTCATTTTACCTCGGCTTGTGTGTGTGTGTGTGTTTAACAGCATGTGTGTGTTAGAGAGAGTGACACATCGACCTACTCCTACAGAGAGATGGTGTGTAGTGTACGATTTAGCCGCGAGAGTCGGTGCATCCTCTCGTTTCCGGGCGTCCGGTCGGGACAGGCGGGACAGTTGCCACGCCCGCTCCTGACCAGCCTGACCCACCCAAAGCCCCTCCATCGCCCGCGCGCGCTTCGAGCCCGAAACAGTCAGCGCCGCTCCAAAGAATCGGTGCCGCATTCATGCTTGGGCAGAGCGGACGCGACCTCTCACTAGCGCCTGCGTTGAAGGGAGAAGCGGATTCAAGAGAGATGGTTGCTTCGTCCGTCCAACTTACAGCTGGGTCTATGTGATTTGACGGCTCATTGGTCATTATTACTGAGGTGGTAGGACTGCTGGATGTCCCACGCTTTCGGCGAAAGGAGGTACCACTAGATTACAATTTTCTCCATTCTCAGCGGAGGAGTGCGAGAGCAGTGAAAACACGCAGGCTCAGTGATTACATGGCCCACCTCACACTATCACCATATTTTCTAGGCACCGTGCGACACCTAACTCTTTACATAGTACTAGTATAGTACATACTGTAATTTATCAGGGAGATAAATTTGTACAATGCTATGAAGCTTCCAGCTTCTGTTTCATGTATCTTGCGTCCAAGGTTGCCTGTTGCAACATTTCATCAAATACAAAGGAGACTAACATGCATGCTATTGCATCTCAATGATTGACAGATCATAGCCAATATGTACTCCCTCCGTTTCAAAATAAGTGTCTCAACTTTATGCAAACTTTAGTACAAAGTTGTACTACTACTAAAGTTGACACTTATTTTGGAACAGAGACAGCTAAAGAAAAAAGATCCATGTAGTCCCTAGCCCTTGAACTGTAAACCCTAACCAGGCTTTAATTTGCTGGCAACGTTGGAGATTCCTTAGAAATGAAGTTTGCAACCCTTTGACCATCGGATCATTTTGTGCAGTTTCACCAAAGTCGAGATGAGCATCCCTGTGGCAAAGAAATTGAAGAAGCGTGATTAGAATAAGATTACTAGGACTAGTTGATGAGACATAAACTCATCACCAATACAGTACGTAGAAGCCAGTAGAGGTATGTGCGGGGCAAAGAAGTAGAGAAATATCCACATGGAGTGATGTGGGCAGCTGGAGCAGTGGTGCAAGCCGGCTGTAAAGGGAGTTGTACCTGAGGGATGTCGGGACGTAGCTCAACCTAGAGGAGGGCGGCGGGAGGAGGCAACTGCCCACGTCGCGGCAGTGAGCAATGGACGGAGGCAACCTCACCGGCTTTGTGAGAGAGAACGGCGGGGACCCCTGATCTGGACGTGCTGACAGTGGGTTTTCACCGTCGGCAACGGCGACCGCATCTACTCTAAGCATCCACCCCTTCCCCCGGCGGACGTGATCCGCCGGGATGTTAGAGATGTGGCCACAGTCGTTTTGTGCGAGAGAGTGTGAAAACTGAAGAGAGCAACCCCAACAAGCAATCGTGTAGGCTCGTCCTGCCTATGTATATAGTGGAGCAGATTCCTTTTCTCTCCATATGAACCTATTTATATTGCGTACGTGCCACTAAAGAAAAAAACTTTATTTATAAATGACACAACACCTACTACTCGTTCTCCTATAAACCTTGCGCTTGGGATCTCCAAAATATTAACCTTGCGATTGGCTCTTCGCCTCTTCGGGAAGTCAAGCAATAATGGAACTCAAGTATATATCATTCTGGCTATATGAGACCAAATGAATTGCTGCACATCCACCACGTGGGCAAGGGTCGAGGGGCGAGGGAGAGTGCGTACTATTACGTCCGTTTCAATATGGACTACATACGGAGCAAAATGAGTGAATCTACACTCTAAAATACGTCTATATACATCAGTGTTTGGAGTATGTACTACTAGTTCATATTGAAATATACTAAAGGACATATATATTCCAAACAATATGATAATCTCTCTAACCAAGGTAGTAGGGACGAGGAGTAAACGAAGGGAGTAGTAAATTTTTCTCCTCGTCTTGCGAGCCACCGCGCGCGTGGGCGAGGGAGCGGGCGTAAGGCGTACAGTACTACTAGTAGTAAGCAAGCTTCACCTCATCCTGCGAGCCACCACGCCCGTGGGCGGTGGAGACGGCGTACTAAGCAAGCTTCTCCTCATTCTGCGAGTTGACGGGACACATCAAAAGTACTCCAGTGTATAGAGCCTTGCCTCTAAGGTAGGCCCCACATGGTTTGCCTCTTTTTTAACATAACGCGTCAAGTCGCAATTTGTTTGTTCACCCGTGGTAGATGATCCTCCCTCCATCAAGTGGACAACCAGTACACGTGTCAAATTACCACGTTGGCTGCCTTTTCGTACAGAAATGAGCTCCACCATGTACCCGCGCGGGTGTGGTTGGGAAAGAGACGGGAGTACGTGCGCCGTGCGTGCACCCCTTCTCTTCGTGCACGTCCCCCACCTACGTGTGTGTGTGTGAGAGATACAAACCTAGAAAAATGGCTTGTGTGTTCGTGAGTGTTTTTTGTTTTGGGGGGGGGGGGGGGGTTGATTTCGTGAATGTATTTGTGGGAATATGTGTCGATGACATCTCAAACAAAATTTTGCATGCAATGTCGACTGTGAAATGGAGGCCTATCCATATCATATATAGAGGGCTGGGCGATCCACGAGAAGAGAGGGAGGGGTCATAGATATCGATATAGTCGAAGAGAGGATCAAGTGGGTGGGTGCGAGATCGATGAAGAGAGCCATCGAAATTGTGTGTGTGTGCAAGTCAAAGATATAGGGCGACTGACCTACCGGAACATCAGAGGGCACAAGTCAAGTTTGTGTGTGGCAGGGAGACATGACTAGAGCGCTCGATGTATCGGTGTGTGTGTGGGTGGGGGTGGGGAGGGGTAGGCAGAGGCCTAACTATAGAGGTAGAACGACTCGTATATGTGTTGAGAAGGAGAGACCCAGCTATGTCTTGAGGGAGATCGGTCGACATCCATACATAACTGAAGGACGGGAAATAGGATGGGGCAGAGAGAGAGATAGAGATAGAGAGAGAGGGAGGGAGAGGGGTAGAGTGCTGGATGGGTGATGGAGTTGCTTCTCGAAGATGGTGGGAGAGTCCTACTAGACAAACTGAGGGTGGAACTGCAATATTATCAATAAGAGTGGGGATGTGTTTCTGTGTGTGCCTGTGCGTGATAGATCTGTCGGGACGCATCCATGGATGATGAAGGGGAACCATGTGTTTGGTAAGCAAACCTAACTAGATCGGTAGATCAATTGTTGTTTGTCGGAGGAAGGGAGAGACATAACTAATGAGGTAGATCGATCGACGCATGGGGAAACCGGGTTATAAGGACCTAGCTAGCTATATGTATAGCGGGAGATCGGTCGGTGTACGTCCATTTGTTAGA
Organism: Aegilops tauschii subsp. strangulata; assembly: GCF_002575655.3. Lineage (NCBI taxonomy): Eukaryota > Viridiplantae > Streptophyta > Magnoliopsida > Poales > Poaceae > Aegilops > Aegilops tauschii. The sequence goes on from NC_053039.3 coordinate 344,051,086, forward strand.
GGCAAATAAGGCCAGGCGAGACGGATAGACAGAGAGAATGGAGCTAGGAGGTGGTGCGAGAGGCCCATCTACTAGCTAGATAGGGGGAGGAGTGTGTGGTTGTGAGATCGATGAAAAGAGGGGCGAGAGTTTACACGTGTGTGGGACCGTATGAGAGACACGAGGCAAGGACACATAAAGGAGGAGATTGAAGGTGCGTGTGTATGTTGTAGGCAGACATCGCTGGAGAGGTTTATCGATCGGTGTGTGTCAGAAAAAAGTTGTGGAGACTGTGGGAGAACGACCTAAAGAAAAAAATGAATGTGTGCGATGGATAGAATGCTGAGGGAGGGGGAGGGCGAGGAGGGCGTGTGCATGCACGAGAGAAAGTTAGTGGTAGCTACAAAGGTTAGAGGATTGTGTGGGTGTAAGATACTAACAAAGATCATAATTTGATATGAAAGTGGATTCATATATTTGAATAGGAGATCATAGTGTTTTAAACATATGCATGCATGAATATAGCGGTGATACGCGTGTTTTGGTTTTGCACATGTTATACCATAATGTGATAATGCATGGCGTTTGCAACTCACATCTAAATGTCGAACAATCTAAACCATACTATACATTGAACAATCTCACATTTTATTTGAATTTGTGATAATGTTGTGGCGTTTGCAGCTTACAACTAAATATCGAACAATCTAAACAATACTATATATCGAACATTCTCACATTTTATTTGAATTTGTGGTAATGTGTGGTGTTAGCAACTCACATCTAAATACTTGTAGGCGTAGGGGGCGGGGCACCATATATAATGTGATAAACACATTATACATATGAGACATGGTTTAGATTATAAAGATCTAGCTAGAGCTTGAAATGTACTGTGATTTGAAATCAACATAAAGTGGATTCAAAAAATCGAGTTCGAGTTCATATAGTACACATAGTTCATATGTAACTCGAGACTAATCATGTTGTATGCTGTGAAGATAATAGACAAATGATGGTCTAACTTGACAATAATGATGATTGTAGATCTTATTAAAATAGAGAAACGAATTCAAATGCTTTGACTTCACAACAATCATTATTGTAGATCTTATTCAAATAGAGAAACGAATTCAAATTTAGTTCATATTGAAGCGGTAGTATATACGTTTGGAATGCACTAAAACGTTCATTTGAGTAGTAGGTTGCATGCATTATACACGTAGTGAAACATTTTAATTGAACATAACATGAATTCAAAGTTTTGAATGACATTTGTAGTGCGAATTGATTTGGTACAGTACACGTTAGGCTTGTCCGGAAATTTCAACCCGGGCCTTGTTAGCCCGAAATATTTAAGATATATCTTTGTCTCGTTGTGCTCCGACAACACCCTCCATCTCAACCCGCGCCTTGCTATTCCAAAATTACAACGCGCGCGAAAACTCCCACCTCCTGTGAAATCCCGACACGCAAAATGCCCATGATACCCCTGAAACGAAAGAACCGCCTCAAATCGGTGGGGGTACTTTCGTAACTTACCCCACATTTCGGACAAGCGCGTCCCTAAGCCATGGTTCCCCACTCCCATCCCATCCGCCCACCCATTCGTACACCGAGGCTGGGAAAACCCGCGAAGCCCCACACCCTCCTCCGTCCGCCACCCAGCCAGAGCCTCTTCCCCGACGACGTCGTCCACAGCAACACCTCGACGTCCCTCATCCACCGTACCGGATGAGGATCCGTCGTCGATCTAGTCATCCCGCCAGTTCAGCCACCCGGTCCTCCACCTCCAAGGAGCTGCCCCGACGTTCCCCTCGTCTTTCGCGCCACCTCCATTCCCACACCGCCGTCTTCACCTATACCACCAGAAGAGCATCATCATCACCGTTTCCTCAGATGAAGCTGCGGCCTAATCGGCGCCACCAAAGAGGTTGTACACTAATCGCCGCATTTTGTTCTTGATTCGATCTCACGGTGTTGCCGGCGCTCGGTCCCGAGCCAACACGGCGCGGCTCCATCCACTGCGGCGTCGCCGACCACTTCCTCCACGGTGTCGCTCCCTCGGCGGCGACGTCCACATCAGTAGGAGCTGCTGCTGCTTTAGCTCTCGCTCGCGCTGCTGCTCTGCTCTTGCTCTCGGTCCCCTGCCTTGTCTGCTCTTGTTCTTGCTCTTGCTCGCGCTGCTTCTCTCGCTCTTGCTCTTTCTTGCGATGCTGCTCTGATTTAGCTATACTTATGTCGACGGAATCGAATTTTGGGTCAGTCGATTTTCAGGGGGGCTCGCCGGAGTTATGGAAGAACCAGCCGCAGCGGGGAGGGGGGCTCGCCGGAGAGGTACCCCACTATCTATCTTAGGGTTCAGGGTAGGGCGGTGGCGTGGGGATCGCTGGAGAAAAAGCTCGGCACGGGGGGCCTAGAGGGATGGCCGAGGCGGCGGCGGACCGGCGGTGGGGAGTGTTTTCGGGGCGGGGAGTGTTTGGCCGGTGGTGGCTGGCGGCTCAGGGGGGTGGTGGTTGAAGATGAACTGCAGGCCCTTGATTTCGTATCCAACGGCTGCAAAATCGACTGACCAGTGATGAAAAAGTCAGTCGACTGACGTGTAGCCTCACCTCTAGTGCATTCAGTTTCGACAGTAAAATTCAGTTTCGACAGCAAAATTCAGTTTCGACAGTCAAGTTCAGTTTCGATAGTTAAATTCAGTTTCGACAGTTAAGTTCAGAGATGAGCGGCTGATGTATTTTACATCTAGCACTTTGTGGTTATGTATTTTACGTCATCTATTGGAGATGCTATTAGAATTCCACTCAGGTTAACGTTGTCTCTCTTGTCCTGCTTCAGCCTCGGCGTCGTACAACTCACCGGAGCTGCTCCAATGATGAAACCCTCCATCACAACGGAGCAGTACCTCGGGCTCCATCTCCAGACGCCTAAGATCTTCTTCCCCTCCTCCGACAGCCAAGTCAGCCGGAGCATCCTCACCGGCCAACCAATCACGCTGAGATCGACATGGCTTCGCCAAAGAGGTTGTACACTTCTTGTGGTTTGACTTAATCTCACCATGCTTCTTTGCATCCTGTGATCTTCCAATTCTTGTGAACCAAACACCCAGCTTGGCAGAAATCCTGTGTTTTTAAATTCTCTGTTTTGCACGTGCATTCCTATCCTATTCCTGTCTATTTCCTATCCCTGCATTGTTAGAATCCTCAAATTCAAACAAGCCCTTACACAATTACTTCTGTTACAGATATGTGTCAAAGAAAACCTTGTGTGGTTTGTCCTGCTCCTGTGGTGCTGTGTTCCACCCCAGCTCAGCCGCTCCCACGACAGAAGGGTTCACCACAGCAGGGATCCGCTCTCCAGACTGTCTTTCGCCGCCTCAGATCTTCTTCCCCGCCGCCGGCAGCCACGACGACTGCATTACCATCAGCAACTGAGCAGATGACCTTGAGGACTACACAGGTCCACAAGAGAGGTCGCACTCTTCCGTGTCTGCTTACGTTATGCATCGCTTAATATGATGACATGCTACTTTATCGTCGTGTTCACCTATTAGACTGCGAGTCAGGTCCAAACTTATGCCGAAACTTGAGTTTTTAAATGGTTGTGGGGTACATATTGGGGCAGCAATCAGTACTATCTGTCTACTATCTGGTTAATCTCGGGTGTCTACTATGAGTTTCATGTTGGGTGCAAACAAATATTAAAGGAGCCATTATCTGTATTTTTTAACTAAAGCTATTATCTGCCTGCTATCATTGGTTTTGGGTCTATCCACAGTTTGCTACCATCACTCTGGATTTGTGCATGCACTCCTTACATAATCTCACTATGTTTTATTCCTATGCATGTCAGTTATTGTACACAATGGAACTGAACATGTAGAGCAAAAGAGACGAGCCTTGCGTGGCAATAAAATTTCATGTAGACGTTGCTCCATGGTGGGCGCAAAGGCAGGCCCCCTCCACCCATTTCGGATCGTAATCAAGAGGAAGATAACTGTTCTGAGGGGATTGAGAAGCAGAAGACCACTCCTATTTACCGCATGAGGTCTTCGCTCTAACTTGGCATGCTAATGTTGGTAATATCACGCATATGGTGCCTTGCATTGCTTACTATATACATCAAAGATGTCATCTGCTTAGTTTAGACATGCTTTGTGTCAATGCCATCTGTTTAGTTTCTTTATCGTATATGTGAATCATGCAATGCCATCTTGTTTAGCCAGGCATCATATATGTGAATTTTGCAATGCCACCCTAGTTAGCCAGTCATCTTATATGTGAATTATATCATGACATCATTTTTTTATTACGTGTTAAATTTGTCAACAATGTTAGTACATTCAATTACTCTTCCTTTGCATCAGCCATTCGACACGGTCATGGAAAAATCTGGAGTGGAAACAAGGTCTTCAGAGCAGACAATGCTATCTGACGAAGTGCATGTCTTGCTGGTTACAGATAGCTCCTCATAGGAGGATTCAGAGACAGATGACCAGTCCTATCCCCCCCCCGAGGTGCATGCTCTAACTTGGCAGGGTTATGTTGCTCGTGCGTATGGTATCTTGCATTGCTATGTCATTTGCTTAGTTTAGACATGCTTTGTGTGAATGCCACCTGTTTAGTGTCTAATTACCATATATGTGAATTATGCAATGCCATCTTGTTGCAAGACATTATATATGTGAATTATGCAATGCTATCTTGTTGCAAGGCATTATATATGTGAATTATGCAATGCCATGCTGTTTAGCCAAGCGTCATATATGTGAATTATATCATGCCGTCCTTTTTTTGTATTTCTCATTGCTTTTGTCGAGAATGTTTGTATATTCAACTGCTCTTCCTGTGCATCAGCCATTTGAATTGGTGATGGAGAAATCTGGAGTGAAAACAAGGTCTTCAGAGCAGACAATGCTACCTGCTGAAGCAGATATCTTGCTGGTTACAGATAGCTCTTCAGAGGAGGATTCAAAGGTAGATGACCAGTCCTGTTATCCCCCTGAGGTGTATGTCAAACTTGGCAGGGTTATATTACTCACATCATGCATATGTTGTATTGCAATGCTTAGTTTTACATCATATACACGATATTGAATGCCATCTCCTTAGTTGACACATCATATATGTGATTGCCCTCTGCTCACTTCCTTAATATATAAATCATATATTCGAATTATATCATGCCATGATGTTTACATAGACAACATGTATCTGAATTATGGCATGCCAACCCATTTTCTAAAGACATAATATAGTTATATCATCTCATCCTGTTTACATAGTCATCATATTTTGAATTATGTCATTCTATCCATGAATTATATCATGCCATCATGTTTCCATCGATGGCATGTTTGTGATTTATGGCATGCCAACCACTTTAATAGACACATCATATAGTTATATCATGTCATCCTGTTTACATAGTCACCATATTTTGAACTATGTCATTCTATCCTATTTAGTTAGCCATCATACATGTGAAATTGTGTCATGCTATCCTGTTTAATTAGCCATCATATATGTGAAATTATGTCCTGCTATTCTGTTTGGTTAGACAACATAAATGTGAATTATTTCATGCCCTGTTTTCTTCCCTACTATACATTGCACCTGTCTATCTTACAATGACTGTACATTCAATTACTTTTCTTGTTTATCAGCCATTTCAATTGGAGGGGGTGATGGCAGTATCTGTGGGAGTAAAAACACGGTCTTCAGAAAAGATCGTGCTACCTGTCGATGGAGATAGAACCACGGTTGTACTTACCTAAGAACCAGCCCCACCACACATAACCCAGACTCACGCAGATTGTACCCCTACCCAGTTGGACAGGGAACCAGCTACACCCCTTCTAACCCCAACCCCAGCAGATAGTAACCCAGTTCCTGTTGACAGCACCGTCTCCACCACAGAGCACCCAAACACGAGCAGTTAGTAAGGCAACTGCAATGCCCAAAGCACGAGGACCACCACTCCCCCCAAGTCAACGCTTAAAGCATAAGAAGAATTGTTCTCAGGTCAGGTTCCGTAGCTATGGTTCATACTACTTTGCTCTTGCATCACTGTATTTACTCATACCAACTAATTTCAAATTTGAAGGATGCAATTGAAACTCCAATGGCGCAACAGGTATGTTTTAAACCCGTTTCTTTAACGTGTTTGCTGTTGTAACTTGCTCTATGTTGATTTCAGTTTCAATTGAATAAACAGTTATGTTCTCATGCCATGCACATTACAAGTGTTGTTATTGTTGTGTAGTTTCCCACACTTATATTCTGTCTATGCTGCTTTGTCTTAAATAGATATGATTCTAACTATATCTATCTTGATTTGGCAACATAAACTAGAATGATATAGACCATACAGTGACCATACTACATAGATATATGTTTGTTTCATGCTGTTATCCTATCCACCTCACTACTAAACTGGTTTACCAAAATGAGTTTCATACACTACATTGTAAACCTGTGATGTGTTTGTTTGTTTCTCTTTTAGAACGCGGATAAAATATTGGAGAAGAGTACCCCGTTATGCAATGGTAAAGGAAGTAATGTAGATAAGGTTCAAGGTAGTGAGACATCCCTATTGGTCTCCAAGAAAGTTGATAAAAACTATATTGAAGACACTGAGACAACCCCAAAGTCCTGTCTTGATGTAGTGTTCGAGTTACTGGCTACTACTGCTGGCACCAGCTCTTCGAACTCGCTGCCTGAATCAGTTCGGCTTCCTGAGTCTCAACTTCAAGTTGAAAGACATCGATCAGATGTTATGCGACAGGAAGCCGAAGGACTGAGGAAGTCCCTGCAGAATTCAGATGCATACTTTCTGGTGCAACAGCAAGTGCTGGAGGATTTAAGCGCCAAACAAGAGAAAGTTAATAAGCTTGCTAAGCATCTTGCCAGCATTATGGGTACCCAGGATATTGTTTCTTGAGCTCTTCTGAAGTGGTTTCAGTTCTGTACTTGTTTTTCTGCGGCGTTTATATGCTGCTTTGTTCCCTATATTTGCACTGGTGGCGAACTGTGATGCCCAGTGGATGTAATATGTGTAATAGCCGTGATAGCCTAGCGTAAGTTGCTTGCTAATTTCTTTCCTTATTGTCTTGTTTATTTGTTTTCTTGTAGTCAGTGTAGTTCTTTTTCCACGGTTTGCTAGTGGCCGCAATAACCTATTTTTTAAAACTAGGCCACAATAACCATGGGCTACATATTTACTGTAGTTAATATGGTCCTCCTACGGGCCGTAGAAACAATGGGCCTTCTACGGGGCGTAGAAACAATGGGCCTTATATAGGCCGTAGACACGATGGGCCTTCTACGGGCCGTATCATCAATGGGCCTTCTACAGGCCATATGATCGGTTGGCCAAACATGGGCCAATAACAGACCACATTATGGTCGTAAATGGGCTAGAGTTGAAATCATCCGTTCATGGGCCGACCATAACATACCGTCATTAATTGGCTGTATTTGATGATGCTATGAAAACAGCCCAACGTATTAACGGGACACAACCGGGCCGACTGTAACCACGGGCTGAATTTGGCCCACAAGCAGGAAATGACAGTAAAGGGCCGTATGTAAATGAATGCTGGAAATGAGCCCAAGAATAAATGGGCCCTGAGAAGGCCGAAAGATAACATGGGCTAGAAACGGCCCAACTGAATAATGGGCTGTTAATGGGTATAAAGTGATACACTGTTCATTACGGGCCAGTTTTACCACGGGCCGTTAAGGGGCCGAGGGTTACTAAGGGCCTCATATGGGCCGAAAGATGTCATGGGCCATACATGGGCCGGAAGTTAAAATAGGCTGGAATTATATTGGACGACCCAGATGACGCTACTGGGCCTAATTCGGATAGGCCGTAAACGGGCCCTGGGTTAGCGGGCTGTAAATGGGCTATATGCGAACATGCCGTTAACAGGCTTGCCATGGGCCGGCCCGCTACCTTTTGACCAAGTCAAACGGGCCAGCCTTTTCACAGGAATGGGCCTCTGTTGGGCCGTGCCACGTGTCGACGTATCATAGGCGCTTCGGGTCCAATGAGGGGATGACATCTGTCCCAATGGTGAGCCAACACATGTTTCCTCCAGCCAATGATTATTCTACACGTGGAAAATCCCCATTGGTCGGGGCTGTTAACGGGTTATCGGATCCAAAACCGGACCCGATAGCTTAACGGCGTTCCGTTATGGTGGATGCCACGTGTCGGTCACCCTTGACGAAAGCACTTCTGTGACGCGCGATTTATCGTCATGGAAGTGGACACTTCTGTGATGATAATTTTGGTGATGTCATGGAACACTTCTACGACAGCACAGGTATGACTATCTTGATTCTGTCATAAATTTGTCATGGATGTACATGCATGACAGAAAATGTGACCTACTGTGACAAACACGTATCATCACGGAAGTGTATTTTTTTGTAGTGGAAGTTGCGATCTGGAAAGTGCGTTGTGGGGGGATGGCATCTTTCTGTTGGGCCTTGTACGACGATCGGCCTGGTAAGTGGGCGGATGATCGGCCTGGTAAGCTGGAGGGTGATCGACAGGTTGGTATGATACATTTCCTATCGGGCACACTGTTGCCAAATATCACTATCCAAATATGGCACTTTTATGCGCCATAGGAAAATCCATGTTCATGTGAATCAATATTATTATTGAAATTGGCATGTTGGCGCACTTGCGGATTAATTGCACGACCCATGCTCTGATTATACAAGGCTATTGCATATTGCTGCCCAAGTTAGGAACCTGTTCAAGATGATGGATCCAAACTGGACCAGACAAAATATGTATCGGCACTAGATGTTCTCTCAGTGGGCTGGAACTCGCTCGGGATGATGAGCCAGTCCAACAGGGATAGTGCGTACAATACGTCCTGTTTAATTCGCTGACTAATGATATACATAAAATGGTTAAATGCACAAACGATGATCCACAGGGCAGCTCCCTCCCGACGCAGCTCATCTCCCTCCCCTCCGGTCCTCCATGGTCCATGAATGCTCGGTGGCTCCCCGCATCCTACATTCAGATGAAAATCAGGATCAGCAATGACGGAATGGCATGGTTCTTTTAACTGCATTACAGTATTACACTATAGCGTACCTCAAATCCTGGACGATTGCCCGCGGTAGTATGTCCTTCTGTTGCTCATCCTCGTTGGATCGCCATGGGAAGCCATGCCTTCTCGGACTGCATGTAGCACTGTGTCGTACATGGTGTGCCCCTGCCCTCCTCCATCGTGACGATGACGGCCTCGTGCATCGCCCACTGATTCACGGCCGCCATTGCTTTGTTCACCGCCCCTTCCATCTCGCTCGAGGTAATGAACCAATCTCTTAGGCGTTAGAGGCGGAGCTATGTAGAAGGCTAAGGGGGCCATGCCCCCCTGCTAAGTTAATAGGCAACTTTTCGACTAATTTAATCCATAAATAAATTACTAGCATGGCATTGACAGAATTAAGAACATGCTGATATTGAATCACGCAAGCACATGCTATGCTAATGGCAGATACATCTACGTATAATGCTAGCATAGCTATAACAGAAAACAGTAGGAGCAGGATAAACGAGTTATACCTCTAGTAGGCCATGCAGAGGCCGTGACGGTGGTGGCAGTAGCGGCGTCCTCGGCGGCCATCTTGTCGGCTTCAACTTTCTCAGCAGCAAGACGGTCGGCGTCGGTCTGCGACATGGTGATGATGGAGATGACGTGGACGTAGAGGAAGTAGACGAACAACAAGAAGTCGCGTAGTCGCTTCCCAAAAACCTATTTGCCTCCCTCCCGTATAGGAACCAGAGAGACGTGGTTTCGGAGACCTGCTCTCTCGTCGACCGTGTACGCGGTGGACGGGATGGAGTCACCGGCGGCGACAGCAGCAAAGGAACGACAGTGGGCGTATGTGTGGAGCAGATGCGATCTGATCGTGGCGGCTATGGTTAGGAGACACCGCACACTTATATAGGCGTAGCCGCGTGGATAGACGTGGGTGGCGCAGCTGTCAAAGGAACGACAGTGAGCGTATGCGTGGAGCAGATGCGATCTGATCGTAGCGGCTAGGGTTAGGAGACACTGCACACTTATATAGGCGCAGCCGCATGGAGAGACGTGGGCTCGACACACGACCGACTCCGTGACAACCCATGATCCGACGTCCCAGATCGTGGCCCGGCTGTCAGAGAACTCTCCGTTAGTGACTGGCAAAAATAAGCGCGTAGGTGTGAGCTCGGCTCGGCTCAATTCCGTAACCTGCAGCGCGTCGTGACGAGGCGTGGCGTGGCGAGGCGGGCGGCGAAGGAGGAGTGCGCGAGGGCCTATTCTCTTCTCAAGCTCCAATAGCATGTAGAAGAGAGACCCTTATAAGGAGGTCCAACTCCTCTCCAACTTATGGGGTGGGACTAAACTTCCCACCTCCACCTAGTGTCAATAAACCCACATGGGCCCTTAAAGATTTTCAGAAATTTCTATACGGGTCTAAAGCCCATCCCAAATTTCAGCAAGCCCCCACCAGATCTCGAGGGCCCATTGTGTCCTCTGTTCTAATTACTGTTTCGATATACCAGTGTTTCAGTGAAGACCTGTTAAGGTTCACTTCACCTAGAGCAAGCAGCTACACTCCTTCACAACTGAACAATGGACTATGCCTTGAATTGTCAGTTTGGCGTAAAGAAGTTTCACCACATGTCTTACTAGTACTAGGCTGCCGAAGGCTGGCCCCTCGGGTGGAGCATATAAGTTACACTCCTGGCCTATTCATGAGCTACTAGAGATCACCCCAATCTCATAGACTGTGACCAGCAGTCGGGTTCATATAGGTGCGTTCCTCCAAAGATCGCTCTGTAGGATAGCATCTTGCTTACATAAGGTTTGGAACACATTAAGACAGTAGTCATCCTACCATATAGTATCGAGAGTATTGCATCTCCAATGGAATGGGTTAGTATTGTTACTCTCCTCAGTTCACCACTGGCTTGTTTTCCCAGGTCCTACTTCACGGGATCTCCGATCACATAGGTTGGGTTACCACCATGGCAACTCATGTGGGTCGCATATCCATCTGCCTCGATGCATTATCTATCACAACACATGATACCCCTTTTGTAAAGGGATCTGCCAACGCTATCACTCCGGAGTTTCTTAATTTTCTGACAGCTTTTAATCTCATTCTTATGTGTTTGTTGGACTTCATGTTGTCCTTTGAACTCTTCACCTTTGTGATGACAGTCTAATTGTCACAGTTCATAAGGATAGCCAGGACTGGTTTATCAACCAATGGCAAGTCCATCAAAAGATCTCGAAGCCATCCTTTTTCGACACCAGATGTGTCTAATGCTGTTAATTCTGCTTCCATTATCGATCTCGTTAAGATCGTTTGCTTGCAAGACTTCCAAGAAACAGCGCCACCTCCAAGGGTAAACATATACCCAGTTGTGACCTTCATCTCATCAGCATCAGAGATCCAATTCGCATCACTATACCGTTCAAGTACCAACGGGTATCCAGTATAGTGAAGTCCATAGTTCATAGTACCTTTCAGATAGCGCATAACTCTTTCAACAGCATGCCAGTGTACATCACCCGGATTGGAAACAAACCGACTCAGTTTGCTCACAGCAAATGCAATGTCAGGCCTCGTTGCGCTCGCTAGGTACATGAGTGAACCAATGATTTGAGAGTATCTCAGTTGATCCTTAGATGTGCCTTCGAACTTTCGAACCAACACACTAGGATCATATGGTGTTTGAGATGGTTTGTAGTCCGAATATCCAAAACGACTCAACATCTTCTCAACATAATTGGATTACAGAAGTGTAATCCCACCGTCATCATTTCTCAGTAGCTTGATGTTCAAGATAACATCAGCCACACCAAGGACTTTCATCTCAAAGTTCTGAGACAGAAACGACTTGACCTCCTCAATGAATTTGAGGTTGGTTCCAAATATCAGCATGTCATCAACATACAAGCACACTATAACTCCTTCGCCCCCACCATGGCGATAGTATACACATTTGTCAGCTTCATTAACAACGAAGCCAACAGTTGTCAGAGTTGTATTAAACTTATCATAACATTGCTTAGGTGCTTGTTTGAGGCCATATAAAGATTCCAGCAACCTACACACCTTTCTTTCCTGACCATCATCACAAAGCCATCTGGCTATTGCATGTAGATTTCCTCGTTTAGCTCTCCATTCAGAAAAGCCGTATTAACATCCATCTGGTGGACGAGAAGACCATGCGAGGCCACCAACGAGAGTAATACTCGACTGGTGCTTAGTCTGGCCACAGGTAAATAAGTATAGAAGAAATCTTCCTATTCCTTCTGGTCATAGCCCTTGGCCACAAGCCTAGCCTTGTACTTTTCAATCGTACCATCAGGCCTAAGCTTCTTTTTGAACACCCACTTACATCCCAGTGGTTTGCAACCATAGGGACGCTCAGTGATCTCCCATGTCCCATTAGCCATGATGGAATCCATCTCACTACGAACTGCATCCTTCCAGTAGTCAGCTTCTGGAGAGGCATACTATGACGCCCCCGATTCAATCGTAAATTAATCATACACGCAAATGTGTACGATCAAGATCAGGGACTCACGGGAAGATATCACAACACAACTCTAGACACAAATAAAAATAAAACAAGCTTTATATTACAAGCTAGGGGCCTCGAGGGCTCGAATACATAAGCTTGAATACACAAGAGTCAGCGGAAGCAACAATATCTGAGTACAGACATAAGTTAGACAAGTCTGCCTTAAGAAGGCTAGCACAAAAACAACATCGATCGAAAAGGCAAGGCCTCCTGCCTGGGAGCCTCCTAACTACTCCTGGTCGTCAGCGGCCTCCACGTCGTAGTAAGCACCCTCGTGGTAGTAGTAGTCATCGTCGATAGTGGCGTCTGGCTCCTGGGCTCCACCATCTGGTTGTGACATCCGAGAAGAATGGGAAGGGGGGAAAGGGGAGCAAAGCAACCGTGAGTACTCATCCATACTCGCAAGCAGGATCTACACTACATATGCATTGGTGTCAATGAAAAGGGTAGTATATGTGGACTGGACTGCAGAATGCCAGAAGAGAAGGGGAAAGCCTAGCCTATCGAAGACTAGCATCTTCAAGCAGCTCCAAGCATCTTGCAGCATCAAAAGAGATAAGAGTGGCATATTATAATATCAGTAAGTATGTTGTAACATTGCCCAGGGATCACTTCCTTGACTCCCTGCGAGAAAACAATCCCGGAGCCATCATTTCCATTACATGCCTCAACATCAAGTTCTAGTTGTACCGATCGGGATACAACTTCGACTGTCCATTACCGTAGGACAGGCTATCGATAGATGTTTTCTTCCCTGTAGGGGTGCACCAACTTACCCACCACGCTCGCTTAACTCTGGCCGAACACACTTTACTGGGTCATTCCCGGCCTCGGCCAAACGATACGCCGCAACCCGTCCTAGGCTTAATAGAGAGGTCAGCACACCGGACTAAACCTATGCCCCCAAGGGTCTTGGGCCATCGCCCCAGGAACTCCTGCATGTTGCATGGGCGGCTGGTGAGTAGACCTAGCTACCTCCTTAAAAAGGCAGGTACTTACCAGTCCAACCCAGCGCGCGCAGCTCAGTTGCATGACGTTTATTAAGCTTTGGCTGATGCATACGACGCAGAACGCCCATACTATGCCCACGTGATGGTTAGTGCTATCAGGCCAGAGGCCTTCTCGGATCAAATATCCAAACCGTTAGTGTGTTGGTAGTGCGGTCACAAGCAGAGACTCACGAAAGATGTGACCCCGTCGCCTCATCTCGAGGACTTGCGGCAAGGGCTAAGAATGCCCGGCCATGCCTCGTATTCAACTCTCGGGTACCCTCCAGGTCAACCCATCTCCACATCACTCGCGGGTACCCCTCAGGGTCGACCCGCCTTTCCAAGTAACAGTTGTAAATTCCAAGTATCCGTGTGTCCAAACACTAGGGGGAAACCCCGAGGAATCACCCTCGGTGGATTCCACTCGATGTAATCATCAAGGTGAACATAGGAGGAACCACCCTCGAGGTTCACACTTGAGGGGTTGCACGACAGAGTCGTATCGGAAGTGGTTAAGGAGGAATCACCCTCGATGACCATAACCGATGAACTAACCTACAAGGTTAACATCAGAAGTGCTGGTGAGGTATCACCCTCGGCACTCGATAGTAAGTTTGCAGAGTCCTACAACTAAGGGGGTGATGTGCGGTGTCGGGGCCTAGACGTCGATCACGTTGATCGAGTCATCGGACATAAAGCGGGGCAACTGGGACAAGGTGGGGGTCACTGATGGATCTCTAACCAGCCTATACTAAGAAGTTTAGAATAAGCAGGTAAGGTATGAAAGCAGGTAGCAAAAACAGGCTATGCATCAGAATAGGAGAGAACAATAATAGTAGCAAAATCTAATGCAAGCAAGAGAGAGAATGGAATGCGCAATATCAGGATGATCAGGGGGCTTGCCTGGAAGCTCCATAGACAGATACGGACCCTCGACAGTGAAGTAGTCGATCACTGGATCACATCGGTCTCGGTGGCAACCGGAAAAGAAGTAACGGAGGGGAACACAATAAATAACAGAGCAATCAAAAGCATCACTGATAACCCACAAGTATAGGGGATCGCAACAGTTTTCGAGGGTAGAGTATTCAACCCAAATTTATAGATTCGACACAAGGGGAGCCAAAGAATATTTCAAGGTATTAGCTGCTAAGTTGTCAATTCAACCACACCTGGAGATTAATTATCTGCAACAAAGTGATCAGTAGCACAGTAGTTTGATAGTTTTGATAGTAGTGACAGCAGCAACGGTAACAGTAACAGTGATAGCAGTAAATTGTAGCAAGTGTAATAGTGATGACAGTAGTGGCAATGCAGCAAGATCAATATAAGATAAATTCGTAGGCATTGGATCGGTGACTTGTTGGATGATATTCATCATGTGACAGTTATAGCCTAGGGCGATACGGCACTAGCTCCAGTTCATCGATATAATGTAGGCATGTATTCCGTAAATAGTCATACATGCTTTATTAAAAGAACTTGCATGACATCTTTTGTCCTACCCTCCCGTGGCAGCGGCGTCCATATTGGAAACTAAGAGATATTAAGGCCTCCTTTTAATAGAGAACCAGAACAAAGCATTAACACATAGTGAATACATGAACTCCTCAACTACGGTCATCACCGGGAGTGGGCCCGGTTGTTGTCACTCCAGGGTTGCCGGATCATAACACGTAGTAGGTGACTATAACTTGCAAGATCGGATCTAAAACATGGATATAATGATGAATTCATAAACGGTTCAGATCTGAGTTCATGGCACCCGGGCCCAAAGTGACAAGCATTAAGCATAGCAAAGTCATTGCAACATCAATCTAAGAACATAGTGGATACTAGGGATCGGGCCCTAACAAAACTAACTCGATTACATGATGAATCTCATCCAACTCCTCACCGACCAGTGGTCCTACGAAGCAATTACTCACTCCCGTCATGGAATTGGCGATGGAGATGGGTTGGTGATCATGAAGAACGAAGATCCCCCTCTCCGGAGCCCCAAACAGACTCCAGATCTGCCCTCCCGCGGAAGAACAGGGCTTGGCGGCGGCTCCGTCTCGTGGATCGTGATTATTCTTTCTCCCTGATTTTTTTTCTGGAAATATGTGGTTTTATAGTATCAGTGGGGTCGTCAGCAGGGCCACCAGGTGGGTACAACCCACCTGGGCGCGCCAGGAGAGGGGGGCACGCCCTGGTGGGTTGTGCCCACCTAGGTGCCCCTCTCCGGCAGGTCTTGGCTCCAGAAATTCTTATTATTGATATAAAAAATCCTCGCAAAGTTCCGTTCCATTCCGAGAACTTTTATTTCTGCACAAAAACAACACCATGGTAGTTCTGCTGAAAACAGCGTCAGTCCGGGGTTAGTTTCATTCAAATCATGCAAATTAGAGTCCAAAACAAGAGGAAAAGCGTGAGAAAAAGTAGATACATTGGAGACGTATCAACTCCCCCAAGCTTAAACCTTTGCTTGTCCTCAAGCAATTCAGTTGATAAACTGAAAGTGACTACAAACTTAAACTACTTCTCACATGCTGCCATCGGGGCATGCTGGCCAGACGTCGGCGTTCTCCTTCCTGGCCTTGTAGGCGGCAGCCCAGCATGCTTCGATCTCCGCCAAGCTCTCCTCACCACGGCATGCGGCCTCTTCTTTCTTGCGCCGGCGGGACTCTCTTTTCTTGACTGCTTTATGCCTTTTCCGCTCCTTCTGTGCGGCTTTGGCCACCTCTAGATCCACCACCCATTCGGCCATGGCAGCCTCAAAGTCCTCCCATGTAACTGTCTGGCCGCCGGCGGCAATGAACTCGGTGCAGCGAGATGCCATCGCTTCCTTACCATGTGTGCGGTCGTGGGCGGCGAGGAACGCGGCGCGGCAGGATGCCATCGCTTTCTTACCAGTTACTGTGCGCCGCGGTGCCATGGACGACACCTGGAGAGAGCTCTGGGATGGAGGGGCCGGGCAGCCGTACAGTGTGGTGGTATTCAAGAGCTCAACGACAAACGACAACAGAAATTTGGCTTCCCTTACAATTTTGCTCGTTCATTATCGCACATGGTTCATCTCCGTCGCTTCCGGAAATAGTGTGCACTGAGCCTATTGTGTGTTGCATTATGATTGGCCGGAACCCCAGCCATGCGGATCGTGCGTGTGCACCGTAGGATGCGCCGCGATCGAATGACAATCCACGTCCCTCACATCACACCCGTGCACCTGTGGCTGGATTGGATTTATATGCGCTAAATGCCTAGAAAATGCACATAATCCCCTAAATATGGAAATTAGCCCGGAAAAATGCCAAATTTGAACACGGTGATTTGCAGGGTGTATGTTCATCGTAGAAAAAAACTCCAGGGCAAAGAACGAAGAAAAATTGGATTCCCCTTCAATCCTGGTGATTTCCCTCTCGAAAGCGTGGAACTTCTTTGGTGACGTTCAATTTATGAAGGCCGTGCATGACGACATAAGCCAAACTTTCTCTATTTTTTACCAGTGCATGGTGAGGTCATACCATGGCACACCATGCCAGGCGTCATGTTTTTCAAGCATTATTTCATTTTTTCTATAGTTGAAAACCCAATAAACATACGTTTGTGGTTGACTATTGCCACACATTTCATCGAAATATCTGTCCCTTCCTTGTAAAAGGTATGATAATTTACTAGTTGGCACGAGCATGGTTTTCCAGGCCGTTCTTGTGCACCCTTTCATGCACCAATTGTTTGAACTTGAATTATGTGCATTAATGCCTAGGAAATGCACATAATCCCCTAAATATGGCAAATGAACCCGGAAAAGTGCCAAATTTGAACACGGTGATTTGCAGGTTGTATGTTCATCATAGAAAAAAAACTCGTGGACAAAGGACAAAGGAAATTTGGATCCCCCTTCAATCTTGGTGGTTTCCCCCTCGAAACCATGAAACTTCCTCGGTGATGGTTCGATTTATGAAAGGCGTGCATCACGACATAAGGAAAACATTCTCCAATTTTTACCAGGGCATGGTGAGGCCATACCATGGCACCACGTTAGGCGTCATGTTTTCCAACGATGTGTTTCATTTTTTGTGTAGTTGTTAACCTAGTAAACGACGCGTTTATGGTTGACTATTGCCACACATTTCCTTGAAATATCTGCCCATTCCTTGTAAAAGGCATGAGAATGTACTAAATAACACGAGCATGGTTTTCCAGACCGTTCTTGTGCACCTTTTCATGCGCCGATTGTTCGAATTTGAATTATGTCCATTAATGCCTAGAAAATGCACATAATCCCCTAAATATGGTAAATGAGCCCGGAAAAATGTCAAATTTGAACACGTTGCATTTGAGGCGGTATGTTGATCGTTGGAAAAAACTGAATGACAAACTAGGACGGAAATTTGGATTCCCCTTCAACCTTGGGGATTTCCCTCTCGAAAGCATGGAACTTCCTCGGTGATGGTTCAATTTATGAAGGGCGTGCATGACGACATAAGCCGAACCTTCTCAAATTTTTACCAGGGCATGGTGAGGTCATACCATGGCACCATGCCACGCGTCATCTTTTTTAAGCATTTATTTCATTTTTTCTATAGTTGAAAACCCAACAAACAAACATTTGTGGTTGACTATTGCCACACATTTCATCGAAATATCTGTCCATTCCTTGTAAAAGGCATGAGAATTTACTAAATGACACAAGCATGGTTTTCCAGGCCATT
The DNA here is from genome assembly GCF_002575655.3 of Aegilops tauschii subsp. strangulata. NCBI lineage: Eukaryota > Viridiplantae > Streptophyta > Magnoliopsida > Poales > Poaceae > Aegilops > Aegilops tauschii. Next base: position 344,069,369 of record NC_053039.3, read on the forward strand.
CTTGTGGACCCTTTCATGGACCGATTGTTTGAACTTAAATTATGTGCATTAATGCCTAGGAAATGCACATAATGCCCTAAATATGGCAAATGAACCTGGAAAAGTGCCAAATTTGAACATGGTGATTTGCAGGTTGTATGTTCATCATAGAAAAGCTAATGGACAAAGGACAAAGGAAATTTGGACCCCCCTTAAATCTTGGTGATTTCATCTTCGAAACCATGAAACTTCCTCGGTGATGGTTCGTTTTATGAAAGGCGTGCATGACGACATTTTTAGCAGGGCACGGTGAGGTCATACCATGGCACCACACGAGGCGTCATGTTTTCCAAGCATGTATTTCATTTTTGTATAGTTGTTAACCCAGTAAACGACACGTTTATGGTTGACTATTGCCACACATTTCCTTGAAATATCTGCCCATTCCTTGTAAAAGGCATGCGAATGTACTAAATAGCACGAATATGGTTTTCCAGACCGTTCTTGTGCACGTTTTCATGCATCGATTGTTCGAATTTGAATTATGTGCATAATTAATGCCTAGAAAATGCACATAATCCCCTAACTATGGTAAATGAGTTCGGAAAAATGTCAAATTTGAACATGTTGCATTTGAGGCGGTATGTTGATCGTTGGAAGAAAACTGAATGACAAACTAGGACGGAAATTTGGATTCCCCTTCAATCTTGGTGATTTCCCTCTCGAAAGCATTGAACTTCCTCGGTGATGGTTCGATTTATGAAGGGCGTGCATGACGACATAAATCAAACCTTCTTAGCTTTTAACTAGGGCACGGCGAGGCCATACCATGGCACCATGCCAGGCGTCATGTTTTTCAAGCACATTTTTCATTGTTCTATAGTTGATAACCCAGTAAATGACGCGTTTGTGGTTGACTATTGCCATGCATTCCATAGAAATCTCTGCCCATTCCTTGTAAAAGGCTTGAGAAATTACTAAATACCATGAGTATGGTTTTTCCAGACCGTTCTTGTGCACCTTTTCAAGCACCAATTGTTTGAATTTAAATTATGTGCATTAATGCCTACAAAATGCACATAATCCCCTAAATATTGTAAATGAACCCGGAAAAGTGTCAAATTTGAACACGGTGATTAGTAGGGTTTATGTTCATTGTAGAAAAAACTCATGGATGAAGGACAAAGGAAATTTGGATTCCCATTCAATCTCGGTGATTTACTATCGCACACGATTCATCTCCGTCGCCTCTGCGAACCGTGTGTGTTCACTCACACATGCAAAAGGAAAAATAAACCCTCGCCCACTTCGTCCCCACTTACTCGCCGTGGACTCCTTCGCAAGTCTGCACCCTAAGCTCGACGGCTGTTGGCGGCGGGCGTAGGTCGCGCTCCAAATGGCACGGGATTTCGCCCCTACGGCTTTCCGCCGCCTATCTGCACCGACATTCTAGACTCTGGATTTTTCTCATGGAGAAGGTAATCAACTTAATTAGCGAAATATTCACTCATCTCTTATCATAGTCCGTCCGTCACTGTTAATCAACAGGCGGAAATCGCCATGCAATCATTTTTGTTCTAGCTGATCCATGGGTGTTCATTCATGTGTCCACAGTGCGAGCATGAATCGGGCAATTGTGGTCGTGGCCAGTCGGAAACAAAGTTCTATCTCACCATTCCGGATGACTTCATGGAGCGCTCGATATGTTCAATCTCAACCTACCACGGTCGGCGTGGCCTAAATTTGTGAACATATACCGTCTGTTGCTACATTATCTATATATTTGCATCAAATCTTTGTTACATTATGTATTTTTAATTCTATTTTTTGTACTTTGCATTCATCTATATATTGATCTGTTCTACCAGTTACTCCCATATTTGCATCTTGCTCTGTTATTTCGATATATCTAATTTACGATCTTAATTTTCATTTCAAGCAGTACATCCCTTGATTTGCAAGAACAGGAGTAGAAGGAAATCTTGGTTTTTACTTTGCTGATGACTCCCAGGATGTCATATTGACAATGCAACATGGATTTACAATGACGGTTAGCATAAAACTTGATAAAGATGGTCACTCCTATTTTAATGCGGACCTTTGGAGAAAAATGTCCAAGTGTTATGAACTGAAAGCTGGCAATAAAATTCTAGTGCGTGCACCACAACCTGGTCTAATTAACATGGATGTTTACTTCCCCAACGTCATCAGCCGATCAAAGTCTGATCGAGGTTAGTGTCCTTTCAACTTTCTCCATGCTGTCATATTACTATTTAAGCAACCAATTGATCACTATTTAAGCAACCAATTGTGATATCATATTCTGACTCCGTTCCTAGGCAGTAACAAATTCTATTTACCAATTTATGCACACTATATATTCTTATGCCATGTTCTGAATAAATAATACCTTTCCACCTTTTAAGCAGGATATGTTGGATGCATAGTGAATGATCTATATGTTAGTAAGCGTACCAAATTTCACTGGAAGGACTTGAAGCATGTCATAAACTTTGTTGATAATCTGATAGAGATAGCACAACGTATGAATGCTGGATTTTGGATGGGATTAATTAGACCTATGGTGCACACATTGAACAAGACCAATTGTGTGCACAAAACACTGGTAAAAAGTCATATTTTAATGTTGATGCTCATAAACTATATATATCTTCAACGATATGTTACAATTGTTTTTTATTCTAGATGTCAACAGAAACTGCCCCCTGTAGCAGTTCTTGGATCGATTTCCCGGCGTGGTCGAATTACACTTGTGTCTGCTAATAACGCCAAAGTGATTGCAAGATACTGCATTTCCCGCAGAAATGGAACCATTCAAATTAACAAGTTCTCGCTTCTCATGGCAATGCATCCAGATTGGAAAATTGGAGACACTGTTCTACTCATGCTCTACCAAGGCACATGAGGGCTCCTCCTTTTCATTGACGAGATGCCGAGTCGACGTTGTCAAGCTGCTTCCAGTGGATAGTTGTGGTTGTTGGCCCTCAGCCTCTTAAAATGTGCTAGCTGTTACTATATATGTTAAGTATGTAGATATGGACCATATGGTTGTTGGCCCTTAGCCTCTTAAAATGTGATAGTTGTTACTATGTTAAGTATGTAGATATGGATCATATGGTTGTCAAAACCGTGTTACGGAGATCCTCCTTTTGTCGAATAGTGTAACCACTATATATATGTTACTCAGATGCTATTACCCGAGTTCATAAATTTTCATGGAAAGTATTAGTATCGTACACAGTTCATTGAGTTTAAGCATGTGCCCGATGTCCAGAAGGCATTTGCATATTAACTGTCCATATTGCAAATTCACACACATGTTAACATAAGGAAACATATGTGTAACATACAAATCATTGCACACGAGTACTCGCAGACGCATCGTGTGCGATACTTCTAGCCACCACAAGCAACTAGTTTGCATTTTTCAAAGTTTTTTGTACACGCAGAATCGCACACGAAGTAACTGTATTGACCGTCTGTGTTGTAATTTCTCATCGCAAACAGTTCATCCGAGTTGGCTATTTGCCACGTATCACACACATCTTCTTTACACGACTCGTTTGTGTTCTTTTGGCTCATCGCAAACAGTTCATCCATGTGAACTGTATGCCACATATCACACACATCTTGTTAAGTTGAACCGTTTCTGTTGTGTTCCCTAATCGAAAACAGTTCGTCCAAGTGAACCCTATGCCGTATATCACACACACATTGATATGGCTGCCCGTTTCTGTTGTTCTACCTCATCGCAAACAGTTCGAATGGATTAACCGTGTGTCCTGCATCGCACACACATTGATATGGCTGCCCGTTTCTGTTGCTCTTCCTCATCGCAGACAATTTGAATGGATTAACCGTGTGCCCTGCATTGCACACGCAACTGAAATCTGAATCGTGTTTGATGGCTCCGCCATCGCAAACGTTTTGCACCTTTTTTGGCGGATTTTTTACACCATCGTTTGCGATTATTGCATCGCACACAGTTTTGGCAAAGGGTCTCTGATCGTAGTGTCGCGTTAGCAGTATCCTGCAGTAGTGATAGCTCCGTATTTGTCTGGTTAACCAGTCAAACAGTCCGCATGCGCCTCATCAGCTCGTGTTCTTTATCTATCTATCTATGCGGGCCTACCTATCAGTGGAGAAAGAAATAAAAACCAAAATTATGCGTACGTGAGGAATCAAACCACGGACTCGTCGTTGCAACGCACACTCGTCAGCCAAATGAAAATGAAATACTTTGTGTTAAATGCACAAACCTATTCTTTTTATATTATACATGATGCACACATTAGTGCACACCGTCCATAGAGGCAAGTAGCATGCACGCGTGCAGGCACTCAAGCTCACGCTGTCAAACCATGCTAATGCATGCACGTCACCCTCTTAATCAAAGTCCTGCTCATGGCGCAACACAAACGGCGAGCCCATCACCTGCGTTCCCCGGCGGTGCCTGACATTACTGTTAAGACGTTTGCTGGAGGCCTCCGCGAACACCGAGCATGTATTCACCTGGCTCAACACCAACGGTCATACTCATGACTCGGCGCCTTGCTCATGTATATCATCCATCACAACGACAATCTACAAAACAGCCTAGCTGGAGAGGGTACTATGGTACCTATATATGTACTATCATGAGCGAGCGATCATAGTGCCACTGCACACGAGTGTGTGTCTGACCGATTCGTCCATTATTCGTAAGTTATGCATGGTTGTGTGGTGTCTAATGGTGGTCGTCGAAGGCTAGCTGGTGACAAGAGCAGTTGCATGGACGCCTGGTTGTCAATACGTGCTGCATATGCTTCAAAGGCTCGTCCTCCATGAGTTCACATTTTACCACCACGCCAGCATCTGACCGTCCTGGCCTACCAAAACCCCTTCAATCGCTAGCGCGGGCTTCCCGCCTAAAACGGTCATCGACTCTCCAGAACGTCAATGCCTCATTCACGGGACTTAACTGCAGGTGCAATTTGTGTGTCACTGACATGCGGGCTAGATGCCTGTAGGGCCCACATGTCAGTGACCCAACTGCACCTGCAGTTAAGTCATTGAAGCAGCGTCTGCATTCACGCCCAATGCGACCTCTCACTAGCGCCGGCATTGCAGCACCGCGACGGCCGAGAGAGCGCCACCGGCACGGCATCCCAGTGCAAGCGACTGCTCCGCATTAACGACACCATGGCCATCTTTCCGTCCGCCGCCCACATTAATGACAGGCGGCTGCCGACGAACCTACTCCGGCGCCAGCCGTCCATCCGTCTACCGCGGCTCATTGCCATTCGCCCGCTATATTAACTTGAGCCCCAGCTCCCAGTCATAGCCAAAGACCCACACTCATTCTCCTCTGGCCCCTTCCTTCTATCGGCACCACTCCAACCATGGCCTCCTGGCGCTCCAAATCTCTCTTAGACGTACTATCGCAGGAGCAGACGAAGGACATCGGCGGCTCCGCTCCGGGCGCGCTCCAAAGCTCTCTTGGACATACTGTCAGAGGAGCAGACGAAGGAGATCGCTGGCTCCCCCTCGGCCGCCAGAACCACAAAGCAGGCGCGCGTGCATGGGTGCAACTGACAACGAGGAAGAGTAGTACACGGTAGGTCACCACCGCTCTGGTCCCAGGAAGGCCACCGCTCCTCCACTCAATCGATGCCAAGCTTGGTGGGATAAACATCGGTGGCCGATTAGCCGCTTGACGGCGACGTGGAGGCGTAAATCTTCAGAACCTTGTGCTCCGGAGGAGGAGGTTATCGAGGAGGATGAGGAGGAGGTAAAGGCAATGGTCGGCTTTCTCGGGTTCATGGCCGGACATGGTGGTCGAGTGCCGGCGATCGTTTAGATTAGGTTTACAGTAGGTTTTAGTATGGTTTGTGCGAAATATGTAATGAATTTCGTCCAGTTTATAGGAAAAGTTTTCGAAATGTAATGAATTTCATCCGGTTAATTTGAAATTTGCTTTGTTTGCACAAATTTCGTCCAGTTAGTTCATATAGTTGTCGAAAGGTATGCGGGCAGCATTGGATGGCATCCTCTGATATCAGTATCCTCAGACAGATGCTGGTGTAAATTTGTGGGCCAGCGCTGGAGATGCCCTAACTATCATGCTATAATCGCTAACAGTGCTCCATTATTTCACAGGGAACAGTTATCCCTCGATCAAAATCACATATGTTGTGTTTCCCACTCCTCCCACGTAAGAGTGCAGGCTCTTGCTTACATAAAAATGGAGCAAGTGGACGGCACTGTAGCACGTCATATCACTCAAACTAGCCCGCCTAACGCGCGGGAAAGCCCGACCCTCTTCATTTTGTTCTAGATTTCTATCGATCGGTCGCACGAAAATGTTACACTTTGCAAGTTCAAAAGGAAAAGGCGACACACTTACGACTCGTATGCGTCGCGTTCGCGTCGCACCCCCGACAGTCCAGCTTGCACGCCTAGAGGGGACACACATTATCTTGCATTTTCACTAACATGTGGGACTGCAATTGAATAAACCATCGATAGCCGAAATCTAATCGCTCGGCGGGCGTCGACTGAGAAGAGAGAGACGGGGGAGCGAGAAGAGATCGCCCGCCCGCCGCGCACAAACTCCAAGAAATATATGGTGATAATGTGAGGTGGGCCATGCGGGAGTCCGGACCGCTTCCAATCCCGCTTCTGATCGCCTTAGCCCACCAGAAAACCCCCCACATCTCCCGCGTGCGCTCCCCCTCAGACGCCAGCTGCCTGCATTCATAGCAAGTAGTACTAGAAAAATACTGGGCTATAAGCTCGCTTATGTGGAGGAGAGATAAGCATTGACAAAGTCAAGGAGTGGGCTCTGCAAGAGCCCATCTCTACACGTGCTCCTAGGTTAAAACTAATTCTAAAAAAGAGGCATAATAAACTCTTGTGTCTAAAAAAAGAAAGGTAAAAACATTTGAGAGGAAATAGATAGAGAGAAAGTGAGAAAAAGTTGTAACCTTATAGCCAACCTTATAGTCAACACTATGGTAGTATTCCATGAGGAAGGAGGGAGTGGTGCACATGCCAAGTTCACTGGGATGCCGTGTTTCACACTCCTCCGTCGTAACAGTGGAGACAATAGCTTTCATCAAAAATAAACAATGAATACTCGTTGCTTGTTCTCTATATCGGAAAGAATACTTTCATTCGCCGACATGTGGGACGTCGACCATCCTGGTCCACCTGCCATGCACAAAATTATCCTGGTCCATCCCGGTCGTAGCACAGGCCCAACCTTTCCCACTGTAAGTTGGTCGGACGAAGGAACCATCATGACTTTGTTGAATTCCGCTTCTTCAAGAAAACTTACTGTACCTGCAATACTGCTACCACACACGAAGATTGGACGACACTGTACCACGTCATATCACTGAAACCCACTAGGCCAAACTAGCCCGCCTAGGATTTGTACTCCCTCCGTTTCAACGTTAGTAGTACAAAGTTGAGTCATCTATCTTCAAACGGAGGGAGTACACCTCTGTACTGCTATGATTTTGTGTTGTATGTCTATGTACTTTTGCTATGATTTTCCTACCCTATGAACCAAATGAGACCTGAATGTATCTGTGTTGACTATTTTCTGATTGATCACTAAGCCTACAATTTTAGGAGCTTGGGCTATTGGCCGATCGATAACGGATCAGACCTATAAGCGTACCACGAGCTCATCAGCCCCAACGTTTCTTTTTGGTGAGTGTTTTGCAAGTACTATAGCTCGCACAGTAGCTAGCCTACTAACACCAAGAATCATCAAACAAGCCCTGCTGATATGATAAACAGTTCAAACTTACATCTAAGCATGCCACATATTACATCAAAAGCTGCTGAGGATACATCTGTTTCCATAACTCGGAGAGGGTTCGCATGATTCACTAACAAACAAAAGTAGCAAGTACCGCCCACACAAGACAGTGCACTAGCCCTAAGATGGTTTGATAACACACATCATTCTGTTAATTAAACACAATCCAAACTACCCTAAAGGATTAGCGCGACCAACTATTTCTTCTCATCGATCTCTCGAGCAATGACCACAACACGGACAGCGGCATGGGAATTGATCTCTGGGGCGATGTCCATAGGATGGACCGCGACATTGGAATCGATCTCTAGGGCGATGTCCATAGGATGGATAGCGGCATCGGAATCGATCTCCGGGGTGATGTCCACAGGACGGACCGCGACATCGAAAACGATCTCTGGGGCGTTGTCCATAGGACGGGCCGCGACATTGGAATCATCAAGGACGTCCATCGGCACCTGCACAACCCTAACATATTAGCAAGCACATTGCAAATAATCAAAAACCACAACTATGGTAAGCCATTATTTTTACCTTGTGCAGCTCACCGGGGGATCCCATCCCTCCGGGGGCCATCTCCTCATCCTCGATGGGGCCATTACCTTGCCAGGGGAATACTGCTTCTCAACAGAGACTATCTCCTCAAAATCGGCCTTGAGCCTCGCATAGGTGGCCATTAGAGTTTCTGGGGTAGGCACGGTTGGGCCCTTGCTGTTTTTCCAGGTTTCTTTGAGGAGTTCGTCCGCCAACGTCGTCAACTCTTTGGCCAGTGCTTGTTTCTTGGAGTTCTTCGTCTCCATGGGTTGGCCCGCCAACATGGTCAACTCGTTGGTCGGTGCTCACTTCCTGGAGATCGCTGTCTCCAGTCAGTTGTCCGCCGGCAACTCTTTGCCTAGTGCTCTAGGATCCATCAATGAACTGACAAACAAAAAGCAATCGAAAGGAAGCCACAATCGCAATGAAAACGGGAAAACAATAGGCTATGAGAATCGGTCGGTGCTTCGCAAAAAGAAGATTCTTGGAATGAAAATATAGTAGCATCACTGATTCGCCCACCTTTCCTTTGTCGGTATAGAAGAAAAATGGCAGAAGTGAGTAGCCTGGAGTAAGGTTTTCTTCAAGAAAGGGGAGAAAGGGCTTCAACGAGCGTTCCACTGAAATGATGGTTGCTTCGTCCAGTCCAACTCCGAGGCCACTTTACCACTGCTGGTAAAGGTGTGGGTTTTGTGATATGACAGGTCATGACGGCCACACTGGGGTGACCGATGAGTCTCTACTGTAGCACCTCGCTGTGATTTGGTGGATGGCACGCGGGCCCGGATGCTTTGATGTCCCGCATGTAGATAGAGTGGCTAGTCATATAGGAGTACTCAATATTGTGCACCGCGACCAAGGCGAAGAGGAAAATGAGAGAACTATGTATTTATTTACGGTGTAGATTCACTCATTTTGCTCCATATGTACTACTCATTTAGGGTGTAGTCTAGTCACTTGTTGAAATCTCTAGAAAGGCAAATACTCCTTTCTGGTTTACAGGGCTATACTAGCAAGTACTACAATAGTGGGCTCACATAGCAATTTTGTCTCATGCAAGAGCCTGGCTATATGCGTGCTCCAAGGCTCCGCACCACGCCCCACCCCTACACAAAGACTGCCACGCAAGCATTCGCAACTGCCACGTTCGGGTTGCGCTTGGATCTTCGCCTCTTCGAGAAGACGAACAATGATGTTACTACTACTTCTACAGTATCGAATACACTGCTGCATGTCCGTCCACCGCGTGCGGGATGGATAGCTTGTTGTAGTATAAGCAAAAGCATGTCCTCTTCTGCGAGCCACCGTGCGCATGGGCGAGGGAGAAGGCGTGTAGTAGTAAAATCAAGCTTCTCCTCGTTGTACGAGTTGACGCGGCACATCATAGCACTGGCCCCACATGCTTGCCTCTAAACTTGGCTAAAAGACCCATAGTGTACAATATATTTGCTGCAACCTCTAACATTTATCCCACCACAAATTAAAATATATATATTCCTGTCTTGACCAGATGAGCATGCAAACTACAATCACCAGGATGACAGGTAGGGCCAGAAGATTATTTTAATAAAAAATGCTTCAAGACGGCCTCATAGCATGGAGGCGACCCCAACAATTTTAAGCTTAGAGGCACGGTACATGCTATCCTAGACTACTCTACACATGAAACTGCCACACGAGCGTCCGGGCTGCGCTTGGCTCTTCGTCTCTTCGGGAAGTCGAACAATGATGGAGTACTACTGCAGCGGAGTACTACAGTATGCTTCTGGCCATCGGACACCGAATGAACTGCTGCATGTCCACCGTGTGCAGGAGGGAGAGCGTGTAGCGAAAGCTTCTCCTAGTCCTGCCAGCCACCACGCTCATGGGCGAGGGAGGGACGCAGCTTCATTGACTTACTGCTCCTGCCTTTGTGTGTATGACAGGTGGCCCCAACAGGTGGGTGGCCCACTTGTCATACAGCCAAAGGCAGGTGCAGTTAAGGCACCGGAGCTCAGTCCGCGAGGGAGAGGGCGTTGTAATCAAACTTCTCGTTGTTGTATGAGTTGACGCGACACAACAAAGCACTGCACTCGATATATTTCAATAATTTGCGTTTACCGATGCATTAATTACAACACATGCATGCATGCCATGACTTTCCTTTTGATACTTGCATGTGTTGATTTAATGCACCTTTCCAAATTTTGACTATAAATTTAACTAACCAAATGTTCATGCACGTCACAAAAAATTACATCATTGAAAACTATGTTCAAATGTGAATCAAACGATATAATTTTTGTTAGCATGCACTAACATTCTGTTAGTTAAATCTTTGGTCAAAATTTAGCACCAGTTACAAAGGGGCCCAATAAATATTGTACTCTCACATTTTGTTTTGAGGATACTCCCACATAGAAAATATAAATAATAATGCATGTTGGGGCAGCCCACGTTTCCCATAATTTTAGCCGTGGGGTGACCTGGCACATACACAATTTTAAACGATTGTTTTGATGGAGTGAAAAAGTAAAACTACCCCACTACTTATATATATAGGCCGGAGCCTCCACGCTTGCTTGCTAGGGTTGTTGTATTCTTACACGCTCATCCTCTCCAGATCTAAACAAGATAGCGGTGGTAACATTGTCTTTCTATCCTCACCGCTGGTTATAGATCCGGATGTACCCCCTCGGCCGGTGAAGGGGAGGAGGGGCAGCGTTTAGGTCGTTGTCAACAGCAAGGGAGGAGACCCACTGCCGGCCGCACTGTTATCTCTGGCCGAGCGCCGGCGTGGGAGGTCCTCCGATCCCTTCGTCGTTGCCCTAGTGTGGGTGGATCCGGCCTCCCGCCGCCCACCTATCCACATCCGACGACCTTCAGGTATATCTTCCTTCGAAACCTCCCTAGCTTTACTTCCCCAACTCGCTACGTTGATGCATGTGCATCATTTTCTACCTCTCAGCCTCTCTCGATCGGATGGTCCAACGTCACCTATTTTTTTCTTCTATTGTTAGAGGTAAAGCTACTTCATGGAGTCGAATCTTGTACTTGGTTCAAACAAGAAATAAGGGGGGTGGGGGAATTTAGTATGTACATCAGAGTTGGTACAAACAGGAAGGAAAGGGGGTGAAAGTAGTACAGATTGGTCATCCAACCGGTCTCTTGGTCGAAAAGGGAAATATAGGGGAAACGATGTACACAGTGGTATGACCAGGACTAGATTTGCTATCCACACATAGGAGTAGGTGGCTAGAGTGAAAAAAATGGACCAACCCAGATATGTTTCTTGGATATTTGTTTCTCGGGGCAACAAACTCTGAATCACCACTTTATGCCCTGGTTTAGGTACATGGTGTTGGACTGCTGGTGTACCCACTGTCCCATGCCCTTATACCAAATATTTAGCTATTCTTAATCTAATGCCCCTGGTAAAATGAAGCCATGCCACTGTTATAAGCCATGACAAGTTTACCCAAATGTTTTTGCCTGTAATTGTTTGAGACTCTGACTGTTTCCTCTGTAGCTTTTTGTGCAAACAGGGATATCCATTTCACCTGGTTGCTGTTGTGACCTTTTGGTGCACTGCACAACACACTTCTTAAAAGAAGTGACTTTTGTGCTTCTTAACTAGAATGTCAGAATGGAACAGTTGGTTCATTTCGGTGGAACTGCACAAAGGGAGATCTGTGTTCCAATCCTCATCATCCATATTGGCACCATAACCTTCCTTTAGGTAAGAATGATATTTAATGCAGGTGTTCATGTGGCACCCCGGCTCAGAGTAACCGGAACGCCCCGTATTCCATCCCAGAGATTGAGGAGAAGTCTTCTGGAATACGGCACTGCTTAGTATAGAACAAATCAACTCTTTATTACAAGCTATATGGGTACAAAGGGATTACATCGGCACGGCGACACTACGCCTGCCACGGTTGCTCTATGCAAGCAGCAGAACAACACGAAGCAGCGGAATAACTCTAGTAGCGGAACAACGACGGCGGTGGTGAACTCCACTCCGCAGGGACTCTGGCTGGAACGCTTATCCTAGCTCACAAACAAGGAATCCACGACAAACAAGCAATCAAATCCGGCATGACCTGCAAACTGGCATGACACGCCAGGTCAGTACATTGAATGTACTTGCAAGCTCACAACAACCAAAGCAATCAAGACAGACATCAGCATGGCAATTACAGGTAAACAAGGATTAACATGATACTATCAGAACAACATAGCATGAGCAAGATGATACAGCTGGAACAATACGAGCATGGCATGAACATATGAACATGATAATACTAGTATGCAACATGATGACGCTATCATGCACCAACTTACTCTGCTCGGGTTACCTCGTAACCATCACCTGCACAAACTTACCATCACAAATATCACACGATCATCTTAGGATCCAATCAAGCTTGGTATTACAATACCGTAGTAATCATTAATGACCACAAGGAGCTTGACGTTTACCCTTGACTCCCACATAATACCACAAATATCCAACAACTCGGTATCCGCGATACCACGGTGATCATTTCACGATCACAATCGACCTCTTTCTCATCATCGAACCAGGGTTGTTATTAAGCAAGTTATTATTATTATTACTGTTGACCCATAGTGTGACCAATTACGAACTGGGCCCATATCCGCGGGGCGGCTATCGATAGATTTCATACACACTCTGTAGAGGTTAGCACACTATACCCACACCACGGAACCCATGGCCTCGCACTCCCATTTGGCTGGACGAACGACGTTCCGACAAAGCCGTCCTACTGCCATGACACTCTCCCGACCTCTCCAACTAACTCCACACTGGGCTAAGTCATGGGTGGCCCCGTGCCTACCAAAGGCATCACGGCCACCGTCGTGGCAAAACATAAACGGTCCCAAACAGGGACAATGGTATACCAATCACAACAACGGGCACACAAGGCTTATCCCATCCTACCCAGCCAAGGTAGCGCCCGCGCATAACCTTCCCTCGTTGGAGGCACCGGCAAGAGGCATGACAATAGACCTAGTTAGGACCTCCCCATAAAAGGCAAATATGGTTGCACTGTCAGCTCGATATGGTGGCACCATGACTCAGCCAACAGTTGTTCAAGTTCAATTTAATCCGTTTAAACTTGAATGCAATGTGCTGAGCCATGATAAAATAACATGATGCAACTACAATGCATGAGCATGACGTCAACATAAGCATGGAGGTGCAACATAATCACCGAGCATAACAACAACGAAGCATTTAACCAAATGAGCATGGCATACTGACGAGCATGAGTATAACACTACACATGAGTATCGCATGACTACTAGCATCATAAATAAATACCATGCAAGATCATAAAAAGAATACTACCAAGTGAGCATGTAACCATCTTGATGCAACGGAGCAAACATAGCAACGATACCGAATAACAAACTAAGCATGCATCCGAAGAACATCACTGCTACCAGCATGTATTACTAGTACCAAGCATGACTTACGAACATGATACTAGCAAGTAGTACAAGATAACAAGATGCATCGGAACATAGCATGAAAGTGAACAAGAATCCACGAGCATAACTAAAACAACGACAATAGTAGCAAACAAGCAGGCAGATAACGACAAACTTTTATTAAATATTCAAGTTGAAAACCAGGGCTACTGCATGACTATCATGCAAGTGGCTGTTGTGGCTTGCCTGGGGATGAAGAAGGCTCCGGGGAGAAGTGCGGTGAAGCCGCAGAAATATTCGACGGAAATGATTCTCTCTCGGAGGGGGCTGATTAGGGGCAAGGGAAAAATGGTCATTTCTAGTATGTGAAACCATAGTGAAAATGATACCAAAAGTTCAGGCTCGAAGAGACGAAGATGTGGGCTTTGGAATCACCTCAATTAGAGTCTCGAGCAAAAAGTTATAGCCCGGCGAAGTCCAAGGGCCAATCTGTAAAAAGATTTCTACAAACAGGCCCCTGAACTGAAAAAGAGAAAGCACATTTTGAGAAATACATTTCCGTTGAAGTGAAAGCGTATTCTGAGCAGAAGACAAACCGAAGTACGCTTTCAGTCAAAGAAAACGTAATGCGCCAACTGTGCTTCCTCTGAAACACGTCAGCAAAGGTGGGACCGGGCGCTAGATTCGCTGATGAGTGGGGCCCGCTGCTGACATCTCTCTCTCCCATGCCTCCTTCTTCTTCCCTGACGCGGGCTCGCAGAGCAGAGGAGGCCGCCGGCGCCGACGCTCGCCTAGCCATCTCCGGCCACCGTTCGGGGCGCCGCGACCACCGGCGGGCTCGTGAGAGGACGCCGCCTCTGTTCCGGCTGGACATGGACGTCGAGGAGCACCGGAGTGGGTGGGGCATGGGACACGGCGGAGGAGAGCTTCGGCCGGAGTTGGGGATCACGGCCAGAGGCCACCAGAGGAGGAGGGAAACATCAAGGGGGCTCAAGGGGGTGGGTGGAGGACTATGGAGGTGGCGAGATGAGTCGGGGCACGCGGCAGAGCTCGAACTCGAGCTGAACCCCACGGCGGCCATGGCGGGCAACCGAGGCGAGGAGAGCTTCCTGATCTCGCTAGTGGCTAGGCGGGACCAGAGGAGTGTGGGAAGGCTGGTGGTGAGCTCGGAGGGGGTCGGGCTAGCTTAAATAGGCGGGGTAAGGCGGTTCGAGCTGAGTGCTGCCGTGCACGTCCGGCCAAGCTCTGGCGACGGCCAGCGAGCACGGGGTGGCATAGGAAGGCGACGAGGCAGCAGCGCAGCGATCACGGAGCAGAGCAAGCCAAGGGGCATGGGGAGGAAGCGTCTGGGGACAAAGCCAGTCGGCTACAATGCTCCCGTGGGTGCTCACTGTTCGATGACGGGGATGGGTCGCCGGGGAAGAAGATGGAGGGGGCAAGGGCTCACGGGGAGGCTATTAGACATGGTTGTGGGCCGAGACGAGGAGAGAACGGACGAGCATAGCACCGCGGTTTCCGGAGCACGTCAGTTTGGCACGTCTGCCCCATGGTCACCATGTAAGCTGGCATGAAGAAGATGCCAAGGGCTGGCCAGAGTTGTTTGGGGTGGTGTCCATCCAGGGGAGGTTGCAACTGAGCTTAAAGCGCGGCTAAATATGTTGTGGTTAGATGTGAATTAAGCTCTGAATGTTGCTGCATCAATCTTAATCATGATGAAGTGATCACCATAGGTGGGATTAGAGCCAAATAGAATGTCTGGGG
Organism: Aegilops tauschii subsp. strangulata; assembly: GCF_002575655.3. Classification (NCBI taxonomy): domain Eukaryota; kingdom Viridiplantae; phylum Streptophyta; class Magnoliopsida; order Poales; family Poaceae; genus Aegilops; species Aegilops tauschii. The sequence continues at coordinate 344,084,913 of NC_053039.3, forward strand.
AGTTTAGGTTAGGAAGGACTACAATCCTGTGAAGTTTGGAAGGAAATGGACCAAGACTCAACATAGTTGCTTCACAACTATTTAAATTGGTCCAGAAAATGGATTATGATGATGCACTCAAATGAAGAAGACACTTGAGCTGAAATTCGACATGAGGGTTATTTGGAAACATGAATATGCTGTAAAAGTTTCATACCAAATGGACATGCCAAAATAGTACTTGCTTGACAAACATCCCCACTGACCAGAAACTTGCAATAATTTTGGAGGGAAAATGACTTGAGGAAATGATCCCAAATTTGGTGGAGAGATGTTATATGGGTAGCAACATGTTCTGGTAATTTATCATAATTAATGAAGCATTAAAAATTATACTTGCTTCATAACCTGAAAATATTGCTAGAAACAAAGATTTAGTCCTGTGCTCACATAGATGATTGGATGAAGCTGAAAGTTGGAGGAGGGCAATTATATGAGCACATGAAGGAGTGTGCAAAATTTCAACTCATTTGGATAACCTAGCTAGTACTTCCTTCACAAAGGCTTCCCTCAGATAGGAACTTTGAAAAATCACTGAGGAAGATTGGCTAAGCAAATGAAGTTGAATTTGGCACATGACAATTATTTGGACAGGAAAAGATGTCCAAAAAGCTTGGAGACAATTGGGCGAAGATAAATAGCACTTGCTTCACAATGTGTCATTTAGGACAGAATAGGAAAGGAATTATTTGAGCATGATGAGGAACATGGCAAATGAAATTTCTTGAGATATTTGAGGAAGATATGACACAAACAATTTATGAGAATTATTTGGGAATTTTAGGAGTGATGGATATAGAGGTTGCTTCACAACCTAGGGCAAAAGGATTATTCCTTTAACAGAAAAGGAATATTCCCTAGAAAAAGAATATTGGGGTTGGTCCAAGATGGAAATGGCAAGGTCTTGGGATGGATATGAGGATGAAAAGCCACTCTGGAAAGAAAGAAGAGGTCATCTTCTTCAGTTTATAGACCACATAGCCACGGAAAAAGAAAACTCAAGAAAAATCCACAAAAAATGAAAATAAAAAGAAAGGGCCAAAAATCAGGCTGTGACAAACCTTCCCCCCTTAAAGAAATCTCGTCCTCGAGATTTGTTTGCTCAGGGAACAAGTATGCATATACTGGCTTAAGGAGACCGTTTCCAACTCGGGTATCCTTTTTCCTTTATTGATTGTTCCCATTAAATTCTTCATCCGACTTACCTGACTGCTCGGGGGTGGTTTGCTTCACTGTATCCATATCCTGACAGATCTTACCTCACATTTTCATGCTTATACTGGCTCCAATTCTTTTCATATCTACTGACTTAGCTGAGTGTGATTTGTTATCATGATTGAAATATATGCCCGTCTCACAAATCCGAGAGTGATTTCTGATTGTTGTGTCTGTACTGACAACCTTCCATGAATTGGTGATCAGATTTTTCCTGATGAACACCCAAGCTCTTACTCCTTGCATTGAGTTCCTCTACTAAATGCAGGTCCTTCGGGTTCCAAACAGTGAGTTGAGGCATAACCGTTTTCCTATCAGATTCTGACTTATCATAGGAATTCCTGAATCATCCTTACTGGCTCCACTGTCTTGAGTCTCAGATTCATACCAAATATTTGATTGTCGCCTGTCGTGGCCATCATAAGGGGTATGACCTTATATGATAATATCCTCATCCTTGACTGACGGTGGCTCTGGCGGAATTTTTTTGTTCCAGACAGGCTATCCTTTGGTGATTCACATAAGTGAGGGCACATGCTTCGGACTTTTATTCCGCATACTGCTCATTCATTCTTTCGGTATATCCATGGGGATAATAGGCTATGTGATGCTTTACCATAGTCGCTGGAATCAAACTGTTGAATCGACCTTTGGTCTGACTTCACAACCTAGATATTCGATACAGACAAACTTGAGCATATGTGGTTAACTGAGTGGGTTGTCTGGATATGGGTTCCTTACCAAAATTGAGTAGACCCCTTAGGTGAATATCCATGGCGGTCGATAGTGACTCGGACTCTCCGGGGTCCCTGCACCATATGGTTCATGCAACCATTTTCATATCTGCACCACAGGTCTTGCTCCTTCATTATTGTTTTCTTAGTCTGGATCCTTGGTTGAAAGAGCTTGGTCATATTACTTCTTCATATTACCATAGGTATTGTCGGGTGCGATCTTCCGGCAATCGTTACTTATCCTCATTCATGTATCGTGTGATAAGAATCTGTACTAGGTTCACACGTACTTGCATGCATCTCACGTCGTCTGGCATACCAGGTGGTAACTGTAACATCCCAAAATTCTAAATTTTGGAATGTTATAATAAACAGATAGATTGGATTGATTGTTTGATTGATTGACTGAAAGTGAGTGAATTCGAAATCTTTTGAAAGTTAAATGAGAGGGAATAAAAGGACTTTCCCAAACTTTCATTTTGCTTTTATGATCTCCATGAATTCAAATTCTTTTCATCACAAAACCCTCGAGAGAAGATGACATGACTTCTTCCATTTATTTAAATGAAAAGGGGTGTTGAAAATATTTGAATATCATTTGAAAATATTTCCAATTCAGAAACTTCAAGCAACTCAATGATTTTCATGAGAGAAGATAAAATGACTTCTTCAAAACATATGAAATATGAGTTGGAAGTTTAAAAGGATCTAATTTAAAGTCCTTTTGGAAATTATTTTCAATTTGGAGTATTTGGGTTTTATTCAAATTATTTTTCTCCAAAATAAAAATATATGGAAAATAGGGTAACATGATTCCCTACAACAGAAAATTGGAGAGAAATAAATTTGAATTAATTTTGGTATTTTGAAAATGATTTTATTGGATTTTAGTAGAGCAGTAGCACTCTTTGATTTATTTGAATTTTTGTGGATTTTATTCAATGCTAGAAAAATGCTCATGCTGTAGGAAATCTTTTTCTGAAAATTTTGATATATAATATGCCTATGTACAATTTTATTTTTGTTTTCGTTATACAGTTTTCCTTTCTGTTTCTAAAAAAAATATACGTGCTGCCCAAATTTTATCCGTCGCCTATGTGCACAGTGCACCCATGCCGGCCCATGTTGTTTTTTAATTATGTTTGCAGAAAAAAAAATATTTTTTCTTTTTCTTAAATTTTTTTCCTTCTTTTAGTGTTTGAAAAAAAACTGCCGCACGCACGCGCGCGGCCGGGCGAAGCTTTAGGCCCATGCACTTTTTTTTTGTTTTTCGTCTACGTTTAGTCCCACATTGCGTAGCCTTTGACCTTTTAGCCTTTTTTCCATCAATAAATATAGACCCATAGAGCCTCCAAAAATCATCCGATTCAGGTTAAACCAAAATTTTGGTTTGACTAGATTCCTTAAAGAAAAATATATCTCTCTTCTCCGGCGGGACTTTTGGAAGTTGTCTCCTCACTCCGAAGTCGTCTTTTAGGTATATATTTATTCGTTCTCTGTATTTATGCATCAGACCTAATTTTTTTTAGCCGTAGCTATTTTTCTTCTGCAAAACAGCTTGGCCCTGATTTTTCAAATAGCCATAACTTTTTACTCGTTCATCCAAATTAGATGAAACCAGCGCCTATAGTTTTGTCTTGTTATCACGTATCCAGTTAACCTGTCACGTCAACTTTTTGAAATTTTTAAATTTCGAAATTTGTTCAAATTCAAATTCAAACTTTTTTGTTCATAACTTAAGTTCCGTAACTCCGTTTGAGTTGATTCTTTTTGCAAAGCGAAGATCTTGACCTAAACTTTCTGATAAGGCCAAATCCATCTAATTTTGGTACTGTTAGAAATTGTTTTATGTTGCAAGAGTTATTTGCTTGGTTTTGAAGTTTTCCGAATTGTTTTCCTCGTTCTTTCTGATCTTTTGAGTGATTGCTTATGTGTGGTTACCATTGCTTGCTTAAGATAGATTGACCGGAGTGTGACGAGTAGATCTATCCAGAGTATTGAGTGTGAATCATCTTCATCAACATTGCAGGCAAGTTCACACTTTGATCATACCTCTTTTACTACCCAGTTTTATTGCATTAGACAAATCCTCAAACATTGCATGGTTAGGATCTAATTAAATTGTGGGTATTGGGAAGTAGTTGAGGTAGTACCTATTGCCCTGTTTATTATCAAACCCTTGGGAGTTACTTCTACGTTTGCTTATATCGCCATGCCATGCTAGTAGACGTGGATTGGGTTTGAGAGATATTCACGACAGATATGAGATTGTTAATTAATGGTTTACTTAAGGTGGCAACTAAAACTCACATCTGGGTGGATTGAGGCACCTGGAGAACCCAGTGTTGCCTGTTTTTCTAAGGACCGCCACCCAGGTTCAAAGGGATCATGAGATTATTCATGCTAGAAACTTCCGTGTGCAGCCACAAGCTATTATGGGCTCTAGCATAGTTGAGTAGGTTACATGATCTCTTGAAGAGGTGGGCTAGCAGATGTAGGGGAAAGTAGGTGTAACTGTCCACCCGGAGTAAAGAGTTATTGTTTCTGAAAGACTGTGTCTCGGTCATCCGTTTCTCAAACATCATGTAGTGCGAGAATCAAGCGGAGACGATCGAGTCTTGTGGGGAAAAGTGCGCAAACCTCTGCAGAGTGTACAAACTAATCATGGTTAGTCATGTCCCCGGTTATGGACAACTTGAGTATCTAGTACTTTGATTATCATGTGAATCTCATTATGTTACTTAATTAATATTGTTGGGTTAATGATGATACTTAATTGGGATTGAGATGCTGTCAACCATCTCAATGTTTCACAACCACCATGATAGTCAAATAAAATTTATTCCTTTGCAGTAGGGAAAAATTGGCTTTTCGCAAAAACATTATAACCATAGAGCTTTTCCACCAGCCATATATGCATGTAGTGATAGCCTTTGTTCATCATTTCTCTATGGTGTGAATTTGCCAGCATATTCCATGTGCTGACCCGTTTTCGGGCTGCAACGTTTCATGTTGCAGGATTCTTACGACGAGTAAGTGATACGTTAGGGTTACGATTTCTACACTCAACTTTGCCGTTGGTGTTGATGGGAATCCACAACCTTGTTACTTCCGCTATTTGGATTGAGGTAATAGTATTTACGTTACTTTATACATGTGATTTACCTCTGTTATAAATCCTCGAGTACTGTGTGTGTCAGCATACCGATCCAGGGATGTCACTTAAGCACAGAGACTTGATCCATTCGGGCCGGGTCGCTATAGTGACGAGGGTTAATGATATCACCTTGTCAGGTATGAGGAAACTGGCCTTGATGAGTACTGACAAAATTTGCTGTCCCATGTTGTCTTTCTCCAAAACTTGTCGGTTCTTGCATCACCAAGTGAGGTGTATAACTGACTTTCTTATTCTGGCTTGACTCATGAGATTTCTGGATTCTCACCTTGACTTCACCATCATACCACTGACTTGCAAGAGATTGGCAGCATGCTCACAATATATATGAGAATTTAATTCCTGAGGCAGACTTGTTTTCTGACTGATTCTTGCTTCTGACCAAACTGTTGCAGATCTGATTCTTGGAATGCACTACCAAATGCTGCCAATTCACAGTGTAATATCCCATGCCGTACTGAGAGAGATTGGATGACTTATGGTGGAATCCATCGGACTATCTTGCTGAGGAAGACTGGGTATCGTGCTTCTGAAGCTTCCCCCCTTAAAGACTTGCTAGGGAAGACTCAGTGCCTTATGCCGAAATATTTTTGCGGTTGCTTCCTGAAGAAGACAGGGTACCTTGCACGGGAAGTCATCCATATAGCGCACTGAGGAATCTTGCCTTGGAAGCTTCTCATTGTGATATGCGGACCGTTACCATATATGTATACCATCTTAATATTTCTGCTGTTGATTTCTTGCATGCAACGAGGCTTTGCTGGACTATCCTCCTTTATGAGTATATGGCACATCCTTGCTTTCTTCCAGGCATATCATGTTTCAAAATCATCCTCATAGAAGAATCAAACCTTGCATCTGAACCATCCCTTTGACTGAGACTGTATTGTTGGTCTGGCACACAGCTTATCTTCTTGCTGATTTGATCATTTCTACCATGAAGAGTGCACACTAAGGCAAACTTGATTATCCGTATTGTTGTGAGGAGTGCATGCTAATGCAAACATGATACTGACTGTCCATCAGGATTCCTTTTGCATTCAGACAAGATATTCCAAATTTCACTGCAGTTTGCTGATAACTTCATTCCGTTTATCTGAGCTTCCAAGTATTTGAATTCCTTACTGATTCTTCAGGTCCAGTGTCGGTTGACGAGCAACTTTAATAAGGGGAAGATATGGCAACACCGAAGGCCCAAAGAAAGAAGCAAAAGAAACGACAAAAACAAAAGCACACAAGCATACTAATAATATAAATAATCAAGCAACATCACATATTACTGCTACTCACACAATAATATGCATGCACACCTAGGCACACAAGTCTCGCGGAAACTCTGGTATTGCGGTCTAATATGCTGTGGCGGTGTGCACAAAAGTGAAATCCATGCGTGGAAGGAATTGGTGTAACCAAGGATACACCAAGCGCTGGCTGAACACCGGTTGGATCTGGATAGATACGGAGGCGAGGACGGACTTGGTGATCAAGTATCGAGACACAAGGTCACGACCACATCATCATCAAGCGTACGAAAGGGAATCATACATGTCCAAAGAATGGAATGACAGGGCAATAGCAGTAGAAACTGGGCTTGCTAGCATTACCCTTTTCTGATAACAAGTATCAGTAAGGGTTGCCGAAGGGATGAGATGGATGGCACGATTTGGGATAGGGACAAGTCCATCACCGAAATAATACGGGTGGGTGGTGGAAAGATATCGACACGATACCTGAATGGTGTCTGGAACACTTGGCACCAGGGCATCACTCTGCTGGGATAGAGAAGACGTCAAACACCGAAGAGCAGGCATGAAAAGAAGGAGGGTGCAGGTAGTGGATCAAAACCGATGCCACCTACACTCACAAGATTAACCGTTAATTAGCGACAAGATAATAATCTGTATGCATGCTATGCAACAAACAAATGCAGCAATCAAGTGCAACAAACCAACTAGGCTATATACTACCGCATTCTAAAGCTCGCGCGGGCTAGGGCGTCCTACAACCAGACCTGCTCTGATACCAAGGCTGTGGCACCCCGGCTTAGAGAAACCGGAACGCTCCGTATTCCAGCCAAGAGATCGAGGAGAAGTCTTCTGGAATATGGCACTGCTTAGCATAGAACAAATCAGCTCTTTATTACAAGCTATATGGGTACAAAGGGATTACATCGGCACGGCGACACTACACCTGCCACGGTTGCTCTATGCAAGTAGCAGAACAACATGAAGCAGCGGAATAACTCTAGCAGCGGAACAACGACGACGGTGGTGAACTCCACTCTACATGGACTCTAGCTGGAACGCTTATCCTAGCTCGCAAGCTAGGAATCCACGGCAAACAAGCAATCAAATCCGGCATGACCTACAAACTGGCATGACACGACAGGTCAGTACATTGAATGTACTTGCAAGCTCACAGCAACCAAAGCAATCAAGACAGACATCAGCATGGCAATTACAGGTTAACAAGGATTAACATGATACTATCAGAACAACATAGCATGAGCAAGATGATACAGCTGGAACAATACGAGCATGGCATGAACATATGAACATGATAATACTAGTATGCAACATGATGACGCTATCATGCACCAACTTACTCTGCTCGGGTTACCTCGTAACCATCACCTACACAAACTTACCATCACCAACATCACACGATCATCCCAGGATCCAATCAAGCTTGGTATTACAATACCGTCGCAATCATTCATGACCACAAGGAGCTTGACCTTTACCCTTGACTCTCGCATAATACCACAAATATCCAACAATCGGTATTCATGATACCACGGTGATCATCTCACGATCACAATCAACCTCTTTCTCATCACTGAACCAAGGTTGTTATTAAGCAAGTTATTATTATTATTATTACTATTGACCCATAGTGTGACCAACTACGAACTGGGCCCATATCCACGGGCGCGGCTATCGATAGATTTCATACACACTCTGCAGAGGTTAACACACTGTACCCACACCATGGAACCCATTGATACGTCTCCAACATATCTATAATTTTTGATTGTTCCATGCTATATTATATTCTGTTTTGGATGTTTAATGGGCTTTATTATACACTTTTATATTATTTTGGGACTAACCTATTAACCGGAGGCCCAGCCCAGAATTGTTGTTTTTTTGCCTATTTCAGAGTTTCGCAGAAAAAGAATATCAAACGGAGTCCAAACGGAATGAAACCTTCGGGAACGTGATTTTCGGAACGAACGTGATCCAGAGGACTTGGACCCTACGTCAAGACATCAACCAGGAAGGCACGAGGTAGGGGGGCGCGCCTACCCCCCCAGGCGCGCCCTCCACCCTCGTGGGCCCCATGTTGCTCCACCAACGTACTTCTTCCTCCTATATATACCTACGTACCCCCAAACTACCGGATACGGAGCCAAAAACCTAATTCCACCGCCGCAACCTTCTGTACCCATGAGATCCCATCTTGGGGCATTTTCCGGAGCTCCGCCGGAGGGGGCATCGATCACGGAGGGCTTCTACATCAACACCATAGCCTCTCCGATGGTGTGTGAGTAGTTTACCTCAGACCTTCGGGTCCATAGTTATTAGCTAGATGGCTTCTTCTCTCTTTTTGGATCTCAATACAATGTTCTCCCCCTCTCTTGTGGAGATCTATTCGATGTAATCTTCTTTTGCGGTGTGTTTGTTGAGACCGATGAATTGTGGGTTTATGATCAAGTTTATCTATGAACAATATTTGAATCTTCTCTGAATTCTTTTATGTATGATTGGTTATCTTTGCAAGTCTCTTCGAATTATCAGTTTGGTTTGGCCTACTAGATTGATCTTTCTTGCAATGGGAGAAGTGCTTAGTTTTGGGTCCAATCTTGCGGTGTCCTTTCCCAGTGATAGTAGGGGCAGCAAGGCACGTATTGTATTGTTGCCATTGAGGATAACAAGATGGGGTTTATATCATATTGCATGAGTTTATCCCTCTACATCATGTCATCTTACTTAAAGTGTTACTCTGTTCTTTTGAACTTAATACTCTAGATGCATGCTGGATAGCGGTCGATGTGTGGAGTAATAGTAGTAGATGCAGGCAGGAGTTGGTCTACTTGTCGCGGACATGATGCCTATATACATGATCATACCTAGATATTCTCATAACTGTGCTGAATTCTATCAATTGCTCAACAGTAATTTGTTCACCCACCGTAATACATATGCTCTCGAGAGAAGCCACTAGTGAAACCTATGGCCCCCGAGTCTATTTTCCATCATATTAATCTTCCAACACTTAGCTATTTCTATTACCGTTTCTATTTTGCTTTCTTTACTTTGCATCTTTATCATAAAAATACCAAAAATATTATCTTATCATATCTATCAGATCTCACTCTCGTAAGTGACCGTGAAGGGATTGACAACCCCTTTATTGCGTTGGTTGCGAGGATTTATTTGTTTGTGTAGGTGCGAGGGACTCGTGCATGGCCTCCTACTGGATTGATACCTTGGTTCTCAAAAAACAGAGGGAAATACTTACGCTGCTTTACTGCATCACCCTTTCCTCTTCAAGGGAAAACCAACGCAGTGCTCAAGAGGTAGCAAGAAGGATTTCTGGCGCCGTTGCCGGGGAGTCTACGCAAAAGTCAACATACGAAGTACCCATCACAAACTCTTATCCCTCGCATTACATCATTTGCCATTTGCCTCTCGTTTTCCTCTCCCCCACTTCACCCTTGCCGTTTTATTTGCCCCTCTTCCGTTCGTCCTTCTGTTTGCTCGTGTTACCATGTGCCTTTTTTTGCTTGCATCTTCGCTTGCTAAAAGTGTATGGATCCTCATCCACTTGCTAATCTCTTTAAGAGATCCAATTATGATGAACCTATTTCTAGTGAGTTTTGTGCACTAGATTATCTTTATGAGGTTTTGCTTGAAATTCGTGAATCTAAAAATTGTGATGAAGTGTTGAAAGAAGAAACTTATGAAGTGATTCACGATAGATCTTTGAATAAAAAGCATGATTGCAATGATGTTATTTTAAATTCTATTAATGTCAATTGTGCTAATAATTTGCAAAACCCTAAGCTTGGGGATGCTAGTTTTGCTATGTCCACTACTTGTTGCAATGATCATGATTGGGGTGATTCTTCTTATGTTCTTGAAAATTTATTTAAGCCCCATGATGAATATGAGATTGATAATAATGTTTGCAATAGTATTGAAAGTGGGTTTGTAAGAGTGTCAACTTTAGATCCCACATATTTGGAGAATGTTCAATCTTATGAAATTTTTGATAAAAGTGGGATTGAAGAGATCAAAACTCTAGATATTAATGAACCCACTATTTTGGATTTCAAGGAATTTAATTATGATAATTGCTCTTTGATAGATTGTATTTCCTTGTTGCAATCCGTGCTAAATTCTCCACATGCTTATAGTCAAAATAAAGCCTTTACCAAACATATCGTTGATGCTTTGATGCAGTCTTATGAAGAAAAACTTGAGTTGGAAGTTTCTATCCCTAGAAAACTTTATGATGAGTGGGAACCTACTATTAAAATTAAAATTAAAGATCATGAATGCTATGCTTTGTGTGATTTGGGTGCTAGTGTTTCCACGATCCCGAAAACTTTGTGCGAATTGCTAGGTTTCCGTGATTTTGATTATTGCTCTCTAAACTTGCACCTTGCGGAATCCACCATTAAGAAACCTATGGGAAGAATCAATGATGTTCTTATTGTTTCAAATAGGAATTATGTGCCCGTAGATTTTATTGTTCTTGATATAGATTGCAATCCTTCATGTCCTATTATTCTTGGTAGACCTTTCCTTATAACGATCGGTGCAATTATTGATATGAAGGAAGGGAATATTAGATTCCAATTTCCGTTAAGGAAAGGCATGGAACACTTCCCTAGAAATAAAATAAAATTACCTTATGAATCTATTATGAGATCCACTTATGGATTGCCTACCAAAGATGGCAATACCTAGATCTATCCTTGCTATTATGCCTAGCTAGGGGCGTTAAACGATAGAGCTTGTTGGGAGGCAACCAAATTTTATTTTTAGTTTTTTTGCTTTTTGCTTTTGTTTAGGAATAAATATTTGATCTAGCCTCTGGTTAGATGTGTTTTTATGGTTTAATTAGTGTTTGTGCCAAGTTTAACCTATATGATCTTCTTGGATGATAGTTATTTGATCTTGCTGAAAATTCCAGAAACTTTCTGTTCATGAAAATAATTGTTAAAAATCACCAGAACGTGATAAAATATTGATTCCAATTGCTGCTGATCAATAAACAAATTATCTAGGACGTCCTATTGTGGTAGAGTTTTTGGAGTTCCAGAAGTTTGCGTTATTTACAGATTACTTCAGACTGTTCTGTTTTTGACAGATTCTGTTTTTCGTGTGTTGTTTGCTTATTTGATGAATCTATGGCTAGTAAAATAGTTTATAAACCATAGAGAAGTTAAAATACAGTAGGTTTAACACCAATATAAATAAATAATGAGTTCATTACAGTACCTTGAAGTGGTGTTTTGTTTTCTTTCGCTAACGGAGCTCAAGAGATTTTCTGCTGAGTTTTGTGTTGTGAAGTTTTCGAGTTTTGGGTGAAAGATTTGATGGATTATAGAACAAGGAGTGGCAAGAGCCTAAGCTTGGGGATGCCCATGGCACCCCAAGATAATCTAAGGACGCCTAAAAGCCAAAGCTTGGGGATGCCCCAGAAGGCATCCCCTCTTTCGTCTACTTCCATCGGTAACTTTACTTGGAGCTATATTTTTATTCACCACATGATATGTGTTTTGCTTGGAGCGTCTTGTATTATTTGAGTCTCTATTTGTTTGTTTGCCACAATCATCTTTTCTGTACACACCTTTTGAGAGAGTCACACTTGATTCGGAAATTGTTAGAATTCTCTATGTGCTTCACTTATATCTTTTGAGCTATATAGTTTTTGCTCTAGTGCGTCAGTTATATCTTTTAGAGCACGGCAGTGGATTTGTTTTATAGAAACTATTTATCTCTCATGCTTCACTTATATTATTTTGAGAGTCTTAAAATAGCATGGCAGTTTGCTTTAATTATAATATCATGAGAAATTTGATGCTTGATAATTGTTTTGAGATATAAAGGTGGTAATATCATAGTTGTGCTAGTTGAGTAATTGTGGAATTGAAAAATACTTGTGTTGGAGTTTGTGATTCCCGTAGCATGCACATGTGGTGAACCGTTATGTAACGAAGTCGGAGCATGAGGTATTTATTGACTGTCATCCTTTGTGTGGCGGTCGGGATCGCGCGATGGTTAACTCCTACCAACCCTTCCCCTAGGAGCATGCGTAGTAGTACTTTGCTTCGAGGGCTAATAAATTTTTGCAATAAGTATATGAGTTCTTTATGACTAATGTGAGTCCATGGATTATACGCACACTTACCTTTCCGCAATTTTCTAGCCTCTTCGGTACCGTGCATTGCCCTTTCTCACCTTGAGAGTTGGTGCAAACTTCGCCGGTGCATCCAAACCCCGTGATATGATACGCTCTATCGCACATAAACCTCCTTATATCTTCCTCAAAACAGCCACCATACCTACCTATTATGGCATTTCCATAGCCATTCCGAGATATATTGCCATGCAACTTTCCATCGTTTCATTTATCATGACACGCTCCATCATTGTCATATTGCTTTGCATGATCATGTAGTTGACATTGTATTTGTGGCAAAGCCACCATTCATAATTCTTTCATACATGTCGCTCTTGATTCATTACATATCCCGGTACACCGCCGGAGGCATCCACATAGAGTCACATTTTGTTCTAAGTATTGAGTTGTAATTCATGAGTTGTAAGTAAATAAAAGTGTGATGATCATCATTATTAGAGCATTGTCCCAAGTGAGGAAAGGATGATGGAGACTATGATTCCCCCACAAGTCGGGATGAGACTCCGGACTAAAAAAAAGAGGCCATAAAAAAAGAGAAAAGGCCCAAATAAAAAATGAGAGAAAAAGAGAGAAGGGACACTGTTACTATCCTTTTACCACACTTGTGCTTCAAAGTAGCACCGTGATCTTCATGATAGAGAGTCCCTCATTTTGTCGCTTTCATATACTAGTGGGAAATTTCATTATAGAACTTGGCTTGTATAATCCAATGATGGGCTTCCTCAAATGCCCGAGGTCTTCGTGAGCAAGCAAGTTGTATGCACACCCACTTAGTTTCTTTTGTTTGAGCTTTCATACACTTATAGCTCTAGTGCATCCGTTGCATGGCAATCCCTACTCCTTGCATTAACATCAATTGATGGGCATCTCCATAGCCCGTTGATTAGCCTCGTTGATGTGAGACTTTCTCCTTTTTTGTCTTCCCACATAACCCCTACTATTATACCTTATTCCACCATAGTGCTATATCCATGGCTTGCGCTCATGTATTGCGTAAGAGTTGAAAAGGCTGAAGCGCGTTAAAAAGTATGAACCAATTGCTTGGCTAAAACCGGGGTTGTACATGATATGAATATTTTGTGTGGGGAAGATGGAGCATAGCCAGACTATATGATTTTGTAGGGATAACTTGCTTTGGCTATGTTATTTTGATAAGACATAATTTCTTGGTTAGCATGCTTGAAGTATTATTGTTTTTATGTCAACATTAAACTTTTATCTTGAATCATATCAAATCTGAACATTCGTGTCACAATAAGAAGACATTGAAATTGTGCTAAGTAGCATTCCACATCAAAAATTCTGTTTTTACCATTTACCTACTCAAGGACGAGCAAGAATTAAGCTTGGGGATGCTTGATACGTCTCCAACGTATCTATAATTTTTGATTGTTCCATGATGTATTATATTCTGTTTTGGATGTTTAATGGGCTTTATTATACACTTTTATATTATTTTGGGACTAACCTATTAACCGGAGGCCTAACCCAGAATTGCTGTTTTTTTTGCCTATTTCAGAGTTTCGCAGAAAAAGAATATCAAACGGAGTCCAAACGGAATGAAACCTTCGGGAACGTGATTTTCGGAACAAACGTGATCCAGAGGACTTGGACCCTACGTCAAGACATCAACCAGGAAGGCACAAGGTAGGGGGGCGCGCCTACCCCCCAGGCGCGCCCTCCACCCTCATGGGCCCCACGTTGCTCCACCAACGTACTTCTTCCTCCTATATATACCTACGTACCCCAAACTACCAGATACGGAGCCAAAAACCTAATTCCACCACCGCAACCTTCTGTACCCGTGAGATCCCATGTTGGGGCCTTTTCCGGAGCTCCGCCGGAGGGGCATCGATCACGGAGGGCTTCTACATCAACACCATAGCCTCTTCGATGATGTGTGAGTAGTTTACCTCAGACCTTCGGGTCCATAGTTATTAGCTAGATGGCTTCTTCTCTCTTTTTGGATCTCAATACAATGTTTATGTTCTCCCCCTCTCTTGTGGAGATCTATTCGATGTAATCTTCTTTTGCGGTGTGTTTGTTGAGACTGATGAATTGTGGGTTTATGATTAAGTTTATCTATGAACAATATTTGAATCTTCTCTGAATTCTTTTATGTATGATTGGTTATCTTTGCAAGTCTCTTCGAATTATCAATTTTGTTTGGCCTACTAGATTGACCTTTCTTGCAATGGGAGAAGTGCTTAGCTTTGGGTTCAATCTTGCGGTGTCCTTTCCCAGTGACAGTAGGGGCAGCAAGGCACGTATTGTATTGTTGCCATCGAGGATAACAAGATGGGGTTTATATCATATTGCATGAGTTTATCCCTCTACATCATGTCATCTTACTTAAAGCGTTAGTCTGTTCTTTTGAACTTAATACTCTAGATGCATGCTGGATAGCGGTCGATGTGTGGAGTAATAGTAGTAGATGCAGGCAGGACTCGGTCTACTTGTCGCGGACGTGATGCCTATATACATGATCATACCTAGATATTCTCATAACTATGCTCAATTCTATCAATTGCTGAACAGTAATTTGTTCACCCACCGTAATACTTATGCTCTCGAGAGAAGCCACCGGTGAAACCTATGGCCCCCGGGTATATTTTCCATCATATTAATCTTCCAACACTTAGCTATTTCTATTACCGTTTCTATTTTGCTTTCTTTACTTTGCATCTTTATCATAAAAATACCAAAAATATTATCTTATCATATCTATCAGATCTCACTCTCGTAAGTGACCGTGAAGGGATTGACAACCCCTTTATTGCGTTGGTTGTAAGGATTTATTTGTTTGTGTAGGTGCGAGGGACTCGTGCATGGCCTCCTACTGGATTGATACCTTGGTTCTCAAAAACTGAGGGAAATACTTACGCTGCTTTACTGCATCACCCTTTCCTCTTCAAGGGAAAACCAACACAGTGCTCAAGAGGTAGCACCCATGGCCTCGCAATCCCATTTGGGTGGACCAACAACATTCTGACAAAACCGTCCTACTGCCATGACACTCTCCCGGCCACTCCGACAAACTCCCCACTGGGCTAAGTCATGGGTGGCCCCATGCCTACCAAAGGCATCAACGGCCACCATCGTGGCAAAACATAAATGGTCCCAAACGGGGACAATGGTATACCAATCACAACAATGGGCACACAAGGCTTATGCCATCCTACCCAGCCAAGGTAACGCCCACGCATAACCTTCCCTCGTTGGAGGCACCGGCTACAGGCATGACAATAGACCCAGTTAGGACCTCCCCATAAAAGGCAAATGTGGTTGCACTGGTCAGCTCGATATGGTGGCACCATGACTCAGCCAACAGTTGTTCAAGTTCAATTTAATCCGGTTAAACTTGAATGCAATATGCCGAGCCAGGATATCAACATAAGCATGGAGGTGCAACATAATCACCGAGCATAACAACAATGAAGCATTTAACCAAATGAGCATGGCATACTGACGAGCATGAGTATAACACTACACATGAGTATTGCATGACTACTAGCATCATAAATAAATACCATGCAAGATCATAACAAGAATACTACCAAGTGAGCATGTAACCATCTAGATGCAACGGAGCAAACATAGCAACGGTACTGAATAACAAACTAAGCATGCATCCGAAGAACATCACTGCTACCAGCATGTAATACTACTACCAAGCATGACTTACGAACATGATACTAGCAAGTAGTACAAGATAACAAGATGCATCGGAACATAGCATGAAAGTGAACAAGAATCCACGAGCATAACTGAAACAACGATAGTAGTAGCAAACAAGTAGGCAGATAACGACAAACTTTTATTAAATATTCAAGTTAAAAACCAAGGCTACTGCATGACTATCATGCAAGTGGCTGTTGTGGCTTGCCTGGGGATGAAGAAAGCTCCGGGGAGAAGTGTGGTGAAGCCGCGGAAATATTCGCCGGAAGTGATTCTCTCTCGGAGGGGGCTGATTAGGGGCAAGGGCAAAATGGTCATTTCCAGTATGTCAAACCATAGTGAAAATGATACCAAAAGTTCGGGCTCGAAGAGACAAAGATGTGGGCTTTGGAATCGCCTCAATTGGAGTCTCCAGAAAAAAGTTATAGCCCGACGAAGTCCAAGGGCCAATCTGTAAAAATATTTCTACAAACAGGCCCCTGAACTGAAAAAGAGAAAGTGCATTTTGAGAAATATGTTTCCGTTGAAGTGAAAGTGTATTCTGAGCAGAAGACAAACCGAAGTACGCTTTCAGTCAAAGAAAACGTAATATGCCAACTGCGCTTCCACTTAAACACGTCAGCAGAGGCGGGACCGGGTGCTAGAGTCACTGACGAGTGGGGCCCGCTACTGACATCTCTCTCTCCCAGTCCTCCTCTTCTTCCCCGACATGGGATCGCGGAGCAGAGGAGACCACCGACGCCGACGCTCGCCTGGCCGTCTCCGGCCACCGTTCGGGGCGCCGCGACCATCGGCGGGCTCGTGAGAGGACGCCGCCTCCGTTCCGACTGGACAGGGACGTCGAGGAGCTCCGAAGTGGGTGCGGCATGGGACACGGTGGAGAAAGGCTTCGGATGGAGTTGGGGATCGCGGCCAGAGGCCACCAGAGGAGGAGGGAAATGACAGGGAGGCTCTAGGGGGTGGGTGGAGGACTATGGAGGTGGCGAGATGGGTCGGGGCACGCGGGAGAGCTCGAATTCGAGCTGAGGCCCGTGGCGGCCATGGCGGGCAACCGAGGCGAGGAGATCTTCCCGAGCTCGGGCTAGTGGCTAGGCGGGACCAGAGGAGTGTGGGAAGTTTGGTGGTGAGCTCAGAAGGGGTCGGGGCTGGCTTAAATAGGCGGGGTATGGCGGTTCAAGCCGAGTGCTGTCCTGTACGTCTGGCCAAGCTCTGGCGACGGCCAGCGAGCACGGGGTGGCACGGGAAGACGACGAGGCAGCGGTGCAGTAATCATAGAGCAAAGCAAGCCAAGGGGCACGGGGAGGAAGCGGACGAGGTGCGGACAGAGCCGGTCGGCTACAACGCTCCCGTGGGCGCTCACTATTCGATGACGGGGACGGGTCACCGGGGAAGAAGATGGAGGGGGCAACAGCTCAGGGCGACGCAGGCAATCACGGGGAGGCTACTAGACATGGTTGTGGGTCGAGACAAGGAGAGAACGGACGAGCACAATGCCATGGTTTCCAGAGCGCGTCGGTTTGGCACATCTGCCCCGTGGTCACCGCGTGAGCTGGCATGAAGAAGATGTCAAGGGCTGGCAAGAGTTGTCTTGGCTGGAGTCCATCCAGGGGAGGTTGCAACTGAGCTTAAAGCGCGGCTAAAGATGCTGTGGTTAGATGGGAACTTAGCTCTGAATGTTGCTGCATCAATCTTAATCATGATGCAGTGATCACCATAGGTGGGATTAGAGCCAAATAGAATGTATGGGAAGTTTAGGTTAGGAAGGACTACAGTCCTGTGAAGTTTGGAAGGAAATGGACCAAGATTCAACATAGTTGCTTCACAACTGCTTAAATTGGTCCAGAAAATGGATTATGATGATGCACTCAAATGAAGAAGCCACTTGTGCTGAATTTTGGCATTGCAGGGTTATTTGTCTATATGAAGATGCTGTAAAAGTTTCATACCAAATGGACATGCCAAAATAGTACTTGTTTCACAAACATCCCCACTGACCAGAAACTTGCAATAATTTTGGAGGGAAAATGACTTGAGGAAATGATCCCAAATTTTGTGGAGAGATGTTATATGGGTAGCAGCATGTTCTGGTAATTTATTAGAATTAATGAAGCATTAAAAATTATACTTGTTTCATAACCGGAAAATATTGTGAGAAACAAAGATTTAGTCCTGTGCTCACATAGATGATTGGATGAAGCTGAAATTTGGAGGAGGGCAATTATATGAGCACATGAAGGAGTGTACAAAATTCCAACTCATTTGGATAACCCTAGCTAGTACTTCCTTCACAAAGGCTTCCCTCAGACAGGAACTTTAAAAAATCACTGAGGAAGATTGGCTAAGCAAATGAAGTTGAATATTGGCACATGACAATGATTTGGATAGGAAAAGATGTCCAAAAAATTTGGAGACAATTGGGCAAAGATAAATAGCACTTGCTTCACAATGTGCCATTTAAGACAGAATAGGAAAGGAATTATTTGAGCATGATGTGGAACATGGCAAATGAAATATTTTACCATATTTGAGGAAGATATGACCCAAACAATTTATGAGAATTATTTGGGAATTTTAGGAGTGATGGATATATAGGTTGCTTCACAACCTAGGGCAAAAGGATTATTCCTTTAACAGAAAAGGAATATTCCCTAGAAAAAGAATATTGGGGTTGGTCCAAGATGGAAATGGGAAGGTCTTGGGATGGATATGAGGATGACAAGCCACTTTGGAAAGAAAGAAGAGATCATCTTCTTCAGTTTCCAGACCACATAGCCACGGAAAAAGAAAACTCAAGCAAAATCCACAGAAAATCAAAATAAAGAGAAAGGGCCAAAAATCAGGTTGTGACAGTTCATCTCTATTTTGCAACTGCCATGAGAAAATAATGCTGTTGTTTACTAGTACACTTGTACTCCCTCACTGACAAAACCAATTCTGAAATAGAAGGCCAATCATGTACTTGGTTTCACCAACTGGTGAGGAGAAAGAGAAACAGAGCATGAAGAGGAAGAAGAAGAATAAAGAGGAAATGGAGATCAGAAGATGTTACCGTCCTATGTTATCCTGACATCTTGCTAGTGGTATTGTATTGCTGTGTTGCTACTAGTCTTAATTTACTTGGAAGAGTAGCAAGATGCCCGTGCGTTGCACGTAACATCAAGATGCATTTGTATGAGTAGTTTATCTTGTGAGAGAAAAGGATGAATGAGGGAGGGCCTTATTTGCAAATGTGGAGAGGGCTGTGGGTACCTTTTTGCAAAATTTCCATAGTTTTCTTCCTATCCGTCAGATATAAATCGGACTGCCTATATTGCAGTATGGCAGGCACACCATCATGGCCAACTCTGTTTTTATAAGCGTAGAATAGAGATAGATAGAGAAATGCAGCAGAGTAGTACTTGGGTTGACGACACATCATACTAATTAACTGGATTCTGGATGCATCTGTGACCCAGCTCTACACGATCAACAGTGCCAAGGTGATCTTGCTGAAGCCCGAGGCCTCAGTCGAGGCCATTCAAGGGCTCCGGCAACGTCTACCTTACATGTGAGACGATCCTCCAGGGAGACCTTCCACTTCTGTTGTCTCTCCTGCAAGGTCACTTAATTAATTAGGAGTACTTAAGTACCACTAATTTATTGCTGCCTAATTTTCCTGTCGGAGTTAAACAAATCTTTAGTAGCACCCTATGCTGAATCATGTACGTGTGTATGTGTGTCTGTGGAGGTGAATCATGTGGTGGAGCAGGGAGGGAATCTTGGTAGTGTCATGACATAATAGTGCTATTGTTTTGCATGTCAATTTATTGCCATTGGTTCAATGAGGCAATGTTTTGCGTATTGTCCATCATGAATTTGATGCTACTGTTAGAGTAATATGCTAATGTCTTTCTATCCTTTCTCACTAAGCTAATGAAGGTTTCACCTTGTTCCTACTTGTGCAAACAGGGATCATGTTGTGCCAATCATACATTTTAGTGGAACTACACAAGACAATACAATGAACTGTATCCCAGCCAGTGCTTTAACTCTGCTAGAAGTTCTTAATAATCTTTTGATATAATCTCAGCACTGGTAAACAAGAGTGATTTCAACCATACATTTGAAGTGCACAAAAATATATACTATTGAGTGATTCCTGTGAGTGCTTTATCATCTCTTCTGGGACTACATGAATAAGTTTTTTTGCTCATGTTGGTAATGGCCTAAGGCCTTCATCCATATTAGTTTGCTGTCATCTCTATTTGTATCGTGCTACTGTCATGAGAAACTCCTTTATCTTTGCACGTTAAAGTTTTGCAACCTATGATACATGGCAATGCTTTGAGTGTTGAGCTAATTGGAACTTATTAAATAAACTAATACCTCTCTTTAAGCAAGACTACTATGTTGCTAACTTTACCCATTAAGACAATGAGGGTGCTTCTATTTGTTAGTGTATGTTTCATCAACTAGTCCCACTATTACAATAATCTTACTCTCTCAATATATGTTCCAACAGGGATGCTCAATTTTTGTGGAACTGCACAAAAACTTTAGGTGCTTCATTGCCTCGACAGCTTCCTTCCTTTCCTGTGAGTTGCTTATTTTGGCTTCCTTCCTTCCTTTGCTGTCAGTCGCTTCACTTATCTCGGCTTCCAGTCAAAGGAAATAATAATTGATATGCTACCTCACACAGGTTGGTACTAGTCTTTATCCTGATTATTGTGTTTGTCATATGTATTGGTAATTTGGTATTGTGCTACTGTTTGCCGATTTCATAAAGGAGTAACTTGGAGCCTGAACTCGCGGGCAAATCATTACATTATGCGATTTTAGTAGAACTGCATAAAAAGATCAGATGGACAGATACTTATGCAGCTGCTATGTACTCCAAAGTTCACTCAGACAAGCATCAATGTTGATAAGAAGAAGTGCCTATATTCATTCGAGTATCAATCAGCGTCAACCATTTTTCAAAATCCAAGTATTAGGAGAGTGAACGCCAAAAATATTGCTTGGCGCATAGCCCAGAAAGACGCAGTCCAGTCTTTGGTCCCAACTTGTGCCTTTTGGTTATCGGCAAATATGGTAGCGAAATGTATGTCATGGATTCTAAAGATTCTAGACAAGTTGCTTGACACGTATATTCATCTGGCACTTAATCAGTCTGCACGCCAGGGATGCTCCATTTCAGTTGAACTGCACAAAAGTTTTGGGTGGTTCATTTTCTCAACCGCCTCCTTTCTTGTCTGCAGTGTAGAATTTTGGCGAGCTACAGGACCAAGATGAGTGATGACCCACAAGTATAGGGGATCAATTGTAGCTCTTTTCTATAAGTTAGAGTGTCGAACCCAACGAGGAGCAGAAGGAAATGACAAGTAGTTTTCAGTAAGGTATTGTCTGCAAGTGCTGAAACTGTAAGTAGCGAGTAGTTTGATAGCAAGATAATTTGTAACGAGCAAGTAGCGATAGTAGTAATAAGTATGAAGCAAGGTAGCCCAATCCTTTTGAGGCAAAGGACAAGGCAAAACGGTCTCTTATGATAAGAAAAGCGTTCTTGAGGGTAAACGGGAATTTCATCTAGTCACTTTCATCATGTTGGTTTGATTTGTGTTCGCTACTTTGATAATTTGATATGTGGGTGGACCGGTGCTTAAGTGATGTTCTTACTTGAAAAAACCTCCTACTTATGATTAACCCTCCCGCAAGCATCCGCAACTACGCGAAAAGTATTAAGGATAAATCCTAACCATAGCATTAAGTTCTAGGATCCAATCGTTCCCTTACGAAATAGTGCATAAACTGGGGTTTAAGTTTCTGTCACTCTCGCAACCCACCATCTATTTACTACACCACAATGCATTCCCTTAGGCACAAATATGGTGAAGTGTCATGTAGTCGACGTTCACATGACACCACTAAGGGAATCACAACATACATACTATCAAAATATCGAACACATATCAAGTTCACATGATTACTTGCAACATGATTTCTCCCGTGACCTCAAGAACAAAAGTAATTAACTACTCACAAATAGCAAACATGCTCATGATCAGAGGGGTATTAATATGCATAGTGGATCTGAACATATAATTTTCTACCAAATAAACCATATAGTAATCAACTATAAGATGTAATCAACACTACTAGTCACCCCCTAGCAACAATCTATAGTTCCGGTAACAAGATTGAATACAAGAGATAAACTAGGGTTTGAGATGAGATGGTGCTGGTGAAGATGTTGATGGAGATTGCCCTCCCCAAGATGGGAGAGTTGTTGGTGATGATGATGACGATGATTTCCCCTCCAGGAGGGAAGTTCCCCCGGCAGAATCGCTCTGCCGGAGGGCAAAAGTGCTCCTTCCCAAGTTCCGCATCGAGACGGCGGCGCTCCGCCCAGAAAGTATTATTCTATTTTTTAGGTCAAAACCACTTATATACGAGAAGATGGGCACTGGAGGTGGGCCGAGGAGGCCACAACCCACCAGGGCGCGCCACTGGTGCCTGGCGCGCCCAGGTGGGTTGTGCCCACCTGGTGGCCCCCCTCTGGTAATTATTGGCTCCAATATTTCTTATATATTCCATAAAAAATCTCCATGAAGTTTCAGCTCATTTGGAGTTGTGCAGAATATGTAGCCTGACGTAGATTTTTCAGGTCCAGATTTCTAGCTGCCGAAATTCTCCCTCTTGGTGTGTACCTTGCAAATTATGAGAGAAAAGGCATTAGAATTACTCCAAAAAGCATTATTATGGATAAAAACATTATAAATATCAGTAAGAAAACATGATGCAAAATGGACGTATGAACTCCCCCAAGCTTAGACCTCGGTTGTCCTCAAGCGAAAACCAAAATCGAAAAACATGTCCATATGCTTTGAGAGAGAGGTGTCGATAAAAACAAAATACGGACATAGAAGCATCATGTTGATTATTATAACAGCAACAAACTTACTCATAAAACTTTTACCATAGAACTTTTATCATACACTTCCCATGAATAAGTGATAGTTCATCACACAATCAAAGTATAAAGCAAAAACTTTATTGGAAACCAACAAACTATGTTCTTAGTCAACTTTGCAACTACAATTCATCATCTTTTCAGAAGGGTCACGTGTCGAAGCCTTTAGGCAAGTCCACATACTCAACCATCATATAGTCTTCTATGATTACTAACACTCATCGAGTACACATGAGCAAAACGTTTCAACTGGACACATAGAAAGATAGGGGCTTATTTTTTCGACTCCAACATACTCACCTCAAGGGTTATGTCAACAATAATAACTCATGCTATCTATATTCAACTGGACATATGTGCCTAGATCTTTCCTCGCCACATGATACTTGCCAAGAGAGAAAATAAAAAGGAATAGAAGGAAAACTTTGACTATTTGCATAAAAGTAAAAAGATAGGCCCATCGCAGAGGGAAGCAGAGGTTGCCATGCGCTTATTTGTTTGCATGCTCAAACTCTTAGTGCAAAAGAACGTCACATTGCATTGCCCCTTAAGATGCCAACCTTTATTATGCAGTCTGTCACTTTTATTCTTTGTCATCCAAGTTCGTGCAACGCTCAATTTCTCTTACACTAAAAGATCTCCCATATTTAGAAGCAATTTTTATTGTCTTTTTGCACCAATGACAACTTACTTGAGGGATCTTGTTCAATCCCTAGGTAGGTAATGGTGGACACTCGAAAAAGATTTGGGTTTAAGGGTTTTTGGATTCACAAGTAGTATCTCTACTTAGTGCGGAATTTTTGGCTAGCAAAGATAGGGGGCAAGCATCACATGTTAAAGGATCTATGACAATATGACTTCTATGTGAATATAAACATACATAAACCATTACATTGTCTTCCTTGTCTAATGTCAACAATATTGCATATAATATTTTGGTGAGAGCTCACAATCACAAAAGATTTCTAGGATAGTATATTTATATGTGACTCTTCCCTTCCCTTATTAATTCTTTCATGAGTTGCATCACTGACCAATGTTATGCTTGTCAATCTCTAATAAAATTTTCTTACTTATACTTTTCCTTATGTGGTGCTATTACCTACCATAGGATTAGTATATGATCTTATTGATTTATTTCCTTTCTTTTGTTTGCTTTCTTTCTCTTTTTCTTTTCTTTATTTGCAACATGAAAGTAAAGAAAGTAAAAACTGGAACTAGCTTTATTATACAACTTGCACGCGATAACAATGATAGATCACTAAGAAAACTCTCAAAGAGGAAAATTCGAACTAAACTTTATTCATCTAAGCAAAAGATTGAACTAGGATAAGTAAAAGCAAAAAGATAGTGAGATGATACTATACCGGGGCACCTCCCCAAGCTTGGCGGAAGCCAAGGGGAGTGCCCATACCCGATACTTATTTTTCCTTTGGTGGTGTCCGTAGGCTCCTCCCTCTTTGTCTCGATCACCATCAGCCAAGCATCTTCTTCCATGTGGTTGGAGGAGCAGGAAGACATGACGCCTGGATTGATAAATCTGACCAGAAACAGCAAGAAAGGAGAACAGAGGATTTTCTCCGTGATACAATGGTTAACAGCTTCGGGAAGCATATATAGATTTTTTTATCTTGGAAGACAAGCAAATGGAAGGAAAACGGGGTACAGGAGGTGTCCCAGGTGGGCACAACCCACCTAGGCACGCCACGCAAATCTGGCGCACCCCGGTGTATTGTGCCCACCAGGGGACGCTTCCTGGAAGTTTCTTTATTTCCAAAATTCCAAAATATTCCAAAATCGACAAAAAATATTTTTGCAGATTTTTTGGAGCCCGTTTACTTACCGTATCATGTACCTCCTTATTCTGACGATTCTGGAGTGTTCCAGAAGGACTCTTTTATGTGTTCTTCCGGTGTCAAAGTTTGGATAATATTGCTTTCAACATTAATAGGCGTACCTGAGATATAATGCTTTATTCGTGGCCCTGTTGACAACCTTCGGGTTAGTACCTTCGAAGTTATTTATTTTGATGGCTCCAGACCGGTAAACCTCCTCAATGACATAGGGACCTTCCCATTTGGAGAGGAGTTTGCCTGCAAAGAATCTAAAACGAGAGTTGTACAAAAGAACATATTCTCTGACTTTAAACTCACGTTTTTGAATTCTTTTTCATGCCATCTTTTAACTTTTTCTTTGAATAATTTTACATTCTCATATGCTTGGGTTCTCCATTCATCTAAAGAGCTTATATCAAATAACCTCTTTTCACCAGCAAGTTTGAAATCATAGTTGAGTTCTTTAACTGCCCAGTAAGCTTTATGTTCTAACTCAAGAGGTAAATGACAAGCTTTTCCATAAACCATTTTATAAGGAGACATACCCATAGGATTTTATAAGCTGTTCTATAAGCCCAAAGTGCATCATCTAATTTCTTAGACCAATTCTTCCTAGACCTATTGACAGTCTTTTGCAAAATTAATTTTATTTCTCTATTGCTAAGCTCAACTTGACCACTAGACCGAGGATGATAAGGTGATGCAATTCTATGGTTAACAACATATTTAGTAAGCATTTTACGAAAAGCACCATGAATAAAGTGTGAACCACCATCAGTCATTAAATATCTAGGAACTCCAAACCTTGGGAAAATAACTTCCTTAAGCATTTAAATAGAGGTGTTGTGATCAGCACTACTAGTTGGGATAGCTTCTACCCATTTAGTAACATAATCAACAGCAACCAAAATATGTGTATACCCATTAGAGGAAGGAAAAGGTCCCATGTAAACAAATCCCCAAACATCAAATGGTTCAACAGCAAGTGAATAATTCATAGGCATTTCTTGACGCTTACCGATATTACCTATTCTTTGACATTCGTCACATGATGAGACATACTTGCGAGCATCCTTGAAGAGTTCTATCTCCAGCATGATGCCCTCCATATGGTTCGGAGTGACATTTCTGTAGGATTTGCCCCTATTCATGCTCAGGTACACAACGTCTAATAATACCATCTACTCCTTCTTTATAAAGATGTGGGTCATCCCAAAAGTAATGTCTTAAATCATAGAAGATTTTTTTTCTTTTGTTGGTAAGTAAAGCTAGGTGGCAAACATTTAGCAACAATGTAATTAGCATAGTCAGCATACCAAGGAGTACTATTAGCAACATTTATTGCAGCTAACTGCTCATTAGGAAAGCTATCATCAATAGGCAGTGGGTCATCAAGCACATTTTCAAGCCTAGACAAGTTATAAGCTACGGGGTTCTCAGCTCCTTTTCTATCAATAATTTGCAAATCAAATTCTTGTAACAAGAGAACCCAGCGAATAAGTCTAGGTTTAGCATCTTTCTTTTCCATAAGATATTTAATAGCAACATGGTGTGTGTGAACAATTACTTTGGAATCAACAATATAAGGTCTAAATTTATCACAAGCAAACACAACTGCTAAGAATTTTGTCGGCGTTCTGGGAACGGGGGTCCCCAGACTTGCCTGCCTGTGGCCCACGGCATGGCTAAGCTAGTGGGCCGTACGGCCCATCTTCATCGACAAGGCATCCAAGACCCTCGCGAGGGGCCAAGCCTCGCGAGGCGGACGACACAAGACCTCCTCGGGAGTGGCCTAGCCAGGCAGGCTCACGAGGAGCGGAGATATCAAGGCAGGGCAAACCTCGCAAGGCTCAAATGACGTGAGCCATGACAATCGAGATCAGGCGGGCGCTAGCACGCGCAGCGTCCTTGTTTCCTCTTTGGTGCTAAGGAGGCAAGCGCAGGCGAGGAGTACTGAGGCATCAGGCAAAGGTTGCCATATCGGTGCAACGAGACCAAGACCAGAAGGACGGCAAGACGGAGGTCATCGTGGAGCCCAAGACGGCGTCACCACCAGAGCCTTTTGTAGGCGGAGACCGCTTTTCTCAGGATAGCTTGTACCAGCTGTCCCCCTTCAAATTGCCTGCCCTTGTTGGCTCCCTTCCCGCTCAATATTTGGGAAGAGGACCAGGGCCTATATAAGTATACCTAGCCACCACAGTAGGGAGGAGGTTGAACTGGCAGAGTCCTCACCCGCACAAGTTTGACAAGCACAAGAACACCTCAACCTCAGGAGGCTGTTCTTCCCCTTGTACTATTCATCATCAACCCAAGAGGCAATCCACCACACACACACTGGAGTAGGGTATTACACAACAACGGTGGCCCGAACCAGTATAAATCTCGTGTCTTTCTGTGTTTTCGAGTTCGCCAAGTTCGTCCGCGAGACCTTAGAGAGTTAGGGCGTAGATCGGTAGGAGGGAAGAAATTCGCGCGCACCCCAGAGTTCGAACCTTAAGGGTTTTGCCGAAACCCCACATCCGACATTTGGCGCACCAGGTAGGGGTGAGCCAAAGCTTCCTCTGTGCCAATTAGCTTGCCGACGCTCCGTAACCACGATGTCCAGCGACCCAAGGGCTGACTCCGACCGCTGGGCATCTTGGCCAGCCCGGGCGGTGACACCTGCCCATGAAGACCTCGACCCCGCACACTGGGCGGCGCGCGCGCCGCCCAACGCTGCCGGGCGCGGGCGCCGTGCCCAGGCATCATCCACCCTCACCCCACGACAAGTGCAAACCGCTGCAAGGGCAGCAAGCCACGCCGCGGCGACGGCGCCGCACTCGCGGCGGGAGCGGGCAAACATGCGGGCAGCACTCACAGTGGTGAGAGAGCTGCTGCGGTGCCGGCTGTTGGAGAGCTGCCGGGACGCGCTGCTCGAGCATGTTGCCGAGCTGCTGGACGCGGCGGCCTCGGGAGCGTCGCCCTTCTGCTATCGGCTCCCTTCTCAGACCGTTGCGGGGCCTCATGGCGGGCCTCGCCACAACCACGAGCCGTCGGGCACGCTTGGGGGCTTCGTCAATACCAGCGTGGCCGGTGGCGCCGGGGGCTCCGCCCGCGACAAGCTTGGGCACAAGCGTCGCCCCGCATGGACCCAGCGAGATGCCGCGCTACTATCCTCAGGACGCCGCGCTGGGCCAGGCAACATGGAGTGTGGGGTACTACGGCGAGGTGTTCGGAGTAACAGCCCCGGAGGCCTACGTGCCCCGCATGATGGACCAGGAGTACGCGCCGGACGACGACCCCGACTCGTTCCTCGGAGAGGATTGGGAAGAAGGGGCGCTAGGAGCGGAGGCCTTCCAGGAACCAACGGAGGACCGCAATGGTCACGCCGGCAACAACGACTACAGGGTACCGCTAATCTCTCAGGAGCAAGCTTATGCTAACCATGGGCTTCCAGTGAACCAGGTTATAGCCTCGGCAGACCACCCAGGCACAGCGACGCCTCTCCCGCCAGGGGAAGCTCGTTGGGGGTTGCACGAAGGGAGCCTGGAGCAGGGCCCCTCCCCGCATCGCACGAGGCCCAGCGACGCCCAGAGGTAGGCCCTCTGCCGGGGAGGCTTTGACGACCCTTCCCCCGGCAGAGGACCTGTGGTCGCCGAGGGCACCGCTGGCATCCCCTTTTCACCCTTTGTGTCGTCCTGGTAGCCGGTCGGCTCAAAGGTGGTCGAGGGTGGCGCAAGGCGGGGCCCTCGTCTGGCGATATGAAGCAAGGCCGGTACCTGTGAAGAAGGCCCAGTGCCTGTGAAGCTCGCCGCCCGTGACACTCTCATGTAATAATGAGTTGGGGCTGTACACGCCCCGGAGTCTCAGGGGTGCCGGCCTCAGGCCCTGGGGCTCCCTCCCACACCTAGTGGCAGCACTTAGCTCCGCGCTGGTGAGAAGACTTGAAGACCAGAAGACTAGACTAGGTGCCGGACGCGGCCATTTACTTTGGATCTCTCTTTTTGCAGCCTTGCTTTCTGGATCTGGATTTAAGTTGAAGCCGAGTTTTGTCGATGCGCACGGGGGGTGCCTCTTCTTGTTCGAGCAGTTTCTTGCTTTCTGGATTTCGTTTTGACTGGGACTCATGTCCGTCGCCTTCCCCTCACGAGCCCCTCGCGAGCGGGACTGCGCGAAGCACGCGCGCGCCGAGCGCGCGCTAACGCTGCAACTAGCGCTTGCCTCTTGCGGGGCCCTTTCTGACAGGCCGACAACTGACAGGCCGACAAGCTCCGCAGGATTCTCAGAAACTCGCAGCCTCGTGACCCCACTTGAGGCTGGCCCTGACTAAGGTAAATCACAACGGGAAACTCGCCCCTGGACTCAAGAGTCCACAAGGGCACAAATTCAATACCACGAAGGAAAGTAAAGACTGCAACTTGCTTACATGAGGGGCTCCCCCTCTCAAAATGCTCTTACAAGTTTTCCAAGGGCCACGCCCGAGTTTTTGCGTACACGGTAAAACGACAGGGGAACATGGGATCAACCAAATATGTCACTCGCTACATCGCCCTCGAACGCGTCACTCGCGTCATCATCATCTTCGTCGGCACTGTCGCCTCCTTCGGCGACGCCTCCGTCGCCGTCGTCAACCACGTCGCCTTCGTCTGCGGCGACCACCACCACGTCGTCGTCAGAGG
Organism: Aegilops tauschii subsp. strangulata; assembly: GCF_002575655.3. Classification (NCBI taxonomy): domain Eukaryota; kingdom Viridiplantae; phylum Streptophyta; class Magnoliopsida; order Poales; family Poaceae; genus Aegilops; species Aegilops tauschii. The sequence continues at coordinate 344,114,630 of NC_053039.3, forward strand.
CAAAGGCTCTGACCAGTGCGTCCATGTTGTCCTCCACCCATCGCGCCAGATCGCCCCGGACGGCCTGTGGTACGGGGGCAATGGCGGCGTCAAAGTCGAAGTCGGGGAAGGTGTTCCTGAGGTGGCTGGAGACATGAGAGAACGCGCGCCCGAGTAGGGCTCGACTTCTCTCCTCCACGAGTCGGCGAGCCCTGTCAGACCGGGTTTCCAGGCGCGTCACCACGTCGGTGAAGAAGGTCAGGTGGCTGGCATAGTCATTCGAGTGGGGGGCAGGCGCGTTCTCGTCGCAGATGTAGCCCAGGGCGGTATTGGCCCTGTTCCGGAGATCCTGAAGCATGGGAGCATGCTCGCGCTCCAGCGTCCGACGTTGGAGCACTTCCTCCCTGTTTTGCCGTGTGACGGCCTCGGCGTCATCAACCCGCTCCCTAAGAGAAAGCAGCTCGGCGCGGGAGGAGGCCAAGTCCGCCTGCGCCGTGACCAATGCGGCAGCCGTGGCCTCCGCACGCCTTTCAGCCTCGTCCAACCTGGGCCTGGGGGCAGCAGCCCTGCCCGCACCCTCCGTACCTGCGAGCTTCAACTTCAAGTCATACCTTCCCTCCAGGTCTGCGCGAACCTCGGCCACCTGGCGGTCCACTTCCTCCTGGACCCTGGCCTCGCGAACCCCGACGGCATCCTCTGCTTGAGCAACTAGACGCTCCCTCGTCTCCAGTTGCTCGAGCTCGAGGCTGCGCTCCATGGCCTCCAGCGCCAGCGCCTCCTCGCGCTTCCGGACGTCCTTCTCCTCGGCAGGCGTCCCCCTCAGCGATGCAAGAGCTGCTCTGCGCACCTCCACCTGCTGCTTGAGGGATGCACTCCAGGCCTGGAGCTCCCACGCGCGCTTCTCCGCAGCCTCGCGACGGCAGTCAGCCTCGCGAGCCTCCTCCAAGGCTCGGGAGCAAGCTTCGCAAGAAACCTTGAGGGACGCCTCGGCCTTCGTGTTCTCAAGATCAGGCTGGTAGCGGCCAAGGTTGATAGCCACCCTCAGCTTGCACCGTTCCTCCACCAGCCGAAGACCCTCAGCCTCAAGGCGCGAGTCGACACCCGCGAGCTCTTCGCCAAGTCGGCTCATCGCGCACATTGCTTCCTGGAAAAGCTCATGACAAACTACGCTCTGCCCGCGCTCGAGCTCGAACGCTCGGCCCACCTCGCCCTCAACCTCGGGGGCTGCGGGCGGGGCACCAAGCGATGCACCACCCTTCGGAAGGGGGCTGGGGGCTGGTGCTGCACCTGGTGTCAACCGGCCCTCGTGAGGAGCCCGAGTCGATCGGGGCTCGCTGCTTGAAGAGGAGCCAAAGATCGAGGCCAACCGGCTGCGGTCCATGACCAGAGGAGGGGTCTTGGGCACGCCCGCCAAGCTCCACGCCAGACCATGGGGGAGGGGCGACGAAGCCGCAGGATTAGCGTGCCACGAAGGCAGGAGCGCTCCTTCAACCGACCCCGCTCCAGAAGCGGCGAGCGGACCTGGGACGCTCGAGGTCGATGCGGGAGTCGAGGAAGGAGGATGCTGCTTCTCAGGAGACACGACAGCCTCGACGAAAGGAGCCCTGAAGGACTGGTGTCAGGAGAAGAAAACAGCACTAAAGAAGCCATGACAATAAGATACTTACGCGTCGATGGCGATGTACTTTCGTTGCTTCAATGGCCCGAAGATGTTGCTGCCGCTAGGGGATCCTTTCCTCTTGCGGAGCTCCTCGAAGTCCATGCAAAGCCGACCGAAGCGCTGGACGTGACGGCCGGTGCGAGTCGGGGTCGAAAAAGAACTTGGAAGGACAGCTTCAGGGGTGCCCGGCTGCGGCGAACAGCCGGGCGCCGCGTCACCACAACCTCCCGAGGCTACCGGGGCCTCGGCCTCAGGAGCCGCACGCCGCGTCTCCTCATCAACCGACGCCCCAGGGGAGGGATCGCGGCCTCCCGAGGCGACGCCCCAGGATCACCACGCAACATGTGCTCCTCAGCGCTTGGGCCACTGATCTCCATCGAAGCTCGCCCTCCCGCACCCTCGCTCAGGGCGAGCTCAGCACCGGCGGCGAGGAAGGGGACCACGTCGACGGGGTTCTCGCGGGACCCCACCAGGCCGCTTGGGCGCAACCCCCACTCATCAAAGGAGGGCATGCTCGCGGCGAATGCGGCTTTGTTCTCGCAGCGATACAGCAGACAGCTATTCCTGGGCATGTCGTCTGGCAAGGGGACACCCGACAGGACCGTGAGCACAGTTTGCCGCGTCGTAAGAGGAAGCCCTTCTCCTGAAACCTCATATGGTCCTGACCGCTGAGAAAGTCCCACATTGGGCGGGAATGACGCCGAAGCGGTGCGACTCGGCGCTTGACGAACTCCTTCACCACCATAGGCGCAGTCACGCCACGGTCCTTCAACCTCCTCAGCCTGGCCGAAACGGGGGCGAGGCGGGGGCTCGTGAGCTTCTGATGGCCCCAGCCGGAGTTTGGAACAACAGGCCCCGCCGGAACTTGGAGCAGAGGGCTAAGCACGCCGGCGTCAAACACCCATCATGTACGGAAATCGCTCGTAGATGAAGGGAGCTCGAAGTCAATCCCCGCGACTGCCGTCGTGGCCACTGCTTGGAAGCTCATGCACCCCGAGCTCTGACAAGGATCAGCTAGATGCAACGAGAAGAAATGGCGGAGGAGAGCCACCGAGGGAGCGATGCCCACCATGGCTTCGCACAAGAAGGCAAAGACGGCAAGAAGGGTCACAGATTGAGGATCAAGGTGCAGCATGTGGATCTGATAATGCTCGAGCACCGCATTGAAAAGGCGGAGAAGGGAGGAATCAGGCCAGCCCAGAGGGCATCTATGAAGATCGAGACCTTAGTGGCTGCCCGTGCCATGCGAGTGCGAGACGCGGGCCAAGCCACCATCTCTCCCCACTCATTGAAACTGGAGGCAAGCATGGGGCGCACCTTGTCCATGGCCTCGTCGTTGAGCACCCGAGGCCGGCCTAGCGCAGGCTCAAAGGGCGGAGGTGCATTCGGCGAAGACAGGGGTTTCTTCCCCTTTTCAGCCTGTTTCGGCGCCATGGCGATGAAGCAAGCGGAGCGCAAGTCAGATTGGAAGGGTGAGGCAGAGTCTCGAGGAAGCAGGGAGATTGGGGTTGCCAGGCACGAGCAAAGGAAGAATAACTATGTAAGATGCAGGGGCCGCATAGCCAGGCGGATTCAAAGGCAGCATGGGGAAGCGGAGACGCCCACGTCCAATCAACCGCCACGCGTCAACCGAGGCCGCAGGCTTTTGGGGCCCGCGGCGCTCCATCCTTGACCCTTGGCTTCGCCGCAAAGCCAAGCCCGAGCGCAACTTGGGCCCGGGGGCTACTGTCGGCGTTCTAGGAATGGGGGTCCCCAGACTTGCCTGCCTGCGGCCCACACCGTGGCTAAGCTAGCGGGCTGTACGGCCCATCTTCATCGACAAGGCATCCAAGACCCTCGCGAGGGGCCAAGCCTCGCGAGGCGGACAACACAAGACCTCCTCGGGAGTGGCCTAACCAGGTAGGCTCACGAGGAGCGGAGATATCAAGGCGGGGCAAACCTCGCAAGGCTAAAATGACGTGAGCCATGACGATCGAGATCAGGCGGGCACCAGGCGGGCGCCAGCACGCGCAGCGTCCTTGTTTCCTCTTTGGTGCTAAGGAGGCAAGCGCAGGCGAGGAGTACAGAGGCATCATGCAAAGGTTGCCATATCGGTGCAACGAGACCAAGACCAGAAGGACGACAAGACGGAGGTCATCGTGGAGCCCAAGACAGCGTCACCACCAGAGCCTTTTGCAGGCGAAGACCTCTTTTGTCAGGATAGCTTGTACCAGCTGTCCCCCTTCAAATTTGCCCGCCGTTGTTGGCTCCCTTCCCGCTCAATATTTGGGAAGAGGACCAAGGCCTATATAAGTAGACCTAGCCACCACAGTAGAGAGGAGGTTGAACTGATAGAGTCCTCACCCGCACAAGTTCGACAAGCACAAGAACACCTCAACCTCGGGAGGCTGTTCTTCCCCTTGTACTGTTCATCATCAGCCCAAGAGGCAATCCACCACACACACACTGGAGTAGGGTATTACACCACAATGGTGGCCCGAACCAGTATAAATCTCGTGTCTTTCTGTGTTTTCGAGTTCGTCGAGTTCTTCCGCGAGACCTTAGAGATTTAGGGTGTAGATCGGTAGGAGGGAAGAACTTCGAGCGCACCCCAGAGTTCGAACCTTAAGGGTTTTGCTGGAACCCCACATCCGACAAATTCTTTTCTAGTAGTAGCATAATTTCTTCGAGCATTGTCTAAAGTTTTACTAGCATAATGAATGACATTCAACTTCTTATCAACTCTTTGTCCTAGGACAGCACCAACAGCATAATCACTAGCAGCACACATAATTTCAAAAGGCAAGTTCCAATCAGGTGGTTGAACTATAGGTGCAGTAATTAAGGCTTTCTTGAGTGTTTCAAAGGCTTCAAGACAATCATCATCGAACACAAAAATAATATACTTTTGTAAAAGATTAGTAAGAGGCCTAGAAATTTTAGAAAAGTCTTTGATAAATCTCCTATAGAAACCAGCATGACCTAGGAAACTACGAAAACCTTTGATGTCCTTAGGACATGGCATTTTCTCAATTGCATCAACCTTAGCTTGGTCCACTTCAATACCCTTTTCAGAAATTTTATGACCCAAGACAATGCCTTCATTAACCATAAAGTGGCACTTCTCCCAATTCAAGACAAGGTTCGTTTGTTCACATCTCTACAAAGCTCGATCAAGATTGCTTAAACAATCATCAAAAGACTTCCCATAAACAGAGAAGTCATCCATGAAAACGTCGACAATCTTTTCACAAAAGTCAGAGAATATAGCCATCATACATCATTGAAAGGTAGCAGGTGCATTACATAAACCAAAAGGCATACATCTATAAGCATATGTTCCAAAAGGACAAGTAAAGGTGGTCTTTTCTTGATCGGGTTGAGAGACAGGTATTTGTGAAAAGCCAGAATATCCATTAAGGAAGAAAAAGTGTGTGTGCTTAGATAATCTTTCAAGCATTTGATTAATAAAATGCAAAGGGTAATGATCTTTTCTAGTAGCTTTATTTAATTTTCTAAAATCAATTACCATTCTATACCTTATAACAATTCTTTGTGGAATAAGTTCATTCTTATCATTAGGAACAATAGTAATACATCCTTTCTTAGTGTCGGAGTAAATGACCACGGGTAGCCTCATCAGCCTCCCATGGTATTTCAAGACATCGGGGCCGGCCGCGCCCCTCAAGCATCAAAGACAAAGGACCGCCTTCTTGGGGCCGGCTGGTCCAAGCAGCCCGCTGCTAGAGGGCGGCTGAATCCAGAAGGCGTCATTGAAGTGGGCCGACTCCTAGCAGGCGGCCCCTCGTTCCCTCAAAGTTGGCACCCACATAAACACGACGAGATGGGGCGTGGCTACAGTGCAACCTGCCACCCCCGAATCCAGGGCAGAACGTGGCCACTGTGCAATGTACCAGGCGGACATCCCACGCCCGACGTGACACTGTTACCATGCCGCTCGTGACATCACCCATGGCAGAGGGAGCCATGCTCCCACGACGGGCTGTCGGTACGGCCCGCAGGCGGCAGGCCCTACCTGTCCGTGAGAAGCCAGAAGGTGGCGAGCCCTGACCAGTCGGCTCAGGGGGAGGCCGGTTCCTAGCAGGCGGCCCTCCCCCTTCCTTGGAGTTTGTGCGCCATTAACCAGAAGAGACAGGGAGTGGCTACAGTGAACGCCCACCAGGCGGCGGGACTGTAGCCACGCTCTCCCCGACAAAGCACGCATCATCAACAACACGGCTAAAGTACTAAGCAGCTGGCAGGACCCGCAAGCAGCGGGCATGGCCTGTCGGCCAAGTATAAGATAGCCAGCGGGACCCACCAGGTGGCGGGCCCCAGCAGCCTGCGGAGAAGCCAGCCACCCGAGACACTGACATCTGGGTCCTGCACACGGCCAGATTACCGTTGTACCCCTGGAGGGTAGGCCTATATAAACCCCCCAGGGCACCCATGCAAAGGGTTCGGCCTCTTAGATAACACACACATAGAGAAAGGAGTAGAGCTAGCCTTGCCCTTCTTCCTCCTCTAGCCAAACAGCTCAAGGAGCAAGCATGTAGCTCCTTGTTGAGATAGTGATCATGCGGAGACCCCGCAGAGCAGGACTAGGGGTGTTATCTCCTAGGGGAGCCCCGAACCTGGGTAAGATGTGTTGGTGTACGTTTTTACGCCTTATCCCGTTTCCAGGCACCGGCGACGTATTACTCTCCTCCACCATGATAAGCCATCCTTTGGCATATGTCGCACGAAACCCCCGACATTTGGCGCCCACCGTGGGGCCTGGTGCACCGTTGTCCGGAGATCTGTTCTGGACGGGAACCATTTTTCTCCCTAGCGAGCGCAGCCAGCCCGGCACGCCCGATGGCATTTGCGTCGACCCACTGCATAGCGCAGAAGTCGCTTGCGCGGCGAGCGGCCTCGCCGATCTCATCGGCGGGATCCGCCTCTCCGACGAGCCTGCACCCGACGCGGGGGCAGCCAGCTCCGAGAGCTGCCTCATCGACCTCCTTGGCAAGCTTCACATCGCCAATGAGCCAGCCTTTGACCTAGAGTCGATTGGCTCCACCGACCCGATGCTTGTCGACTCCGACACATCATCCCTCGACAGCTTCCCCACCAACGTGGTCGTCATCGACGACTTGCTCCCTCATGCGGACAGCGGCAACAGCACCGTCACGGAGTTGCTCGTCATCAGCCACAACGAAGCCTCTAGCGGATCCGGCCAGGACCCGCCGCAAGCAGCATTGCGGACCTGCCCGCACCAATCGCGGCTGACACCAACGCCGAGAAATTAGAAGCCTACCGCGTCTCCCTCGTTGAGAGCGCCAAGAAGTTGGTCACCATGAGGTGCCTCTCCGAGGCCTACCAGTGCGAGATCGACCGCATCGTCGGCGGCACGCCAACTGCTGGCGAGCCCAGCCGCATGGGCACGGTCCGGCAACGCGGCGCCGCCATCACCAGCATATTCGGGGTAGACCGCCCTGTCTACGCCACGCCCATGGAGAACATACGTGCTGCCCAGGCAGCAGCAGACGAGCTGGACCACCTGGAGGGTGACGAGCGTCGCTGCATGACAGAGCGTGTTCAGCAGGTCATCGGCGTGGCTGCCGCACAGCAAGAAGTCGGTCGCCGCGTGGTAGAACCCGGCCAGCAAGCTGAGAACCTCCCCCCTTGCTGAGAGCATGGCGCGACCTCCCGGACGCCGACTGGTGGCGCCCGCGGCCCAAGAGATCCAGAGCCGGCTGCTAGCCGCAGCCGGACACGTATCACCATCGAGCGCGACCAAGACGGCCGCCCACGAGCAGTGGAACGATGGGACGACTGTCAGCCTCCCCCTGCAAGGAGAGGCGCGTCTCCCCGCCGCCTGTCGAACATCCGACTCTTGGCGGCCGGCTTGGCCCCCGTGAAGGAGTCGGAGAGAATGATGCCCGCCATCGGATCGACCGCCTGGCGCGATCCCTCGCACTAGAAGAAGAAGATGCAATCGGCCCGCGTTGTTTTGGGCCCCGCATTCGCGATGAGCCCTTCCCCAAAGGGTTCTCGCTCCCCAGAGATACGCCCAAGTATAACGGCCCCGTGAAGCCGGAAGATTGGCTGGTTGACTACTCCACCGCAGTCAACATAGCAAACGGTAACAAGTGTGTTGCCATGAAGTACGTTCCGCTCATGCTCCGAGGCACGGCCCGGACATGGCTGAACATCCTCAAGCCCTACAGCATCAATAGCTGGATAGACTTCACCGAAGTCTTCATCCGCAACTTCACCAGCACCTACAAGCGGCCGCCCAAGCCTCATCAGCTCTCTCTGTGCGTCCAAAGCCCCACCAAGTCCACCCGCGACTACTTGACACGGTGGGCCAAACTGCACAACTCCTGCAAAGGGGTGCACGAGGTGCAAGCCATAGAGTACTTCACCGCCGGGTGCCGAGAAGGCACCTTGCTCAAGCACCGACTCCTCTGCGACGAGCCGGCCACACTCGACGAACTGTTGATCATAGAGACTTATATATACATTATAAAAACATCCCACGTGTTATTAACTTATATAAGTAAATGTTTAACAGAAGTTGGCAAAGAAAATCCTGGTTGTTTATGACTCACAGGCAAGGAAATCCTGGTGATTGCATACAAAAGCTTGCAAAGATTTTAAGGACCAGTGTAATAATAGCGCGCTCATTTTTGTTTTGAGAAATAACTCGCTAATTTGTTAATTTATATATAAAAAATGTGTCGCTCCGGTTTATTTTTTGATATTAATTGCTCCTTCTAACCTAACATTATATATAGAACGAACCCAGCTAATTTGTGTATCTCAAGAAAGTGCAAATGGGCTGGGATTTGTTAGAAAATATTAAATGGGCCGCATTGACGCGAAATTATTTGTTCACCCAGCCCAGCAACTGGACTGTAAATTCTAGAAAACATGGGTTAAACATATGCCACATTTTTGCAGGCTGACATATGGGCCAATAGGTCGAAGCCTACGCAAGGCGTTGACAACTTGGTCAACAAATGATTATGACATCCACAGCCATTGCATTTATATCCAACGGATGGCATGCACCTTCAATATATCGTCTTCTTCCTCCAGCATCGCCGGGACCCCCTGGTCCAGCCTCCGGCGGCTAGCGGCTCTGCTTAGCACACATCGCTGCGAAGCGCTACCCCACCGCCGGCCAGGCTATCCCTCCACCCCTCCACACCTCCTGTTATTCTCCACCGACTGCAGCCCCACGCCGCACCAGGACCAGTTATAACCCTTGTACTCCTCTCAATCTGCGACTACACTGTCGCATCTTCCCACCTTCGGGTCGTTCCCGTCCGGGGCCTCGCCGTTGTCCATTGCCTCGCTGTGCTCGGCACGGCATGGTCAACAAACGAGAGTCATCGGAAGAGGACTGTACATGGAGAGCCTGACGGCTGGGACCCACGAGGTCCATGGTCGCACGCAAGGAAAGTTCCCCCTTATTAAGCTGGAAAAAATGTTTCCTCCCCCTGAATGCTGGGACCCACCGGCTGTATCTTCGCATGGAAGAAAGTGCCTCCTTGTTATGCGAAAAAACTATTCCTCCCGTTGATAGCTGGGACCTGTCAGATTTGGTAGCCGACTTGTGGGCCTACTAAGCGGACGTGTATGCAGGGCTTTGTAAACTTAATCAACAAATGATTCTAGCAGCTGGAGCGTTGGATGTTAATCCAACAACCGTGCTCCTTCTTCAACCTCTGTTCTTGCTCCTGTCTCTCGCGGGCGGCACCGCGGCAGTGCTGCCGCGCACCCGAACCAGTCAAGTTTCCCGCTCCTCTCCATCTGCGACTCCACTACCGCATCTTCCCCATCTCCGGGTCGTTCCAGTCTGGGGCCTCGCTGTCGTACACCGGCCTTGGTGTGCTCGGCACGGTGTGGTCAACGTGGTCAACAAATGAGAGTCATCGGAAGATAACTGTACGTGAGAGGCTGACAGTGGGGACGCACCACGCCCATGGACGCATGCACACAACTGCATCCTTTTTACCCTAAAAAATAATGTTTTCTCCCCTGACTGCTAGGACCCACCACCTACATCTTTGCACGCAAGGAAGTGCGTCCTTATTACGGGCAAAAAAAGATTCCCTCCTGACAGCTGGGACCCAGCAGCTATATCTTCGCATGCAAGGAAGTGCGTCCTTATCCTCCTGAATAGCTGGGACCCACCCGGTCGAAGCATACGTACCGTTGTCTGTCTTGTCGTGAACGTGTACGTACATACTGGTCGATCGGTCGCTCTGCAACGATGAACGATGGCCGAGTAAGTAGCAGCACATGTCATAGGAGAGCCCCCCACGTAGCAGTTCAGGCTGTCCCGTCTAAACCGTGTACACGTACATACAGCCACACACCAAAAAATACGGCCACGTACGTACATACGGGCGGGGTCTCGAACGCCTACTCGCGCATACGTACGGCCAGGGCTCATGTACATGGCTGGGTCGGAACGGAGAAACTGCGTCGTGGTGTTCATCGGGAGCCAACCGGCCTGGACGGAACAACCGATCGAAACGAGGCCTGGCGTACTGCAGAACGGAGGAAACGGCCTTGTGTTCGACCGGCCACTATCGTAACGGGATCCTGTTCATCGAGAGGGGTCTGGCGTACCACAAAAAGGAGGAAACGGACTTCTCTTGGACCTCCTATGGTCGAAACGGGGTCCTGTTGATCGGGAGGGGTGTGGCGTACCGCAAAACGGAGGAAATGGACTTGTGTTGGAGCGCTACGGTCGAAACGGGGGTCCTGTTCATCGGGAGGGGTGTGGCGTACCGCAAAATGGGACTCCACGGGATACTGTTCATCTCCACCGTCGACTGCCTCCACGGGTTATTATTCATCCACCGTCGACCTCCTCCAGCCTCCACCTGCGACTATTCATCCACGGCGTCTCCCCTCCTGCCTCCACCAGACACTGTTCATCCACGGGCTCTTGTTCATCCAGCCTCCACCGCTCCTCCACCGGCTACTGTTCAACCAGCCCTCTCCACGGGGTCATGTTCAACCACCCCTCCACAGGCTACTGTTCATCCAGCCCTCCACCGGCTACTGTTCAACCAGCCCTCCACGGGGTCGTCCTGTTCATCCAGCCTTCCACATGGTCTGGTTCATCCACCCTAACCGGCTCTATTGATCGGGGTCCTGTTCATCTAGCGGCAACGACCTCTACTACCACGTGGTCCTATTCATCCACCCCCCACCGGTAAGTGTTCATGCCCCGCCCCAATAACACTCACTGTTCATCAAGAGGCAGCATCGATCGGCTTCAGTTAGCAGCAGTAGCGAAGGAATCACTCGGGTTCAGTTAACAGCAAGGGATCGATCGGGGTTTAGTAACGTAGCTAGTGCAATCGATCAGGTTCAATTAGAACCCAACGCCTCGCTCGGGTTCAATTAGAGCGCAACACCTCGTACACACGTAAACCTGTGAATGGTTTGGACTGAAACCATAGTTTTAGTTAGTTTTCGTATTGGTCTGCTTTTGGATTGGATGGAATGGGCTAAGTCTGAAATTAGTTTAATTTAGTCTGGGCTTTAAGTATTGTTGGACTGGGTTGGCTCGGTCTGGAAAAGAAGCGAATTAGTCTCAGACCATTTCGACCCATGGTCTGAAACCATATCGAAGACCAAATCAGCAGCCAGGCAAGTGACCTAGCGAGGAGCGCCTCTACGGCTGCCGCCCGCCGCCCACCGCTAAGTTAGGGATTTTCCTCCGCCCGCCCGCCGTTTTCATTGCCGCCCACTAGAGCTTGGTCACTGCCTTCCCCTCCCTCTGACACCATCTGGCCGGTGGATCGCCGTCTTCTGCTCCCTTGGCTGGAGCTTGGCCACCGGTCACCGCTACGGGCAGGACTCACCGGCTGCCGCCGCCGTTGCCGCTGGCTGGAGATTGGTCAGTGCATCCTTACCATTCTCTTGTTGGGGAACATAGTAATTTCAGAAAAATTCCTACGCACACGCAAGATCATGGTGATGCATAGCAACGAGAGGGGAGAGTGTTGTCCACGTACCCTCGTAGACCGAAAGTGGAAGCGTTATGACAACGCGGTTGATGTAGTCATACGTCTTCACGATCGACCGATCCTAGTACCGAACGTACGGAACCTCCGCGATCTGCACACGTTCAGCTCAGTGATGTCCCACGAACTCACGATCCAGCAGAGTGTCGAGGGAGAGCTTCGTCAGCACGACGGCGTGATGACGGTGATGATGAAGCTATGGGCGCAGGGCTTCGCCTAAGCACTATGATGATATGACCGAGGTGGATTATGGTGGAGGGGGGCACCGCACACGGCTTGGAACAATCAACTTGTGTGTCCTAGGGTGCCCCCTACCCTCGTATATAAAGGAGCAAGGGGGGAGGCCGGCCGGCCCTTGGTGCACCCAAGCAGAGGAGGAATCCTCCTCCTAGTAGGAGTAGGATTCATCCTTTCCTAGATCTACTAGGAAGGGGGAAGGGGGAAGGAAGGAGAGGGAAAGGAGAAGGAAAGGGGGGCACGCCCCCTCCCTAGTCCAATTCGGACTCCCTACAGGGAGGGGGCGCAGCTGCCCCTTGTGGGCTGCCTCCCCTCTTCCCTATGGCCCATGTAGGCCCAATAGTCCCCCCGGGCGTTCCGATAACCCCCGGCACTCCGATAAATATCTGGTGACCAACTCATCCGGTGTCTGAATATAGTCGTCCAATATATCAATCTTTATGTCTCGACCATTTAGAGACTCCTCGTCATGTCCGTGATCACATCCGGGACTCCGAACTATCTTCGGTACATCAAAACACATAAACTCATAATACTGATCGTCACCGAACGTTAAGCGTGCGGACCCTACGGGTTCGAGAACTATGTAGACATGACCGAGACTCATCTCCGGTCAATAAGCAATAGTGGAACATGGATGTTCATATTGGCTCCCACATATTCTACAAAGATCTTTATCGGTCAAACCGCATAACAACATACGTTTTTTCCTTTGTCATCGGTATGTTACTTGCCCGAGATTCGATCGTCGGTATCTCAATACCTAGTTCAATCTCGTTACCGGCAAGTCTCTTTACTCGTTCGGTAATGCATCATCCCGCAACAAACTCATTAGTAACGTTGCTTGCAAGGCTTATAGTGATGTGCATTACCGAGAGGGCCTAGAGATACCTCTCCGATACTCGGAGTGACAAATCCTAATCTCGATCTATGCCAACTCAACAAGTACCATCGGAGACACCTGTAGAGCACCTTTATAATCACCCAGCTACGTTGTGATGTTTGGTAGCACACAAAGTGTTCCTCCGGTATTCGGGAGTTACATAACCTCATAGTCATAGGAACATGTATAAGTCATGAAGAAAGCAATAGCAATATACTAAACGATCAAGTGCTAAGCTAACGGAATGGGTCAAGTCAATCACATCATTCTCTAATGATGTGATCTCGTTAATCAAATGACAACTCACGTCTATGGCTAGGAAACTTAGCCATCTTTGATTCAACGAGCTAGTCAAGTAGAGGCATACTAGTGACACTCTGTTTGTCAATGTATTCACACATGTACTAAGTTTCCGGTTAATACAGTTCTAGCATGAATAATAAACATTTATCATGATATAAGGAAATTAAATAACAACTTTATTATTGCCTCTAGGCCATATTTCCTTCATCTCTTCTCTTGTTGCTGCTCCTTCCTCTCCTGAACCTGCTGGTGCTCTCTCTTTCAACCTGCCTCTGCTGAAGATCCTCTCTCCACAAAACTGCTGCTCCTTTTCTTCCCCAAACCTTGCTGCCTACTCCTCTCTGTATCTGGAACCTGCTATTTCGGTAGTATTGATATGTGTAATACAATGTAATGATCAGATGTTACAAGTACTTGCACGTGTTAATTTTTCAGTTCAGATTTGTGCTTGTTTAGGAGTACTTGTTGCTGCTGCTGCTGCTGCTCTCTGTCTCTTTCACTCTGAAATTCAGATTGTTGTCCCTGTGATAGGTATGTACCAGTGACATATGTGGCTGCGGTGGTTGACACCGCCCTCAGACGCAAGAATATCCTCAACATCAAGTGCCTTGACGATCCTCTCATGTGAGCAACCGATCAATCTCCCAGTATGTTCTTTTTCATCTGTCAATGATATGCCATGTTTTAGAAATTCGATTTGTTCATATATGGTGTAGGTGTGTTGTTCCGAGGGATAATGGTCATTTTGCTCCGTATGTAGTCCGTATTGGAATCTCTAAAAAGTCGTATATTTAGGAATGGAGGGAGTATAATAAAGAATCAATCTAATTTCTTGCATTCCCAGTAATCAACACTACTGATGTTCTGGATGATATTTTAGATGGTTTAATCCAATCTCTTTCAGCAATGTTCCTGAATTTCTTTCTTCTTAAAAATCCAATCTGTTCAGTGCTTGTCTAGGTACCCTTTTGTACATTCTTTTCTGATAATTTGTCTATTTGTATTCTAAATCTTAATTCTGAATTTTATATTCTGCAGTATGTACTGTGTAATCTGACGAGACATATTGATTGAATCCGAGCTCCTATCAGCCGCTTAGTCCATCTATGTTGTGTTGTCAAACAAAAAGGATCGTCTGAACAATAGAGCTGATATTGGGGCCTGGAGGAAACTATGCTGCCCTCTTTTGCTTGTTATGTGAAGCTAGTGCTTGGTCCTCATTTGTAATAAAAATCAGTGTTTTATCATTTTTTTCTTGCCTGCGTAAGTGATAATTTGTAACAGATCAGTTGTAGGCTTGTAGCTTCTGAATTTAACTGTATGCATGCAACACTTAATGGAATTCTTGTACAATTCCTACTGAGCATACATCGGCAGTAGCCAGCAGTCCAGCAGGAGTGCTCAGTGCATGCATCAACATCTATCTATGTGCACATGTCCATATTTTCAAACATTGGCCTCAAACCGATTCTAAGGAATGGACTGGATTGGTTTGGCTTCAAAACATGAGTAGTTTGGTTTGGTTTGGACTGTAGCACTTAAAGTTTGGATTGATTTGGTTTGATTGTTGGACTTCTACATGTATGGGTTGGTCTGGGTTTGGTTTGGATTACAAACTATTCCCAGGTTTACACACACGCGCGTACGTGTACGAGAGAAACGCGCAAACCTCCATGCATCGCTCGGCCCCGACCACCCACCTTAACTGGGAACTCCCCGATATTTTCCTCGCCCTTGCTTCTACCACGGGTTTTTCCGTCATGGATGGCCCAAAGAATGTCATGCAGCTGTGTCTCCGGCCCGCCCAGGACGAAAATGTAAGTGCATCTAGTGCCCCTTAGTGATTTTGGTGCATCGAAGACTTATAGGTTAAGGACTGATGCATTTGTGAGTGTACACAGGTCTATAAGTCTATGAGGAGTTTGATATTTACAGAGAAAGTCGACCCCCAAAAATGAATATCTTCTACTGAAGATTTTGGATTTCTGAAGACTTTGAAAGTGAAGAAATTGGTGTGACCCTGAAGACTTGGTATTCATTCGAGGAACATGAAGCGTGAAGAATTTTGTTTTCGTAGTTTCATTTTCTCTTTCTTGAGTCATAGGAACCACCGTACTGTAAAAGGGGGTCGAGGAAATACTAAGGAAAAATTTCCATGTGGTGCTCAACTCAAAATCCTACACCTAACAATCCCTTCGAGTGAAGCCATTGGAAATCTCATACAGTTCAGTCAATTTCTTCAGTGACAGAGACGAAGCTCTTTTGGTCTCTGAGGAATTTGTTCTGACTAAGGAGTTAGGAATTTGCCAGTGCGGATTGCATACAAGTGAGGAACATGATAGCCCTGAGGAATTTGATAGTCAAATTTCCGACCGTTGCTGTGCTACGCGCCAGCTGTCCCAAAATATCTACCCACCTAACGGTCATATCATTGAAGGGCATTTATGTCTTATCATGTCGGGCTGCTCCCTAGGCTATAAATAGCCCCCCCTACAACCACTAGCTGGTCGGCTGCTCCGAGAGAAACTGACACTTGTCATTTGAGAGCATCCCATCCTCCGAGGACTTTGAGGGAAAATCATCAAGTGAGGAAAACCCAAACCCAAACACCTACAAATCCAAAGTGATTGAGCATCACTGAAGATATAGATCCTGTGTGGATCCGACGCTTGTTACCTTTGAAGACTATGCATCTTCCAGACGGTTAGGCGTCATGGTCTAGAGCATCTAAGAGTAAATTGTGGGTCGCCGAGTGAACGTGTTTGTGAAGGTTTGGAAGTCACCTGAAGATTTACCACGAGTGATTGAGCGAGGTATGTGTGACCTTAGCTCAAGGAGAATACTGTGAGGACTGTGTCCGGGACTGTGTGTCCTCAGGTGTAAATACCTAGCCGCTCCAACCAGACGTCCAACTGTCACAACAGTTGGAACTGGTCTACCAAACAATTGTCTTCACCAAGCCTACTGGTTATATTTCCTCAACTCTTTCATTTCCTCATTTACTGTGTTGTGTGGTTGTTCATATCTGTTTGAAGACTTTGACTGAAGATTTTCTCAATTTCCTCAGTTCTATTTCTCCAGTCTGTGTGTCTTCATCCTGTTTTATCCTGTGCTTACGCTTCCTGTACTCTGTGCATATTTACATTTCATCATGATGACCATGCTTATGTTCTCTTATGTTTGCATCTGAGTACTTATTTCGCTGCAAGTAGTTCTTCGCTTAGGAGTTTCCTCACCCTGAAATTCCTCAGTGAAGAATTCATAAAATCGCCTATTCACCCCCCCTCTAGTCGATATAACGCACTTTCAATTGGTATCAGAGCAAGGTACTCCCTTGTTCTGTGTGATTTTGGTTTAACCGCCTGGATTTTTAGTTATGTCGACCGCAGGTATGATCAAGGTCTCTGCTGGGTGTCCTACCTTCCATGGGACGGACTACCCTACTGGAAGAATAAGATGCGAATGCATCTTGAGGCAATTGATAACGATCTCTGGTATGTTGTGGAAAATGGTGTTCCCTCAGTCACACCTTCTCTGAATGCTGCTGATGTGAAGAGATTCAAGCAACTCGATTCTCCAGCAAAGAACATCATATGTGGCCATCTGAGCGAAGGGCAGTATGGAAGAGTGAGTGCTTTGGAAACTGCTAAGCTTATCTGGGATAGGCTGTCCAAAGTCAATGAAGGAGTCTCAACACAGCGTGACTCTCGAGTTGACGTTCTTCACAATCTCTTCAACCGCTTCAAAAGACTCGACAATGAAATTGTTCAACAAACCTTTGATCGCCTCACTGACATCTCAAATGAGCTTCAAGCACTTGGTGCCACTGACATCACCGACCATGAGGTGGTGAAGAAATTGCTGAGATCGCTTGATTCCTTATTTGATACTCTGGCACTGATGATACAAGAACGTGGAGATTATAAGTCACTTGTTCCCGCTGATATCCTCGAGAGGCTAAATACTCATGAGTTCCAGCTTGCTGAGAAGAGAGATCTCTATGGTTCGAGCTATGGCAGATCACGTGCCCTGAAGGCCAAGGCAGTTTATGAATCTGAAGGTGAAGATTCTGGAAGTAGCCTTTGTCAGATGTGGGGTTCCGGCAAACCCTTAAGGTTCGAACACTGGGGTGCACGCGAAGTCTTTCCCTCCTACCGATCTACTCCCTAGCTCACTAAAATCTCGCAGACAAACTCGACGAACTCGCAACACAGAAAGACACGAGGTTTATACTGGTTCGGGCCACTGTTGTGGTGTAATACCCTACTCCAGTGTGGTGGTGGTGGATTGCTTCTTGGGCTGATGATGAGTAGTACAAGGGAAGAACAGCCTCCTCAGGTTGAGGTGTTCTTGTGCGTATGAACTTGTGAGCGTGAGGATTCGATGCCCCTACTGTGGTGGCTAGCTCTACTTATATAGGCCTTGGTCCTCTTCCCAAATATTGAGCGGGAAGGGAGCCAACAACGGCGGGCAAATTTGAAGGGGGGCAGCTAGTACAAGCTATCCTGACAAAAGTGGTCTTCGCCTGCGAAAAGCTCTGGTGGTGACGCCGTCTTGGGCTCCACGATGACCTCCGTCTCACCGTCCTCCTAGTCTTGGTCTTGTTGCACCAATATAGCAATCATTGCCTGATGCCTCGGTACTCTTCGCCTGCGCTGGCCTCCTTAGCACCAAAGAGGAAATAAGGACGCTGCGCACGCTGGCGCCCGCCTGGTGCTGTGCGTCATGGCTCACGCCACGAGGGTCTCGTGAGGTTTGCCCCACCTTGATATCTCCGCTCCTCGTGAGCCTGCCTGGCTAGGCTACTCCAGAGGAGGTCTTGCGTCGTCCGCCTCGCGAGGCTTGGACCCTCGCGAGGGTCTTGGATGCCTTGTTGACGAAGATGGGCCGTACGGCCTGCTAGCTCAGCCGCGCTATGGGCCGCAGGCAGGCAAGTCTGGGGACCCCCGTTCCCAGAACGCCGACAGTAGCCGCCGGGCCCAAGGTGCGCTCGGGCTTGGCTTCGCGGCGAAGCCAAGGGTCAAGTTCGGAGCACCGCGGGCCCCAAAAGCCTGCGGCCTTGGTTGATTGGACGTGGGCGTCTCCGCTTCCCCACGCTGCCCTTGAATTCCCGCCTGGCTATGCGGCCCCCGCATCTCACACAGTTATTCCCCCTTCGCCCACGCCTGGCTCCTCCAATCTTTCTGCTTCCTTGAGGCCCTACTCCGCCCTTCCAATCTGACTTGCGCTCCGCCACCCCCATCGCCATGGCGCCGAAACAAGCTGAGAAGGGGAAGAAACCTCTGTCTCTGCCAGCTGGGCCTCCGTCCTTCGCGCCCACACTCGGCCAGTCTTGGGTGCTCAACGACGAGGCCATGGACAAGGTGCGTCCGATGCTTGCTTCCAGCTTCAACGAGTGGGGGAAGACGGTGGCTTGTCCTGCGTCCCGTACTTGCACGGCTAAGGCAGCCACTGAGGTTCCGATCTTCATCGACACCCTCTGGGCTGGTCTAATTCCTCCTTTCTCTGCCTTCTTTAATGCTGTGCTTGAGCATTATCAGATCCACATGCTGCATCTCGACCCTCAATCTGTGACTCTTCTAGCCGTCTTCGCCTTCGTGTGCGAAGCCTTGGTTGGCATTGCCCCTTCTGTGGCTCTCCTCCGCCATTTCTTCTCATTGCACCTGACCAACCCTCAACAGAGCTCGGGATGCGTGAGCTTCCATGCCATGGCTGCGACGGCAGGCGAGGGGATCGACTTCGAGCTTCCTCCAGCCTTGAGCGCTCCGGGTCCGCTTGTCGCTCCTGGAACAGTGTTGGTTGAAGGGGGACTCCTGCTTTCTTGGTGTGACGATCCTGCGGCCTTGTCGTTCCTCCCCCCCCGTTTGGCCTGGAGCTTGGCAGGAGTGCCCAGGATTCCTCCGCCGGTCATGGACGGCAATTTGTTGGCTTCGATCTTTGGCTCCTCTTTAAGTACTGGGCCTCGACCGGCTTGGTCTCCTCGCGAGGACGAGCTGGCGCCAGGTGCGGCGTCAGCCCCCAGCCCCCTGCTGGGGGGTGGCGCGCTGCCAGGCGCCCCACCCGCAGCCCCCGAGGCAGAGGATGAGGAGGGTCGAGCGTTCGAGCTCGAGTGCGGGCGGAGCGTGATTTTTCACGAGCTCTTCCAGGAGGCGATGGGCGCGATGAGCCGACTTGGTGAAGAGCTCGCGGGTGTTGACTCGCGCCTTGAGACCGAAGGTCTCCGGCTGGTGGAGGAGTGACGCAAGCTGAGGGTGGCCATCAACCTCGGTCGCTAGCAGCACGACCTTGAGAACGCGAAGGCCGAGGCGTCTCTCAAGATCCTGCATGAAGCCCGCTTGCGAGCCTTGGAAGAGGCTCGCGAGGCTGACCGCCATCGCAAAGCTGCGGAGGAACGCGCGTGGGAGCTCCAGGCCTGGAGCGCGTCTCTTGAACAACAGGTGGAGGCGCGCAGGGCCGCTCTTGCGTCGCTGAGGGGGATGCCAGCGGAGGAAGAGGAGGTCCGGAAGCATGAGGAAGCGCTGACCCTGGAGGCCGCGGAGCGCAGCCTCGAGCTCGAGCGACTGGAGACGAGGGAGCGTCAGGTTGCCTAAGCAGAAGATGACGTCGGGGCTCGCGTGGCCAGAGTCGAGGAGGAGGTTGCTCGCCGGGTGGCTGAGGTTCGCGCGGATCTTTAGGGTAGGTACGACCTGAAGCTGAGGCTCGCAGGCATGGAGGATGAGGGCAGGGCTGCTGCCCTCAGGCCTAGGTTGGACGAGGCCGAGAGGCGTGCGGAAGCCACGGCCGCCGCCCTGGTTACAGTGCAGGCAGACCTGGCCTCCGCCCGCGCCGAGCTACGCTCCCTCCGGAGGTGGGTTGACGATGCCGAGGCCGTTGCCTAGCAGAACACGGAGGAGGTGCTCCAACGACGCACTCTGGAGCGCGAGCATGCTCCTATGCTTCAGGATCTTCGGAACAGGGCCAACTCCGCCCTGGGCCACATTTGCGATGTGGAGGTGCCGGCGCCTCACTCGAACGACTATACCAGCCATCTGATCTTCGTCACTGAAGTTGTGACGCGCCTGGAGGCTCGATCTGCTAAAGCTCGCCAGCTTGTGGAGGAAAGGTGGCGTGGCCTGCTTGAGCGCTCTTTCTCCCGTGTCTTCAGCCGCTTTCTGAATGCCAACCCCAACTTCGATTTCGACGCCGCCATCGCTCCCGTCCCAATGGTCGTCCGGGATGACCTGGCGCGTTGGGTCGAAGACAAGGTGGACGCGTTGGTCAGGGCCTTCACTTCGGAAGATGACGGGGTGGTGGTTGCCGGAGACGAAGGCGACGTGGTGGACGACGGCGTCGGGGACGTCACCGATGGTGGCGCCGTTGCTGATGAAGATGGTGATGGCGCAAGCGACGCCTCTTCCGGTGATGCTGCGAGCGACATTTCTGGTTGATCCCTTGTTCTCCTGTCATTTCACCCTGCACACAGACTTGGGCGTGGCCCTTGGAAAACTCGTAAGAGCATTTTGAGAGGGGGAGCCCCTCATGTAAGCAAACTGCAGTTTTTACTTTCCTATGCAATGCGAGTTTGTGTTCTCGTGAGCTCATGAATCCGGGTGCAAGTTTTCTGTCATGGTTTACCTTACCCAGCGCCGGCTTTGGGCTGGGTCGCGAGACATCGAGTCCCTGAGAATCCTGCGGAGCTTGTCGCCCCGTCAGAAGGGGACCCACGGGAGGTGAGCTCCAATTGTAGTGCTAGCGTGCGCTTGGCGTGCACGTGCTTCGCGCAGTCCCGCTCGCGAGGAGCTCGTGAGGGGAAGGCGACGGACATGAGTCCCAGACAAAATGAGATCCAGAAGGCAAGAAATCGCTCGAACAAGAAAAGGCTCCCCCCGCGCGCATCGATAAAAACTCGATTTCAACTCAAATCCAGATCCAGAAAGCAAAGCCATAGAAAGAGAGATCCAAAGCAAAAGGCCACGTCCGGCACCTAGTCTAGTCTTCTGGTCTTCAAGTCTTCTCACCAGCATGGAGCTAAGTGCTGCCACTAGGCATGGGAGGGAGCCCCAGGGCCTGAGGCCGGCACCCCTGAGACTCCGGGGCGTGTACAGCCCCAACTCATTATTACGTGAGAGTGTCACGGGCGGCGAGCTTCATAGGCGCTGGGCCTTCTTCACAGGTACCGGCCTTGCTTCATATCGCCAGACGAGGGCCCCGCCTTGCGCCACCCTTGACCTCCCTTGAGCCGACCGGTCACCAGGACGACACAAAGGAGGGAAAGAGGACGCCAGCGGTTCCCTTGGTGAGCACAGGTCCTCTACCGGGGGAAGGGTTGTCGAGGCCTCCCCGGTAGAGGGCCTACCTCCGGGTGTCGCCAGGTGTTGCGTGCTGCGGGGAGGGGCCTTGCTCCTGGCTCCCTCCCGGTGGCCTCCAACGTGTCTCCCTTGTCGGAACGGGTGCCGCCGTGCCAGGGTTGTCGATCGACACTGCGACCTGATTCATCTGCAGCCCATGGTTAGCGTAAGCTTGTTCCTGAGAGATTAGCGGTAGCCTGTAGTTGCCGTTGCCAGCGCGATCGTCGTGGTTCTCCGTTGGTTCTTGGAAGGCTTCGACTCCTAGCGCCCCCTCCCACCAATCTTCTCCGATGAATGAGCCGAGGTCGTCCTCTGGTGCGTACCCTTGATACATCATGCGGGGCACATAGGCTTCCGCGGCCGTCACCCCAAATACCTCACCACGGTGCCCCGCGCTCCATGTTGCTTGGCCCAGGGTGGCGTCCTGAGGATGGTAGCGTGGCGTCCGACTAGGACCATGAAGGGCGACGCTTGCGCTCGTGCTCGTCGCGGGCGGCATGGGGGAGTCGGTACCCCCTGCGCCATCGGCCGTGCCGATGTTGATGAAGCACCCGGGCGTAGTTGATGGCGCGCGGATGCGGTGAGGTTCGCCGCGCGGCCCTGCAGTGGCCTGGGGAGGAAGTCGATGGCAGAAGGGTGGTGCCCCCGACGCTGCTACATCCAGCAGCTCGGCAACACGCTCCAGCAGTGTGCCCCGGACGCTTTCCATTAGCCTGCACCACAGCACCTCCCTTGCCACGGTGAGCGCTGCTCGCATGTTTGCTTGCTCCCGTCGTGAGTGCGGCGCCGTCGCTGCGGCATGGCTTGCTGCTCTTGCGGCAGCCCGTACTTGCCACGGGGTGAGGGTGGACGACGCTTGGCCGCGCGGCCCGCGCCCGGTGGAGTTTGGCGGCGCTCTTGCCGCCTGGAGTGCGGGGTCGAGATCTTCGTGGGCAGGCGGCGCTGCCCGGGCTGGCCAGGCTGCCCAACGATCGGAACCGGCCCTTGAGTCGCTGACCATCGTGGCTGTTGAGCTTCAGCGAGCTGGTTGGTGGAGAAGAAACTCCGGCGCACCCCTACCTGTCGCGCCAAATGTCGGATGTGGGGTTCCAGCAAACCCTTAAGGTTTGAACACTGGGGTGCGCGCGAAGTCTTTCCCTCCTACCGATCTATGCCCTAGCTCACTAAGATCTCACGGACGAACTTGACGAACTCGCAACACAGAAAGACACGAGGTTTATACTGGTTCGGGCCACCGTTGTGGTGTAATACCCTACTCCAGTGTGGTGGTGGTGGATTGCCTCTTGGGCTGATGATGAGCAGTACAAGGGAAGAACAGCCTCCTGAGGTTGAGGTGTTCTTGTGCGTATGAACTTGTGAGCGTGAGGATTCCATGCCCCTACTGTGGTGACTAGCTCTACTTATATAGGCCCTGGTCCTCTTCCCAAATATTGAGCGGGAAGGGAGCCAACAACGGCGGGCAAATTTGAAGGGGGACAGCTAGTACAAGCTATCCTGACAAAAGTGGTCTTCGCCTGCGAAAAGCTCTGGTGGTGACGCCGTCTTGGGCTCCACGATGACCTCCGTCTCACCGTCCTCCTGGTCTTGGTCTTGTTGCAACAATATAGCAATCTTTGCCTGATGCCTCAGTACTCTTCACCCGCGCTGGCCTCCTTAGCACCAAAGAGGAAATAAGGACACTGCGCATGCTGGCGCGCGCCTGGTGCTGTGCGTCATGGCTCACATCACGAGGGTCTCGTGAGGTTTGCCCCGCCTTGATATCTCTGCTCCTCGTGAGCCTGCCTAGCTAGGCTACTCCAGAGGAGGTCTTGCATCGTCCGCCTCGTGAGGCTTGGACCCTCGCGAGGGTCTTGGATGCCTTGTTGACGAAGATGGGCCGTACGGCCTGCTATCTCAGCCGCGATGTGGGACGCGGGCAGGCAAGTCTGGGGACCCCCGTTCCCAGAACGCCTACAGCCTTGGTGATCCTGAAGAACTGAGCCAGTAGCTAGCACTGCTCATGAAGAAATTCCATAAGTTCTCAAGACGTGGTCGCTTTGGAAAATCCTCAAGGAGCAATGATTCCTCATCCAGTGACTACAAGAAGAGGCTATGCCACAAATGCAAGAAACCTGGCCACTACGTTCAAGATTGTCCTTAGTGGGAATAGGAATCAAAGAAGAAGAAATACAAGGATTACAGTTCTGATGACGCGAAGAAGAAAATGAAATCTTCAAAGTCTTAATCATCAAAATCCTCAAAGTCTTCATCTCACAAGAAGAGCAGCTCTAAGAAGGCTCGGGCATTCATTGGCAAGGAAATGGACTCTGAAGCTGAGCAACATGAGGACGAGGAGGCATCTGCTCCGAGTCTGGTGTGGCGAGCCTAGCTCTCACTACTGCATTCGTCAGCAAGTCCATCTTCAACTCTGAAGAAAATGGCTTCACCAACAAGGCTGATGAAGGCAATGATGACTACGCTCCCACCTATTGCTACATGGCAAAGGGTGCCAAGGTACTCAAATACCCCTCCTCTGAATCAAGTGAGGATGAATCTAATGAAAACCTCAAGCCTAGCTACTCTAGGAAACACCGTACAGTTAAAGGGGGTCGAGGAAATACTAAGGAAAAATTTCCATGTGATGCTCAACTCAAAATCCTACACCTACCAATCCCTTCGAGTGAAGCCATTGGAAATCTCATACAGTTCAGTCAATTTCTTAAGTGACAGAGACGAAGCAATTCTGGTCTCTGATGAATTTGTTCTGACTGAGGAGTTAGGAATTCGCCAGTGCGGATTGCCTACAAGTGAGGAACATGATAGCCCTGAGGAATTTGATACTCAAAATTCCGACCGTTGTTGTGCTATGCGCCAGCTGTCCCAAAATATCTACCCACCTAACGGTCATATCATTGAAGGGCATTTATGTCGTATCATGTCGGGCTGCTCCCTAGGCTATAAATAGCCGTCCCCTACAACCACTAGCTGGTTGGCTGCTCCGAGCGAAATTGACACTTGTCATTTGAGAGCATCCCATCCTCCGAGGACTTTGAGAGAAAATCATCAAGTGAGGAAACCCAAACCCAAAGTGATTGAGCATCACTGAAGAGATCGATCTTGCGTAGATCCGACGCTTGTTACCTTTGAAGACTGTGCTTCTTCCAGACGGTTAGGCGTCATGGTCTGAGCATCCAAGAGGAAATTGTGGATCGCCGAGTGAACGTGTTTGTGAAGGTTTGGAAGTCACCTGAAGACTTACCACGAGTGATTGGGCTAGGTCTGTGTGACCTTAGCTCAAGGAGAATACGGTGAGGATTGTGTGTCCGTGACTGTGTGTCCTCAGGTGTAAATACCTAGCCGCTCCAACCAGACGTACAACTTACATAGTAGTTGGAACTGGTCTACCAAATCATTGTCTTCACCAAGCTTACTGGTTCTATTTCCTCAACTCTTTCATTTCCTCATTACTGTGTTGTGTGCCTGTTCATATCTGTTTGAAGACTTTCACTGAAGACTTTCTCAATTTCCTCGGTTCAAATTCTTCAGTCCATTTGTCTTCTTCCTGTGTTATCCCGTGTTTACGCTTTCTGTACTCTGTGCTTGTCTTCATTTCATCATGATGACCATGCTTATGTTCTGTTATGTTTACATCTGAGTACTTATTCCGCTGCAAGTAGTTCTTCGCTTAGGAATTTCCTCACCCTAAAATTCCTCAGTGAAGAATTCGTAAAAATCGCCTATTCACCCCCCTCTAGACGACTTAACACACTTTCAATTGGTATCAGAGCAAGGTACTCCGTTGTTCTGTCTGATTTTGGTTTAACCGCCTGGAGTTTTAGTTATGTCGACCGCAGGTATGATCAAAGTCTCTGCTGGGTGTCCTACCTTCGATGGGACGGACTACCCCCACTGGAAGAATAAGATGTGAATGCATCTTGAGGAAATTGATAACGATCTCTGGTATGTTGTGGAAAATGGTGTTCCCTCAGTCACGTCTTCTCTGAATGCTGCTGATGTGAAGAGATTCAAGCAACTCGATTCTCAAGCGAAGAACATCATATGTGGCCATCTGAGCAAAGGGCAATATGGAAGAGTGAGTGCTTTGGAAACTGCTAAGCTTATCTGGGATAGGCTGTCCAAAGTCAATGAAGGAGTCTCAACACAGCGTGACTCTCGAGTTGACGTTCTTTGTAATCTCTTCAACCGCTTCAAAAGACTCGACAATGAAAATGTTCAACAAACCTTCGATCACCTCACTGACATCTCAAATGAGCTTCAAGAACTTGGTGCCACTGACATCACCGACCATGAGGTGGTGAAGAAATTGCTGAGATCGCTTGATTCCTCATTTCATACTCTGGCACTGATGATACAAGAATGTGGAGATTACAAGTCACTTGATCCCGTTGATATCCTCGAGAGGCTAAACACTCATGAGTTCCAGCTTGCTGAGAAGAGAGATCTCTATGGTTCAAGCTATGGCAGATCACATGCCCTGAAGGCCAAGGCAGTTTCTGAATCTGAAGGTGAAGATTCTGGTAGTAGCCTTGGTGATCCTGAAGAACTGAGCCAGGAGCTAGCACTGCTCATGAAGAAATTTCAGAAGTTCTCAAGACGTGGTCGCTTTGGAAAATCCTCAAGAAGTAATGATTCCTCATCCAGTGACTATAAGAAGAGACTATGCCACAAATGCAAGAAACCTGGTCACTACATTCAAGACTGTCCTCAGTGGGAAAAGGTATCAAAGAAGAAGAAGAAATCTTCAAAGTCTTCATCATCAAAATCCTCAAAGTCTTCATCTCATAAGAAGAGCAGCTCCAAGAAGGCTCGAGCATTCATTGGCAAAGAACTGGACTCTGAAGCTGAATCTGAAGAACATGAGGAAGAGGAGGCATCTGAGGAGTCAGAATCCGGTGTGGCGAGTCTAGCTCTCGCTACTGCGTTCGTCAGCAAGTCCATCTTCAACTCTGAAGAAAATGGCTTCACCAACAAGGCTGATGGAGGCGATGATGACTACGCTCCCACCTATTGCTTCATGGCAAAAGGTGCCAAGGTACTCAAATACCCCTCCTCTGAATCAAGTGAGGATGAATCTAATGAAAACATCAAGCCTACCTACTCTAAACTTGCTAAGATTGTTGTGAAACAAAAAAGGCTTTTGAAAAGGTTCAAAACATGCTAGACAAAAGTGATGACATTTTGGGTGAAGAAATGGATCGCACTAAAACTTTGACTGAAAATCTTCAGAGACTTCAGTCTAAGTTTGACAACCTTCAAAGTCATCATAACACTCTCTTATCTGATCGTGAGAAGCTTTCTTATGAATTTCTTCAAAGAAAGCAAGATCTTGAAAAGCTAAGGGTGAGTTATGAAGATCTTCAGAAGGAGCGCGATTCATTACTTGCTCAACAAATCAGCGCTGCTCAGGAAGAATTTGTTCCTCCATGTTTGAAGTGCATTGAACATAAATCTGCTAATTCTTCAGCTGAATGTTCAAATGCATCTAATGTTACAAATTCTTCACATGTCTCTGTTATCACTAATTCCTCATCTGAGGATATTGCTAGTATCACTGATAATGCAGGGCTGAAGGAATTGTACATGACAGGCATGTACAAAAGCCTCAAAGGGCATCAGGCTCTTTGTGATGTGCTTAAAAAGCAGATCCTCAATGGGAACCCTAGGAAAGAGGGTATTGCCTTTGAGAGGAAACTCAATGCTGATGGGACATACTGGACGCCTGAGCAGTATCCCAAAACCTCATGGGTCGCTGCAAAAGGACCTCCAGTAGATCCATCTACTTTATCTGGCTTTACATGTGAATCACCTCAGTCTTCTAATGAGTCATTTGACTCCAACTATAAACTGTTCAAAAATCAGAATGGTGAAGTATTTGCTAGATATGTTGGCACTAACTGCAGGAACGGTTCCCCTATGAAGAAAATCTGGGTTCCCAAAAGGTGCCTTGAAAGTCTTCAGGTGAATGCCCTCATGACACCACCTGTGACGAATAGGAACCCCAGTTCAAATTCTTCATATGGATCCAAGTCCTCATACGGACCAAATTCCTCACGTGGATCAAATTCCTCAAGAGGATCAAAGTCCTCATATGAACATCATCGTGCTAACTCTTCTGTCTCACAGGGAAGATTTAAGGGCTATGAATATGAGCATTATTCTTCTAACCATTATGTTCATAAGTCCTCGAAGAATTTCTCTGCTTATTCATATGCTTACCCTAACTCCTCTTATGTGAAACGAAGTGGACTGGCTTCTGTGCCACCTTTCTCGTGTGGAGCTTGCAGAGTGATGAACTCTTTGCCACCCCTTCAGATGTGGGTGGTAAAGAAAAATAATTAATCTCTTATGCAGGGTTGGGTCTCCAGACGAACTTAAACGTCTGAAGAATTTGCTGGAGACCTGAATTTGCGTGAAAGGACCCAGGCTAATCATGAAGAAATGAATCCTCATTTCTCATGTCCTCATACTTCTTTATCTGTTTTATTGCTTGATGAAATTGATCTGATGAAATTGATGTCATATTCTTCACTGATGAAGTATATGAGTTCGTAAGCTGCACTAATTCATCTGCAGGATGATCAACCCAAAGCCAATGAGTGGGTCCTCGATAGTGGATGTACAAATCACATGACTGGTGACAAGAATCTATTGATGGATGTTCCCTTATCTCCATCGCATCTGAAGCATATCATCTTCGCTGACAAAGGAAAAAGCAAGGTATTGGGTCTAGGTAAGGTTGCGATCACAAAGGATTGACACATGGACAAAGTCATCCTTGTCGAGTCCTTAGGATACAACATCATGTCTATCTCAATGCTTTGTGATCTTGATATGGTTGTTATCTTTGGCAAGTATCGTTGTGTTGTGATTATGGAAGCTGACAATTCCAAAGTCTTCGAAGGCTTTAGGAGAGGAGATCTGTATATTGTTGATTTCACTACAGGACCACAACCAGCTATATGTCTACTTGCAAAAGCTTCAGAAGTTTGGCTATGGCATCGACGACTTGGTCATGCTGGCATGAGGAATTTGCACGTGCTCGCGAAGGAAGCATGTCATTGGCATTGAGAATGTCAAATTCCTCAAGGATCACTTGTGCGGAGCCTATGAAGCTGGAAAGATGACCAAGGCCAAACATCCAGCGACGACTATCATGACTACCACTCGACCATTTGAATTTCTTCACATCGATCTCTTTGGTCCTAATCATTATTCAGCAGTTACAAATGATGCATCTCTATATGGCTTTGTTATTGTTGATGATTACTCTCATTACACATGGGTGCATATTGTCACTTACAAACATGAGGTGCAGGAAGTCTTCAAACGATTTTCCTCGAGGGCTTCAACCAACTTTGGTGTGAAGATCAAGCACATCAGAAGTGACAATGGAACTGAGTTCAAGAATTCTGGTCTTGATGACTATCTTGATGAACTTGGTATTACTCATGAATTATGTGCTCCTTATACTCCTCAGTAGAATGGCGTCGTGGAGCGCAAGAATAGGACTCTTATAGAGATGGCTCGCACTATGCTTGATGAGTACAAGATGCCTCGTCGTTTCTGGATTGAGGCAATTGATACTGCGTGCCACATCATCAACGGGGTATATCTTCACAAATTCTTCAAGAAGACTGCATACGAACTCCTCACTAACAAGAAACCCAATTCACCTGAGGAAACTATCAAGTTCAAGGCTACTGAGGATGTCATTCCTACCGAAGAATCTGTTGAAGAAATCATTCCAGAACGTGAAGAACGTCATGCTGATGCACCTGAAGAAAATGGTGCTGAAGAAAATGCTGATCAAATTCCTCGACGACAACCCGCTCATCCTCGCGTTGCAAACGAAGTGCAGATTGAGAAAATCATCAGCAACATCAACATTCCAGGTCCTCTCGCCTGCTCAAAAGCTTCACATTTGTCTAACTTTGGTGGGCACTTTGCTTTCGTCTCTATCATAGAGCCCACTAAGGTAGATGAAGCATTTCTGGAGCCTGAATGGATTCAAGCTATGCAAGAGGAATTACATCAATTCAAGCTCAACAACGTCTGGGAACTGGTCAAATGTCCAGATCCTCGCAAGCACAATATCATTGGCACAAAGTGGATCTACCGCAACAAGAAAGATGAAAATGGCCTTGTGGTGAGGAATAAGGCACGACTTGTAGCTCAAGGCTACACATAGGTTGAAGGAATTGATTTCGATGAAACTTTTGCACCTGTTGCTAGACTTGAGGCTATTCGCATATTACTTGCTTATGTTAACCATCATGATATCACTTTATATCAAATGGATGTGAAAAGTGCATTCCTCAATGGTAAGCTTGAGGAAGAAGTATATGTTGCTCAACCCCCAGGTTTTGAAGATCCAAAGCATCCCGACAAAGTCTTCAGACTCAATAAGGCCCTCTATGGCCTCGAGCAAGCCCCTCGGGCGTGGTATGATACTTTGAAGGAATTCCTCATGACGAAAGGCTTCAAACCCGGTTCACTTGACCCTACTCTCTTCACTAAATCTTATTATGGTGAATTGTTTGTGTGCCAAATATATGTTGATGATATCATTTTTGGCTGTACTGACCAATGTTACAGTGATGAATTTGCCTATATGATGAGTGAAGAATATCAAATGTCTATGATGGGAGAATTGAAATTCTTCTTAGGTCTTCAAATTCGTCAATAGCACAATGGCATATTCATATCTCAGGAGAAATACCCCAAGGATGTACTGAGGAAATTCGGCATGCAAGATTGCAATGGCGTCAAAATCCCTATGCCCACGAATGGCCATCTATGCACTGATGAAAATGGTATTGACTTCGATCAAAAGGTATACCGCTCCACGATTGGTTCTTTATTGTATTTATGTGCATCTAGGCCAGATATTATGCTTAGTGTTTGCATGTGTGCCCGATTTCAAGCTACACCAAAGGAATCACACCATAAGGCTATGAAGCATATTCTTCGATATCTAGCTCACACACCAACACTTGTATTATGGTATCCCAAGGGCTCGGCTTTTGATCTCATTGGATATTCAGACTCTGACTATGCTGGTGATCGTGTGGACCGCAAGTCAACATCAGGCACATGCCATTTCCTCAGAAGATCTTTGGTCTGTTGGTCCTCGAAGAAACAGAACTGCGTATCACTGTCTACTGCTGAAGCTGAGTACATTGCTGCTGGTTCTTGCTGTGCTCAATTGCTGTGGATGAAGCAAACTCTCAAGGACTACGGTGTCAACATGAAGAATGTGCCTCTCTTCTGTGACAATGAGAGTGCCATCAAGATTGCTCACAACCCAGTTCAGCACTCGAAGACAAAGCACATTCAAATTCGTCATCATTTTCTTCGTGATCATGTGTGGAAGGGCGACATCTCTATTGAGCATGTAAGGACTGAAGAACAACTAGCTGATATCTTCACAAAGCCCTTGGATGAGAAGAGATTTAGCAAGTTGAGGTGTGAGCTAAATATCCTAGAATCTTCGAATGTTCTTTGAAAAGGACACACATCCTAACACTTATGCAAAATTGATGACTTAGATGTGCAACACATGAAGAAACGTTTTTCTTCAATCAATGAAGACTAACACTCTAAGTGTGAAGAAATTAATGAAGAATTTGATTTTCAGAGCCCTAGGACAATTGTACGCGGTGTCTGAAATCATCATTTTTACACGGTGGGTCACGCCACCACCAAAAGTTGAAAATCTTCAATTTGAGTTTTTCCTCAATTCTGAAATTCCTCAGTTCTTCATTTTCTTCAACTTTGCAATGTCTTCACCGTTTCTGTCGTTTTTCTTTGTTGACTATATATATATATATATATATATATATATATATATATATATATATATATATATATAGTTTATGTCCTCTACAACATTCACTTATTGCTATTTCTTCAAGATATTTTTGTGCTAAGTGAATGTGATCGGACCATTCCCCTTCTATGCTAAACTCAACCCAGTCTATTCACAAATTCTTCATGTGTGTTCTATTTGAAACTCGTTCAAAATCTTCACTGTGTCCTTGTCAGCTGAAGAATTTGTGAACGAAAACTTTAAAATATTCTAATCTGAATTTTTGGCTATTGCCGCCTAAACCGTTCCACATCCCCCGATAATACTTATCTATTCACCCACGATCTCACACGATCGCCACCTCTCAATACGTGGGTGACACATGTCACGCGAATGAGAAGGGTCAGGGGCACGTTCGTCCAATTTCTTCGAACGAGTGGTTTTTCACCTCGGCTATAAATACCCCTCCCCTTCCTCACTTCATTTTTACTCCGCTCGACCACACTCCCTCGCTCGAGCTCTCAAACCCTAGCGCCGCCGCTACTTCCATCATCGCCGGTGAGGAAGAGCTTCACTGCCTCGACCTCGTCGCCGTCGTACTCGCGCCGGCCGCGGATTTCTTCAGTCTGCCGCCGCCGTAGTTGTCTTCCTTAGCCAAGTTAGGCCGTGGAAGATCTGAAACGACGAGCTTCAAATCTACACATCCCAGTTCGTCGTGTTCTTCGTCAAGGATAATTAAAAGTCACTTTTACTGCCCTTGTTGATTCTGAAGTTTTCCACAAAATCTTCAAAAGGTGTTTATTCTTCAAATCTTCACACACTAAACACCTCACATATCATCTGTTCTTGATCTGTTTCCCTAAGCATCATTTTTCTTCTAGATTCCTCAATTGTGTGGATTTTAATCTGTACAACTCTGGAACCTAAGACAAAGAGCGCTTAGTGAAATTTCTCAAGACTCATCTGGTCAAATTCCTCAAACTTGTTCTTTTTGCAAAAACTTCGGAGAACGCATATGACCTCTCCAAATTCCTTGCAACTATATTTTATTCACAGGTACACATGTCCGCTGCTGAATCTCTAGGTTCTCATCAACTTAACTCATTTGCAGCGTTCCTCGAAGAAAAGTTGCACACCTCTTTAGAAAATTTTGTTGTTCATATTCCTCAGCTAAAGAAAATGGCTGACGGCAAGAAGCCACAGAAGGGTGGAAAGAGACCTGAGGTCAACACTGCTTTCAAAATCCCAGATGACATTTACAAGGATTATTGCACACTTGATGAGGCCAAACATGGCAAGGAGGACAAAAGTCAGCGCAAGGTGCGCATATAAAGGATAGAGAGGAGATGGGCACGGGAATGGAGGGAATACAGATATGTAACTCCTAAGTACATGAAGAAATTTGCTCTTAACCCTCCATGCCCAAGACCTCCATTGGCACCAGGCTAAGAAGCTGATCCTACCAGCCTCAAGCGTGGTGAGGAGTATCCTGATGAATGGGCCAAGCGCCAGGCCAAGCTAGCCAAAATGGCTAAGGATGCAGTGAGGAAATTTAATGAAGACTCTACTGCTGCTACTGCTACTGCCACTGCCGAGGCCTCTGCAAGCAAGCCAAAGAAGGCCATGGCAAAGAAGCCCGCTCACAAGCCCAGTGCTTCACCCTCTATGCCCTCACGGCCAAGCTCCTCAGCAATGCCCTCACGGCCAACTTCTTCAAAGCCCTCACGACCAATTCCTCAAGCTGCACTAGCCCCTCCAAAGTCCTCAGCTCCTCCGTCCAAATCCTCAGCACCTATGCATCTTGTCTCGTGCCAAAGGACGACAGGCATCTCTATTGCCTCAGGAGCCTCTAGAAGTTCTTTAGCTCCACCAAATTCCTCAACTGGCCCCACTCTACTGAAGACAAAGGCCACTGCTGGACGAGGTCCTCGACCAAGTCCTCACAAGAAGCAGGTCCCTTTTCAAGTACCGTCTGAAGAAGACAAAACTGATGATGAGGAACTAGCTGAAATCATCAGGGACAGGCAGCTCAGGGCCGCTAGAGCCAAAGGCACAAATGTGCCTCTGCTTTCGGATCCAAAGTTGATCCTTGATTTCATCGACTTGTGGCACAAGGACCAAAACACGCCCATGCCTGACTTCAAATTGACTCCTGGACAAAGTCACATGTTGACCGCCTTCATAGGCGAAGAAAAGTGGAAATTTGAAAAGGCCAGGCAGTTGAAGAAAGCGCAGTACAGGAAGGAGCGCTTCCTGAAGAAGAACGTTGTCTCTATGACAACTGAAGAACTTGTCACTATTCAATCTGAGATCAAGAAACTCAATGATGAATTTGACGCATACCGCGCTGATTGGCTAGGAGCCAAGGTCCGTTTTGTGAGATTAGCTGAAGGATTCACTACAAATGTTAAAGCCCCAACGCAACAAGAAATTCCTCAGGCTGAGGCATCTGCTCAGTCGACTGAAGAACATGCCAGCACCGCTGATGACAATCAGGCTGCTGATGAAACTGCAAGTACCAGGGCTGATGACTTCATTCCAGCCTCTGATGACTCTGCCAGGGCAACCACTAGTGTTGCGCCTGAAGAAACTGTCAGGACAGCTGATGCTTCAACTACAGTGCCTGAAGAAACTAAAAATGCCAGGACGACTGCTTCAGTTGTGCATGAAGTTATTGAACCAATTTCCTCTGCTCCTCCGGCACCTACTCCAAGTCCAATTCTTCCTTCTGCATCAGATGTGAAGAAGACCAAGGCTGCGGAGCGTGCAGCTGTGAAGAAAAGGAAAGCATCAACTTCATCAGATTCTTCAGCTCCGACGAAGATGAAGAAATTGACTAGTTCTTTTGAGAATCCAATAGATGTTGTTCCAGTCTCAAGCATGCCATCAAAGGAACTCGTTCCTTTTTATGAAGAATATGTGATCCCAAGCAGATCAGATGAAGAGATTCCTTCTGCTGCTTCGTCAGAGCAGTTGGATGAAGAAATTGAAGCGGATGCAATCCCTTCAACCCCAATCGTCTCATCACCCATGCCTCAGTTCACTGCTGAAGAGGCTGGCGTTCAAGAAAAGAGTGATGGAGAAGGTGATGTGGACATTGGGTGCACTACTCCAGTGATGAACGACGACTTTTGGGAAAGTCAGCACCCCAATTCTCCTCTGTTCACACCTCTGCAACAATATCCTCAGTCCCCAGTGACTACAGTTCAAATGGGATCTGAAGAACTGCACCCCACACCGTCTGTCCATGAAGAAATTCCAGCCACTAGTGCTGATGAAATTTTAAATGAAGAATTGAAGACCCAGGCTGCCACTGAAGAAGAACCTGAAATTCCTCAGCCTGTGGAACCTGAGATTGCGATTCCTGAGGTTGTGATGCAATTGAATGATACTCCTCAGCCCAAGCCAAAGGATCCCTTCTCAAAGAAGCAGAAATTCAAGGCTGATGACTTCTTCGGCGAGCATGTGTTCTTCACCGACTATAACCCATATGACTCTACTCGACTTAGAAGGAAGCGGTTCTGGACTGCCAGCCAAGCCAACTTCTATTCTGCACTGCTTTTCAACAAAGACAAAGTCTTCGACCACGAGCATATTCCTCACGTAGACATGGAATCCCTGCCTTGCTTCACCCCAGTCCTCAGTGTGCTTCATGATGCAAGACTGCTCAACTTCTGTTCTGACATTGTTGATTGGAATGAAGAGGTCATTCTTCAGTTCGACGCAACGCTGCACATCACAGGTGATGCTGACGATGTCAACTCTTGGGTTTTGGACTGGATGACTGAAAATACTCACATTAAAGAACCGGCCTCTGAATTGCTTCATGCCTTGCCAATCAGTCCTCCCCTTGATGGTGCTCGTTGTTTGTATCATGAACCTGACCTCACTGCTCATTACATGCAAGTTCTGATGAAGCCGCTGAAGCCCGGTCAAGCCCCAAGGACCAAATTCCTCGTGAAGGAATTGCTCTATGTGCCTCGGACTATCTATCGCATTCTGTCAAAGACATTGAGTCCAATCAAAGGCCACGACTCGAATGATGAAGAAGTCATTGGCATCATGAAGAATCTGCTATTCAATATCATGCATGGCATTCCTTTCAACTATCATGATTTCTTCATGAGGACTCTGGCAAATGTTGCACTCTCTCCGTTTGAGTTGAAGCCTTATGATCCTTGGATTATGAGATTCCTCAGAACAAGTTCTTCACTCAACTACAAGGCTGTTTTTCAGAATCATCTCAGCTACTTGCCCCCAATTGAAGTCCTCAAACGGACAAATTCCTCAGCTGATGAAAAGGGCAAGGCACCTGCTATTATTGATGAAGGCATTCGTCCATTGGATGGTCAGTTCCACAAAGCTGCTTCTTACTCCACCAATGATGACTCTGCCACTCATGATTCTGCCAATGCTTCCAAGCCAAATCCTCAAGCCACAGCTCCAAGAGTAATGACTGATCGTGAGCTACTTCTCAGTCTTCACCAGAAGGTGGATCGAAACCACAATTGGGTTAAGCGTCAGTTTGGTTCTATTCTTCACAACATGACTGCTACACACAATGCAGTGAAGAAAAACCATTACTACCTCCATGAAGTCTTCGGTCGCACCTGGGTTGTACTGTCACATCTGTATGGTGAACAAGATCTGAAACAAATGGGTCTCAAGGAGGACTTTGACTGGTCTGCACCACCAGCGAAGAAATTCAAGAAGGTCAAAGTACCCTCTTTGGTGGCCAGCTCATATTCTTCATCACGCGACACGGACGAGCATGAAGACTTGGACGACACTGCGGCAGGACCTACAACAACAAACGACCCCAACAATGCTGGTGCTCCTCCATCAACAAGATATTCCTCAGGGCCGTTAGTCCTCATTTTTGATCCTTTTGGTCATTCGATGACAAAGGGGGAGAAATTTGAGTTAGTCTTCAAGCGGGTCTACTTATATGGGCGTTTTTTTCTAAGTTACAACTCTCCTTCTTTTGAAGACTTTGCTAGATCGAGTTGTAAACTTAAACTCTATGGTGGCCTGATACTTTTGCTGTGTTCCTCTGCATGCTTATTCCTCGTTAATGTTAATGCACGCATGCTGAATTACATCAGTCACCATATTTCATCATGCATTTCAAATTCTTCATATTATATGTCAAATATGTGTATGAATTACAAGATATAGGGGGAGATCTCCTTGATTCTACTCCTCAAGTGTGCATTGCTTCAAAAGCAAATTCCTCACTATGCACATCTTTAGGGGGAGTTCTTCTATATCTTGCAATCAAATTCCTCAATATCAGTATTTACACTTCATATGTTCATCCACGTTGAAAACTTAACCTATATTGTCATCAATCACCAAAAAGGGGGAGATTGTAAGTGCATCTAGTGCCCCTTAGTGATTTTGGTGCATTGAAGACTTATAGGTTAAGGGACTGATGCTTCTGTGAGTGTAGATAGGTCTATAAGTCTATGAGGAGTTTGATATTTACAGAGAAAGTCGACCCCTAAAAATGAATATCTTCGACTGAAGATCCTGGATTTCTAAAGACTTTCTGAAGACTTTGAAAGTGAAGAAATTGGTGTGACCCTGAAGACTTGGTATTCATTCGAGGAACATGAAGCATGAAGACTTTTGTTTTCGTAGTTTCATTTTCTCTTTATTGAGTCATAGGAACCACCGTACTGTTAAAGGGGGTTGAGGAAATACTAAGGAAAAATTTCCATGTGATGGTCAACTCAAAATCCTACACCTACCAATCCCTTCGGGTGAAGCCATTGGAAATCTCATACAGTTCAATCAATTTCTTCAGTGACAGAGACGAAGCTCTTCTGGTCTCTGAGCAATTTGTTCTGACTGAGGAGTTAGGAATTCGCCAGTGCGGATTGCCTACAAGTGAGGAACATGATAGCCCTGAGGAGTTTGATAGTCAAATTTCCGACCGTTGCTGTGCTACGCGCCAGCTGTCCCAAAATATCTACCCACCTAACGGTCATATCATTGAAGGGCATTTATGTCTTATCATGTCGGGCTGCTCCCTAGGCTATAAATAGCCGCCCCCTACAACCACTAGCTGGTTGGCTGCTTCGAGAGAAACTGACACCTGTCATTTAGAGCATCCCATCCTCCGAGGACTTTGAGCGAATCATCAAGTGAGGAAAACCCAAACCCAAACACCTACAAACCCAAAGTGATTGAGCATCACTGAAGAGATTGATCCTGCGTGGATCCAACGCTTGTTACCTTTGAAGACTGTGCATCTTCCAGACGGTTAGGCGTCATGGTCTAGAGCATCCAAGAGGAAATTGTGGATCGCCGAGTGACCGAGTTTGTGAAGGTTTGGAAGTCACCTGAAGACTTACACAAGTGATTGGGCGAGGTTTGTGTGACCTTAGCTCAAGGAGAATACTGTGAGGACTGTGTGTCCTCAGGTTTAAATACCTAGCCGCTCCAACCAGACGTACAACTGTCACAACAGTTGGAACTGGTCTACCAAATCATTGTCTTCACCAAGCCTACTGGTTCTATTTCCTCAACTCTTTCATTTCCTCATTTACTGTGTTGTGTGCTTGTTCATATCTGTTTGAAGACTTTGACTGAAGACTTTCTCAATTTCCTCAGTTCTATTTCTTTAGTCAGCGTGTCTTCATCCTATTTTATCCTGTGCTTACGCTTCCTGTACTCTGTGTGTGTTTATATTTCATCATGATGACCATGCTTATGTTCTGTTATGTTTGCATCTGAGTACTTATTCCGCTGCAAGTAGTTCTTCGCTTAGGAATTTCCTCACCCTGAAATTCCTCAGTGAAGAATTCATAAAAATCGCCTATTCACCCCCCTCTAGTCGATATAACGCACTTCCAGAAAAGCCAGTTTTTGTCATGATTTTTTGTCATAGAAGTAGGAGCCCACCACATCTAGGATGATACGGGGTTTTGTCACAATTATCGTCATAGAAGTGTCATGAGCATGACAGGAAAAAAATCGTTCGGCCCAAAATGTCACGGATGTGTCTTTTTTTGCAGAGGTATCCGGTTTGTGACTTAGAGTCATCCAGATCAGTGTCGAAGCTAGCATCGACGTAACCATTTACGATGAGCTCTTCGTCACCTCCATAAATGAGAAACATATCCTTGGTCCTTTCAGGTACTTCAGGATGTTCTTGACTGCTGTCCAGTGATCCACTCCTGGATTACTTTGGTACCTCCCTGCCAGACTTATGGCAAGTCACACATCAGGTCTGGTACACTGCATAGCATACATGATAGAACCTATGGCTGAGGCATAGGGAATGACTTCCATTTTCTCTCTATCTTCTGCAGTGGTCGGGCTTTGAGTCTGACTCAACTTCACCCTTCTAACACAGGCAAGAACCCTTTCTTTGCCTAATCCATTTTGAACTTCTTCAAAACTTTATCAAGGTCTGTGCTTTTGAAAGTCCTATTAAGCATCTCGATCTATCCCTATAGATCTTGATGCCCAATATATAAGCAGCTTCACCGAGGTCTTTCATTGAAAAATTCTTATTCAAGTATCCTTTTATTCTATTCATAAATTCTATATCATTTCCAATCAACAATATGTAAGCAGCTTCACCGAGGTCATGCCCAATATGAAAGTCCTATTAAGCATCTCGATCTATCCCTATAGATCTTGATGCCCAATATATAAGCAGCTTCACCGAGGTCTTTCATTGAAAAATTCTTATTCAAGTATCCTTTTATTCTATTCATAAATTCTATATCATTTCCAATCAACAATATGTCATCCACATATAACATCAGAAATGCTACAGAGCTCCCACTCACTTGCTTGTAGATACAGGCTTCACCGTAAGTCTGTATAAAACCATATGCTTTGATCACTTCATCAAAGCGTATATTCCAACTCTGAGATGCTTGCACCAGTCCATAGATGGATCGCTGGAGCTTGCACACTTTGTTAGCACCTTTAGGATCGACAAAACCTTCTGGTTGCATCATATACAACTCTTCTTTAATAAATCCATTAAGGAATGCAGTTTTGACATCCATTTGCCAGATTTCATAATCATAAATTGCGGCAATTGCTAACATGATTCAGACGGACTTAAGCATCGCCACGGGTGAGAAAGTCTCATCGTAGTCAACCCCTTGAACTCGTCGAAAACCTTTTGCGGCAAGTCGAGCTTTGTAGATAGTAACATTACCATCAGTATCAGTCTTCTTCTTGAAGATCCGTTTATTCTCTATGGCTTGCTGATCATCGGGCAAGTCCACAAAATCCAAATTTTGTTCTCATACATGGATCCTATCTCAGATTTCATGGCCTCAAGACATCTGTCGGAATCTGGGCTCATCATAGCTTCTATATAGTTCGTAGGTTCACCTTGGTCTAATAACATGACTTCCAAGACAGGATTACCGTACCACTCTGGTGTGGATCGTGTTCTCGTCAACCTATGGAGTTCAGTAGTAACTTGATCTGAAGTTTCATGATCATCATCATTAGCTTCCTCTCTAGTTGGTGTAGGCATCACAGGAACGGTTTTCTCTGATGTGCTAATTTCCAATTTGAGAGAAGTTATAGTTACCTCATCAAGTTCTACTTTCCTCCCACTCACTTCTTTCGAGAGAAACTCCTTCTCTAGAAAAGATCCATTCTTGGCAACAAAGATCTTGCCTTCGGATCTGTGGTAGAAGGTGTACCCAATTGTTTCCTTAGGGTATCCTGTGAAGACGCACTTCTCTGATGTGGGTTCGAGCTTATCAGGCTAAAGCATTTTTACATAAGTGTCGCAACCCCAAACTTTAAGAAACGACATCTTACGTTTCTTGCCAAACCATAGTTCATACGGTGTCGTCTCAACGGAGTTATACGGTGCCCTATTTAACGTGAAAGCGGTTGTCTCGAATGCATAACCCAAAAACGATAGTGGTAAATTGGTGAGAGACATCATAGATCGCACCATATCTAATAAACTACGGTTACGACGTTCGGACACACCATTACACTGTAGTGTTCCAGGTGGCGTGAGTTGTGCAACAATTCCACATTGTTTTAAATGAAGGCCAAACTCGTAACTCAAATATTCACCTCCTCTATTAGATCGTAGAAACTTTATTTTCTTGTTATGATGATTCTCCACTTCACTCTGAAATTCTTTGAACTTTTCAAATGTTTCAGACTTGTGTTTCATTAAGTAGATATACCCATATCTACTCAAATCATCTGTGAAGGTGAGAAAATAACAATACCCGCCGCGAGCCTCAACATGCATTGGACCACATACATCAGTATGCATTATTTCCAATAAGTAATTAGCTCGCTCCATTGTTCCGGAGAATGGAGTCTTAGTCATCTTGCCCATGAGGCATGGTTCGCAAATATCAAATGATTCATAATCAAGTGATTCCAAAAGTCCATCAGCATGGAGTTTCTTCATGCGCTTTACACCAATATGACCTAAACGGCAATGCCACAAGTATGTTTTACTATCATTATCAACTTTGCATCTTTTGGCATCAATATTATGAATATGTGTATCACTACTAGCGAGATTCAACAAGAATAGACCATTCATCAAGGGTGCATGACCATAAAAGATAGACAAATGTATACTTCTGTCCCTCAATTTCTACTGGAGTCTAAATTTGGTCCCTCAACTACAAAACCGGACAACTTGCACCCTTAACTGCTAAAACCGGACAAGATTCATCCCTAGTCACAGTTTTGACCAATTTCGATGCTGCCCCAACCCGGTTTTGACCGTGCCGACTCAAATTCCCGTACTTTTTCCAAGTCCGCTTAATGTTTTCAAGTTCGGGTACTTTTTATTTTCAAATATGCGAACTTCTTAAAAATTCATGTACTTTTTTCAAGTTTATGTAGTTCTTTTCAAATTCATGTAATTTTTTAAAATTAACATACTTCTTCATATTCGCGTACATTTTCTTGAAATAGTTCATGAATTTGATAAATTT
Organism: Aegilops tauschii subsp. strangulata; assembly: GCF_002575655.3. Lineage (NCBI taxonomy): Eukaryota > Viridiplantae > Streptophyta > Magnoliopsida > Poales > Poaceae > Aegilops > Aegilops tauschii. The sequence goes on from NC_053039.3 coordinate 344,155,802, forward strand.
ATGCGAACTTGAAAAAGTATACGGATTTAGAATTTTTTACGCAAATTCGAAAACATATGTGGATTTTAAAGAATTGTGTCAACTTGAAACGAGTACATGAATTTCAAACAAAGTTCATGGATTAAAAAGGAACACTGTTTTGAAAAAAGAATGCGTGAACTTTGAAAATTGTGCAGATTTGAAACAAGTAAGCCAATTTCAAAAACAGTACCTGGATTTGAAAAATAAAATACTTGATTTTGATACAATTACATGAACTTGGCAAAAAATACACGGATTTCAAAAAAGTATGTAAATTTTTAAAAATATCACAGATTTGAAAAAAGTATGCAAATTTCAAAATAATTCACGGATTTGAAAAAAGTATGTTTTTTTAAATACGCAACACTGGAAAAGCTCTGTGGATTTGAAAAAAGTATTTGAATTTCAAAAAGTTCACTGATATGAAAAAATTACGCGAATTTGAGTCGGCACAGCTCAAAACCGGGGTGAGTCAGCACCAAAACCAGTCAAAACCAAGACCAGGGATGAACCTTGTCCGGTTTCAGTAGTTGGGGGTGCACGTTGTCTGGTTAAGAAGTTGAGGGACCAAATCTAAACTTCACCAAGAGTTGACGGATGAAAATTATACTTTTCTCTAAAATATATTACTCATATAAATAGAACAACCATTATTCTCTGATTTAAATGAATAACTATCTCGCAATAAACAACATCCAGATATAATGTTCATGCTCAACACTGGCACCAAAAAACAATTATTGAGGTCTAAAACTAATCCCAAAGGTAGATGTAGAGGTAGCGTGCCGGCGGCGATCACATCGACCTTGGAACCATTCCCGACGCGCATCGTCACATCGTCCTTAGCCAATCTTTGTTTATTCCGGGCTCTTGTTTCAAGTTACAAATATGAGCAACCGAACAAGTATCAAATACACATGCGCTACTATGAGCATTAGTAAGGAACACATCAATTACATGTATATCAAATGTACCTTTGTTCACTTTGCCATCCTTCTTATCCGCCGAGTATTTGAGGCAATTCTGCTTCCAGTGACCATTCCCTTTGCAGTAGAAGCACTCAGTTTCAGGCTTGGGTCCAGCTTTGGGCTTCTTCCCGGGAGTGGCAACTTGCTTGCCATTCTTCTTGAAGTTCCCTTGCCCTTTTCCTTAAAACTAGTGGTCTTGTTAACCATCAACACTTGATGCTCCTTCTTAATTTCTACCACCATGGCCTTAAGAATTGTGAAGAGCTCAGGAATCGCTTTATTCATCCCTTACATATTATAGTTCATCACAAAGCCTCTGTAGCTTGGTGGCAGTGATTGAAGAACTCTGTCAATAACATTATCAAGTGGAAGATCAACTCCCAGCTGCGTCAAGTGGTTATGATACCCAGACATTTTGAGTATGTGTTCACTGATAGAATTTTTCTCCTCCATCTTGAAGCTATAGAACTTGTTGGAGACTTCATATCTCTCAACCCAGGCATTTGCTTGAAATACTAACTTCGACTCTTGGAACATCTCATATGCTCCATGACGTTCAAAACGCCTTTGAAGTCCTGGTTCTAAGCTGTAAAGCATGGCACACTGAACTATTGAGCAGTCATCAGATCGAGCTTGCCAGATGTTCATAACATCTGCATTAGCTCCTGCAGCAGGTCTGTCACCTAGCGGTGCATCAAGGACATAATTCTTCTATGCAGCAATGAGGATAATCCTCAAGTTATCACTACTGCAGGATGCTGCTAACGCGACACTACGATCAGAGACCCTTTGACGAAACTGTGTGCGATGCAATAATCATGAACGATGGTGTAAATAAACCGTCAAAAAAGATGCAAAACGTTTGCGATGGAGGATGCATCAAACACGGTTCAGATTTTAGTTGCGTGTGCGATGCATGGCATAAGGTTCAGTTCAATTAACTGATTGCGATGAGGAGTGTAAGTGCATCTAGTGCCCCTTAGTGATTTTGGTGTATTGAAGACTTATAGGTTAAGGAACTAATGTGTTTATGAGTGTACACATGTCTATAAGTCTATGAGGAGTTTGATATTTACAGAGAAAGTCGACCCCCAAAAATGAATGTCTTCGACTGAAGACTTTGGATTTCAGAACACTTTCTGAAGACTTTGAAAGTGAAGAAATTGGTGTGACCTTGAAGACTTGGCATTCATTCGAGGAACATGAAGCATGGAGACTTTTGTTTTCGTTGTTTCATTTTCTCTTTCTTGAGTCATAGGAAACACCGTACTGTTAAAGGGGGTCGAGGAAATACTAAGGAAAAATTTCCATGTGATGCTCAACTCAAAATCCTACACCTACCAATCCCTTCGAGTGAAGCCATTGGAAATCTCATACAGTTCAGTCAATTCCTTCAGCGACAGAGATGAAGCTCTTCTGGTCTCTGAGGAATTTGTTCTGACTGAGGAGTTAGGAATTCGCTAGTGCGGATTGCCTACAAGTGAGGAACATGATACCCTGAGGAATTTGATACTCAAAATTCCGACCGTTGTTGTGCTATGCGCCAGCTGTCCCAAAATATCTACCCACCTAACAGTCATATCATTGAGGGCATTTATGTCTTATCATGTCGGGCTGCTCCCTACGCTATAAATAGCCGCCCCGTACAACCACTAGCTGGTTGGCTGCTCCGAGAGAAACTAACACTTGTCATTTGAGAGCATCCCATCCTCCGAGGACTTTGAGCGAAAATCATCAAGTGAGGAAACCCAAACCCAAACCCAAACACCTACAAACCCAAAGTGATTGAGCATCACTGAAGAGATCGATCTTGCGTAGATCCGACGCTTGTTACCTTTGAATACTGTGCTTCTTCCAGACGGTTAGGCGTCATGGTCTGAGCATCCAAGAGGAAATTGTGGATCGCCGAGTGACCGATTGGAAGTCACCTGAAGACTTACCACGAGTGATTGGGCGAGGTCTGTGTGACCTTAGCTCAAGCAGAATACGGTGAGGACTGTGTGTCCTCAGGTTTAAATACCTAGCCGCTCCAACCAGACGTACAACTGAGACAACAGTTGGAACTGGTCTACCAAATCATTGTCTTCACTAAGCTTACTGGTTCTATTTCCTCAACTCTTTCATTTCCTCATTACTGTGTTGTGTGCCTGTTCATATCTGTTTGAAGACTTTGACTGAAGACTTTCTCAATTTCCTCGGTTCAAATTCTTCAGTCCGTTTGTCTTCTTCCTGTGTTATCCTGTGTTTACGCTTTCTGTACTCTATGCTTGTCTTCATTTCATCATGATGACCATGCTTATGTTCTGTTATGTTTACATTTGAGTACTTATTCCGCTGCAAGTAGTTCTTCGCTTAGGAATTTCCTCATCCTGAAATTCCTCAGTGAAGAATTTGTAAAAATCGCCTATTCACCCCCCTCTAGTCGACTTAACGCACTTTCAATTGGTATCAGAGCAAGGTACTCCCTTGTTCTGTGTGATTTTGGTTTAACCGCCTGGAGTTTTAGTTATGTTGACCGCAGGTATGATCAAGGTCTCTGCTGGGTGTCCTACCTTCCATGGGACAGACTACCCCTACTGGAAGAATAAGATGCGAATGCATCTTGAGGCAATTGATAACGATCTCTGGTATGTTGTGGAAAATGGTGTTCCCTTAGTCACACCTTCTTTGAATGCTGCTGATGTGAAGAGATTCAAGCAACTCGATTCTCAAGCGAAGAACATCATATGTGGCCATCTGAGCAAAGGGCAGTATGGAAGTGTGAGTGCTTTGGAAACTGCTAAGCTTATCTGGGATAGGTTGTCCAAAGTCAATGAAGGAGTCTCAACATAGCGTGACTCTCGAGTTGACGTTCTTCGCAATCTCTTCAACTGCTTCAAAAGACTCGACAATGAAAATGTTCAACAAACCTTTGATCGCCTCATTGACATCTCAAATGAGCTTCAAGCACTTGGTGCCACTGACATCACCGACCATGAGGTGGTGAAGTAATTGCTGAGATCGCTTGATTCCTCATTTGATACTCTGGCACTGATGATACAAGAACGTGGAGATTATAAGTCACTTGACCCCGCTGATATCCTTGAGAGGCTAAATACTCATGAGTTCCAGCTTGATGAGAAGAGAGATATCTATGGTTCGAGCTATGGCAGATCATGTGCCCTGAAAGCCAAGGAAGTTTCTGAATCTGAAGGTGAAGATTCTGGAAGTAGCCTTGGTGATCCTGAAGAACTGAGCCAGGAGCTAGAACTGCTCGCGAAGAAATTCCAGAAGTTCGCAAGACGTGGTCACTTTGGAAAATCCTTAAGGAGCAATGATTCCTCATCCAGTGACTACAAGAAGAGGCTATGCCACAAATGCAAGAAACCTGGTCACTACATTCAAGATTGTCCTCAGTGGAAAAAGGAATCAAAGACGAAATACAAGGATTACAGTTCTGATGACACGAAGAAGAAGAAATCTTCAAAGTATTCATCATCAAAATCCTCAAAGTCTTCATCTCACAAGAAGAGCAGCTCCAAGAAGGCTCGGGCATTCATTGGCAAGGAAATGGACTCTAAAGCTGAGGAACATGAGGACGAGGAGGAATCTGAGGAGTCCGAGTCTGGTGTGGCGAGCCTAGCTCTCGCTACTGCATTCATCAGCAAGTCCATCTTCAACTCTGAAGAAAATGGCTTCACCAACAAGGCTGATGAAGGCAATGATGACTACACTCCCACCTATTGCTTCATGGCAAAGGGTGCCAAGGTACTCAAATACCCCTCCTCTGAATCAAGTGAGGATGAATCTGATGAAAACCTCAAGCCTAGTTACTCTAAACTTGCTAAGATTGCTATGAAACAACAAAAGGCTTTTGAAAAGGTTCAAAACATGCTAGACAAAAGTGATGACATGTTGGGTGAAGAAATGGATCGCACTAAAACCTTGACTGAAAAACTTCAGAGACTTCAGTCCAAGTTTGACAACCTTCAAAATCATCATAACACTCTCTTATCTGATCATGAGAAGCTCTTTTATGAATTTCTTCAAAGAAAGCAAGATCTTGAAAAGCTAAGGGTGAGTTATGAAGATCTTCAGAAGGAGCGCGATTCATTACTTGCTCAACAAATCAATGCTGCTCAGGAAGAATTTGTTCCTCCATGTATGAAGTGCATTGAATGTGAATCTGCTAATTCTTCACCTGAATGTTCAAATGTTTTGATTGCTACAAATTCTTCACCTGTCTCTGCTATCACTAATTCCTCATCTGAGGATGTTGCTAGTATCACTGACAATGCAGGGCTGAAGGAATTGTACATGACAGCCATGTACAAAAGCCTCAAAGGGCATCAGGCTCTTTGTGATGTGCTTAAAAAGCAGATCCTCAACAGGAACCCTAGGAAAGAGTGTATTTCCTTTGAGAGGAAACTCAATGCTGATGGGACATACTGGAAGCCTGAGCAGTATCCCAAAACCTCATGGGTTGCTGCAAAGGGACCTCCAGTAGATCCATCTACTTTATCTGGCTTTACATGTGAATCTCCTCAGTCTTCTAATGAGTCATTTGAATCCAACTATAAACTGTTCAAAAATCAGAATGGTGAAGTTTTTGCTAGATATGTTGGCACTAACTTCAGGAACGGTTTCCCTATGAAGAAAATCTGGGTTCTCAAAAGGTGCCTTGAAAGTCTTCAGGTGAATGTCCTCATGACACCACCTGTGAAGAATAGGAACCCCAGATCAAATTCTTCATATGGATCCAAGTCCTCATATGTATCAAATTCCTCACATGGATCAATGTCCTCATATGAACATCATTGTGCTAACACCTCTGTTTCACAGGGAAGAGCTAAGGGCTATAGATATGAGCATTACTCCTCTAACCATTATGTTCATAAGTCCTCGAAGAATTTCTCTGCTTATTCATATGCTTATCCTAACTCCTCTTATGTGAAATGAAGTGGAATGGCTTCTATGCCACCATTCTCTTATGGAGCTCGCAGAATGATGAACTCTTTGCCACCCCTTCAGATGTGGGTGGTGAAGAAAAGGATCTAATCTCTTTTGCAGGGACAGGTCTCCAGACGCACTTAAATGTCTGAATAATTTGCTGGAGACCTGAAAATGCCTGAAAGGACACAGGCTAATCATGAAGAAATGAGCTTTCATTTCTCACGTCCTCATTTTGTCTTATCTGTTATACTGCTTGATGAAATTGATCTGATGAATTTGATGTCATATTCTTCACTGATGAAGTATATGAGTTCGTAAGCTGCACTAATTCATCTGCAGGATAACCAACCCAAAGCCACCGAGTGGGTTCTTAATAGTGGATGTACGAACCAGATGACTGGTGACAAGAATCTATTGACGGATGCTCACTTATCTCCATCACATCTGAAGCATATCATCTTCGCTGAGAAAGGCAAAAACCAAGGTAGTGGGTCTAGGTAAGGTTGCGAGCTCAAAGGATCGACACATGGACAAAGTCATGCTTGTCGAGTCCTTAGGATACAACCTCATGTCTATCTCAGTGCTTTGTGATCTCGATATGGTTGTTGTCTTTGGCAAGTATTGTTGTATTGTGATCATGGAAGCTGACAATTCCAAAGTCTTCGAAGGCTTTAGGAGAGGAGATTTTTATATTGTTCATTTCTCTACAGGACCTCAACCAGCTGTATGTCTACTCGCAAAAGCTTCAGAAGGCTGGCTATGGCATCGACGATGTGGTCATGCTGGCATGAGGAATCTGCACACGCCCGCGAAGAAGAAGCATGTCATTGGCATGTTGGGGAACGTAGTAATTTCAAAAATTTCCTACGCACACGCAAGATCATGGTGATGCATAGCAACAAGAGGGGAGAGTGTTGTCTACGTACCCTCGTAGACCGACAGCGGAAGCGTTATCACAACGCGGTTGATGTAGTCGTACGTCTTCACGATCCGACCGATCAAGTACCAAACGTACGGCACCTCCGAGTTCTACACACGTTCAGCTCGATGACGTCCCTCGAACTCCGATCCAGCCGAGTGTTGAGGGAGAGTTTCGTCAGCACGACGGCGTGGTGACGATGATGATGTTCCACCGACGCAGGGCTTCGCCTAAGCTCCGCAACGGTATTATCGAGGTGTAATATGGTGGAGGGGGGCACCGCACACGGCTAAGAGATCTCAAGGATCAATTGTTGTGTCTATGGGGTGCCCCCTGCCCCCGTATATAAAGGAGCAAGGGAGGAGGAGGCCGGCCCTAGGAGGGGCGCACCAAGTGTGGAGTCCTACTAGGACTCCCTAGTCCTAGTAGGATTCCACCTCCCATATGGAATAGGAAAAGAGGAAGGGAAAAAGAGAAGGAAGGAAGGGGGCGCCCCCCTTCCCTAGTCCAATTCGGACCAGACCAAGGGGAGGGGTGTGGCCACCCTTGAGGCCCTTTTCCTTCTTTCCCGTATGGCCCAATAAGGCCCAATACGTATTCCCGTAACTCTCCGGTACTCCGAAAAATACCCGAATCACTCGGAACCTTTCCGAAGTCCGAATATAGTCGTCCAATATATCGATCTTTACGTCTCGACCATTTCGAGACTCCTCGTCATGTCCCCGATCTCATCAGGGACTCCGAACTCCTTCGGTGCATCAAAACTCAATAAAACTGTCATCGTAACGTTAAGCGTGCGGACCCTACGGGTTCGAGAACTATGTAGACATGACCGAGACACGTCTCCGGTCAATAACCAATAGCGGGACCTGGATGCCCATATTGGCTCCCACATATTCTACGAAGATCTTTATCGGTCAGACCGCATAACAACATACGTTGTTCCCTTTGTCACCGGTATGTTACTTGCCCGAGATTTGATCGTCGGTATCTCGATACCTAGTTCAATCTCGTTACCGGCAAGTCTCTTTACTCGTTCCGTAATACATCATCCCACAACTAATTCATTAGTCACAATGCTTGCAAGGCTTATAGTGATGTGCATTACCGAGTGGGCCCAGAGATACCTCTCCGACAATTGGAGTGACAAATCCTAATCTCGAAATACGCCAACCCAACAAGTACCTTTGGAGACACCTGTAGAGCACCTTTATAATCAGCCATTTACGTTCTGACGTTTGGTAGCACACAAAGTGTTCCTCCGGTAAACGGTAGTTGCATAATCTCATAGTCAGAGGAACATGTATAAGTCATGAAGAAAGCAATAGCAATATACTAAACGATCGGGTGCTAAGCTAACGGAATGGGTCAAATCAATCACGTCATTCTCCTAATGAAGTGATCTCGTTAATCAAATGACAACTCATGTCTATGGCTAGGAAACATAACCATCTTTGATTAACGAGCTAGTCATGTAGAGGCATACTAGTGACACTCTGTTTGTCTATGTATTCACACATGTATTATGTTTCCGGTTAATACAATTCTAGCATGAATAATAAACATTTATCATGATATAAGGAAATAAATAATACTTTATTATTGCCTCTAGGGCATATTTCCTTCAATTGGCATTGAGGATGTCAAATTCCTCAAGGATCACTTATGCGGGGCCTGTGAAGCTGGAAAGATGACCGAGGCCAAGCATCCAACAAAGACTATCATGACTACTACACGACCATTTGTATTGCTTCACATGGATCTCTTTGGTCCTAATCACTATTCTGCATTTACAAATGAAGCATCTCTATATGGCTTTGTTATTGTTGATGATTACTCTCGTTACACATGGGTTCATATTGTCACTTACAAATATGAAGTGCAGGAAGTCTTCAAACGATTTTCCTCGAGGGTTTCAACCAACTTTGGTGTGAAGATCAAGCACATCAGAAGTGACAATGGAACTGAGTTCAAGAATTCTGGTCTTGATGACTATCTTGATGAACTTGGTATTACTCATGAGTTATCTGCTCCTTACACTCCTCAGCAGAATGGCGTCGTGGAGCGCAAGAACAGGACTCTTATTGAGATGGCTCGCACTATGCTTGATGAGTACAAGACGCCTCGTCATTTCTGGATTGAGGCAATTGATACTGCGTGCCACATCATCAACAGGGTATATCTTCACAAATTCTTCAAGAAGACTGCATACGAACTCCTCACTGACAAGAAACCCAATGTGAGTTATTTCAAAGTCTTCGGTGCTAAATGTTGGATTAGAGATCCCCATCACAACTCTAAATTTGCACCGAAAGCACATGAGGGTTTTATGCTTGGTTACGGAAAGGACTCGCACACCTACAGAGTCTTCAACAACGTTCACCACAAAGTTGTTGAAACTGTAGATGTGCGGTTCGATGAAACTAATGGCTCGCAAAGAGAGCACCTACCTTCTGTGTTAGATGAACAGTCACCTGAGGAAACAATCAAGTTCAAGGCTACTGAGGATGTCATTCCTACCGAAGAATCTGTTGAAGAAATCATTCCAGAACATGAAGAACGTCATGCTGATGCACCTGAAGAAAATGGTGCTGAAGAAAATGCTGATCGAATTCCTCGACGACAACCCGCTCATCCTCGTGTTGCAAACGAAGTGCAGATTGAGAAAATCATCAGCGACATCAACATTCCAGGTCCTCTCACACGCTCAAAAGCTTCACATTTGTCTAATTTTTGTGGGCACTTTGCTTTCATCTCTATTACAGAGCCCACTAAGGTAGATGAAGCATTTCTGGAGCCTGAGTGGATTCAAGCTATGCAAGAAGAATTACATCAGTTTGAGCTCAACAACGTCTGGGAACTGGTCAAACGTCCATATCCTCGCAAGCACAATATCATCGGCACAAAGTGGATCTACCGCAACAAGCAAGATGAAAATGGCCTGGTGGTGAGGAATAAGGCACGACTTGTAGCTCAAGGCTACACACAAGTTTAAGGAATTGATTTCGATGAAACTTTTGCACCTGTAGCTAGACTTGAAGGTATCCGCATATTACTTTCTTATGCTAACCATCATGATATCACTTTATATCAAATGGATGTGAAAAGTGCATTCCTCAATGGTAAGCTTGAGGAAGAAGTATATGTTGCTCAAGCCCCAGGTTTTGAAGATCCAAAGCGTCCTGACAAAGTCTTCAGACTCAATAAGGCCCTCTATGGCCTCAAGCAGGCCCCTCGGGCGTGGTATGATACTTTGAAGGAATTCCTCATGAAGAAAGGCTTCAAACCCGGTTCACTTGACCCAACTCTTTTCACTAAATCTTATGATGGTGAATTGTTTGTGTGCCAAATTTATGTTGATGATATCATTTTTTGCTGTACTGACCAACATTACAATGATGAATTTGCCTATATGATGAGTGCATAATACCAAATGTCTATGATGGGAGAATTGAAATTCTTCTTAGGTCTTCAAATTTGTCAACAGCGCAATGGCATATTCATATCTCAGGAGAAATACCTCAAGGATGTATTGAGGAAATTCGGCATGCAAGATTGCAAAGGCGTCAAAATCCCTATGCCCACAAATGGCCATCTATGCACTGATGAAAATGGTATTGACTTTGATCAAAAGGTATACCGCTCCATGATTGGTTCTTTATTGTACTTATGTGCATCTAGGCCAGACATTATGCTTAGTGTTTGCATGTGTGCCCGATTTCAAGCTACACCGAAGGAATCACACCATAAGGCTGTGAAACATATTCTTCGATATCTAGCTCACACAACAACACTTGGATTATGGTACCCCAAGGGCTCGGCTTTTGATCTCATTGGATATTCAGACTCTAACTATGCTGGTGATCGTGTGGATCGCAAGTTAACATCAGGCACATGCCATTTCCTCGGACGATCTTTGGTCTGTTGGTCCTCGAAGAAACAGAACTGCGTATCACTGTCTACTGCTGAAGTTGAGTACATTGCTGCTGGTTCTTGCTGTGCTCAACTACTATGGATGAAGCAAACTCTCAAGGACTACGGCGTCAACATGAAGAATGTGCCACTCTACTGTGACAATGAGAGTGCTATCCAGATTGCTCATAACCCAGTTCAGCACTCGAAGACAAATCACATTCAGATTCGTCATCATTTTCTTCTTGATCATGTGTGGAAGGGCGACATTTCTATTGAGCATGTGAGGACTGAAGAATAGCTAGCCGATATCTTCACAAAGCCCTTGGATGAGAAGAGATTTAGCAAGTTGCGGTGTGAGCTAAATACCTTAGAATCTTTGAATGTTCTTTGAAAAGGACACTCATCCTAACACTTATGCAAAATTGATGACTTAGATGTGCAACACATGAAGAAACGTTTTTCTTCAATCAATGAAGACTAACACTCTAAGTGTGAAGAAATTAACGAAGAATTTGATTCTCAGAGCCCTACGACAATTGTTGCGGTGTCTGAAATCATCATTCTTATACGTGGGTCACGCCACCACCAAAAGTTGGAAATCTTCAATTTGAGTTTTTCCTCAGTGTTGAAATTCCTCAGTTGTTCAATTTCTTCAACTTTGCAATGTCTTCACCATTTCGATCGTTTTTCTTCACTGGCTATATATATATTTATATGAGTTTATGTCCTCTACAACACTCACTTATTGCTATTTCTTCATGTTGCCTTTTTTTTGCTAAGTGAATGTGATCGGACCCTTCCCCCTCCATGGTAAACTCAACCCAAACTATTCACAAATTCTTCATGTGCGTTCTATTTGAAACTCGTTCAAAATCTTCACTGTGTCCTTGTCAGCTAAAGAATTTGCGAACGAAACTTTAAAACTTATCTTATCTAAATTTTCGACTTTGCCGCTCAAACCGTTCCGCATTCTCTGAAAAGTTTATCTATTCACCCATGATCTCACACGATCGCCACCACTCAATACGTGGGTGACACATGTCAAGCGAATGAGAAGGGTCAGGGGCACGTTCGTCCAATTTCTTCGGGTGAACAATTTTTCACTTTGACTATAAATACCCCTCCCCTTCCTCACTTTGTTTTTACTCCGCTCGACCTCACTCCCGCTCGAGCTTCCCAAAACCTAGCGCCGCCGCTACTTCATCATTGCCGGTGAGGAAGAGCTTCATTGCCTCGACCTTGTCGGCGTCGTACTCGCGCCGGCTGCGGATTTCTTCACTCCTCCGCCGCCGTAGCTGTCTTCCTCTGCCGAGTTAGGGCGTGGAAGATCTGAACCGACGAGCTTCACATCTACACTTCCCAGTTCATCATGTTCTTCGTCCAGGGTAATTAAAAGTTACTTTTACTACCCTCTTTGATTCAAATGTTTTCTACAAAATCTTCAAAAGGTGTTTATTCTTCAAATCTTCACACACTGAACACCTCACATAACATCTGTTCTTGATCTGTTTCCCTAAGCAACGTTTTTCTTCAAGATTCCTCAATTGTGTGGATTTTTCAATCTGTACAACTCTGGAACCTAAGTCAAAGAATGCTTAGTGAAATTCTTCAAGACTCATCTGGTCAAATTCCTCAAACTTTTTCTTATTGCAAAACCTTCTAAGAACGCATATGACCTCTCCAAATTCCTCGCAACTATACTCTGTTCACAGGTACACATGTCCGCTGCTGAATCACTAGGTTCTCATCAACTTAACTCATTTGCAGCGTTCCTTGAAGCAAAGTTGCACACCTCTTCAGAGAATTCCATTGCTCAAATTCCTCAGCTGAAGAAAATGGCTGACGGTAAGAAGCCACAGAAGGGAGGAAAGAGGCCTGAGGTCAATACTGCTTTCGAGATTCCTGATGACATATACAAGGATTATTGCACTCCTGATGAGGCTAAATTTGGCAAGTAGGACAAAAATCAGCGCAAGGTGCGCATACAAAGCATAGAGAGGAGATGGGCACGGGAATGGAGGCAGTACAGATATGTTACTCCCAAGTATATGAAGAAATTCGCTCTTAATCCTCCATGCCCAAGACCTCCATTGGCACCTGGCCAAGAAGCTGATCCCACCAGCCTCAAGCGTGGTGAGGACTATCCTGATGAATGGGCCAAGCGCCAGGCTAAGCTAGCCAAAATGGCTAAGGAAGCAGTGAGGAAATTTAATGAAGACTCTGCTGCTGTTGCTACCACTGCTGAGGCCTTTGCAAGCAAGCCAAATAAGGCCATGGCAAAGAAGCCTGCTCATAAGCCAAGTGCTTCACTCCCAATGCCCTCATGGCCAAGTTCCTCGGCAATGCCCTCACAGCCAGATTCTTCAAAGCCCTCACGGCCAATTCCTCAAGCTGCTCCAGCTCCTCCAAAGTCCTCAGCTCCTCCGTCAAAATCCTCAGCTCCTTCGTCAAAATCCTCAGCACCTGTGCATCTCGCCACGTGCCAAAGGACAACATGCATCTCTATTGCCTCAGGAGCATCTGCTAGTTCTTCAGCTCCACCAAATTCATCAACTGGCCCCTCTCTGCTGAAGAAAAAGGCCACTGCTGGACGAGGCTCTCGACCAAGTCCTCACAAGAAGCAGGTCGCCTTTCAAGTACCGTCCGATGATGAAGCTGATGATGAGGAAATTGCCGAAAGCATCAAAGACAGGGAGCTCAGGGCCGCTAGAGCCAAAGGCAGCAATGTGCCATTGATATTGGATCCGAAGTTGATCCTAGACTTCATCAACCTATGGCACAAGGATCCCAAAACACCTTTGCCGGAGATGAACCTCACTCCTGGTCAAAGTCATGTTTTGACTGCCTTCATTGATGAAGAAAAATGGAAATATGAATAGGGGAGGAGGGTGAAGAAAGAGAAGTACAAGAAAGAGCTCTTTCTGAAGCAAAACGTTCTGAAGCTTTCACCTAAAGAACTTGTTGCTCTTCAATCTGAGATCAAGCAACTAAGTGATGAATTTGATCGCTACTATGCTGACTGGCTTGGTGCCAAAGTCAGATTTGTAAAGATAACTGAGAAGTTCACTTCCAATGTTGCAGCCCCAACGCAACAAGAAAATCCTCAGGCCAAGGCATCTGCTCAGCCTACTGAAGAGCATGCCAGCACCGCTGATGAAAATCAGGCTGCCGAAGAAACTCAGAGTACCAGGGCTGATGACTGCATTCCAGCCGCTGAAGAAATTGGCAGGGCAACCACTAGTGTTGTGCCTGAAGAAACTGAAGAAGTGAGGGCAACTGCATCAGTTGTGCCTGAAGTTATTGAACCAAATTCCTCTGCTCCTCCTGCACCTACCCCAACTCCGATCCTTCCGTCTGCATCAGATGTGAAGAAGACCAAAGCTGCAGAGTGTGCAGCTGTGAAGAAAAGGAAGGCATCAATTGCATCAGATTCTTCAGCTCCGAAGAAGATGAAGCCGCTGACTAGCTCTTTTGACAATCCAATTGATGTTGTTCCTGTCTCATCCATGCCATCAAAGGACCTTGTTCCTTTTGATGAAGAATATGAGATCCCAAGTGGATCTGATGATGACATTCCTTCTGCTGCTTCTTCAGAGCAGTTGGATGAAGAAATTGAAGCGGATGCAATCCCTTCAGCCCCAATAGTCTCATCGCACATGCCTCAGTTCACTGCTGAAGAGGCCGGCGTTGAGGAAAAGAGTGAAGAAGAAGATGTGGACATCAGGTGCACAACTCCAGTGCTGAACGATGACTTTTGGGAAAGTCAGCACCCCAATTCTCCTCTGTTCACACCCCTTCAACAAATTCCTCAGTCCCCTGTGAACACTGAAGTACGGATGGGATATGAAGAACCTCATGCCACACCGTCTGTCCATGAAGAGATTCCAGCCACTAGTGCTGAAGAAAATGTTAATGAAGAATTGAAGACCCAGGCTGCCACTGAAGAAGAAGCTGAAATTCCTCAGCCTGTGGATCCTGGGATTGCAATTCCTGAGGTGATGATGCAATTGACCGATACCCCTCAGCCCAAGCCAAAGGATCCCTTCTCGAAGAAGCAGAAATTCAAGGCTGATGACTTCTTCGGCGAGCATGTGTTCTTCACAGACTATAATCCTTATGACTCTGCTCGTCTTAGAAGGAAGCGCTTCTGGACTGCCAGCCAAGCAAATTTTTATTCTTCACTGCTCTTCAACAAGGACAAAGTCTTCGACCATGAGCATATTCCTCACGTGGACATGGAATCACTGCCTTGTTTCACCCCAGTCCTTAGTGTGCTTCATGATGCAGGACTGCTCAACTTTTGCACGGATATTTGCGATTGGAATGAAGAGCTCATTCTTCAATTCTATGCAACTCTGCATATCACAGGAGATGCTGACGATGTGAACTCTTGGTTTTTGGACTGGATGACCGATAATACTCACTATAAAGCACCAACCTCTGAATTACTTCACGCCCTGCCAATCAGTCCTCCCCTTGAAGGACCTCCTTGCCTGTACCATGACCCTCAATTCACTGCTCATTATATGCACGTGCTAATGAAGCCTCTGAAGCCCGGTCAAGCCCCAAGGACCACATTCCTCGTGAAGGAATTGATATATGTGCCAAGAATAGTTTATCGCATTCTGACAAATACTTTTAGTCCTATCAAAGGCCACGACTCGACTGATGAAGAAGTCGTTGGCATCATGAAGAATCTGTTGTTCAATATCATGCATGGCATTCCTGTCAACTATCATGATTTCTTCATGAGGACTCTGGCAAATGTTGCACTCTCTCCGTTTGAGTTGAAGCCTTACGCACCTTGGATTATGAGATTCCTCGGAATAAGGTCTTCACTCAACTACAAGGCTGACTTTCAGAATCACCTCAGCTACTTGCCCCCAATTGAAGTCTTCAAGCGGACATTTTCCTCAGCTGATGAAAAGGGCAAGGCCGCTGCTGTTATTGGTGAAGGCAATCTTCCATTGGATGGTCAGTTTCGCAAAGCTGCATCTTACTCCACCAATGATGATTCTGCTACTCATGATTCTGCCGCTAATGCATCAAAGCCAAATTCTCAAGCCACAGCTCCTAGAGTGATGACTGACCGTGAGCTTCTTCTTAGTCTTCACCAGAAGGTGGATCAAAACCACAAATGGGTTAAGCGTCAGTTTGGTTCTATTCTTCACAACATGACTGCTACACACAATTCAGTGAAGAAAAACCATTACTACCTCCATGAAGTCTTCGGTCGCACCTGGGCTGTCTTATAACATCTATATGGTGAAGAAGTTCTGAAGCAAATGGGTCTCAAGGAGAATTTTGACTGGTCTACTCCTCCACCGAAGAAATTCAAGAGGTCAAGGTTCCTTCCTTTGTGGCCAACTCATATTCTTCATCATGCGAAACCGATGAGCATGAAGACTTGGACGACACTGCGGCAGGACCTACAACAACAAACGATCCCAACAATGCTGGCGCTCCTCCATTAACTTGATTTTCTTCAGGGGCGTTAGTCCTCATTTTTCGATCCTTTTGGTCATTCGATGACAAAGGGGGAGAAATTTGAGTTAGTCTTCAAGCGGGTCTACCTATATGGGCGTTTTTTTTTGCAAAGTTACAACTCTCGTTCTTCTGAGACTTTATTTGATCGAGTTGTAAACTTAAACTCTATGGTGGTCTGATACTTTTGCTGAGATTTTTCTGCATGCTTTTTCCTCATTAATGTTAATGCACGCGTGCTAAATTACATCAGTCACCATATTTCATCATGCATTTCAAATTCTTCATATTATATGTCAAATGCATGTATGAATTACAAGATATAGGGGGAGATCTCCATGATTCTACTCTTCAAGTGTGCATTGCCTTAAAAGCAAATTCCTCACTATGCACATCTTCAGGAGGAGTTTTTCTATATCTTGCAATCAAATTCCTAAATATCAGTACTTACACTTCATATGTTTATCCCCATTGAAAACTTAACCTATATTGTCATCAATCACCAAAAAGGGGGAGATTGTAAGTGCATCTAGTGCCCCTTAGTGATTTTGGTGTATTGAAGACTTATAGGTTAAGGTACTAATGTGTTTATGAGTGTACACAGGTCTATAAGTCTATGAGGAGTTTGATATTTACAGAGAAAGTCGACCCCTAAAAATGAATGTCTTCAACTGAAGACTTTGGATTTCTGAAGACTTTGAAAGTGAAGAAATTGGTGTGACCTTGAAGACTTGGCATTCATTCGAGGAACATGAAGCATGGAGACTTTTGTTTTCGTAGTTTCGTTTTCTCTTTCTTGAGTCATAGGAAACACCGTACTATTAAAGGGGGCCAAGGAAATACGAAGGAAAAATTTCCATGTGATGCTCAACTCAAAATCCTACACCTACCAATCCCTTCGAGTGAAGCCATTAGAAATCTCATACAGTTCTGTCAATTTCTTCAGTGACAGAGACGAAGCTCTTCTGGTCTCTGAGGAATTTGTTCTGACTGAGGAGTTAGGAATTCGCAAGTGCGGATTGCCTACAAGTGAGGAACATGATAGCCCTGAGGAATTTGATACTCAAAATTCCGACCGTTGCTGTGCTATGCGCCAGCTGTCCCAAAATATCTACCCACCTAATGGTCATATCATTGAAGGGCATTTATGTCTTATCATGTCGGGCTGCTCCCTAGGCTATAAATAGCCGCCCCCTACAACCACTAGCCGGTTGGCTGCTTCGAGAGAAACTGACACTTGTCATTTGAGAGCATCCCATCCTCCGAGGACTTTGAGCGAAAATCATCAAGTGAGGAAACCCAAACCCAAACACCTACAAACCCAAAGTGATTGAGCATCACTGAAGAGATTGATCTTGCGTAGATCCGACACTTGTTACCTTTGAAGACTGTGCTTCTTCCAGACGGTTAGGCGTCATGGTCTGAGCATCCAAGAGGAAATTGTGGATCGCCGAGTGACCGATTGGAAGTCACCTGAAGACTTACCACGAGTGATTGGGCGAGGTCTGTGTGACCTTAGCTCATGGAGAATACGGTGAGGACTGTGTGTCCGGGACTGTGTGTCCTTAGGTTTAAATACCTAGCCGCTCCAACCAGACATACAACTGACACAGCATTTGGAACTGGTCTACCAAATCATTGTCTTCACCAAGCTTACTGGTTCTATTTCCTCAACTCTTTCATTTCCTCATTACTGTGTTGTGTGCCTGTTCATATCTGTTTGAAGACTTTCTCAATTTCCTCGGTTCAAATTCTTTAGTCCGTTTGTCTTCTTCCTGTGTTATCCTGTGTTTACGCTTTCTGTACTCTGTGCTTGTCTTTATTTCATCATGATGACCATGCTTATGTTCTGTTATGTTTACATCTGAGTACTTATTCCGCTGCAAGTAGTTCTTCGCTTAGGAATTTCCTCACTCTGAAATTCCTCAGTGAAGAATTCATAAAAATCGCCTATTCACCCCCCTCTAGTCGATTTAACGCACTTTCAAGGAGGAACAAAAGAAACGGGTAGCAAGATGGAGGTGTGTGCGATATACAGCATATGGTTCACTCTGATGAACTGTTTGTGATTAGGAAACACAAAAGAAACGGTCAGCCAGATCAAGGTGTGTGCGATATATGGCATGCGGTTCACTCGGATGAAATGTTTGTGTTGAGACAAGAAAACAGGAACGGTTCAATATAAAAAGATATGTGTGCTACGCGGCAAACAGGTCTGTAATCATAAATGTGTGCGAAGACCGATAATAACATAGACGGTTGCTGCTAATAAGACGTGTGTGTTGTGCGATGGGATTGCATACAGAACAACAACATACACACACACACACACACACACACACTTATAAGGACATGGTTGCATAACCAAATTAAACATCCACTTACATAGGTGGCTACTACAACCATGGCATTTGCACACACCAAAGTAAACTATTACATGGCGAATTTTCCATCGACTTAAGGGGGAAGACCATAGCTCTCACTTTGCATACGGGTGTTCTATCTAAAACGTTTGTGATCAAGAGCTGCAGAAATCCTGCTCGGCACATTTTCTCTTGGCTTCCTGGGGAAGCTGTCGGTTTGCATACGGGTGTTCTAACTAAAACGTTTGCGATCAAGAGCTACACAAATCCTGCTAGGCACATTTTCCCTTGACTTCCTGGGGAAGTTGTCGGTTTTGCATACAGGTGTTCTAACTAAAATGTTTGCGACGAGTGTTCTATATTTAAAAACCGTATTAAACTGCGGCTTGGGCACCATTAATGTAGAGGATGCGAGCAAGGCGGGCAGCCATGGAAGTGAAAGGGCTCGCTTCCCGGTGAGCCTGCACGGCGTACAGCTCGTACGCTTCCCGGTGAGCCTCCGCATTGGAGTACAGCTCACACACCTCCCGTTTAGTCAAGCACTCAAGCACATGTCCGCACGGCACCTCCTAGCCATTAAAAGAGTGAGGCGTGGCGTCACATGAATGGTTAACAGAACGCACACAATTTAAATTATACAAAACGTTTGAGATGTTACAGTGGCAGCTATTTGTTTCAAAATGCCTTTGTTGGCAGTTATTCGAGTGCGCCTTCTCTCAAAATGGACACGAAAAATACCACAGCATGTCGGATGCCATTCCATTATAGCATGCCAAGTTTCATGAATTTCAGACGAGTTTTGGATTTACTAGAATTTAAAAACAAAGTATCTCAACGTTTTGTCGGCAATCAACGGTGCCCTGTTGTATAAAATTCATTCCCATTTCTTGCATGGGACCTAAGCATGCACCAAAGGACACATATTTGATTTTTCAACCAATTTATATGCACTGGAGCATGTGCATGTAGTTCAAATTTGAGTTATGCACATAAAATGCCTGGAAATCCCAGTTACTGTATAAAAATGTCCAAACAAACCCCAAAAAATTCCAAAATTAAACACAACACTCCTGTTGTTCTATGTTGACACTAGAATTTTTTTGAAAGCAATAAGAGGCAACGGATATTGTTTCGTCCCCAAAGGTGGCACGTTCCCTATCGAAACCATCACGCTTGTTGTGAGAAGCTTATACCTAAACCTGCCCCAAATAGGACAAAATTTTTACCACGGCATGTTGATGTTGCTCCATGATAGCATGCCAAGTTTCATGAATTTGAGATGAGTTTTGGATTCACTAAAATTTAAAAACCAGGTATCTCAATGTTTGCGGCCGAGTGACGGTAGCAGGGTGTTTGAAATTTATTCCCATTTCTTGCATGGGACCTAAGCATGCAACCAAGGACACAAATTTGATTTTTCAACTAGTTTATATGCACTGGAGCATGTGCATGTAGTTCAAAATTGAATTATGCACCTGAAATGCCTACAAAACCAAGTTAATGTATAAAAATGCCCAAATGAACCCCGAAAATTCCAAAATTAAACACAACACTCCTGTTGTTCTATGTTGACACTAGAAAAAATTTGAAAGCAATAAGAGGCAACAGATATCGTTTTGTCCCCAAAGGTGGCACGTTCCCTACCGAAACCATCACGCTTGTTGTGAGAAGTTCTGGTTTGTGAGAAGCTTATACCCAAAGCTGCCCCAAATGGGACAAAAAATTTACCACGGCATGTTGATGCCGCTCCATGATAGCATGCCAAGTTTCATGAATTTCAGACGAGTTTTGGATTTAGTAGAATTTAAAAACCAAGTATCTCAATGTTTGCGGCCGAGTGACGGTGGCAGGGTGTTTGAAATTTATTCCCATTTCTTGCATGGGACCTAAGCATGCAACCAAGGACACAAATTTGATTTTTCAACTAGTTTATATGCACTGGAGCATGTGCATGTAGTTCAAAATTGAATTATGCACCTGAAATGCCTACAAAACCAAGTTAATGTATAAAAATGCCCAAATGAACCCCGAAAATTCCAAAATTAAACACAACACTCCTGTTGTTCTATGTTGACACTAGAAAAAATTTGAAAGCAATAAGAGGCAACAGATATCGTTTTGTCCCCAAAGGTGGCACGTTCCCTACCGAAACCATCACGCTTGTTGTGAGAAGTTCTGGTTTGTGAGAAGCTTATACCCAAAGCTGCCCCAAATGGGACAAAAAATTTACCACGGCATGTTGATGCCGCTCCATGATAGCATGCCAAGTTTCATGAATTTCAGACGAGTTTTGGATTTAGTAGAATTTAAAAACCAAGTATCTCAATGTTTGCGGCCGAGTGACGGTGGCAGGGTGTTTGAAATTCATTTCCATTTCTTGCATGGGACCTAAGTGTTGGGGAACGTGGTAATTTCAAAAATTTCCTATGCACACGCAAGATCATGGTGATGCATAGCAACAAGAGGGGAGAGTGTAGTCCATGTACCCTCGTAGACCGTAAGCGGAAGCGTTAGGACAACGCGGTTGATGTAGTCGTACATCTTCACGATCGACCGATCCCAGCACCGAAAATACGGCACCTCCGCGATCTGCACACGTTTGGCTCAGTGATGTCCCACGAACTCACGATCCAGCAGAGTGTCGAGGGAGAGCTTCGTCAGCACGATGGCATGATGACGGTGATGATGAAGTTACCGGCGCAGGGCTTCGCCTAAGCACTACGACGATATGACCGAGGTGTGTAACTGTGGAGGGGGGCACCGCACACGGCTAAGAGATCAATGATCAACTTGTGTGTCTATGGGGTGCCCCTGGCCACGTATATAAAGGATGGAGGGAGGAGGAGGCATGCCCTCATAGGGCGCGCCCAAAGTGTGGAGTCCTACTAGGACTCCCTAGTCCTAGTAGGATTCCACCTCCCACATGGAATAGGAAAAAGGGAAGGGAGAAGGAGAAGGAAGGAAGGGGGTGCCGCCTTTCCCTAGTCCAATTCGGACCAGTCCATGGGGAAGGGGCGCGGCCACCCTTGAGGCCTTTCTCTCCTTTCCCGTATGGCCCATTAAGGCCCAATACGAATTCCCGTAACTCTCCGATACTCCGAAAAATACCCGAATCACTCGGAACCTTTCGGATGTCTGAATATAGCCTTCCAATATATCAATCTTTACGTCTCGACCATTTCAAGACTCCTCGTCATGTCCCCGATCTCATCCGGGACTCCGAACAAACTTCGGTCATCTAATCACATAACTCAAATCGTCACAGAACGTTAAGCGTGCGGACCCTACGGGTTCGAGAACCATGTAGACATGAACGAGACTCATCTCCGGTCAATAACCAATAGCGGAACCTGGATGCTCATATTGGTTCCTACATATTCTATGAAGATCTTTATCGGTCAAACCGCATAACAACATACGTTGTTCCCTTTGTCATCAGTATGTTACTTGCCCGAGATTCGATCGTCGGTATCTCAATACCTAGTTCAATCTTGTTACCGGCAAGTCTCTTTTCTCGTTCCGTAATGCATCATCCCGCAACTAACTCATTAGTCACATTGCT
Organism: Aegilops tauschii subsp. strangulata; assembly: GCF_002575655.3. NCBI lineage: Eukaryota > Viridiplantae > Streptophyta > Magnoliopsida > Poales > Poaceae > Aegilops > Aegilops tauschii. The sequence goes on from NC_053039.3 coordinate 344,177,966, forward strand.
TGCAAGGCTTATAGTGATGTGCATTACCGAGAGGGCCCAGAGATACCTCTCCGACAATCGGAGTGACAAATCCTAATCTCGATCTATGCCAACTCAACAAGTACCATCGGAGACACCTGTAGAGCACCTTTGTAATCACCCAGTTATGTTGTGACGTTTGGTAGCACACAAAGTGTTCCTCCGGTATTCGGGAGTTGCATAATCTCATAGTCTGAGGAACATGTATAAGTCATGAAGAAAGCAGTAGCAATGAAACTGTAACGATCATAATGCTAAGAAAACGAATGGATCTTGTCCATTACATCATTCTCCTAATGATGTGATCCAGTTCATCAAATGACAATACATGTCTATGGTTAGGAAACATAACCATCTTTGATAAATGAGCTAGTCAAGTAGAGGCATACTAGGGACACTTTGTTTTGTCTATGTATTCACACATGTACTAAGTTTCCGATTAATACAATTCTAGCTTGAATAATAAACATCTATCATGAAATAAGGAAATAAATAATAACTTTATTATTGCCTCTAGAGCATATTTCCTTCAGTCTCCCACTTGCACTAGAGTCAATAATCTAGTTCACATCGCCATGTGATTTAACACCAATAGTTCACATCACCATGTGATTAACACGCATAGTTCACATCGCCATGTGACCAACACTCAAACGGTTTACTAGAGTCAGTAATCTTAGTTCACATCACCATGTGATTAACACCCAAAGAGTAGTAAGGTGTGATCATGTTTTGCTTGTGAGAGAAGTTTAGTCAACGGGTCTGCCATATTCAGATCGGTATGTATTTTGCAAATTTCTATGTCAACAATGCTCTGCACGGAGCTACTCTAGCTAATTGCTCCCACTTTCAGTATGTATCCAGATTGAGACTTAGAGTCATCTGGATCAGTGTCAAAACTTGCATCGACGTAACCCTTTACGACGAACCTTTTGTCACCTCCATAACCGAGAAATGTTTCCTTAGTCCTCTAAGGATAATTTTGACCGCTGTCCAGTGATCCACTCCTAGACCAAAATTGTACTCCCTTGCCAAACTCAGGGCAGGGTATACAATAGGTCTGGTATACAGCATGGCATACTTCATAGAACCTATGGCTGAGGCATAGGGAATGACTTTCATTCTCTCTCTATCTTCTGCCGTGGTCGGGCTTTGAGTCTTACTCAACTTCACATCTTGCAACACAGGCAAGAACTCATTCTTTGACTGTTCCATCTTGAACTACTTCAAAAACTTGTCAAGGTACATACTCATTGAAAAAACTTATCAAGCGTCTTGATCTATCTCTATAGATCTTGATGCTCAATATGTAAGCAGCTTCACCGAGGTCTTTCTTCGAAAACTCCTTTCAAACACTTCTTTATGCTTTCCAGAAAAAAATTCTACATCATTTCCGATCAACAATATGTCATTCACATATACTTATTAGAAAGGTTGTAGTGCTCCCACTCACTTTCTTGTAAATACAGGCTTCACTGCAAGTCTGTATAAAACTATATGCTTTGATCAACTCATCAAAGCATATATTCCAACTCCGAGATGCTTGCACCAGTCCATAGATGGATCGCTGGAGCTTGCACATTTTGTTATCACCTTTAGGATTGACAAAACCTTTTTGGTTGCATCATATACAACTCTTCTTTAAGAAATCCATTAAGGAATGTAGTTTTGATATCCATTTGCCAGATTTCATAAAATGAGGCAATTTCTAACATGATTGGGATAGACTTAAGCATCGCCGCGAGTGACAAAATCTCATCATAGTCAACACCTTGAACTTGTCGAAAACCTTTTGCAACATGACGAGCTTTGTAGACAGTAACATTACCGTCAGCGTCAGTCTTCTTCTTGAAGATCCATTTATTCTCGATGGCTTGCCGATCATCGGGCAAGTCAACCAAAGTCCACACTTTGTTCTCATACATGGATCCCATCTCAGATTTCATGGCCTCAAGCCATTTCGCGGAATCTGGGCTCATCATCGCTTCCTCATAGTTCGTAGGTTCGTCATGGTCAAGTAACATGACCTCCAGAACAGGATTACCGTACCACTCTGGTGCGGATCTTACTCTGGTTGACCTACGAGGTTCGGTAGTAACTTGATCTGAAGTTACATGATCAACATCATTAGCTTCCTGACTAACTGGTGTAGGAGTCACAGGAACAGATTTCTGTGATGAACTACTATCCAATAAGGGAGTAGGTACAGTTACCTCATCAAGTTCTACTTTCCTCCCACTCACTTCTTTTGAGATAAACTCCTTCTCTAGAAAGGATCCATTCTTAGCAACGAATGTCTTGCCTTCGGATCTGTGATAGAAGGTGAACCCAACAGTCTCCTTTGGGTATCCTATGAAGACACATTTCTCCGATTTGGGTTCGAGCTTTCAGGTTGAAGCTTTTTCACATAAGCATCGCAGCCCAAACTTTAAGAAACGACAACTTGGGTTTCTTGCCAAACCACAGTTCATAAGGTGTCGGCTCAACGGATTTATATGGTGCCCTATTTAACGTGAATGCAGCTGTCTCTAATGCATAACCCCGAAACGATAGTGGTAAATCGGTAAGAGACATCATAGATTGCACTATATCCAATATAAGTATGGTTATGACGTTCGGACACACCATTATGCTGTGGTGTTCCAGGTGGCGTGAGTTGCGAAATTATTCCACATTGTTTCAAATGAATACCAAACTAGTAACTCAAAATTTCTCTCCTATGATCAGATCATAGAAACTTTATTATCTTGTTATGATGATTTTCCACTTCACTCTGAAATTCTTTGAACTTTTCAAATGTTTTAGATTTATGTTTCATCAAGTAGATATACCCATATATGCTCAAATCATCTCTGAAGGTCGGAAAATAACGATACCCGCCGCGAGCCTCAATACTCATTGGACCGCGCACATCAGTATGTATTATTTCCAACAAGTCTGTTGCTCGTTCCATTGTTCCGAAGAACGGAGTCTTAGTCATCTTGCCCATGAGGCATGGTTCACGAGCATCAAGTGATTCATAATCAAGTGATTCCAAAAGCCCATCAGCATGGAGTTTCTTCATGCGCTTTACACCAATATGACCTAAACGGCAGTGCCACAAATAAGTTGCACTATCTAAACCTATACTAATTCTAGACTCCCTAGAAATTACTACGTTAATTAGATTTTACGAGCCGTTAATCTGGTGGGGCCGTATTTTTACGGTGTAGATCGACTCAGAGAAAAAACTAATAGAAAAAACACACGTGTATCTCTCTCTTGACATTTGCCTCTCAATCTCTCACGTCTCACCTTTTATCTTTGAGGTAATAACACTAGTGGTGCCTAAACTTGCCATCGATGTTCACTTTGGTGCCTGAACTTGAAAAATACGCCGAACTGGTTCTATAACTTGGCAATATGGTTCAAATACGGTTCAAATCACGTGTAGATATGTATGTATTGCTGACTAGACATGGCATCGTGGCGTGGGGCCCACTTGCAGTGTCGGGGAAAGACTGACATGAAGTGTGTGCGTCTCAATGACCATCGGGTCCCACCTGTCAGTGCACAACTGAAATAAATAAAAAAAGTTGTAAAGCTGAGTTTCAAACCGGTGACCTGTGCGCCACACAGGACATGCGCCAACCAATTGCCCATGTACGTTTGCTGTCTTTCACGCACTGCAACATTTTATATAGGTTTTATATATCCGGCATAATCATGGAGTTAGATGGGCTCCAGTTAGTGCACCCATTTTCCAAATGTAAGTTGTTTTTCTTATTGTAGAAATTACAAAATATTCAGATAGTATATGAAGTGATTATTCTTTTAGGAAATGTATTACTAGTTGTAAAAAGTGTTCAGGTGTTTTAATAAAGTATATGTATTTTTCAAAAAGATATATTTTCAAATAAAAATAAATTTTAAAATATGTATGATAAATAAACAAGGGCCTAGTGTTCCCCCAGGATTTTATACATTCTTAAATTTAAATTAACAATTTTCAAACTATACATACATTTGTCTACTTAAAAACATTTTAATTACTTGAATTTTTATTATTCCGTAATTATTTTATAAAATCACATTAACATTTTTTTAAATAAAAATTTTATGCATATTATTTCTAGCTTTATTTTTATTACTAATACAATAATTCGCATAAATTTTAGAATTACTAAAAACAAAAAATAAACTCACATCTCGAAGGGTCACGTACAAGAGGAAAAAGAACTAATAGTTTAAAAAAAGGACCACGTGATATGTTTTTAAACATGAAGATTTTGAAAATGAGATTAACATTTCAAAAATGTATAACTTTTAGAAATTGCGAAATTGTTTTATTATATTTTGTGAATCCTTACAAATATTATATTTTGTATTATTTTAATTTTTGAATATTTTCAATTTCATTAGCATTTTTCAAGGGGTCAACCATATATTTAATATTGTTAATATAGTTTAATTTTTTTTCTCTAAAAACGAAAAATAACTAGCATGTGAAAAATTGGGCGCACTGATTGCGGTCTAATTAGCTAGATACAGGTTAGTGATGTGTAATAGTCAATTGCTGAAGTGGTTTGCGCAGGCCCTTCGTAGCGCACAGGTCTTTTGTTCAAATCCCAGCCGAGTTCCATTTTTTTTATTTCGGTTCTGCACTGATAGGTGGGACCCGATGGTCATTTAGACGCGCTCTTTCCATGTTAGCCTGTCTCGGCACTGCAAGTAGGCCCCGTGCCACGGTGTCATGTCTAGTCAACAAACATACGTATCTGGACGTGATTTGAACCGTATTTGAACTATACCGCCAAGTTATAGAACCGGTTCGGTGTATTTTTCAAGTTTAAGCACCAAAGTGAACATCGATAACAAGTTTAGGCACCGCTGGTGTTATTACCTCTTTATCTTTCCAATGAGAAATAAAAACGAGCCAGAGAAAAAAAACTCAACAGAAAAAATCTCTCAATCTCTTTCGATTCACCTTTTATCTCTCCAATGAGAAATAAAATGGAGCCAGGGAAAAAAACTCAACAGAAAAAATCTCATGTATATCTCTCTCATGACGTTTGACTCTCAATCTCTCACGTCTCAGGTTTTATCTCTTCAATGAGAAATAAAAATCATCTCTCTCTCTCTCTCTCTCTCTCTCTCTCTCTCTCTCTCTCTCTCGTGACGCAACTCACAATCTCTCACGTATCTCTAACAAACTCTCACGTAGAAAGTGCTCACGTATCTCTCCACCATGGATAAACCTCTCAATCTCTCTGTTCTGTATCTTCATCCTTTCACCCTAATTTCTCTCATATCATGTCAACTCTTCCTTGTTAGGTTGATCTCTTTCTATGTGGGCCCAACGGCCCACCGGGCCCCTGATCCGCGCCCTGATCGGGGGTGCCCAACCGCAATATGGTTGACGGGCCCCTGTCACGCAGCGCTACATAAAGAGGTGGGGGCCGGCGGCACGCAGTACGAGGTTCACCGCGTTGCCAGTCTCCCCACCGAAAACCCCGACCCGATCTAGGTCTAGCGCTGACAGTGACGGGAAGCTCCGCCGCCGCCACTGCCTACACATCGCCGCTACCTCCACCTTGCCCACTCTCCGCCATCGCCGTGCACCCCAGCACCACGATGGCCTCCAACTCGAGTTCATCTACTGTTGAACAAGGTAGGTTCACCGGATCTACTAGCCTACTCCGATCCAAACATCTATCAATGGTATCAGCCAGATCGGGCTAGTTGATTTCGGTACAAAGAAACAACAAGAGAAAAAGAAAAAGAAAAGAGATCCTCTTCCTCAAAGAACCCTAGAAGGGCAAAGAAGAAAAGAGCGCCACCGTAAGGCCGCGCCTGTTCCTCTCGATCCCGTCGCGCATCGGCAAGCCGAGGCGACAGGGACGAAGAACCAACCCCCCACAGGGGCAAAGTACAGGCACCACCATCGAGCCGTTTGACGGCGGCGCGTTCACCATCGAGGTGCTCGCGCACGCCGGCAAAGGGGACAGGGAGGGCGCCGCCGTATCTCGCACCGCAGCTCACCTCTCTCTCTCTATGACAAGAAGGAGGTGGTGGATGGGTGAAAACGAGAAAGAGAAAGAGAATGGAAGGGGGAAAGGGAAGGCTCGCACAGCGCGGCTCGACGCCGTCGCCGGTGGCCGGCGTGGCTCGACCCGCCGCATCGGGAAGGCCGGCTGCGACTCTCTGCTCTCTCTCACGCTCTCTATTGAAGGAGATGGGGAGAAACAGAGAAAGGGGAAGGAAGAGCACGCCCGCGCGGCGTGGTGGCGCGGTGGCGCGATGGCTTTCGTCGCCGGCGACCGGCGCGACCGGACCGATAGGCAGAGCCGCCGCGGCGGAGAGAACGAGGCGAGCGGTGCGAGCGATGGGGGAACGAGCTAGGTTTCCTCCCCCCCGACGGGGGCTGCCCATTTTGTTCCGCCGATCGGCGCGCGTGGCCGTTCGATAGGAATTGACGGCTGAGATGCAAACCCTAGCGCGCCGCTGGGCTTCTGGGCCGAAAGTGAACGAGGCCGGCGGCAGCGGCGCGCGCATAGGCGCTGGGCCGAGGCCACAGCCGCGGGCAGCGCGCAGGCCAAGCCGTGGGCCGGCTTTTTCCGCTACGGGCCGCGCGCGCTGGTTTCTGCTGCAGCTAATTTTTTGTTTTTACAGAGAATAGAAAAAATTCCAAAAATAAAAGTTTATGTATTTTACAAAGTAAAAGTTCCTGTAGAACCAAAAAAGTTCTTGATTTTTTATTCGGTCATAGAAAAGTTTCTGTAAAAAGTAAAAAGTTCGTGAATTTTTATTCATGATTTTCCGCTGCGTAAATAATTAATGCTCTTTTACAAAGAAAATAAAAGTTTCCATAGTATTAATTTTTAAGAGCATGTTAAAGTGATTATTAAAATGAATATGATTATGTTATTTTTATGACCAACGTTGTTAATAACATGATCATGTTTTATTTAAAGGTGCATTTATTTCTAATTTTTGCCCAACGGTAATATAGATTTAATTGCATAGACAATTATATGTTTAATTTGACCAACGTTAGATTAATACATATGATTGTTGTATTGATGTCACTTAAATTGTAATTTCAGGAGGCTTTCATTTGATGAGTTGCCTAAAAGAAGTTCTGACACTCAGAGGTGACAACCACATTGAGTGGAGGAAGAAAGTTGAACTGGCATTTGTTTGTGCTGATCTTGACTGGGTTGTGGAGAAACCACAGCCGGTCAGACCCACAGAGCCAGTAAGAGAGGCTACTGATGATGATGCTGCATGGGCTAAAAAGAAAGGGGACTATGCTCCTTTGGAGCAGTCCTACCTCATAGATAATCAAAAGTGGGTCAATGCAAATAAAAAATGCATGGCCTTTATAAAGAACACCATTGAGAGCGCCATTGTTGGCTCCATTGCAGAGTGCACTTTCGCAGGGGAGTTGCTCTCAAAGATAAAGAGCCAGTTCACTGGCTCTTCAAAGATATATGCCACCCAGGTGTTAGAGCAACTGGTGACTGAAAAATACACAGGTGGTAGTCATGGCATAAGAGAGCACATCCTCAGGATGAGCAATATGGCAGCAAAACTCAAACCCATGGATGCGGATCTGGAAATAAAACCAGTGCTCCTGTTCCACCTTGTCATGGCTTCATTGCCGAAGGAGTTTGAAGCTTTTGTTATGAACTATAATATGTCACCTGGAACATGGGACGTAGAAAAGACAATAGCAATGTGTGTTCAAGAAGAGGAGAGACTAAGAGCCTCACATGGTGGTACACTCAACTATGTGCATGGTCACAAAAGAAAGAATTACAATCTAAACAACAAAAGTTCTCCTTCAAAGCCACAAGGAAAAGTTTCCTATCAGCATCAGCGTCAGCAACAGCCTTTCTCAGTGGACAAAGACACTTGTCTCCACTGTAAGAAGACCGGGCATTACAAGAAAGACTGCCCTGTTTGGCTAAAGTCGATCATGGCAAAAAGAGGTAACAATATAGTTTCATTTGTCAATGAATCCCTGTATGCACAGTTTCAAAATCCACTTGGTGGATTGACTCAGGAGCAACTGTTCATGTTGCAAATTCTTTACAGGGATTCCATTCGACGCGGACTACGCTAAGAAGCGAAAGACGCATTGAAGTGGCGAACGGAGTCGAAGCAGAAGTTGAAGCTGTCGGTGATATCTCCTTGGAGTTAGCTGATGGATTCAATCTTCTACTTAGAGATGTTTTATTTGTTCCATCATGTAATAGAAACTTAATAAGTGTTTCTTGCTTGGACAAAGATAATTATGAGTGTTATTTTGGACATGGCAAGTGTGCCATTTGGTTAAATAATGCTTATGTGGGTGATGCTTTACTACATGATGAGCTTTATTTGTTATCACTTCGTGAAAAAGTTTATTCCGTTTGCAATGTGAAAGAACATGTTTCTGCGTCGAATAAAGAACAAAAGAAAAGAAAAAGAACATTTGACTCATCGAAATTATGGCACTGTCGCTTGGGCCATATTTCGAAGGGGAGAATAGAAAGATTTGTCAAAAGTGAAATTCTTCCTCCGTTAGAATTTTCAGACTTAGAACAATGCATAGATTGCATTAAGGGAAAGTACGTAAAACAAATCAAAAAAGGTGCAATCCATAGCACAGGCACACTAGAAATCATTCACACTGATATTTGTGGACCATTTCCGGTGAAAAGTGTGGATGGATATGACTCGTTCATCACATTCACAGATGATTACTCTCGCTATGGTTATATTTATCCAATCAAAGAAAGATCGGAAGCGTTGGATAAATTTAAAATATTCAAAGCTGAAGTTGAAAATCAGCACGATAAAAGAATAAAGATAGTAAGGTCCGACCGTGGGGGAGAGTACTACGGTCGACACACTCCATATGGCCAAGTCCCTGGACCTTTTGCGAAGTTCTTGCAGGAGACTGGCATAGTAGCCCAGTATTCAATGTCGGGCGAGCCTCAGCAAAATGGAGTAGCTGAAAGGCGCAATACCCTTATGGATATGGTGCGCAGCATGATGAGTTATTCCAACTTGCCATTGGGATTATGGATGGAGGCGCTTAAAACCGCCATTCACATTCTCAATAGAGTACCAAGCAAGTCGGTGCCGAAAACACCGTACGAGCTATGGACAGGAAGGATGCCCTCCCTACAACACTTCAGGGTGTGGGGGTGCCCTGCTGAGGTCAAAATGTTTAATCCAAACATTGCAAAGTTAGATCCCAAAACAGTAAGTTGCCACTTCATTGGCTATCCAGACAGATCAAAAGGTTTTCGTTTCTACTGCCCTGACAGATAAACAAAGTTTGTAGAAACAAGACATGCAGTCTTCTTAGAGGACGAAATGATGAGGGGGAGCTTGGTAGCTCGGAAAATTGATCTTGAGGAGAAGAGGGTGCATGCACCTAATCCGATGATTCAGGAGCCATTTTTCTCACTACCAGTTGCAACTCCACCCATGACAGCTATGGGGGAAGACCCGGAACCTGTCCGTCAGGAGCCGGCTGAACCCGATGTTGAGCATGAAAGGGAGGTGCAACAACAAATTTTAGAAGAAGTGCCAGAAGTTGAGGCACAAAATGTGTCAGAAACCGAGGCCCTTAGAAGGTCTACAAGATCAAGAAAGTCAGCTATTTCTACTGACTTTAAAGTTTATAACACAGAAATGGTTCATATGGAAAAAGATCCCACCTCATATGAAGAAGCCATGAGAAGCCCTCATTCATCGAAGTGGATGAAGGCAATGGAAGACAAGATGAAATCGATGAGTTCCAAAGATGTTTGGGACTTAGAGGAAATTCCCAAAGGAGCCAAAATAGTAGGCTGTAAATGGGTCTACAAAATTAAGTATGACTCTAAAGGGAATATAGAAAAGTATAAAGCACGACTCGTGGCAAAAGGATTTACACAAAGAGAAGGGATAGATTACAATGAGACATTTTCTCCAGTCTCATGTAAAGATTCCTTCAGAATCATAATGGCATTAGTTGCCCATTTTGATTTAGAGTTACATCAAATGGATGTTAAGACGGCATTTCTGAATGGTGATTTAAAAGAAAAGGTCTACATGAAACAACCCAAGGGTTTTATCATGGAAGGCAAGGAAAATATGGGATGCCGCCTGAAGAAATCCATTTATGGATTAAGACAAGCCTCTCGGCAGTGGTATCTAAAGTTTAATCAAACGATTAGAAGTTTTGGATTTAAAGAAAATATTGAGGATAATTGCATTTATGCAATGTTTAAAAATGGGAAATATATTTTCCTAATCTTGTATGTGGATGATATCCTGCTTGCTAGTAGTGATGTTAGTCTACTACAAGAAACAAAGAAATACTTATCCTCAAATTTTGACATAACAGATCTTGGTGAAGCATCATATGTTTTGGGCATAGAAATTCACCGAGATAGGAACAATGGAGTCTTAGGACTATCTCAGCAAGCATATTTAGAAAAGGTTCTTAAAAAGTATAATATGCATGCGAGTAAAGCCACACCTGCTCCAATAGTCAAGGGCGATAGTTTTGGGAAATTTCAATGTCCCAAGAACCAGTATGAGATCGATCAAATGAAAGCAGTACCATATGCTTCGGCAGTTGGCAGCTTACAGTATGCACAAGTGTGCACTCGCCCTGACTTAGCTTTTATCACCGGGGTACTCGGTAGATATCAAGAGAATCCAGGCCTAGAGCACTAGAAGATGGTAAAGAAAGCATTGCGTTATGCGCAAGGCACGAAGGACTACATGCTAATATACAGGAGAAGTGATGCCCTAGAGATAAAAGGGTATTCAGACGCAGATTTTGCGGGGGACAGAGATGATAGAAAATCCACGTCAGGATACATATTCACCCATGCTGGGATTGTAACGCCCACGATGCGGCTATATCTCCCACGTGTCGAGGCACGACTTAGAGGCATAACCGCATAGTGGTTTTGTCGCAAGAAGGGTCATCTTCACACAATCCCATGTAATGAACAAGAATGGGATAAAGAGTTGTCTTACAATCGCCACTTCACACAATACATAAATATCATCATACATCATCCAAAATACAATCATATAGACCGACTACGGTCAAAATCCAGATGAAAATAAGATAACCCCAAATGCTAGATCCCCGATCGTCCCGACTGGGCTCCACTACTGATCATCAGGAAAAGACACATAGTAACGACCACGTTCCTCGTCGAACTCCCACTTGAGATCGACGCCATCATCTGCACTGGCATCGTCGGCACCTGCAACTGTTTTGGTAGAATCTGTGAGTCACGGGGACTCAGCAATCTCACACCTGCGAGATCAAGATTATTTAAGCTAGTAGGAAAAGATGGTGTAATGAGGTGGAGCTGCAGCGGCAAAAGCATATATGGTGGCTAACTTGCGCAAATGAGAGCGAGAAGAGAAGCAACGGAACGGACGTCATCTAGCAATGACCAAGAAGTGATCCTGAACACCTACTTACGTCATTCATAACACAGACCGTGTTCACTTCCCGGACTCCGCCGAGAAGAGACCATCACGGCTACACACGCAGTTGATGTATTTTAATTGGGTCAAGTGACAAGTAATCTACAACCGGACATTAACAAATTCCCATCTGCCTCATAACCGCGGGCACGGCTTTCGAAAGATAATACCCTGCAGGGGTGTCCCAACTTAGCCCATCATAAGCTCTCACGGTCAACGAAGGATAAACCTTCTCCCGGAAAGACCCGATCAGTCTCGGAATCCCGGTTTACAAGACATCTCGACAATGGTAAAACAAGACCAGCAAAGCCCCCGAATGTGCCGACAAATCCCGATAGGAGCTGCACATATCTCGTTCTCAGGGCACAACGGATGAGCCAGACGTCGGGTTGGCATAGACCCTGGTTGCCCAGGGGCGCCGGACATCGCTCGGTTTGGGCCAGCACTCGAAGGAGCACTGGTCCGGGGGTTTAAAATAAAGATGACCCTCGGGCTCGCGAAAACCCGGGGGAAAAGGCTTAGGTAGCAAATGGTAAAACCAAGGTTGGGCCTTGCTGGAGGAGTTTTATTCAAGGCGAACTGTCAAGGGGGTCCCATAAATCACCCGACCGCGTAAGGAACGCAAACTCAAGGAACATAATCCCGGTATAACAGTAACTAGGGCGGCAAGAGTGGAACAACACACCAGGCATAAGGCCGAGCCTTCCACCCTTTACCAAATATATATAGATGCATTAATTAAATAAGAGATATTGTGATATCCCAACATATCCATGTTCCGACATGGAACAAACTTCAACTTCACCTGCAACTAGCAACGCTATAAGAGGGGCTGAGCAAAAGCGGTAACTTAGCCAAACAACGGTTTGCTAGGAAAAGATGGTTAGAGGCTGACATGGCTAAAATGGGAGACATGATATAGCAAGTGATAGGTAGCGGAGCATGGCAATAGAGCGAACAACTAGCATAGCAAAGATAGAAGTGATTTCGAGGGGTGGTCATCTTGCCTACAAGGTTCTCAGAGTTGTCGAAAGCTTGATCCTCGTAAGCGTACTCGACAGGTTCCTCGTTCACGAACTCGTCTCCTGGCTCTACCCAAGACAAGAACACAAACAAACGGAACCACAATCAACAACGAGAAATGCGCAAGCAACATGATGCAAAACATGTATGATGTGCAAGATATGATATGCGATGCATATGCGTGCTCCGGAAGGAAAATGATGAACATGGCAGTAACTTGGCAAACCAAGCATGCCACTGGAAAGATGAGGTGATTTCGGTCGAAATCGATATAAAGATCACCGGAAACGGATGCACGGTTTGCAAATGGCAAGCAAAACAAGAATGACACGGATCTGCGATAAGCAGCAAGATAGCACTTAAAATGCAACAAGTAACAATGGTACAGCATCCCAACATAGCAAAAAAGCACATGGAAGTAATATACAGGAGATTCTTGACAAAAGATGAACAATGAGCTACTGCTAGTTCACAACATATCAAGCTCAAACCAGCATGGCAAAAGTGCAAAAGATTACAGGTTCACAGACTTAGTGAAAAACTGGACATGGCAGAAAACAACATCAGGTAGCAATGTTCAGAGCATGAAATCAACATGCTACGGGAACTTAACATAGTAAAACAAGGCATGGAAGTGTTCTAGTAAATGCACATGATAAAAGTCCCTTACTGACCATAAGCCAGAAAGGATCAGAAGATATGATGATAAGCATGTAAACATAGCAAGTTTCGTTATCAGGTTTCAGACTTAGCAGAAAACAGAGCATGGCGGAAATATTAATATGTAGGCCTCTTTGTGAGCTTGATGCACTCACTACAGAGCAATGCATGACAAACCAAGCATACCTACAGCAATATGGCATGTTTATGAAGCTAACCATGGCAAGAACAATTGCATAGCATGCATGGATCAACTACAATAAGCTTGGCAAGATTGCATGTCATGTTAAGAATCTGCCAGAAATATTTCATAGCAAAAGTAGAGCAAGATTGAGTCATGCTATGGCACTCCATAATTGCAAACAATTGCAGTAATGGATCAATTGCAACTATAGCTAGAAAACATCCTTACTGAACATCTCCAAAATATGCACGGATCTCTCTGTAGCATCAAGTTTATATGGCAACAAAATTACACAAGACAAGGACACTGAGAAATCACCAAGTCCCTGAAATCAGAAATATTATGGGGCCTACTTTGCATGCTTGTGCTAATCACCACAGAGATCACAAAAATACATTGACTACACCACTGGAAAGATGGCATGCCATACTTCAGAACACATGTAGAGCTCATGCTCAAAAGATGCACAGAATAAATGATACAAAAATGACAAATCTCCAAGTTCTGATAAGAACCAGAGAATAACAGCAACTAGCCCTCTTCCAACAGAGATTTGGGCATCAAAATGACCTCTAATGAACATGGTGCAATTGAACAAAATGAAGAGCATCACGAGGCAAACAATTTGACATATTACACGCACGAATTGGAGCTACATGCACGGAGTTATAGCTATACGAACAGAGGCACATACTGAGGAAATTTGGGGACTTTGAGGATTTGAGGGGTTACGAGAAAAGTCAACGGGCTACCAGATCCGATCGAGGGAGCTCGGCCCGATGGAGTTCGCCGGCGGGAGGAGAGGAGAGGGAGGCCGCGGCGGCGAGGGGGGGCCGGAGTGGCGCCGGAGGGAGGAGGAGGCGGCGGCCTCGGGGCCGGCGGCGGGCGCGCGGCGGCGGCGGCGGCCGGTGCCGGTGAGGCGGCGGGGCCGGCCGGCGCGGCGGCGCGGTGGACGGCGGGGCAGGCGCGGGCGGCGCGGGCTCGCGGGGGCCCGACGTGGGCTCCGCGGGCCGGCGCGGTACGGGCGGCGGCGGACGCTGACGTGGCGGCGCGCGATTCGTCCGCCGGCGCGGGCGGACGTGTCCGGCGCGGGTGGACTTTGTCCGGCGGCGCGAGGTGGAAGACGCTAGGGTTTAGACTGCGATTTCGTTTTTCGGGATGCCCACATATTTATAGGTAGAGGGAGCTAGGAGGCTTCAAATGAGGTGCGGTTTTCGCCCACACGATCGTGATCGAACGACCTAGAGCATGGAGGAGAGTTTGGTGGGTTTTGGGCTGGTTTTTGAGGGGGTTTTTGCTGGACACTCAAATGGACTTTGCGGATGCCCGGTTAACCGTTGGAGTACCAAACGACCTCTGAATGGAACGAAACTTGACCGGTAGTCTCCGGGTGGTATATTAAGGCCACTTGACAAGTCTCGGTCCATTCCGAGAAAGTTTGACACACGCACACGAAAAAAAACAAGAGGGTGCACTGGAGGAGATAGGAGCGCCGGATTGGAAAACGGATAACGGGGAAAATGCTCGGATGCATGAGACGAACACGTATGCGAATGCAATGCACATGATGACATGATATGAAAATGCATGACATGACAAAATACAAAACGAAAGACAAAACCCGACAACGGAGGAAAAATCATAACACATAGCCAAAAATGGCAAGAGTCGGAGTTACAAATATGGCAAGTTATATGCGGGGTGTTACAACACTCCACCACTACGAGAGGATCTCGTCCCGAGATCTAGGACTGAAAGAACTCCGGATATTCGGAACGGAGATGGTCCTCGCGTTCCCAGGTGGCTTCCCGGTCGGAATGGTGCGACCACTTCACTTTCAGAAATTTGATAGACTTGTTGCGAGTCTTGCGCTCAGTTTCTTCAAGAATAGCAATTTCAGTTTCTTGGAGGTCAATCTCTTCGAAGTTGATAGTGCGCTCAGGCGTCTTGAAGCATTTGCGGAGCTGTGACACGTGGAACACATCGTGCACGTTCGTGAAGTTGGAAGGAAGCTCAAGTTGATAGGCGAGGTCGCCTC
This sequence comes from Aegilops tauschii subsp. strangulata, assembly GCF_002575655.3. Lineage (NCBI taxonomy): Eukaryota > Viridiplantae > Streptophyta > Magnoliopsida > Poales > Poaceae > Aegilops > Aegilops tauschii. The sequence continues at coordinate 344,193,364 of NC_053039.3, forward strand.
TTTTGCCAATGATCTTGAAAGGACCCACGTATCTAGGGGCAAGCTTCCCTTTGATACCGAAGCGACGAGTGCCTTTCATTGGAGAGACGCGGAGGTAGACATGGTCTCCGATCTCGAAAGCCAAATCACGATGCTTACTATCATAGTAACTCTTCTGACACGATTGCGCGGCTTTGAGATTATCATGGATGACTTTACACATTTCTTCAGCTTCAGTGATTAAGTCATTGCCAAGAAGTTGGCGTTCACCAGTCTCTGACCAATTGAGAGGAGTACGGCACTTTCTGCCATAGAGAATCTCGAATGGGGCCTTGCCCGAACTCGCTTGGAAGCTGTTGTTGTAGGAGAATTCAGCATATGGAAGACAATCTTCCCATTTCATGCCAAAGGAAATGACACAAGCCCTGAGCATATCTTCAAGAATTTGATTGACTCGCTCGACTTGGCAACTAGTTTGAGGATGGAAAGCTGTGCTGAAGCGAATGTTTGTGCCCATGGCCTTCTGGAAGGAGTCCCAGAACTTAGAGGTGAAGATGCTTCCACGATCAGAAGAAATCAATTGTGGAATGCCGTGCAAAGAGACAATTCTGGAGGTGTAAAGCTCTGCCAGCTGAGCTGCTGTGATGGATTCTTTGATTGGAAGGAAATGAGCCACTTTAGAAAGCTTGTCGATGACAACGAAGATAGCATCATTTCCGCGCTTGGACTTGGGAAATCCAGTCACGAAGTCCATTTCGATATGATCAAACTTCCATTCCGGGATAGCAAGAGGTTGGAGGAGACCAGCTGGTTGTTGGTGTTCTGCTTTCACTCTTCGACAGACATCACATTCATTCACGAATTGAGCAATTTCTCGCTTCATTCGAGTCCACCAATACGACTGCTTGAGGTCATGATACATCTTCGTACTTCCAGGATGAATGGAAAGGAGAGAATTGTGCGCCTCGTTCATTATGACTTTCCTTAGATCACCTTTAGGAACCACAATCCGGTCCTCGAAGAATAAAGTGTCTCTGTCATCAATGCGATAGCACTTGTATTTGGAAAGACCCTTGTCGATACCACGTTTCACCTTCTTCACCATGGCATCAAGGAGTTGTGCCTCACGAATTTGATCTTCCAAAGTAGGAGAGACTATGAGGTTGGCAAGAACGCCTTGAGGAACAACTTGGAGATTCAGCTTGTGGAAAGCTTCACAAAGATCCGGTTGGAATGGCTTGAGAATTAAGCTGTTGCAATAAGCCTTCCTGCTTAAAGCATCTGCAATGACATTGGCCTTGCCTGGAGTATATTCAATACTTGGATTGTACTCTTGAATCATTTCGACCCATCGAGTCTGCCTGAGGTTGAGGTTGGGCTGAGTGAAGATATACTTGAGACTCTTGTGATCGGTGAAAATGTCCACTTGTCTTCCCAACAAGAGATGTCTCCACGTTATTAATGCATGGACAACTGCCGCCAACTCAAGATCGTGAGTGGGGTAGTTCTTCTCGTTGGGCTTCAACTGACGAGAGGTATAGGCCACAACTTTCTTCTCTTGCATTAGCACAGCACCGAGACCTTGGAGAGAAGCATCACAGAAAACTTCATACGGCTTGGATTCATCAGGAGGAGTCAAGACAGGAGCTGTGACTAGTTTCTCTTTGAGAGTGTTGAAAGCAACGTCACACTCAGGAGACCAGACATATTTCACATGCTTATGTAGGAGGTTGGAAAGAGGCTTTGCAATCTTGGAGAAATTCTCAACGAATCTTCGGCAATAGCTTGCAAGACCAAGAAAACTGCAGAGCTGCTTGACATTTTGAGGCGGTTCCCAATCCACAACTGCGGACACCTTCTCGGGGTTAACAGCGATGCCCTTGGTAGAGATGATGCGACCAAGAAAAAGGACTTCATCGAGCCAAAACTCACATTTGGAGAACTTCGCATAAAATTGATACTCTCTGAGCTTGTCGAGCACCAATCGCAAATGTTTGGCATGATCCTGCTTATTCTTGGAGAAGACCAAGATATCATCGAGATACACCAGAACGAATTCATTGGTATAGGGGTTGAAGATGAAATTCATCATCCAAGAGAACACTGGAGGAGCATTGACAAGGCCGAATGACACGACAGTATATTCATAAGAACCAAAGCTTGTTCTGAATGCTGTCTTGGGGATATCTTCTTCACGAATGCGAATCTGATGATAACCCATACGAAGGTCAAGCTTCGAGAATACTTTAGCACCTTTGAGTTGCTCAAATAGCTCATTCATGTTGGGAAGTGGATACTTGTTCTTGATTGTCTTCTTGTTCAATGGACGGTAGTCGACACAAAGTCGGTCTGTGCCATCCTTCTTCTTAACAAAAAGAACACCACAACCCCAAGGAGAAGAACTCGGTCTGATCAAACCCAGACGTTCTTGTTCATCGAGCTGTTTCTTCAATTCCTTCAGCTCGTTAGGTCCAAGCTTGTATGGACGCTTGCAAACGGGTTCAGTGCCAGGCTCCAGTTCGATAATGAACTCAACTGGCCGATGAGGAGGCATACCCGGAAGCTCTTCTGGAAAGACATCCTGATACTCGCAAACGACTGGAATTTGAGAGATGGCATTCAATTCGCCCTTCTCATTGAGAGAGAAAAACCGAATGGTTTCATCACGAGCGGCATAAATAATCACATCCTCAGACGAGTGTGTCAATTGAATTTCCCTGGCAGCACAATCAAGTTGAGCCTTGTGCTTAGAAAGCCAGTCCATCCCGAGAATAAGATCAATATCCGAGTCACCAAGAACAATTGGAGAAGACTGAAATTTATAGTCGCCCATCTTGATGGTAACATTCGGAACCATGGAACTTGCATTCATGAATTTACCTGGAGAGACAACTGATAACGGTCTAGGCAAATCTTGATAAACCAACTCATGCTTAAATGCAAATGGTCTTGATATGAAAGAAAGCGATGCACCAGTATCAAAAAGAACTTTTGCAGGAATATCATTAACAGGAAGATTACCCATTATCACATCAGTAGATTCCTCCGCTTGAGCTGCATTCATCATGTTCACCTTTGCAGACTTTGGATTATGCTTGACCACTGCATTGCTGGAAGATCTGACAGGAGGAGGAGGAGGAAGACGCCTTTGGTTGAAGCACTTGTTAGCATAGTGACCTTTCTGCTGACATTTGTTGCAAGTCACCTCTGAGAGTGGACGGTGATAAGGAGCATTGGACTTAGGAACTTGATTCTGAGACTTGTTCTGATAGCCAGAGTTGGAAGAGTTGGAAGAACCATGGCCACCTTTGTTCTTCTGCTGGTAAGGCTGACGAAACGGAGGAGGAGGAGGCAACCAGAACTTCTGTTGCTTAGCTGTCACAAGTGAGGAGGAAGAAGACTGAACTGCGTCCCTGACTCTCTTCTTAGAAGCCTCACACTTGAGCTGAGCAGCCTCTTGCTTCAGCGCCATATTGTAGAATTGATCAAAGTGAGTAGGCTCAACAAGAACGAGAGCTAACTGCAGATCCTCTTTAAGGCCACCTCTGAAGTGATAGATCATGCTCTTTTCATCAGGAACGTCTTGTTTAGCGAAGCGAGCAAGTTTCTGAAACTGAATGTTGTATTGATACATAGACATGTTGCCTTGCTTGAGATTGCGGAACTCCTCATGCTTGCTCTCAACAACACTTTGTGGGATGTGGTGCGCTTTGAAGTCCCGAGAGAAGTCAGTCCAAGTGATCACACGACCTCCTCTGGAATCTTTGTATTGTTGATACCAATCAGCAGCTTGGTCCTTGAGCTAGAAAGAAGCAAACTTGACATAGTCCTCAGGCCTGACATTGCTACACTCAAAATGCTTGTTGATGTCCACGAGCCAATCATCGGCATCCGTGGCCTCGGCACAGAAGCTGAAAGACTTGGGCTGATTTGCGAGAAACTGGTTGAGAGTGGCAAAGTGAAACTGATTGTTGCCTTGACCTTGATTGCCTTGATTGCCTTGCCCTTGAGTATGTTCTTGCAAGAGTTGCAGAATCATCTGAGCATTGGCGTTGGTGGCTGCCATGATAGCCTGCCATGCCTCCGGAGGCGGAGGTGGTGGCGGAGGGTTCGCTTGACTCCCTTCATTGTGATCCAGATTCTGACGCGTTGGCGGAGCCATCCTGAAGAGGGTGACATCCGTTAGCATCTTGATAGACAAATAGATAAGTAGAATCAACGGACAGAAATTGCAACATATAGTCTTCACAATAAACATTCGAACGAAGATGAACGAATGAATTCCGTAGTAAATCATCACACTTCCATAAGTTGAGAAGCCACTTGAAAAAGATATGGAATGAACATATGAATTCGAAGTAACTCGAATACCACAATATAAAATAAAACAAAATATTGGCTTGCAGAATAAGCCGGAACAAACATATGATAGATATTTCGTCCGAAGTTTTCGTGGTGGGGCCCACACGGGCTCAATCGTACAGCACCATCATGTACAAGGCTGTGCACATGACATACGAAGCGTCCCCGAGTCGGCATAGCCATGGACTCTTTAAGACACTACGAGACCACTGTAAAATCAACCGTGGAAAGGCGGACCACTAGACGTCGAACCCCAATCTCATATCATGCGTCTGTCGGAAAGATATCCTAAGGCTACTTGAATTCCCACTTATAAACTCCCGAAACTTTCTGGTTATGCAATATGGTGTAGGGGATACAGGGGACACAAAATATATCACCCAAACTAACAATCCCTAGATCCAGCTGTATCCATCCGTCAACACATAACCAAGAAATCTTCGGAAATCGTTTACCTCAACCTTCGAAAAACATCCGTTATACAAGTTATGGCAATACTCCCGAACTCCCGCCCTAGTACTGGGTGGCGTCGAGGTGATCTCACCAACAACTGCATAAAAGAGATTTCGATGTCGGCGAAACTCAGGTATTCCAGAACTGCAACGATAAAATTGTGACGACAACACCTCGGAGCTCAACTCCCCGGGACACTGCCACAACCCCTAAATGTCAGGTGGCACCAAGAACAATGTTCTCGTCACAAAACCATCGAAACGATTCCAAGATACCCGCGTGATCCTAATTTTTTTTTGTGAAATTTGACGAGAGAGTAGTCAAAACTTCTACGTCAGGAGACCTCACCAGAGCGACGAAGGGACTGAGGAGTAAAAAGAATCCTACTCTCCGATATATATAATCCTAAGACTCGAAACATTTTCGCTCTAGACTCAACAACGCCAGCGATTCGATCAAGCAGGGGGCTCCTAAGTCGGGGATGGCTCTGATTACCAACTTGTAACGCCCACGATGCGGCTATATCTCCCACGTGTCGAGGCACGACTTAGAGGCATAACCGCATAGTGGTTTTGTCACAAGAAGGGTCATCTTCACACAATCCCATGTAATGAACAAGAATGGGATAAAGAGTTGGCTTACAATCGCCACTTCACACAATACATAAATATCATCATACATCATCCAAAATACAATCATATAGACCGACTACGGTCAAAATCCAGATGAAAATAAGATAACCCCAAATGCTAGATCCCCGATCGTCCCGACTGGGCTCCACTACTGATCATCAGGAAAAGACACATAGTAACGACCACGTTCCTCGTCGAACTCCCACTTGAGACCGACGCCATCATCTGCACTGGCATCGTCGGCACCTGCAACTGTTTTGGTAGAATCTGTGAGTCACGGGGACTCAGCAATCTCACACCCGCGAGATCAAGACTATTTAAGCTAGTAGGAAAAGATGGTGTAATGAGGTGGAGCTGCAGCGGCAAAAGCATATATGGTGGCTAACTTGCGCAAATGAGAGCGAGAAGAGAAGCAACGGAACGGACGTCATCTAGCAATGACCAAGAAGTGATCCTGAACACCTACTTACGTCATTCATAACACAGACCGTGTTCACTTCCCGGACTCCGCCGAGAAGAGACCATCACGGCTACACACGCAGTTGATGTATTTTAATTGGGTCAAGTGACAAGTAATCTACAACCGGACATTAACAAATTCCCATCTGCCTCATAACCGCGTGCACGGCTTTCGAAAGATAATACCCTGCAGGGGTGTCCCAACTTAGCCCATCATAAGCTCTCACGGTCAACGAAGGATAAACCTTCTCCCGGAAAGACCCGATCAGTCTCGGAATCCCGGTTTACAAGACATCTCGACAATGGTAAAACAAGACCAGCAAAGCCCCCGAATGTGCCGACAAATCCCGATAGGAGCTGCACATATCTCGTTCTCAGGGCACAACGGATGAGCCAGACGTCGGGTTGGCATAGACCCTGGTTGCCCAGGGGGCGCCGGACATCGCTCGGTTTGGGCCAGCACTCGAAGGAGCACTGGTCCGGGGGTTTAAAATAAAGATGACCCTCGGGCTCGCGAAAACCCGGGGAAAAGTCTTAGGTAGCAAATGGTAAAACCAAGGTTGGGCCTTGCTGGAGGAGTTTTATTCAAGGCGAACTGTCAAGGGGGTCCCATAAATCACCCGACCGCGTAAGGAACGCAAACTCAAGGAACATAATCCCGGTATAACAGTAACTAGGGCGGCAAGAGTGGAACAAAACACCAGGCATAAGGCCGAGCCTTCCACCCTTTACCAAATATATATAGATGCATTAATTAAATAAGAGATATTGTGATATCCCAACATATCCATGTTCCGACATGGAACAAACTTCAACTTCACCTGCAACTAGCAACGCTATAAGAGGGGCTGAGCAAAAGCGGTAACTTAGCCAAACAACGGTTTGCTAGGAAAAGATGGTTAGAGGCTGACATGGCTAAAATGGGAGACATGATATAGCAAGTGATAGGTAGCGGAGCATGGCAATAGAGCGAACAACTAGCATAGCAAAGATAGAAGTGATTTCGAGGGGTGGTCATCTTGCCTGCAAGGTTCTCAGAGTTGTCGAAAGCTTGATCCTCATAAGCGTACTCGACAGGTTCCTCGTTCACGAACTCGTCTCCCGGCTCTACCCAAGACAAGAACACAAACAAACGGAACCACAATCAACAACGAGAAATGCGCAAGCAACATGATGCAAAACATGTATGATGTGCAAGATATGATATGCGATGCATATGCGTGCTCCGGAAGGAAAATGATGAACATGGCAGTAACTTGGCAAACCAAGCATGCCACTGGAAAGATGAGGTGATTTCGGTCGAAATCGATATAAAGATCACCGGAAACGGATGCACGGTTTGCAAATGGCAAGCAAAACAAGAATGACACGAATCTGCGATAAGCAGCAAGATAGCACTTAAAATGCAACAAGTAACAATGCTACAGCATCCCAACATAGCAACAAAGCACATGGCAGTAATCTACAGGAGATACTTGACAAAAGATAAACACTGAGCTACTGCTAGTTCACAACATATCAAGCTCAAACCAGCATGGCAAAAGTGCAAATGATTACAGGTTCACAGACTTGGTGAAAAACTGGACATGGCAGAAAACAACACCAGAAAACAATTGCATAGCATGCATGGATCAACTACAATAAGCTTGGCAAGATTGCATGTCATGTTAAGAATCTGCCAGAAATATTTTATAGCAAACGTAGAGCAAGATTGAGTCATGATATGGCACTCCATAATTGCAAACAATTGAAGTAATGGATCAATTACAACTATAGCTACAAAACATCCTTACTGAACATCTCCAAAATATGCATGGATCTCTCTGTAGCATCACTAAGTCCCTGAAATCAGAAATATTACGGGGCCTACTTTGCATGCTTGTGCTAGTCACCACAGAGATCACAAAAATACATGGACTACACCACTGGAAAGATGGCATGCCATACTTCAAAACACATGTAGATCTCATGCTCAAAAGATGCACAGAATAAATGATACAAAAATGACAAATCTCCAAGTTCTGATAAGAACCAGAGAATAACAGCAACTAGCCCTCTTCCAACAGAGGTTTGGGCATCAAAATGACCTCTAATGAACATGGTGCAATTGAACAAAATGAAGAGCATCACGAGGCGAACAATTTGACATATTACACGCGCAAATCGGAGTTACATGCACGGAATTATAGCTATACGAACAGAGGCACATACTGAGGAAATTTGGGGACTTAGAGGATTTGAGGGGTTACGAGAAAAGTCAACGGGCTACCAGATCCGATCGAGGGAGCTCGGCCCGATGGAGTTCGCCGGCGGGAGGAGAGGAGAGGGAGGCCGCGGCGGCGAGGGGGGGCCGGAGTGGCGCCGGAGGGAGGAGGAGGCGGCGGCCTCGGGGCCGGCGGCGGCGATGGCCGGCGGCGAGCGCGCGGGCGCGCGGCGGCGGCGGGGCCGGCCGGCGCGGCGGCGCGGTTGACGGCGGGGCAGGCGCGGGCGGCGCGGGCTCGCGGGGGCCCGACGTGGGCTCCGCGGGCCGGCGCGGTATGGGCGGCGGCGGACGCTGACGTGGCGGCGCGCGATTCGTCCGCCGGCGCGGGCGGACGTGTCCGGCGCGGGTGGACTTTGTCCGGCGGCGCGAGGTGGAAGACGCTAGGGTTTAGACTGCGATTTCGTTTTGGGATGCCCACATATTTATAGGTAGAGGGAGCTAGGAGGCTCCAAATGAGGTGCGGTTTTCGCCCACACGATCGTGATCGAACGACCTAGAACATGGAGGAGAGTTTGGTGGGTTTTGGGCTGGTTTTTGAGGTGGTTTTTGCTGGACACTCAAATGGACTTTGCGGATGCCCGGTTAATCGTTGGAGTACCAAACGACCTTCGAATGGAACGAAACTTGACCGGTAGTCTCCGGGTGGTATATTAAGGCCACTTGACAAGCCTCGGTCCATTCCGAGAAAGTTTGACACACGCACACGAAAGAAAACAAGAGGGGTGCACCGGAGGAGATAGAAGCGCCGGATTGGAAAACGGACAACGGGGAAAATGCTCGGATGCATGAGACGAACACGTATGCGAATGCAATGCACATGATGATATGATATGAAAATGCATGACATGACAAAATACAAAACGAAAGACAAAACCCGACAACGGAGGGAAAATCATAACACATAGCTGAAAATGGCAAGAGTCGGAGTTACAAATATGGCAAGTTACATGCGGGGTGTTACAACAGAGATGATAGAAAATCCACGTCAGGATACATATTCACCCTCGCTGGGGGAGCTATTTCGTGGAAAATCTCCAAACAGTCGATAGTTGCATCATCCACGATGTATGCAGAATTCATAGCATGCTTCGAAGCCACGGGGCAGGCGATATGGCTAAAGAAATTTGTACCTGACTTGAAAGTGGTAGATTGTATTCACAAACCACTAAAGATGTACTGCGACAACCAGCCCGCAGTATTTTACGCTCACAACAACAAGTCAAGTAATGCTGCCAAAACAATAGAGATAAGGTATTATGTTGTGAAAGATAAAATCCAGGATCAAACTATAAGTCTCGAGCATATAAGGACAAAAGATATGCTTTCGGATCCGCTAACGAAAGGCTTACCACCCAATGTGTTCAAGGAACACTTAGCCGGCATGGGTTTAAGGGAAAGCCTTATGATTCCTGGAGAGGCCCGAAAGGAACAGAATTTGTTTTTGAACATAGCGTATGTTGTAGCTGTATGATTCTAATGGCAATTAAGCTGTGACGATGAAACATGCTCTATGTACCAATATGCGATGAAACAAATAAACTAGAAAGTATAAGGTTAAAAGTAAAAGTTGAGATCAAGGGGGAGAATGTTAGCTTGATCTCTTTCCGTGTGGGCCCAACGGCCCACCGTGCCCCTGATCCGCGCCCTGATTGGGGGCGCCCAACCGCAATATGGTTGACGGGCCCCTGTCACGCAGCGCTACATAAAGAGGTGGGGGCCGGCGGCACGCAGTACGAGGTTCACCGCGTTGCCAGTCTCCCCACCGAAAACTCCGACCCGATCTAGGTCTAGCGCTGACAGTGACGGGAAGCTCCGCCGCCGCCACTGCCTACACATCGCCGCCACCTCCACCTTGCCCACTCTCCGCCATCGCCGTGCGCCCCAGCACCACGATGGCCTCCAGCTCGAGTTCATCTACTGCTGCACAAGGTAGGTTCACCGGATCTACTAGCCTACTCCGATCCAAACATCTATCATTCCTATCATGCAATCGTGCAAGAAGTGCAAGATCTATCAACATCTCTTCATTGGGCAAGATTCTTCTTCTTCTGTCCGAGATTCAAGTGGTGATGATTCAGGTATTCAGAGATGCATGAGCATATATCGAGAGACCAAAGGCAAGATTCGAATAGTTTCTTCTGTAATATGTATCCTCAGATCAATTCTGTATGATTCCTAATCTATTTAGTATCTTAACCCCTTCATCTCTATCACCTAACCAGGCTATAATCTCTCTCACGATAGATCATCTCTTCCTAGGGTACGATCGTGCAAGAATTGGAACATTGATCAACATCTATACGTAGGACATGATTCTGCTTCTCCTATCTGGCATTCAGGTGGTGATGATTCATGTATTGATATATGAATGTGCTCTGATTAAACAACCAAAGTTAAGTTTCAAATAGGTTTTTTTTTATTGCAATATGCATGCTCAGATCAATTCCGTCAAAGGTGATTCATGTGATGTGATTATGCGTATAGGTTTTTTTATTGCAATATGCATGCTCAGATCAATTCCGTCAAAGGCGATTCATGTGATGTGATTATGCGTAGAGAGCGATGGATGCTCTTCCTATTCCTGTGTTATGTGCCAAAATATGGCAGAATTTGTCCGCTCTTCAGGTATCATAGCAACCTCAGATTTATTCTTCTTTGCATGTCAAAGGTTCAATCCAAGCATTCTTATAATTGATCTTTGTGGATAGTAAGCAATATGATTGTTTTCCGTCCAAATGTCCGTGGTGATGTCTGACCTATCTTGAACTTGGAGTAGGTAGCTCAAGGAAAAAAGGGAATGTGAGCTTCGATTGGGGTAACATGCATAACAGTGCACTTAGTTTTTTTCTTTCTGCAATGAACCGAACACTTCTCTGAACCTGTATCTGTTTGTGGCATGCCATTTTACTTGAACCAAATGTTCAGTGTAAGATGACGTTGAGAAAAGAATAAATCGAGCCAAAAACATCTACTACCTTTTCAAAATGCAAGGCAGAATTGTGTGTGTGTCTTCTTATAGTTTCGAAAGTAGAACTATGCATGTTAGATCTCAGGAGGAGCGGACCAGATTGATTCAGCATGCATCCTATGTCGTCATGTGCAAGGTAGTGGTGACATGATGCATATGTGTTGAATCAGCTAGACCATCGATTAGAATTAGGCATTTTGTACAAATATACTATGCCTGATATGCATGTGATTCGTGACTTACATGGATTCACATGGTACTTTGGAGTTGCAGATTGCTAATAAGTATTTCCATATATAATATGTCTGTGCATGTCTTTTTTTTGTCCTTATAACAAAGAGAAAATTAGCTATTAAACCATCTTTATATACTTAAAATTGGTGCAATATTAAAAAAAGAATCTGGATGTATCATACGCCACAAATATCTCATATAAACACATGATTGTCTATGTGATATTCACATTAGTATGGATAGAAAATATTAAGAATGTCCATCCATGTTGATCAAAAAATAAATTCTTTAAGAATTTGTTGGTAAAGACAAGAAGTTGGTGAATTTATCGACATCATAAGTACATGGATTGCGGAGAGTAGAGCATGTTTTGGAACACATGCAATAGAGGTCGGTGTTGCAAGTGCATATGGTTGTTAGGAAGCAGAGGTCAGACGTTCGCTAGGTCTCGAGTGCAGGGTGGAAGAAATATAGGAAACGGCCACAGGGCACCAGCTGGCGCAGATGCAGGACGCTCATGTGTGTTTTTGCATTTCTCTCCATCTACTTGGAGACACTATGACGCTCCTAATCTGTTTTACTATTACGCTGTTTGCTATTATCACATTGACTCCATGTTGTCCTGTACCGAAAGATGTATATGATCCTGAATGCCTTTCATGAGTGTCTGTTCATCGTTGTACACACTTCTCCCCCACAGTATATTGTATTTTTAAGCTTTGTTAGTACCTAAAAAAGCTACAAATAATTCATTCATGTTTAACTGACTACTTCTAATTTTCCGCTGCATGTTTTTTGCAACATTTTATCTTTGTTTATCAAGCTTTTCTTCCGATGAGCACAAACATTCACCCTATAGTATACTTCGGCAGTTCGCTCGCTCTAGAAGGATCATCTTTCTATCTTCTATCTGAGTGGCTTGCTCCTATCACTTTTGTAAATAATGCTTCACTCCTTCTATCTATTTACTATTGTCGTGTTGTATCCTTACAGGCAAAGCTGCCGAAACTTATTCATTTGTTACTACCTTAGTAGCAGACTAAAAAAAGGAACATAATTTATATCCTTCCAAATAAGGCTAATATTTCTTTATCGTCGTTTGCTTCTGTTTTCTATATTACAAAGTACATATTTTATGTCGGTATGGACTTGGTGGCAGGATTTTCACAAAGGCAGCCGCTAAACATGAATACTACTAGGATGGACATTACTATAAAACACTATTATAAATGTGGAGAAATAGATGCGAAATTTGCATGACAGTCATATATATATATTCTAATGATCATATTGTTTAGTCCTTACAATAACGAGAGATTCATTAGCTTGGTATGATGATGTACTTATGTCGATGTGTCAAACATATGGTGTTTTAAATGTCATCTAATGCAAATGCAGGCTACATCTTTAGCTTCTTCAACACCTATCTATTGATCGCTGTTGTGGCATGCCATTTTACTCAAACATAATGTTCAGTGTAAGATAATGTTGAGAAAATAATAAATCGAGCCAAAAATATCTCCTACCTTTTCAAAATGCAAGGCAGAATTATGTGTGTGTCTTCTTATAGGTTTGAAAGTCGAACTATGCATGTTAGATCTTAGGAGGAGCGGACCAGATTGATTCAGCATGCATCCTATGTCGTCATGTGGAAGGTAGTGGTGACATGATGCATATGTGTTGAATCATCTGGACCATCGATTAGTATTAGGCATTTTGTACAATTATACTACTTTGCCTGATATGCATGTGATTCGTGAATTACATGGATTCACATGGTACTTTGGAGTTGCAGATTGCTAATAAGTATTTCCATATATAATACGGCTGTGCATGACTTTTTTTGTCCTTATAACAAAGAGAAAAATTAGCTATCAAACCATAGTATAATTCAACGATGCTCATAGTATAATGAGAATATACGATACTATCATCTTTAAATATGTATAGAAACAGACTCTTTATAATTCGATGATGCTTCATGGAAAAAAGGAAGATGTATGTCTTATTTTTGTAGGGTAAGTGAGGGGGATATATGCTACAATAAGGCACATGAACTTTATACCTTTTAGAAACTGTAGGTCACGAATACACGGAACAACACGTGTGTTCGTAACCATGTTTTCCACCAACATATATAACACATATACCCTTACATAACCTTCATAAATTAGTACATCCACATTTTCACATATCGACCATAAATCTAAGCTGGTGTGCCATCACACAATGACAATATTTATGCTGTTGTAATACAATTAGGTGCATACAACATAATTATATAATAGTCGAAGCAATGTAAGTTCGTTGGACCCTATGTCCAGCCAAGGTACACATGCATGTGTAATAATAATAACCTATGTCAACATATTCAATACTTTTGTTTGACATATAAATCTATCACATATTTGTTATATCTAATATTAAAATTGCTAGCCCGTGCAGATGCACGGGTTGATGACTAGTCATTATTAACTTTTCATATTTTGACTTCAATATTATGAATATGTGTATCACTACGATCGAGATTCAATAAGCCATTTATATTGAGTGTATGACCTTAGTAGGTTTTATTCATTAAATAGAACAACAATTATTCTTTGACTTAAATGAATAACCGTATTACAATAAACATGATCCAATCATATTTATGCTCAACGCAAACACCAAATAACATTTATTTTAGTTTCAACACTAATCCCAAAGGTAAAAGGAGTGTGCGATGGTGATCTTATCAACCTTGGAATCATTTCCAACACACATCGTCACCTCGCCCTTAACTAGTCTCTGTTTATTTTGCAACTCTTGTTTCAAGTTACTACTCTTAGCAACAAAACCAGTATCAAATACTGAGGGGTTGCTATAAACACTAGTAAAGTACACATCAATAACATGTATATCAAATATACTTTTATTCACTTTGCCATCCTTCTTATCCGCCAATTATTTGGGGTAGTTCCGCTTTCAGTGATTAATCCCTTGCAGTAGAAGCACTCAGTTTCAGGCTTAAGTCTAGCTTTAGGTTTCTTCACGGGAGTGACAACGTGCTTGTCATTTTTCTTGAGTTCCCTTTCTATCCCTTTGCCCTTTTCTTGAAACTAGTGGTCTTGTTAACCATCAACACTTGATGCTCTTTCTTGATTTCTACCTTCGCTGATTTCAGCATCGCGAAGAGCTCGGGAATTACTTTCGTCATCCCTTGCATATTATAGTTCATCACGAAGTTCTAGTAACTTGGTGATAGTGACTAGAGAACTTTGTCAATTACTATCTTATCTGGAAGATTAACTCCCACTTGATTCAAGCAATTGTCGTACCTAGACAATCTTAGCACATGCTCACTGGTTGAGCTATTCTTCTCCATCTTGTAGGCAAAGTACTGTCAGAGGTCTCATACCTCTTGACACGGGAATGAGTATGAAATACCAATTTCAACTCTTGGAACATCTTATATGCTCTGTGGCATTCAAAACATTTTTGAAGTCCCAGTTCTAAGCCTTAAAGCATGGTGCACTAAATTATCAAGTAGTCATCATACCGAGCTTTGTCAAACGTTCATAACGTCTGCATCTGCTCATGCAATAGGTCTGTCACCTAGCGGTGCATCAAGGACATAATTCTTCTGTGCAACAATGAGGATAATCCTCAGATCACGGACCAAGTCCGCATCATTGCTACTAGTATCTTTCAACTTAGTTTTCTCTAGGAACATATCATAAATAAAATGGGGAAGCTATTTGCGAGCTATTGATCTACAACATAGATATGCAAATACTATCAGGACTAAGTTCATGATAAATTTAAGTTCAATTAATCATATTACTTAAGAACTCCCACTTAGATAGACATCCCTTGAGTCATCTAAATGATCACGTGATCCATATCAACTAAACCGTGTCCAATCATCACATGAGATGGAGTAGTTTTCAATGGTGAACATCACTATGTTGATCATATCTACTATATGATTCACGTTCGACCTTTCGGTCTCCAGTGTTCCGAGGCCATATCTGCATATGCTAGGCTCGTCAAGTTTAACCTGAGTATTCTGCATGTGCAAAACTGGCTTGCACCCGTTGTATGTGAACGTAGAGCTTATCACACCTGATCATCACGTGGTGTCTCAGCACGAAGAACTGCCGCAATGGTGCATACTCAGGGAGAACACTTATACCTTGAAATTTTAGTAAGAAATCATCTTATAAAGCTACCGCCGAACCAAGCAAAATAAGATGTATAAAAGATAAACATCACATGCAAGCAAAATATGTGACATGATATGGCCATCATCATCTTGTGCCTTTGATCTCCATCTCCAAAATACCATCATGATTTTTATTTTCACTGGCATGACACCATGATCTATATCATCTAGATCTCTATCAACGTGTCATCATATGGTCATCTCGCCAACTGTTGCTTTTGCAACTATTGCTATCGCATAGCGATAAAGTAAAGAAATTACATGACACTTGCATCTTATGCAATAAAGAGACAACCATAAGGCTCCTGCCAGTTGCCGATAATTTCAAAAACATAATTATCTCATACAACAATTTATATCTCATCATGTCTTGTCCATATCATATCACTACATGCCCTGCAAAAACAAGTTAGACGTCCTCTACTTTGTTGTTGCAAGTTTTACGTGGCTGCTACGGGTTGAGCAAGAACTGTTCTTACCTACGCATCAAAACCACAACGATTTTTCGTCAAGTATGTGCTATTTTAACCTTCGACAAGGACCGGGCATAGCCACACTCGATTCAACTAAAATTGGAGAAACTGACACCCGCCAGCCAGCTGTGTGCGAAGCACGTCGGTAAAACCAGTCTCGCGTAAGCGTACGTGTAATGTCGGTCCGGGCCGCTTCATCCAACAACTCACTTGTGTTCTACTCGTGCATATAACATCTACGCATAAACCTGGCTCTGATACTACTGTTGGGGAACGTAGTAATTTCAAAAATTTCCTACGCACACGCAAGATCATGGTGATGCATAGCAACGAGAGGCTAAAGTGTAGTCCACGTACCCTCATAGACCGTAAGAGGAAGCGTTATGACAACGCGGTTGATGTAGTCGTACGTCTTCACGATCGACCGATCCTAGCACCGAAAATATGGCACCTCCGCGATCTGCACACGTTCGGCTCAGTGATGTCCCACGAACTCACGATCCAGCAGAGTGTCGAGGGAGAGCTTCGTCAGCACGACGGCGTGATGACGGTGATGATGAAGTTACCCGCGCAGGGCTTCATCTAAGCACTATGACGATATGACCGAGGTGTGTAACTGTGGAGGGGGGCATCGCACACGGCTAAGAGATTAATGATCAACTTGTGTGTCTATGGGGTGCCCCCTGGCCACGTATATAAAGGACGGAGGGAGGAGGAGGCCTGCCCTCATAGGGCACGCCCAAAGTGTGGAGTCCTACTAGGACTCCCTAGTCCTAGTAGGATTCCACCTCCCACATGGAATAGAAAAAGGGAAGGGAGAAGGAGAAGGAAGGAAGGGGGCGCCCCCTTTCCCTATCCAATTCGGACCAGTCCATGGGGAAGGGGTGCAGCCACCCTTGAGGCCTTTCTCTCCTTTCCCGTATGGCCCATTAAGGCCCAATACAAATTCCCGTAACTCTCTGGTACTCCGAAAAATACCCGAATCACTCGGAACCTTTCCGATGTCTGAATATAGCCTTCCAATATATCGATCTTTACGTCTCGACCATTTCGAGACTCCTCGTCATGTCCCCGATCTCATCCTGGACTCCGAACAAACTTCGGTCCTCTAATCACATAACTCATAATACAAATCATCACAGAACATCAAGCGTGCGGACCCTACGGGTTCGAGAACTATGTAGACATGAATGAGACTCATCTCCGGTCAATAACCAATAGTGGAACCTGGATGCTCATATTGGTTCCTACATATTCTACGAAGATCTTTATCGGTTAAACCACATAACAACATACGTTGTTCCCTTTGTCATCGGCATGTTACTTGCCCGAGATTCGATCGTCGGTATCTCAATACCTAGTTCAATCTCGTTGCCGGCATGTCTCTTTTCTCGTTCCGTAATGCATCATCCCACAACTAACTCATTAGTCACATTGCTTGCAAGACTTATAGTGATGTGCATTACCGAGAGGGCCCAGAGATACCTCTCCGACAATCGGAATGACAAATCCTAATCTCGATCTATGCCAACTCAACAAGTACCATCGGAGACACCTGTAGAGCACCTTTATAATCACCCAGTTACAATGTGACGTTTGGTAGCACACAAAGTGTTCCTCCGATATTCGGGAGTTGCATAATCTCATAGTCTGAGGAACATGTATAAGTCATGAAGAAAGCAGTAGCAATGAAACTGTAACGATCATAATGCTAAGCTAACAAATGGGTCTTGTCCATTACATCATTCTCCTAATGATGTGATCCCGTTCATCAAATGACAATACATGTCTATGGTTAGGAAACATAACCATCTTTGATAAATGAGCTAGTCAAGTAGAGGCATACTAGGGACACTTTGTTTTGTCTATGTATTCACACATGTACTAAGTTTCCGGTTAATACAATTCTAGCATGAATAATAAACATTTATCATGAAATAAGTAAATAAATAATAACTTTATTATTGCCTCTAGGGCATATTTACTTCACTAAGCATTCACCGAAGGACACAAATTTGATTTTCAACCAATTTATATGCACTCGAGCATGTGCATGTAGTTCAAATTTGAATTATGCACATAAAAAGCCTGGAAAACCCAGTTAATGTATAAAAATGTCCAAACGAACCCCAAAAATTCCAAAATTAAACACAACACTCCTGTTGTTCTATGTTGACACGGGAATTTTTTTGAAAGCAATAAGAGGCAACGAATATCGTTTCGTTCCCAAAGGTGGCACGTTCCCTACCGAAACCATCACGCTTGTTGTGAGAAGCTCTGGTTTGTGAGAAGCTTATACCCAAACCTGCCCCAAATGGGACAAATTTTTTACCATAGCATGTTGATGCCGCTCCATGATAGCATGCCAAGTTTCATGAATTTGAGACGAGTTTTGTATTTACTAGAATTTAAAAACTAGGTATCTCAATGTTTGCGGCCGAGTGACGGTGGCAGGGTGTTTGAAATTCATTCCCATTTCTTGCATGGGACCTAAGCATGCAACCAAGGACACATATTTGATTTTTTCAACCCGTTTATATGCACTAGAGCATATGCATGTAGTTTAGATTTGAATTATGCACATAAAATGCCTGGAAAACCCAGTTAATGTATAAAACTGTCCAAACGAACCCTGAAAAATTCCAAAATTAAACACAACACTCATGTTGTTCTATGTTGACACTATAAATTTTTTGATAGCAATAAGAGGCAACGGATATCGTTTCGTCCCCAAAGGGGGCATGTTCCCTACCGAAATCATCATGCTTGTTGTGAGAAGCTCTGATTTGTGAGAAGCTTATACCCAAACCTGCCCCAAATGGGACAAAAAATTTACCACGGCATGTTGATGCCGCTCCATGATAGCATGCCAAGTTTCATGAATTCCAGACGAGTTTTGGATTTACTAGAATTTAAAAACCAAGTTTCTCAATGTTTGCGGCCGAGTGACAGTGGCAGCGTGTTTGAAATTCATTCCCATTTCTTCCATGGGACCTAAGCATGCAACCAAGAACACAGATTTGTTTTTTCAACCCGTTTATATGCAATGGAGCATGTGCATGTGGTTCAAATTTGAATTATGCACCTGAAATGCCTACAAAACCAAGTTAATGTATAAAATGTCCAAACGAACCCCGAATAATTCCATTTTTTTACGGCAAACCTATAGTTGCATGTTCACTGCAGATAAAAGTTCTAGCAATTCAAACACCATCCTTTGCAGCTGTGACCCCATTACGTAATTCAAATCAAGATGAAAAATCAAGTAGATCACACACAGTTTATTATCACCAACCGTGTGAGATGCAGCACAAAATATCTTGGAGCACTGTCGGTGTATAGTATGCCTATGGCTTACGCGAGAAGGTGCATTGGCTACAGTCCACAGCCGGCGTGTCAAGCACACTAGCTCACTCCCCAAATATCATTTCACTGTTCAATCATCGCCGGTGAAAGATGGGGACGTGGACCCGCATCGTGAGGGCAACTTCAGCAGCCCACTCCGGCGAGAGCGCGGCCGCAGCCGCCAGGCACATGCTAACAAGCTTTGTGAGGGCGACCGCAATCTGCGTCTGGGCGGCCAAGGCAGCCCAAACGGCCGTTGTTGCTTCTCAGGCGGTGGCAGTAGCATCTGCCTCGGGGATAGCAACTGGCGAGAGCGGCACAGCGGCTGTCGATTCTGGAGCGGCGGCCTTAGCCATGATGGAGGCCACCCACCACCATGTCAACACCGTCCAGGCCCAGCTCGTGGCAGTCACCGCACAAATCAAAGGAAGCTTCTCCGACAACGGTCGGCAACCCACGGGCGAAGAGTTGGCAATCGCCGAGAGAGTTCGAGCAGCCATCCGTTCCCGCGCGGCATACCTTGCCATGATACGGCACCTCCGCGATCTGCACACGTTCGGCTCAGTGATGTCCCATGAACTTACGATCCAGCAGAGTGTCGAGGGAGAGCTTCGTCAGCACGACGGCATGATGACGGTGATGATGAAGTTACCGGCGCAGGGCTTCGCCTAAGCACTACGACGATATGACCGAGGTGTGTAACTGTGGAGGGGGGCACCGCACACGGCTAAGAGATCAATGATCAACTTGTGTGTCTATGGGGTGCCCCCTGGCCACGTATATAAAGGATGGAGGGAGGAGGAGGCCTGCCCTCATAGGGCGCGCCCAAAGTGTGGAGTCCTACTAGGACTCCCTAGTCCTAGTAGGATTCCACCTCCCACGTGGAATAGGAAAAAGGGAAGGGAGAAGGAGAAGGAAGGAAGGGGGTGCCGCCTTTCCCTAGTCCAATTCGGACCAGTCCATGGGGAAGGGGCGCGGCCACCCTTGAGGTCTTTCTCTCCTTTCCCGTATGGCCCATTAAGGCCCAATACGAATTCCCGTAACTCTCCGGTACTCCGAAAAATACCCGAATCACTCGGAACCTTTCGGATGTCTGAATATAGCCTTCCAATATATCAATCTTTACGTCTCGACCATTTCAAGACTCCTCGTCATGTCCCCGATCTCATCCGGGACTCCGAACAAACTTCGGTCATCTAATCACATAACTCAAATCGTCACAGAACGTTAAGCGTGCGGACCCTACGGGTTCGAGAACCATGTAGACATGAACGAGACTCATCTCCGGTCAATAACCAATAGCGGAACCTGGATGCTCATATTGGTTCCTACATATTCTATGAAGATCTTTATCGGTCAAACCGCATAACAACATACGTTGTTCCCTTTGTCATCAGTATGTTACTTGCCCGAGATTCGATCGTCGGTATCTCAATACCTAGTTCAATCTTGTTACCGGCAAGTCTCTTTTCTCGTTCCGTAATTCATCATCCCGCAACTAACTCATTAGTCACATTGCTTGCAAGGCTTATAGTGATGTGCATTACCGAGAGGGCCCAGAGATACCTCTCCGACAATCGGAGTGACAAATCCTAATCTCGATCTATGCCAACTCAACAAGTACCATCGGAGACACCTGTAGAGCACCTTTGTAATCACCCAGTTACGTTGTGACGTTTGGTAGCACACAAAGTGTTCCTCTGATATTCGGGAGTTGCATAATCTCATAGTCTGAGGAACATGTATAAGTCATGAAGAAAGCAGTAGCAATGAAACTGTAACGATCATAATGCTAAGAAAACGAATGGATCTTGTCCATTACATCATTCTCCTAATGATGTGATCCAGTTCATCAAATGACAATACATGTCTATGGTTAGGAAACATAACCATCTTTGATAAATGAGCTAGTCAAGTAGAGGCATACTAGGGACACTTTGTTTTGTCTATGTATTCACACATGTACTAAGTTTCCGGTTAATACAATTCTAGCATGAATAATAAACATCTATCATGAAATAAGGAAATAAATAATAACTTTATTATTGCCTCTAGAGCATATTTCCTTCAGTCTCCCACTTGCACTAGAGTCAATGATCTAGTTCACATCGCCATGTGATTTAACACCAATAGTTCACATCACCATGTGATTAACACGCATAGTTCACATCGCCATGTGACCAACACTCAAAGGGTTTACTAGAGTCAGTAATCTTAGTTCACATCGCCATGTGATTAACACCCAAAGAGTAGTAAGGTGTGATCATGTTTTGCTTGTGAGAGAAGTTTAGTCAACGGGTCTGCCATATTCAGATCGGTATGTATTTTGCAAATTTCTATGTCAACAATGCTCTGCACGGAGCTACTCTAGCTAATTGCTCACACTTTCAATATGTATCCAGATTGAGACTTAGAGTCATCTGGATCAGTGTCAAAACTTGCATCGACGTAACCCTTTACGACGAACCTTTTGTCACCTCCATAACCGAGAAATGTTTACTTAGTCCTCTAAGGATAATTTTGACCGCTGTCCAGTGATCCACTCCTAGACCAAAATTGTACTCCCTTGCCAAACTCAGGGCAGGGTATACAATAGGTCTGGTATACAGCATGGCATACTTTATAGAACCTATGGCTGAGGCATAGGGAATGACTTTCATTCTCTCTCTATCTTCTGCCGTGGTCGGGCTTTGAGTCTTACTCAACTTCACACCTTGCAACACAGGCAAGAACTCATTCTTTGACTGTTCCATCTTGAACTACTTCAAAAACTTGTCAAGGTACGTACTCATTGAAAAAACTTATCAAGCGTCTTGATCTATCTCTATAGATCTTGATGCTCAATATGTAAGCAGCTTCACCGAGGTCTTTCTTCGAAAACTCCTTTCAAACACTCCTTTATGCTTTCCAGAAAAAAATTCTACATCATTTTCGATCAACAATATGTCATTCACATATACTTATTAGAAAGGCTGTAGTGCTCCCACTCACTTTCTTCTAAATACAGGCTTCACTGCAAGTTTGTATAAAACTATATGCTTTGATCAACTCATCAAAGCATATATTCCAACTCTGAGATGCTTGCACCAGTCCATAGATGGATCGCTGGAGCTTGCACATTTTGTTATCACCTTTAGGATTGACAAAACCTTTTTGGTTGCATCATATACAACTCTTCTTTAAGAAATCCATTAAGGAATATAGTTTTGATATCCATTTGCCAGATTTCATAAAATGAGGCAATTTCTAACATGATTGGGATAGACTTAAGCATCGCCGCGAGTGACAAAATCTCATCATAGTCAACACCTTGAACTTGTCGAAAACCTTTTGCAACATGACGAGCTTTGTAGACAGTAACATTACCGTCAGCGTCAGTCTTCTTCTTGAAGATCCATTTATTCTCGATGGCTTGCCGATCATCGGGCAAGTCAACCAAAGTCCACACTTTGTTCTCATACATGGATCCCATCTCAGATTTCATGGCCTCAAGCCATTTCGCGGAATCTGGGCTCATCATCGCTTCCTCATAGTTCGTAGGTTCGTCATGGTCAAGTAACATGACCTCCAGAACAGGATTACCGTACCACTCTGGTGCGGATCTTACTCTGGTTGACCTACGAGGTTCGGTAGTAACTTGATCTGAAGTTACATGATCAACATCATTAGCTTCCTGACTAACTGGTGTAGGAGTCACAGGAACAGATTTCTGTGATGGACTACTATCCAATAAGGGAGTAGGTACAGTTACCTCATCAAGTTCTACTTTCCTCCCACTCACTTCTTTTGAGATAAACTCCTTCTCTAGAAAGGATCCATTCTTAGCAACGAATGTCTTGCCTTCGGATCTGTGATAGAAGGTGAACCCAACAGTCTCCTTTGGGTATCCTATGAAGACACATTTCTCCGATTTGGGTTCGAGCTTATCAGGTTGAAGCTTTTTCACATAAGCATCGCAGCCCAAACTTTAAGAAACGACAAGTTGGGTTTCTTGCCAAACCACAGTTCATAAGGTGTCGGCTCAACGGATTTAGATGGTGCCCTATTTAACGTGAATGCAGCTGTCTCTAATGCATAACCCCGAAACGATAGTGGTAAATCGGTAAGAGACATCATAGATTGCACTATATCCAATATAAGTACGGTTATGACGTTCGGACACACCATTATGCTGTGGTGTTCCAGGTGGCGTGAGTTGCGAAATTATTCCACATTGTTTCAAATGAATACCAAACTAGTAACTCAGAATTTCTCTCCTACGATCAGATCATAGAAACTTTATTATCTTGTTATGATGATTTTCCCACTTCACTCTGAAATTCTTTGAACTTTTCAAATGTTTCAGATTTATGTTTCATCAAGTAGATATACCCATATATGCTCAAATCATCTCTGAAGGTCGGAAAATAACGATACCCGCCGCGAGCCTCAACACTCATTGGACCGCGCACATCAGTATGTATTATTTCCAACAAGTCTGTTGCTCGCTCCATTGCTCAAATCATCTCTGAAGGTCGGTTATGACGTTCTTGACATTTGCCTCTCAATCTCTCACGTCTCACCTTTTATCTTTGAGGTAATAACACTAGTGGTGCCTAAACTTGCCATCGATGTTCACTTTGGTGCCTGAACTTGAAAAATACGCCGAACTGGTTCTATAACTTGGCAATATGGTTCAAATACGGTTCAAATCACGTGTAGATATGTATGTATTGCTGACTAGACATGGCATCGTGGCGCGGGGCCCACTTGCAGTGTCGGGGAAAGACTGACATGAAGTGTGTGCGTCTCAATGACCATCGGGTCCCACCTGTCAGTGCACAACTGAAATAAATAAAAAAGTTGTAAAGCTGAGTTTCAAACCGGTGACCTGTGCGCCACACAGGACATGCGCCAACCAATTGCCCATGTACGTTTGCTGTCTTTCACGCACTGCAACATTTTATATAGGTTTTATATATCCGGCATAATCATGGAGTTAGATGGGCTCCAGTTAGTGCACCCATTTTCCAAATGTAAGTTGTTTTTCTTATTGTAGAAATTACAAAATATTCAGATAGTATATGAAGTGATTATTCTTTTAGGAAATGTATTACTAGTTGTAAAAAGTGTTCAGGTGTTTTAATAAAGTATATGTATTTTTCAAAAAGATATATTTTCAAATAAAAATAAATTTTAAAATATGTGTGATAAATAAACAAGGGCCTAGTGTTCCCCCAGGATTTTATACATTCTTAAATTTAAATTAACAATTTTCAAACTATACATACATTTGTCTACTTAAAAACATTTTAATTACTTGAATTTTTATTATTCCGTAATTATTTTATAAAATCACATTAACATTTTTTTAAATAAAAATTTTATGCATATTATTTCTAGCTTTATTTTTATTACTAATACAATAATTTGCATAAATTTTAGAATTACTAAAAACAAAAAATAAACTCACATCTCGAAGGGTCACGTACAAGAGGAAAAAGAACTAATAGTTTAAAAAAAGGACCACGTGATATGTTTTTAAACATGAAGATTTTGAAAATGAGATTAACATTTCAAAAATGTATAACTTTTAGAAATTGCGAAATTGTTTTATTATATTTTGTGAATCCTTACAAATATTATATTTTGTATTATTTTAATTTTTGAATATTTTCAATTTCATTAGCATTTTTCAAGGGGTCAACCATATATTTAATATTGTTAATATAGTTTGAATTTTTTTCCCTAAAAACGAAAAATAACTAGCATGTGAAAAATTGGGCGCACTGATTGTGGTCTAATTAGCTAGATACAGGTTAGTGATGTGTAATAGTCAATTGCTGAAGTGGTTTGCGCAGGCCCTTCGTAGCGCACAGGTCTTTTGTTCAAATCCCAGCCGAGTTCCATTTTTTTTATTTCGGTTCTGCACTGATAGGTGGGGCCCGATGGTCATTTAGACGCGCTCTTTCCATGTTAGCCTGTCTCGGCACTGCAAGTAGGCCCCGTGCCACGGTGTCATGTCTAGTCAACAAACATACGTATCTGGACGTGATTTGAACCGTATTTGAACTATACCGCCAAGTTATAGAACCGGTTCGGTGTATTTTTCAAGTTTAAGCACCAAAGTGAACATCGATAACAAGTTTAGGCACCGCTGGTGTTATTACCTCTTTATCTTTCCAATGAGAAATAAAAACAAGCCAGAGAAAAAAAACTCAACAGAAAAATTCTCTCAATCTCTTTCGTTTCACCTTTTATCTCTCCAATGAGAAATAAAATGGAGCCAGGGGAAAAAACTCAACAGAAAAAATCTCATGTATATCTCTCTCATGACGTTTGACTCTCAATCTCTCACGTCTCAGGTTTTATCTCTTCAATGAGAAATAAAAATCATCTCTCTCTCTCTCTCTCAACTCACAAGCTCTCACGTATATCTAACAAACTCTCACGTAGAAAGTGCTCACGTATCTCTCCACCATGGGTAAACCTCTCAATCTCTCTGTTCTGTATCTTCATCCTTTCACCCTAATTTCTCTCATATCATGTCAACTCTTCCTTGTTAGGTTGATCTCTTTCCGTGTGGGCCCAACGGCCCACCGGGCCCCTGATCCGCGCCCTGATCGGGGGTGCCCAACCGCAATATGGTTGACGGGCCCCTGTCACGCAGCGCTACATAAAGAGGTGGGGGCCGGCGGCACGCAGTACGAGGTTCACCGCGTTGCCAGTCTCCCCACCGAAAACCCCGACCCGATCTAGGTCTAGCGCTGACAGTGACGGGAAGCTCCGCCGCCGCCACTGCCTACACATCGCCGCCACCTCCACCTTGCCCACTCTCCGCCATCGCCGTGCGCCCCAGCACCACGATGGCCTCCAGCTCGAGTTCATCTACTGCTGCACAAGGTAGGTTCACCGGATCTACTAGCCTACTCCGATCCAAACATCTATCAATGGTATCAGCTAGATCGGGCTAGTTGATTTCGGTACAAAGAAACAACAACAGAAAAAGAAAAAGAAAAGAGATCCTCTTCCTCAAAGAACCCTAGAAGGTCAAAGAAGAAAAGAGCGCCACCGTAAGGCCGCGCCTGTTCCTCTCGATCCCGTCGCGCATCGGCAAGCCGAGGCGACAGGGACGAAGAACCAACCCCCCACAGGGGCAAAGTACAGGCACCACCACCGAGCCGTTTGATGGCGGCGCGTTCACCATCGAGGTGCTCGCGCACGCCGGCAAAGGGGACAGGGAGGGCGCCGCCGTATCTCGCACCGCAGCTCACCTCTCTCTCTCTCTATGACAAGAAGGAGGTGGTGGATGGGTGAAAAAGAGAAAGAGAAAGAGAAAGGAAGGGGAAAGGGAAGGCTCGCACAGCTTGGCTCGACGCCGTCGCCGGTGGCCGGCGTGGCTCGACCCGCCGCATCGGGAAGGCCGGCTGCGACTCTCTGCTCTCTCTCACGCTCTCTGTTGAAGGAGATGGGGAGAAACAGAGAAAGGGGAAGGAAGAGCACGCCCGCGCGGCGTGGTGGCGCGGTGGCGCGATGGCTTTCGTCGCCGGCGACCGGCGCGACCAGACCGATAGGCAGAGCCGCCGCGGCGGAGAGAACGAGGCGAGCGGTGCGAGCGATGGGGGAACGAGCTAGGTTTCCTCCCCCCCGACGGGGGCTGCCCATTTTGTTCCGCCGATCGGCGCGCGTGGCCGTTCGATAGGAATTGACGGCTGAGATGCAAACCCTAGCGCGCCGCTGGGCTTCTGGGCCGAAAGTGGACGAGGCCGGCGGCAGCGGCGCGCGCATAGGCGCTGGGCCGAGGCCACAGCCGCGGGCAGCGCGCAGGCCAAGCCGTGGGCCGGCTTTTTCCGCTACGGGCCGCGCGCGCTGGTTTCTGCTGCAGCTAATTTTTTGTTTTTACAGAGAATAGAAAAAATTCCAAAAAGAAAAGTTTATGTATTTTACAAAGTAAAAGTTCCTGTAGAACCAAAAAAGTTCTTGATTTTTTATTCGGTCATAGAAAAGTTTCTGCAAAAAGTAAAAAGTTCGTGAATTTTTATTCATGATTTTCCGCTGCGTAAATAATTAATGCTCTTTTACAAAGAAAATAAAAGTTTCCATAGTATTAATTTTTTAAGAGCATGTTAAAGTGATTATTAAAATGAATATGATTATGTTATTTTTATTACCAACGTTGTTAATAACATGATCATGTTTTATTTAAAGGTGCATTTATTTCTAATTTTTGCCCAACGGTAATATAGATTTAATTGCATAGACAATTATATGTTTAATTTGACCAACGTTAGATTAATACATATGATTGTTATATTGATGTCACTTAAATTGTAATTTCAGGAGGCTTTCATTTGATGAGTTGCCTAAAAGAAGTTCCGACACTCAGAGGTGACAACCACACTGAGTGGAGGAAGAAAGTTGAACTGGCGTTTGTTTGTGCTGATCTTGACTGGGTTGTGGAGAAATCACAGCCGGTCAGACCCACAGAGCCAGTAAGAGAGGCTACTGATGATGATGCTGCATGGGCTAAAAAGAAAGGGGACTATGCTCCTTTGGAGCAGTCCTACCTCATAGATAATCAAAAGTGGGTCAATGCAAATAAAAAATGCATGGCCTTTATAAAGAACACCATTGAGAGCGCCATTGTTCGCTCCATTGCAGAGTGCACTTCCGCAGGGGAGTTGCTCTCAAAGATAAAGAGCCAGTTCACTGGCTCTTCAAAGATATATGCCACCCAGGTGTTAGAGCAACTGGTGACTGAAAAATACACAGGTGGTAGTCATGGCATAAGAGAGCACATCCTCAGGATGAGCAATATGGCAGCAAAACTCAAACCCATGGATGCGGATCTGGAAATAAAACCAGCGCTCCTGGTCCACCTTGTCATGGCTTCATTGCCGAAGGAGTTTGAAGCTTTTGTTATGAACTATAATATGTCACCTGGAACATGGGACGTAGAAAAGACAATAGCAATGTGCGTTCAAGAAGAGGAGAGACTAAAAGCCTCACATGGTGGTACACTCAACTATGTGCATGGTCACAAAAGAAAGAATTACAATCTAAACAACAAAAGTTCTCCTTCAAAGCCACAAGGAAAAGTTTCCTATCAGCATCAGCGTCAGCAACAGCCTTTCTCAGTGGACAAAGACACTTGTCTCCACTGTAAGAAGACCGGGCATTACAAGAAAGACTGCCCTGTTTGGCTAAAGTCGATCATGGCAAAACGAGGTAACAATATAGTTTCATTTGTCAATGAATCCCTGTATGCACAGTTTTCAAAATCCACTTGGTGGATTGACTCAGGAGCAACTGTTCATGTTGCAAATTCTTTACAGGGATTCCATTCGACGCAGACTACGCTAAGAAGCGAAAGACGCATTGAAGTGGCGAACGGAGTCGAAGCAGAAGTTGAAGCTGTCGGTGATATCTCCTTGGAGTTAGCTGATGGATTCAATCTTCTACTTAGAGATGTTTTATTTGTTCCATCATGTAATAGAAACTTAATAAGTGTTTCTTGCTTGGACAAAGATAATTATGAGTGTTATTTTGGACATGGCAAGTGTGCCATTTGGTTAAATAATGCTTATGTGGGTGATGCTTTACTACATGATGAGCTTTATTTGTTATCACTTCGTGAAAAAGTTTATTCCGTTTGCAATGTGAAAGAACATGTTTCTGCGTCGAATAAAGAACAAAAGAAAAGAAAAAAAACATTTGACTCATCAAAATTATGGCACTGTCGCTTGGGCCATATTTCGAAGGGGAGAATAGAAAGATTAGTCAAAAGTGAAATTCTTCCTCCGTTAGAATTTTCAGACTTAGAACAATGCATAGATTGCATTAAAGGAAAGTACGTAAAACAAATCAAAAAAGGTGCAATCCATAGCACAGGCACACTAGAAATCATTCACACTGATATTTGTGGACCATTTCCGGTGAAAAGTGTGGATGGATATGACTCGTTCATCACATTCATAGATGATTACTCTCGCTATGGTTATATTTATCCAATCAAAGAAAGATCGGAAGCGTTGGATAAATTTAAAATATTCAAAGCTGAAGTTGAAAATCAGCACGATAAAAGAATAAAGATAGTAAGGTCCGACCGTGGGGGAGAGTACTACGGTCGACACACTCCATATGGCCAAGTCCCTGGACCTTTTGCGAAGTTCTTGCAGGAGACTGGCATAGTAGCCCAGTATTCAATGCCGGGCGAGCCTCAGCAAAATGGAGTAGCTGAAAGGCGCAATACCCTTATGGATATGGTGCGCAGCATGATGAGTTATTCCAACTTGCCATTGGGATTATGGATGGAGGCGCTTAAAACCGCCATTCACATTCTCAATAGAGTACCAAGCAAGTCGAGCTATGGACAGGAAGGATGCCCTCCCTACAACACTTCAGGGTGTGGGGGTGCCCTGCTGAGGTCAAAATGTTTAATCCAAACATTGCAAAGTTAGATCCCAAAACAGTAAGTTGCCACTTCATTGGCTATCCAGACAGATCAAAAGGTTTTCGTTTCTACTGCCCTGACAGATATACAAAGTTTGTAGAAACAAGACATGCAGTCTTCTTAGAGGACGAAATGATGAGGGGGAGCTTGGTAGCTCGGAAAATTGATCTTGAGGAGAAGAGGGTGCATGCACCTAATCCGATGATTCAGGAGCCATTTTTCTCACTACCAGTTGCAACTCCACCCATGACAGCTATGGGGGAAGACCCGGAACCTGTCCGTCAGGAGCCGGCTGAACCCGATGTTGAGCATGAAAGGGAGGTGCAACAGCAAATTTTAGAAGAAGTGCCAGAAGTTGAGGCACAAAATGTGCCAGAAACTGAGGCCCTTAGAAGGTCTACAAGATCAAGAAAGTCAGCTATTTCTACTGACTTTAAAGTTTATAACACAGAAATGGTTCATATGGAAAAAGATCCCACCTCATATGAAGAAGCCATGAGAAGCCCTCATTCATCGAAGTGGATGAAGGCAATGGAAGACGAGATGAAATCGATGAGTTCCAAAGATGTTTGGGACTTAGAGGAAATTCCCAAAGGAGCCAAAACAGTAGGCTGTAAATGGGTCTACAAAATTAAGTATGACTCTAAAGGGAATATAGAAAAGTATAAAGCACGACTCGTGGCAAAAGGATTTACATAAAGAGAAGGGATAGATTACAATGAGAAATTTTCTCCAGTCTCATGTAAAGATTCCTTCAGAATCATAATGGCATTAGTTGCCCATTTTGATTTAGAGTTACATCAAATGGATGTTAAGATGGCATTTCTGAATGGTGATTTAAAAGAAAAGGTCTACATGAAACAACCCAAGGGTTTTATCATGGAAGGCAAGGAAAATATGGGATGCCGCCTGAAGAAATCCATTTATGGATTAAGACAAGCCTCTCGGCAGTGGTATCTAAAGTTTAATCAAACGATTAGAAGTTTTGGATTTAAAGAAAATATTGAGGATAATTGCATTTATGCAATGTTTAAAAATGGGAAATATATTTTCCTAATCTTGTATGTGGATGATATCCTGCTTGCTAGTAGTGATGTTAGTCTACTACAAGAAACAAAGAAATACTTATCCTCAAATTTCGACATAACAGATCTTGGTGAAGCATCATATGTTTTCGGCATAGAAATTCACCGAGATAGGAACAATGGAGTCTTAGGACTATCTCAGCAAGCATATTTAGAAAAGGTTCTTAAAAAGTATAATATGCATGCGAGTAAAGCCACACCTGCTCCAATAGTCAAGGGCGATAGTTTTGGGAAATTTCAATGTCCCAAGAACCAGTATGAGATCGATCAAATGAAAGCAGTACCATATGCTTCGGCAGTTGGCAGCTTACAGTATGCACAAGTGTGCACTCGCCCTGACTTAGCTTTTATCACCGGGGTACTCGGTAGATATCAAGAGAATCCAGGCCTAGAGCACTGGAAGATGGTAAAGAAAGCATTGCATTATGCGCAAGGCACGAAGGACTACATGCTAATATACAGGAGAAGTGATGCCCTAGAGATAAAAGGGTATTCAGACGCAGATTTTGCGGGGGACAGAGATGATAGAAAATCCACGTCAGGATACATATTCACCCACGCTGGGATTATAACGCCCACGATGCGGCTATATCTCCCACGTGTCGAGGCATGACTTAGAGGCATAACCGCATAGTGGTTTTGCCGCAAGAAGGGTCATCTTCACACAATCCCATGTAATGAACAAGAATGGGATAAAGAGTTGGCTTACAATCGCCACTTCACACAATACATAAATATCATCATACATCATCCAAAATACAATCATATAGACCGACTACGGTCAAAATCCAGATGAAAATAAGATAACCCCAAATGCTAGATCCCCGATCGTCCCGACTGGGCTCCACTACTGATCATCAGGAAAAGACACATAGTAACGACCACGTTCCTCGTCGAACTCCCACTTGAGATCGACGCCATCATCTGCACTGGCATCGTCGGCACCTGCAACTGTTTTGGTAGAATTTGTGAGTCACGGGGACTCAGCAATCTCACACCCGCGAGATCTAGACTATTTAAGCTAGTAGGAAAAAATGGTGTAATGAGGTGGAGCTGCAGCGGCAAAAGCATATATGGTGGCTAACTTGCGCAAATGAGAGCGAGAAGAGAAGCAACGGAACGGACGTCATCTAGCAATGACCAAGAAGTGATCCTGAACACCTACTTACGTCATTCATAACACAGACCGTGTTCACTTCCCGGACTCCGCCGAGAAG
Organism: Aegilops tauschii subsp. strangulata; assembly: GCF_002575655.3. NCBI lineage: Eukaryota > Viridiplantae > Streptophyta > Magnoliopsida > Poales > Poaceae > Aegilops > Aegilops tauschii. The sequence goes on from NC_053039.3 coordinate 344,225,470, forward strand.
AGACCATCACGGCTACACACGCAGTTGATGTATTTTAATTGGGTCAAGTGACAAGTAATCTACAACCGGACATTAACAAATTCCCATCTGCCTCATAACCGCGGGCACGGCTTTCAAAAGATAATACCCTGCAGGGGTGTCCCAACTTAGCCCATCATAAGCTCTCACGGTCAACGAAGGATAAACCTTCTCCCGGAAAGACCCGATCAGTCTCGGAATCCCGGTTTACAAGACATCTCGACAATGGTAAAACAAGACCAGCAAAGCCCCCGAATGTGCCGACAAATCCCGATAGGAGCTGCACATATCTCGTTCTCAGGGCACAACGGATGAGCCAGACGTCGGGTTGGCATAGACCCTGGTTGCCCAGGGGGCGCCGGACATCGCTCGGTTTGGGCCAGCACTCGAAGGAGCACTGGTCCGGGGGTTTAAAATAAAGATGACCCTCGGGCTCGCGAAAACCTGGGGAAAAGGCTTAGGTAGCAAATGGTAAAACCAAGGTTGGGCCTTGCTGGAGGAGTTTTATTCAAGGCGAACTGTCAAGGGGGTCCCATAAATCACCCGACCGCGTAAGGAATGCAAACTCAAGGAACATAATCCCGGTATAACAGTAACTAGGGCGGCAAGAGTGGAACAAAACACCAGGCATAAGGCCGAGCCTTCCACCCTTTACCAAATATATATAGATGCATTAATTAAATAAGAGATATTGTGATATCCCAACATATCCATGTTCCGACATGGAACAAACTTCAACTTCACCTGCAACTAGCAACGCTATAAGAGGGGCTGAGCAAAAGCGGTAACTTAGCCAAACAACGGTTTGCTAGGAAAAGATGGTTAGAGGCTGACATGGCTAAAATGGGAGACATGATATAGCAAGTGATAGGTAGCGGAGCATGGCAATAGAGCGAACAACTAGCATAGCAAAGATAGAAGTGATTTCGAGGGGTGGTCATCTTGCCTACAAGGTTCTCAGAGTTGTCGAAAGCTTGATCCTCGTAAGCGTACTCGACAGGTTCCTCGTTCACGAACTCGTCTCCTGGCTCTACCCAAGACAAGAACACAAACAAACGGAACCACAATCAACAACGAGAAATGCGCAAGCAACATGATGCAAAACATGTATGATGTGCAAGATATGATATGCGATGCATATGCGTGCTCCGGAAGGAAAATGATGAACATGGCAGTAACTTGGCAAACCAAGCATGCCACTGGAAAGATGAGGTGATTTCGGTCGAAATCGATATAAAGATCACCGGAAACGGATGCACGGTTTGCAAATGGCAAGCAAAACAAGAATGACACGGATCTGCGATAAGCAGCAAGATAGCACTTAAAATGCAACAAGTAACAATGGTACAGCATCCCAACATAGCAAAAAAGCACATGGAAGTAATATACAGGAGATTCTTGACAAAAGATGAACAATGAGCTACTGCTAGTTCACAACATATCAAGCTCAAACCAGCATGGCAAAAGTGCAAAAGATTACAGGTTCACAGACTTAGTGAAAAACTGGACATGGCAGAAAACAACATCAGGTAGCAATGTTCAGAGCATGAAATCAACATGCTACGGGAACTTAACATAGTAAAACAAGGCATGGAAGTGTTCTAGTAAATGCACATGATAAAAGTCCCTTACTGACCATAAGCCAGAAAGGATCAGAAGATATGATGATAAGCATGTAAACATAGCAAGTTTCGTTATCAGGTTTCAGACTTAGCAGAAAACAGAGCATGGCGGAAATATTAATATGTAGGCCTCTTTGTGAGCTTGATGCACTCACTACAGAGCAATGCATGACAAACCAAGCATACTTACAGCAATATGGCATGTTTATGAAGCTAACCATGGCAAGAACAATTGCATAGCATGCATGGATCAACTACAATAAGCTTGGCAAGATTGCATGTCATGTTAAGAATCTGCCAGAAATATTTTATAGCAAAAGTAGAGCAAGATTGAGTCATGCTATGGCACTCCATAATTGCAAACAATTGTAGTAATGGATCAATTGCAACTATAGCTAGAAAACATCCTTACTGAACATCTCCAAAATATGCATGGATCTCTCTGTAGCATCAAGTTTATATGGCAACAAAATTACAGAAGACAAGGACTTAGAGAAATCAGAGAAATCACTGTCCCTGAAATCAGAAATATTACGGGGCCTACTTTGCATGCTTGTGCTAGTCACCACAGAGATCACAAAAATACATTGACTACACCACTGGAACGATGGCATGCCATACTTCAAAACACATGTAGATCTCATGCTCAAAAGATGCACAGAATAAATAATACAAAAATGACAAATCTCCAAGTTCTGATAAGAACCAGAGAATAACAGCAACTAGCCCTCTTTCAACAGAGATTTGGGCATCAAAATGACCTCTAATGAACATGGTGCAATTGAAAAAAAATGAAGAGCATCACGAGGCAAACAATTTGACATATTACACGCGCGAATCGGAGCTACATGCACGGAGTTATAGCTATACGAACAGAGGCACATACTGAGGAAATTTGGGGACTTGGAGGATTTGAGGGGTTACGAGAAAAGTCAACGGGCTACCAGATCCGATCGAGGGAGCTCGGCCCGATGGAGTTCGCCGGCGGGAGGAGAGGAGAGGGAGGCCGCGACGGCGAGGGGGGCCGGAGTGGCGCCGGAGGGAGGAGGAGGCGGCGGCGGCGGCCGGTGCCGGCGGGGCGGCGGGGCCGGCCGGCGCGGCGGCGCGGTGGACGGCGGGGCGGCGGGGCCGGCCGGCGCGGCGGCGCGGTGGACGGCGGGGCAGGCGCGGGCTCGCGGGGGCCCGACGTGGGCTCCGCGGGCCGGCGCGGTACGGGCGGCGGCGGACGCTGACGTGGCGGCGCGCGATCCGTCCGCCGGCGCGGGCGGACGTGTCCGGCGCGGGTGGACTTTGTCCGGCGGCGCGAGGTGGAAGACGCTAGGGTTTAGACTGCGATTTCGTTTTGGGATGCCCACATATTTATAGGTAGAGGGAGCTAGGAGGCTCCAAATGAGGTGCGGTTTTCGCCCACACGATCGTGATCGAACGACCTAGAGCATGGAGGAGAGTTTGGTGAGTTTTGGGCTGGTTTGACGGGGTTTTTGCTGGACACTCAAATGAACTTTGCGGATGCCCGATTAACCGTTGGAGTACCAAACGACCTCCGAATGGAACGAAACTTGACCGGTAGTCTCCGGGTGGTATATTAAGGCCACTTGACAAGCCTCGGTCCATTCCGAGAAAGTTTGACATACGCACACGAAAGAAAACAAGAGGGTGCACTGGAGGAGATAGGAGCGCCGGATTGGAAAACGGAGAACGGGGAAAATGCTCGGATGCATGAGACGAACACGTATGCGAATGCAATGCACATGATGACATGATATGAAAATGCATGACATGACAAAATACAAAACGAAAGACAAAACCCGACAACGGAGGGAAAATCATAACACATAGCCGAAAATGGCAAGAGTCGGAGTTACAAATATGGCAAGTTACATGCGGGGTGTTACAACAGAGATGATAGAAAATCCACGTCAGGATACATATTCACCCTCGCTGGGGGAGCTATTTCATGGAAAAGCTCCAAACAGTCGATAGTTGCATCATCCACGATGTATGCAGAATTCATAGCATGCTTCGAATCCACGGGGCAGGCGATATGGCTAAAGAAATTTGTACCCGACTTGAAAGTGGTAGATTGTATTCACAAACCACTAAAGATGTACTGCGACAACCAGCCCGCAGTATTTTACACTCACAACAACAAGTCAAGTAATGCTGCCAAAACAATAGAGATAAGGTATTATGTTGTGAAAGATAAAATCCAGGATCAAACTATAAGTCTCGAGCATATAAGGACAAAAGATATGCTTGCGGATCCGCTAACGAAAGGCTTACCACCCAATGTGTTCAAGGAACACTTAGCTGGCATGGGTTTAAGGGAAAGCCTTATGATTCCTGGATAGGCCCAAAAGGAACAGAATTTGTTTTTGAACATAGCGTATGTTGTAGCTGTATGATTCTAACGGCAATTAAGCCGTGACGATGAAACATGCTCTATGTACCAATATGCGATGAAACAAATAAACTAGAAAGTATAAGGTTAAAAGTAAAAGTTGAGATCAAGGGGGAGAATGTTAGCTTGATCTCTTTCTGTGTGGGCCCAACGGCCCACCGTGCCCCTGATCCGCGCCCTGATCGGGGGCGCCCAACCGCAATATGGTTGACGGGCCCCTGTCACGCAGCGCTACATAAAGAGGTGGGGGCCGGCGGCACGCAGTACGAGGTTCACCGCGTTGCCAGTCTCCCCACCGAAAACTCCGACCCGATCTAGGTCTAGCGCTGACAGTGACGGGAAGCTCCGCCGCCGCCACTGCCTACACATCGCCGCCACCTCCACCTTGCCCACTCTCCGCCATCGCCGTGCGCCCCAGCACCACGATGGCCTCCAGCTCGAGTTCATCTACTGCTGCACAAGGTAGGTTCACCGGATCTACTAGCCTACTCCGATCCAAACATCTATCATTCCTATCATGCAATCGTGCAAGAAGTGCAAGATCTATCAACATCTCTTCATTGGGCAAGATTCTTCTTCTTCTGTCCGAGATTCAAGTGGTGATGATTCAGGTATTCAGAGATGCACGAGCATATATCGAGAGACCAAAGGCAAGATTCAAATAGTTTCTTCTGTAATATGTATCCTCAGATCAATTCTGTATGATTCCTAATCTATTTAGTATCTTCACCCCTTCATCTCTATCACCTAACCAGGCTATAATCTCTCTCACAATAGATCATCTCTTCCTAGGGTACGATCGTGCAAGAATTGGAACATTGATCAACATCTATACGTAGGACATGATTCTGCTTCTCCTATCTGGCATTCAGGTGGTGATGATTCATGTATTGATATATGAATGTGCTCTGATTAAACAACCAAAGTTAAGTTTCAAATAGGTTTTTTTTATTGCAATATGCATGCTCAGATCAATTCCGTCAAAGGTGATTCATGTGATGTGGTTATGCGTATAGGTTTTTTTATTGCAATATGCATGCTCAGATCAATTCCGTCAAAGGCGATTCATGTGATGTGATTATGCGTAGAGAGTGATGGATGCTCTTCCTATTCCTGTGTTATGTGCCAAAATATGGCAGAATTTGTCCGCTCTTCAGGTATCATAGCAACCTCAGATTTATTCTTCTTTGCATGTCAAAGGTTCAATCCAAGCATTCTTACAATTGATCTTTGTGGATAGTAAGCAATATGATTGTTTTCCGTCCAAATGTCCGTGGTGATGTCTGACCTATCTTGAACTTGGAGTAGGTAGCTCAAGGAAAAAAGGGAATGTGAGCTTCGATTGGGGTAACATGCATAACAGTGCACTTAGTTTTTTTCTTTCTGCAATGAACCGAACACTTCTCTGAACCTGTATCTGTTTGTGGCATGCCATTTTACTTGAACCAAATGTTCAGTGTAAGATGACGTTGAGAAAAGAATAAATCGAGCCAAAAACATCTACTACCTTTTCAAAATGCAAGGCAGAATTGTGTGTGTGTCTTCTTATAGTTTGGAAAGTAGAACTATGCATGTTAGATCTCAGGAGGAGCGGACCAGATTGATTCAGCATGCATCCTATGTCGTCATGTGCAAGGTAGTGGTGACATGATGCATATGTGTTGAATCAGCTAGACCATCGATTAGAATTAGGCATTTTGTACAAATATACTATGCCTGATATGCATGTGATTCGTGACTTACATGGATTCACATGGTACTTTGGAGTTGCAGATTGCTAATAAGTATTTCCATATATAATATGTCTGTGCATGTCTTTTTTTTGTCCTTATAACAAAGAGAAAATTAGCTATTAAACCATCTTTATATACTTAAAATTGGTGCAATATTAAAAAAAGAATCTGGATGTATCATACGCCACAAATATCTCATATAAACACATGATTGTCTATGTGATATTCACATTAGTATGGATAGAAAATATTAAGAATGTCCATCCATGTTGATCAAAAAATAAATTGTTCAAGAATTTGTTGGTAAAGACAAGAAGTTGGTGAATTTATCGACATCATAAGTACATGGCTTGCGGAGAGTAGAGCATGTTTTGGAACACATGCAATAGAGGTCGGTGTTGCAAGTGCATATGGTTGTTAGGAAGCAGAGGTCAGACGTTCGCTAGGTCTCGAGTGCAGGGTGGAAGAAATATAGGAAACGGCCACAGGGCACCAGCTGGCGCAGATGCAGGACGCTCATGTGTGTTTTTGCATTTCTCTCCATCTACTTGGAGACACTATGACGCTCCTAATCTGTTTTACTATTACGCTGTTTGCTATTATCACATTGACTCCATGTTGTCCTGTACCGAAAGATGTATATGATCCTGAATGCCTTTCATGAGTGTCTGTTCATCGTTGTACACACTTCTCCCCCACAGTATATTGTATTTTTAAGCTTTGTTAGTACCTAAAAAAGCTACAAATAATTCATTCATGTTTAACTGACTACTTCTAATTTTCCGCTGCATGTTTTTTGCAACATTTTATCTTTGTTTATCAAGCTTTTCTTCCGATGAGCACAAACATTCACCCTACAGTATACTTCGGCAGTTCGCTCGCTCTAGAAGGATCATCTTTCTATCTTCTATCTGAGTGGCTTGCTCCTATCACTTTTGTAAATAATGCTTCACTCCTTCTATCTATTTACTATTGTCGTGTTGTATCCTTACAGGCAAAGCTGCCGAAACTTATTCATTTGTTACTACCTTAGTAGCAGACTAAAAAAAGGAACATAATTTATATCCTTCCAAATAAGGCTAATATTTCTTTATCGTCGTTTGCTTCTGTTTTCTATATTACAAAGTACATATTTTATGTCGGTATGCACTTGGTGGCAGGATTTTCACAAAGGCAGCCGCTAAACATGAATACTACTAGGATGGACATTACTATAAAACACTATTATAAATGTGGAGAAATAGATGCAAAATTTGCATGACAGTCATATATATATTCTAATGATCATATTGTTTAGTCCTTACAATAACGAGAGATTCATTAGCTTGGTATGATGATGTACTTATGTCGATGTGTCAAACATATGGTGTTTTAAATGTCATCTAATGCAAATGCAGGCTACATCTTTAGCTTCTTCAACACCTACCTATTGATCGCTGTTGTGGCATGCCATTTTACTCAAACATAATGTTCAGTGTAAGATAATGTTGAGAAAATAATAAATCGAGCCAAAAATATCTCCTACCTTTTCAAAATGCAAGGCAGAATTATGTGTGTGTCTTCTTATAGGTTTGAAAGTCGAACTATGCATGTTAGATCTCAGGAGGAGCGGACCAGATTGATTCAGCATGCATCCTATGTCGTCATGTGCAAGGTAGTGGTGACATGATGCATATGTGTTGAATCATCTGGACCATCGATTAGTATTAGGCATTTTGTACAATTATACTACTTTGCCTGATATGCATGTGATTCGTGAATTACATGGATTCACATGGTACTTTGGAGTTGCAGATTGCTAATAAGTATTTCCATATATAATACGGCTGTGCATGACTTTTTTTGTCCTTATAACAAAGAGAAAAATTAGCTATCAAACCATAGTATAATTGGACGATGCTCATAGTATAATGAGAATATACGATACTATCATCTTTAAATATGTATAGAAACAGACTCTTTATAATTCGATGATGCTTCATGGAAAAAAGGAAGATGTATGTCTTATTTTTGTAGGGTAAGTGAGGGAGATATATGCTACAATAAGGCACATGAACTTTATACCTTTTAGAAACTGTAGGTCACGAATACACGGAACAACACGTGTGTTTGTAACCATGTTTTCCACCAACATATATAACACATATACTGTTGAGGATATAGACCTTGGAGTCACCCGCCAGGAGGGCCGGGTTACACTAAGGGTCATTGCCAGAAGCCCGGAGCTAAGTTTCAAGATAATGGGCCAGAGATGGGCTGAGACCCGGCGATGGCTTAAAGCCCGTAGTACAATCTTTATTGTTATAATAGACTTGTAGTGTAAGGCAAGTATTGTTTAGAGTCCGAGCCGGACACTCTTATGAGCCGGCCGGGACTCTAAGGGCCGCTGGGTGTCAACCTCCCTATATAAAGGGACAGCCCGGTAGCGGTTTAGGGGCGAGAACAATCTGATCGAGAGCCGGGCATAGCTGTTTAGCTCCCTGGTTATCGAAACCCTGATTAATACCACCTCAACTGGACGTAGGCTTTTACCTTCATCATAAGGGGCCGAACCAGTATAAACCCTCGTGTTCCTTGTCCCACTTAACCCCTTCAAGCTTCCCAATTGCGATGGCTCCACGACTAAGTCCTAACCCGAGGACATCTGCCGTGACAATTCCACGACAGTTGGCGCCCACCGTGGGGCTGGCGCACGGTGGATTTGAGTTCTTGAAGGGCAGCTTCGAAGGACTCAAGGGATACGCGGTGGGCCGGATGACCAAGAGTCGTCGCGGCAAGCTCTACATCGACAATGCGGACTGGGGCCCCGACGCCGGCTCAGTGGAGCACGGGTACCGGGTCCCCTTCGGAGGAATTCATGTCTTCATCGGCAAGATTGGAGAGCCGGGCCCCGAGCCGGATCTCCGCGCCGGTCTTATCGAAATGGCTCAGCGCGCACGACCCGCCCGGGCCCGGCCTGCCTTAAAGCGTGCTTTTGTGGGATGCATCCACGGAGGGCCCTCTGATCCATCTGGGTCTGGGGATGAGGCGGCCGCTGGCTCTGACGGCGAGTCGGCCGCTGATGAGTCAAACTCATTGTACCAACTTCAAGATGGCAGGCTCATGAGTTATTCCGATGGCAGCAGTATTCCGGACCTTTTTGAGCCGCCAAGTCAGGTTGGAGTTTTTATGGCTGGTGCGCAGCCTGTTCAGAGCCCTGCTTCCGGATCGGAAAACCCGGTGCCTTCCCCGGCTCAGGTGCTGATGGATCTCACGGATAAGATGACGGCCCTGTTAACCGCCACGGTCGACCCGGCGGATCAAGTTCAGCATGATGCGGCGGTGGCACAGCTAAAATTGGATCTGATAAAAGCTAAAGAGGACCTGGCAGCGGAAGGGATCAGGCTGGCTACGGAGCGGGCGGCTCTCGATGCCCAGACCCAGCTGATTCAGGCGCAGTCTTTCCAACTCACGATGGATCAGAACGCGGCCAATGAGGTCATGAGAAGGAGGCATCAAAAGGCTCAATCTCGACTCCCGCCGGTCTACGATCCGCGCAACCTCTTCAACACGCCAGGTGCAGGGTCCAGTCACCCGCCAGGGGTCGTAGCACCCGGGTCTGGACCCCTTGTTCAGCCACGAGTGATGGGGCCTCCCCAGGGGCCCCCCGCCCCGCCTCAGTATGTGCCAATACCCCCGGGCCATTATAATAACCCGCTGGAGAACATGGTCGCCGTAGCGGCACGGCTGGCGGCTCTGCCCGTTGATGGCGACTCTCCGACGGCTATTGAGACCCGTCGGGTCAGAGAACTCCTCCAGACAGCGCTGGCGCAGCAAGAGGCGTACTCCTACAGCCGGGATAGGATCCATTCAACCCCTCGTCCAGGGCAGAGCCCGAGTTACAGCCGGCACATGGTCTCGGCGACCGGCTCAAGTAATGTCCGACGCCATGACCCGCCCCCTGGTCATGGCCCGGCTCATAATGGAGCCTTCTACGTAGTAGACCAAGCGCGCCAGGAGGTGGAGCAGGCGCCTCAAGGGATGGCTTACCAGGCCCCCCCGGCTTATCCGACGATGTCCGTTGATGCGGGTATCCCTACTAGAACCGGGGGTGTCCCGTGTTTGATGCCAGCTATCCGTAATGAACGCCTACCCAAGGGCTTCAAAGGACCTAGGAAGGTGCCTAACTATACAGCAGACTTACACCCGGCAGCCTGGATCGAGAGTTATGAGATGGCTATGGAATTGCTGGAAGTCAGCGAGGCAGCCATGGCCAAATATTTCACCATGATGTTAGATGGAACTGCCCGCACGTGGTTGAAAGGGTTACCGCCGAACTCCATCGGGTCTTGGGCTGAGCTGAAAGCCCGGTTCATTCAAAACTTCAAAGATACCTGCAGGCAATCTATGTCAATCGTGGATCTGACTAACTGTAAGCAGCAGGAGGGTGAATCCACGACCCATTGGGTTTGCCGGGTCAAAGAGATCATACATTCATCGGATAAGATGGATGCCGGCTCTGCAGTCTTAATGTTGGAACAAAACTGTCGCTTTGTGCCCCTAAAGATGAAACTCGGGCGGCTTAAGCGTGACTGTACTGATATGGGTACACTGATGGCAACTCTTGTCAAGTACGCCGATTCCGATGGTACCAAGGATCCCCCTTCAGATGACGAAAGGGCAGGGAAGGGAAAGAAGAACGGCAACGGCAAGGGTCCTCAGTTTAGCCCGAGGAACCAAGGAGGAGGCAAGCGCAAGGCCGATGGCAGCCTAGAGTTTGTAGCCAACACCAACTCTCAAAGTAATAACCAGCGACGCAAGGGGAGGCCCCCTCCCCGAGGCGGTGGGTCAGGACCTTCTCTGGAACAGCTGTTGAATGAACCTTGTCCGAGACACGGTTCTAGAGAGAAGCCAGCGACTCATCTGTGGAAGGATTGTGCTATCATGAAGGCCTTTAAAAACTACAATGGTCCGGGTGGCGGCTCAGGCGCCGGCGGCTTTCATGGCCCGGGCGGCGGGTCAAATTCTGGTCCTCAGAACGGTCAAGGGGGCTTTAATCAACAGTCTGGTCAGGGTCATCAACAGCAACAGGGGGGCTATCAAACCAACCCAAAGCAGCTTAGCGGTGGACAGTATCACGTGTTCACCACTAGTTTGTGCAAGCGAGACAAGAAGCTTCACAAGAGGGTTGTTAATGCTGTTGAGCCGGCGGTTCCACGCTACTTACGGTGGTCGGAGCAGCCCATAGTGTGGAGTAGGGAGGATCACCCTCCCCGGGTGGATAACCCGGGCCACCTGGCCTTAGTGGTGGCTCCTCAAGTGGGAGGCTATAAGTTCACAAAGGTACTCATGGACGGAGGCAGCAGCATCAACATCCTCTATTATGAGACTTTCCGACGTATGGGGCTAGTTGATAAGAACCTCAGCCAGTCAAATACTATCTTCCATGGTGTGGTACCCGGTAAATCGGCTTATCCAGTCGGCAAGATCTAACTGGAAGTGGCCTTCGGTGATGAGAACAACTACAGGGTGGAGAAGCTGACCTTTGAGGTGGTCAAGATAAGAAGTCCTTACCACGCCATATTTGGACGGCCGGCTTACGCCAAGTTCATGGCACGGCCGTGTTATGTGTACTTACAACTCAAGATGCCGGGTCACAACGGGACCATTACGGTTCACGGCAGCCGGAAAGTGGCTCTGGAGTGTGAGGAAGGTGACGCGGCTTATGCAGAGTCTGTTTGTGCCACAGAAGAGTTGAAATTTTATAAAGACAATGTTGACCCAACAGATATGACCTCTCTGAAAAAGCCAACCACGGAGAATGAACCAGCAATGAAGTTTAAATCGGCTGATGAGACTAAACTTGTTGATTTTGTTCCAGGTGACTCGTCTCAGCAGTTCAGCATCAGTGCAAATCTGGACCCGAAATAGGAAAGCGCGCTCATCGAGTTCATCCGTGAGAATAGGGACATCTTCGCGTGGAAACCTTCTGACATGCCAGGTGTACCTAGAGAACTCGCTGAGCACACTCTCAATGTCGATCCAAAATTTAAGCCGGTCCGACAGTTCCTTCGATGGTTTAACGAAGAGAGGCGGAAAGCTATTGGTGAAGAAGTGGCCCGGCTTTTGGCGTCCGGGTTCATTGTTGAGGTTTTTCACCCAGAGTGGTTGGCTAACCCGGTGCTTGTACTTAAGAAGAACGGCACCTGGCGGATGTGTGTGGACTACACGGACTTGAACAAGGCGTGTCCGGCTGATCCTTTTGCTCTCCCCCGTATTGATCAGATCATTGATGCTACTGCAGGTTGTGCACGCTTAAGTTTCTTGGATGCCTATTCCGGGTATCATCAGATTAAGATGGCAGTTAAGGACCAGGAGAAGACGGCGTTCATCACTCCCTTTGGAGCCTTCTGCTATGTCTCTATGCCCTTTGGGCTCAAGTGTGCGCAGGCGACTTACCAGCGTTGTGTACAGAATTGTCTCCATAAACAGATCGGGCGCAATGTTCACGCTTACGTGGACGATATTGTGGTTAAGTCCATCAAGGAGGAAACCTTGATAGATGACTTAAGGGAAACCTTCGATAATCTCCGGGTCTACAAGATGATGCTTAACCCGGCCAAATGTGTTTTTGGTGTTCCTGCGGGCAAGCTATTGGGCTTCTTAGTTTCTGACAGAGGAATTGAAGCTAACCCGGAGAAGATCAAAGCTATCACTTCTCTAGCTAAGCCGGCATGTATAAATGATGTTCAGCGTTTGGCAGGTCGCATCGCTGCTTTAAGCCGGTTCATAAGCCGCTTGGGTGAGAAGGCTATGCCCTTATATCAGTTGATGAAGAAAACGGATAACTTTGTCTGGAATGATGCAGCTAATACCGCCTTCGAGGATTTGAAAAAGCAACTGGCAGAGCCCCCCGTCCTTGCTGCTCCGGTTGATAAGGAGCCCTTGCTACTGTATGTGGCGGCAAACACACGAGCCGTCAGTGTGGCTATGGTGGTGGAGCGTAAGGAGACGGGTAAGGAGCATCCGGTTCAGCGGCCGGTTTATTATGTCAGTGAGGTGCTTATTGAGTCCAAGCAGCGATACCCGCACTGGCAGAAGCTTGTATATGGTGTGTTCATGGCGAGCCGGAAACTCAAGCATTATTTTCAGGGTCATCCCATCACTATGGTCAGTTCTGCCCCTCTTGGGGATATTATCCAGAACCGAGAGACTACAGGGAGAATTGCTAAGTGGGCTATTGAGCTTGGGCCTCATGGCCTCAAATATGCGCCACGCACTGCTGTTAAGTCTCAGGCTTTGGTGGATTTTATTAATGATTGGACAGAGTCGCAAGTGCCTGAGCAGAAGCCGGATAACACCTATTGGACTATTCACTTTGATGGGTCCAGGCAGCTGGAGGGCTCGGGGGCTGGTGTTGTATTGGCTTCCCCTAGGGGTGACAAGTTCCAGTATGTGCTACAATTGATGTTTCCTTGCACTAACAATGCGGCTGAATACGAGGCCTTACTCCACGGTCTTCGGGTGGCTAAGGAGATGAGCTTAAGCCGGGTACGGTGCTTTGGGGACTCAGATTTGGTGGTTCAACAAGTATCAGGCACTTGGGATTCTAAGGATCCCCTCATGGCGGCTTATCGCCGCGAGGTTGATGCCATTGCTGGGCACTTTCAGGGATATCAAGTGGAGCACATTGATCGCAGGAAGAACGAGGCGGCTGATGCTTTAAGCCGGCTCGGCTCTCAGCGAAAGCCGGTGCCGCCTAACACTTTCCTGGGTGTCCTATATAACCCTTTGGTTAAGTTGCCTACAGAGGAGGACTTGGCTATCCCCGACCCGGAGGCACGACTGGTGGCGGCTCTTCATGTCATACCAGACTGGACAATGCCGTACTTGGTTTATATAACCCGGGGAGAGTTGCCTGAGGATGAAACTTTGGCCAGGCAAATAATCCGGCGGGCTAAGTCAATGATTGTTATCAACGGCGAGTTGCATCATCGCAGTGTTTCAGGGGTATTTCAGCGTTGTATTTCCCCTGAGGAAGGACAAGAGATCTTGCGCGAGATCCATGAAGGGGATTGCGGCCATCATGCCGGCTCAAAATCCCTTGTGGCCAAGGCATTCCGTCATGGTTTTTATTGGTTGACGGCTCACGCTGATGCGGAGGACTTGGTCAGTAAGTGTGATGGTTGTCAGAGGTTCTCCCGACGGGCTCATGTGCCGGCTCAGGAATTGAGGATGATCCCGATCACTTGGCCCTTTGCGGTCTGGGGGCTTGATATGGTTGGGCCTTTTAAACGGTCCAAGGATAAGAAGACCCACCTCTTGGTGGCAGTGGACAAATTCACGAAGTGGGTGGAAGCTGAGCCAGTTAGCAAGTGTGATGCAGCCACGGCGGTTCAATTTATGAAAAAGGTGATCTTCCGCTTCGGCTTTCCGCACAGCATCATAACAGACAATGGCACTAATCTGTCCAAAGGCGCTATGGAGGAGTTTTGTCAACGAGAGCATATCCGGCTTGATGTTTCTTCAGTGGCTCATCCCCAGTCCAATGGTCAAGCTGAGAGAGCTAACCAGGAGATTCTGAAGGGCATCAAACCCCGGCTTTTGGTCCCTTTGCAACGGACGCCGGGTTGTTGGGTGGAGGAGTTGCCCTCCGTCTTATGGAGCATCAACACTACTCCTAACAGGTCTACTGGCTTCACGCCTTTCTTCATGGTTTATGGGGCAGAAGCGGTCCTCCCTAGCGACATCCGTCACGATTCACCTCGTGTGGCGGCTTATGTTGAGACGGACAATGAACAGGCGCGCCAAGTTGCTCTGGACTTGTTGGATGAACAGCGTGATGTGGCAGCAGCCCGTTCAGCGATTTACCAACAAGACCTGCGCCGTTATCATAGCCGCCGGGTCAAAACCCGGGTCTTCCAGGAAGGCGACCTTGTGCTCCGGCTCATCCAGGATCAAACAGATGCACACAAATTATCCCCACCTTGGGAAGGGCCCTTTGTGGTCAGTAAGAACTTGCACAATGGGTCATATTACCTCATTGATGTTCGGGAGCGTAAATATTCGCGTAAATCTGAGGAGGAGACCCGTCGGCCGTGGAATATCGCTCAGCTTCGGCCTTATTACACTTGAGCTACCGGCTCTTGTGGTGTACATATTTATCTCAGACATATGTATATTATGATAAGCAATAAAGCAGGACCTCTGTCCTTTTTTCTCCTCCAAATATACGTGTCATACTAATTTGAAAGGGGATCCGGCTTATGATTGCATTTGAGTCTAGCCGTAAGCGGTAAGATCACTTGGGGGCTTCCTATTCAAACATGGGTCGTATTCGAACCAAAGAGAACATAGTTGTCGATACCCATTTGATTGGCAAAGTGCCGAGCTCATTGGGAGGTTGCCTTTGGTCATATTTGAATCATAGTGTAACCCCTCTGAGAACCGACGTGGATCGTATTCGAATCAGCGTCGTTAAACAATTTTCAGAATCACTTGGGGGCTTCCTGTTCAAACATGGGTCGTATTCGAACCCAAGAGAACATAGCTGTCGGTACCCTCTTGATTGGCATCGCCGCACCCATTGGGGGCTATATGATCATATCCGAATCTTGGCTTAAACCCCTTTCGGGCCGGGTCTCTGGTCGTATTCGAACTGGAAGCCCCTAAGTTCCGATTTATCGCAAAGTCTACTCTGATTATGACAACGTGTGCATGGCCGGGTTTCACTTGCCGGCTTAATTTTGGTGTATCTTCTTAGTTGAGCATCATGGATGTCATCAAGTCAAGTAAATTCGAGTTAAGATACCAACCATGCTACCCGGGTTATTTAACCCGGAAGTATGCTTACAGGCTGTTGAGTGTGTTATCACGACTGTGTTCAGAATATAGTTAAGGACCAGTCTTTTTGGTTTGTATTCCAGGTTATCCATCTCAAACACCTGATTCTCAGGGCGGTAAGCCGCCTTGCGACTTGTGATTTGCCTTTCTATGCAGATACTTAAAGGCACTTCTTAAGGTTGAGAAGGACACAGGGATAATTACGACCCGGAGGAACACAAAGGATAATTTCAAAAGTTTCCAGCATTCATTACGTGCACGATGGCACGGCAGAGATAAAATGTTGCACCTAGTCTATTACAAAATTCCTCAAGTCTCAAGGTTGGAGCGTTGTTCGGTGAACCGCCAGCCGCTTTACGATGCCTGCTGGGTTGAAGTCCCCGGCTCGTCTTCTGCTCCGGTTGATCCCAAGGCCTCGAAGGTTGACGACTTCCAGTCGATGCCGCTGAGAGCTTCGAACTGGGCTTCTTCGTCAATTAACCCGGCCGGGTCAATCTCGGGGGCGAAGATGTGCTGACGAGCCGGAGGAATCAGACTAAGAGCTTCATAGCGAGGGGTTGGAATCCTCTGATTCTCCGCGTTGTACCCCGGCTGATACTTGGTTAAGTCGGTGTCGTTCCCGATGATGGTGGCCACCGGGCGTACAGCCTTAACACATGCCGCGAAGTCCTTCTGGTCGAAGGTGGAGCCGTCTTCCTTCAAGCTCGGGTAACCCAGTGCGATGTCTGCCGGGTCTAGCTCCGGCAGGAATGCTTTGGCCCGGCTCAGCGCGGCAATTGCTCCGGATCTTGCGGAGGCTCGGCGTAGCTCCTGGATCCGCTGTGGCAGAACAGCGAGCCGGCGCAGGACTTCGGCCAGATGGGTTGGCACCTCGTTGGATAGGGCCACCACAGCTAAAGCGCGCTGTGACCCGGTGTAGAGTTGTTCCACCAGGGTGTACACGGCTTTTAGCTTGGTGACCACGCTCTGGTTCAAATTGGCGCTTCTGGAACCTGTTTAACAACATCAGATGACCCGGTGACAAGGATGAATCAGGAGATGTAAACATTCTAACATGAATGAAAGCCGGTGAGGCGACTTACCGAAGATGGCAGCTACCATTTGGGATACTTGGCGCTTTAGGCTGGAGAGTTCGGCGGTTTTTTCAGAGAGTGCCTTCTCCGCCTGTTCCGCCCGGGTTACCAGTGCGGCTTTCTCTTCAGCCCAGGCCTTCCGCTCAGCATCGAATTCAGTCTTCAATTTCTCCTGAGCGGCGATGCTGGAGACAAACTTGGCATTCGCCTTCCGGGTCTCCATCTCTTGAGTTTTTAACCGGCTCTTGAGACCCGCAAGGTCCGACTCAAATTTCTTGCCAGTAGCCTGCATATATTTCCGGGTTATTAAACAGTCATTATATAAGTCCCAAGCACTTTCCAAGCAAAGACACTTGGCACTTGGGGGCTAATGCATATTGAACGTGTCTATCTACGTACTGCTAGTTCAATTAAGTAAGCCGGACTCTAAGTCTACAACATATGCCGAGTATAAGTTATAGACTTGGGGGCTAGCATGGCAAGGATCACTATGCGGAAAGTAAGAAGACAGCAGAAGGTTACCTCAGATTTTTGTTGGATCTGATTGACCATGGCGATCTCCGCGTCCCGGCTCTTGTGAACCTGGCTGATGTAGCCAGAAACGAGCTCTCCAATGCTCAAATCGGTGTAGCCCGAGAGATCCAGATTCACCCGGTGGGGTTGCAGCAGCTCCCCCTTCGCGGAGCATTGGGCCAGTGCGGTCGGCCTCCCCGGCTCAACATACTCCGTCCGGGTAATTACCACGTCCGGGTCGTTAGCCGGTGGGGTTGAGCTGGAGGCCTCCGGATTAGCTGATGCTTCGGTCGTTGTCTTGGTGGTCGGGACAGGGGCTTCAGGCGTCGTATCCATGGGAGTGGTGGCCTCGGAGGCGGCTGGCGGATCTTGAGCCGTCGTCTCCGGCTCAGGCAAGTCCGGCACTCCGGCTGACCTGGTCTTCTTTGCTCTTTTGGTGAGCTTTGCCTGGGCACTGAAAAGACAGAAGTGTTAGGCATACAAAAAGTAAATACAGACAGGTAATGTAAGGTGATTGTTATTACCCGGGTGCAGTTTTGAAGGCCGGCAGACTTGACTGCATGGAGTCACCCGAAGAAGGGGAGGTCTCCTGGTAATTGGAGTCAGAAGAATTAAGCGGTTGACGGATAACACCCGCCAACGGATGAAAAAGGTACAAGTGAGAAAAGACCTCGGTGCGACGTTTCCTTGTCGCGTCGGGTAACCCGGCGGAGAGGTCGGTGTCCTTGCGGGCCCGGGTGAGACGCCGGCTTTCGTGAACCTGCTGCTTCAAAAGAAATTGAGGGTCTTGATGAGCTAATGGATGAGAAAAGCTTACTTTCCGGGTTACCCTTCGGACTTTCAGCTGTGGCAAAGGCTCCGAGTCGGAGGGGAGTAATGTTACCTCTTCAATCACCGGGTTACTAGCGCCGGTGTCATCCTGTCAATAAGCAAAATGATGGTAAAGTGGACAGCAGCAAACAATAAATATGGCAAGAGTTTAAAGGTTTAAGGGTTACCTCTGACTCGGAGCTATCGCTTAATTGCAGCAGCTCCGAAGCAGTGGGTCTGTTTCCCTTTTTGCGAGGGGCGGCTCTCTTGGCGGCTTTCTTCGCCTTCCTGGCCTTCTTGGCCGCCTCATGGTCATACTTGACCCGCCAGAATTTATCATCAGCCTGAGAAATATAGTAATGAGTTCTTAGTAAGATGACAGGTAAAAAAATGGAAAGGTTAAAGACAGTGGCTTACCGCTGGGGCTGGATTGGTCTTGCAGAATGGGGCTAACCCAGTTTTTCCACAGTCTGCCAGGCTCTCGTTTAATAGAGCCTTGGTCTCTTCTTCGGCAACGTCTTCTGGAAGGTCGTTGCGACTGTGCCTCTGCAGGTCATCCTTTCGCCCGGTGTACTCACACATTAAGCCGGGGCGGCGGCTCAATGGGATCACCCGCCATGAGATCCAGACCCGGACCAGGTCTATTCCGTTCAGACCGTTGCCTAGCAGGGCCTTGATCCTGTTGATTGTTGGAAGCAGAGGCTGGCGTTCCGCGGCAGTCAGCTTGTCGGATAGCGGATGAGTCGGCTCCAGGCGCGTTGGGCGAAAGCAGGGCAGCGGGCTCTCATCAGCCGGGGACGTGTCTTGGCAGTAGAACCAAGTCATGTTCCAGTCCTTGGGGTGACTTGGCGGTTCTGCGTAAGGAAATAGACAGTCCCTGCGCCGTTGGATGGAGATGCCGCCTAACTCTAGACTTGGACCGTTTGCGCACTCGGTTTGGCGGTTCAAATAAAACAGCTCTCTGAAGAGCAGCAGACTCGGCTCTTCTCCAAGATATACTTCACAAAAAACTTGGAAGTTGCAGATGTTGGATATGGAATTGGGTCCTATATCCTGAGGCCGAAGGTCAAAGAAGTTGAGCACGTCCCGGAAGAATTTTGAGCCGGGCGGTGCGAAGCCCCGGCTCATATGGTCTGCAAAGATCACTACCTCCCCGTCCCTCGGCTGAGGTCTCTCTTCGGACGGGTCAGGGGCACGGTAGGACATCACTTCCTTCCTGGGCAGATATCCGGACTTAATGAAGTTGGCCAGGGTCTCATCAGTGACGTTGGATCTCATCCAGTTGCAAGTGATGGGAGCTTTGGGAGGCATGGTGACGGTTGGTGATCTATGATAAAGAGGAAAGTGTCCGGGTTAATTATAAGCCGGATTTTATCATTCAAACTACAATGACGGCTTATGAAGGGGACTAATGGTATGTATTGATATGGTGGGTTATCTAAGCCGTCGGGGCATTCAGGATGAGTTGGTCATCTACGGCTTATTGCGGTTAAGTCGGAAGATACTACAGAGCATGGTTCTCTTTAAACCGGAAAGTTCTACGGTGCGTGTTTTCTTTAAGTCGGAAATATAAGCCGCCAAGATTCAAGGGCTGCAGTTTTTACTAAGTGTGGTAAAACAGATTTCATATATTACAGTAACTTTTTCGGATCAAAATGGTCGGGCAAGATGAAAATTTTCTAGACCTAAAGAAACAGAAACAGGAGAAGTTCTTAAGGTGGAACATGGTCTTTAAGCAGTAAAAAGAGGATTTTTGCAGATGGAATGGATCTCGAACATTTACCGCAAAGGTTCTACGAAGAGTTAAGATCAACGGGGGCAGTGACTACAGGGGTTACTGAAACTTGCGGCAATGGTGAAGAACGCGAAGAACACAAGATGAACCCTACCACAGATTTGTTCTAGCAAGGCAGGGAAGACTCACCGGAGTTGAGGAAGAGCGAAGGTCGCCGCCGTTATCTGGTCCGGGTCAGGGTGATGCAGCGGCCGGGTCGATGAAGATCAGGGGCGCGACGGCAGCGGCGGCGGCAGAAGCTCGGGCAGAGGAACGACAGCGCGAGGAAGAAGAAGGAGAGTGTGAGAAGAGAGTGCCGGGCCGGCCTATTTATAAGGTAAGTCATAAGTGGGCGCGAGATTCAAGGAGACCACGGCGTGGTTATCTCCCCCTCACGGCGCCTCGATTTTCGCAAAGACAGTAAAAGCAGAGATCCGTTGCGGATCTGGCGGAGTAAAAACCGGACTTAATGGAGGATGACGTCACGGCGGATTATCCGGAGTCCGGAGAATGATGTCACTCCGGGTTATGGCCTTCACACGAACGGTAAGCCGGAGATTTTTTCTGTTGGCAGAGTTGAAGATTGACACGAGCCGGCTCAAGTCAATCTGGGGCCTAATGTTGAGGATATAGAACTTGGAGTCACCCGCCAATTATTCACTTTGCCATCCTTCTTATCCGCCAATTATTTGGGGTAGTTCCGCTTCCAGTGATTAATCCCTTGCAGTAGAAGCACTCAGTTTCAGGCTTAAGTCTAGCTTTAGGTTTCTTCACGGGAGTGACAACGTGCTTGTCATTTTTCTTGAAGTTCCCTTTCTATCACTTTGCCCTTTTCTTGAAACTAGTGGTCTTGTTAACCATCAACACTTGATGCTCTTTCTTGATTTCTACCTTCGCTGATTTCAGCATCGCGAAGAGCTCGGGAATTACTTTCGTCATCCCTTGCATATTATAGTTCATCACGAAGTTCTAGTAACTTGGTGATAGTGACTAGAGAACTTTGTCAATTACTATCTTATCTGGAAGATTAACTCCCACTTGATTCAAGCAATTGTCGTACCTAGACAATCTTAGCACATGCTCACTGGTTGAGCTATTCTTCTCCATCTTGTAGGCAAAGTACTGTCAGAGGTCTCATACCTCTTGACACGGGAATGAGTATGAAATACCAATTTCAACTCTTGGAACATCTTATATGCTCTGTGGCGTTCAAAACATTTTTGAAGTCCTAGTTCTAAGCCTTAAAGCATGGTGCACTAAATTATCAAGTAGTCATCATACCGAGCTTTGTCAAACGTTCATAACATCTGCATCTGCTCATGCAATAGGTCTGTCACCTAGCGGTGCATCAAGGACATAATTCTTCTGTGCAACAATGAGGATAATCCTCAGATCACGGACCAAGTCCGCATCATTGCTACTAGTATCTTTCAACTTAGTTTTCTCTAGGAACATATCATAAATAAAACGGGGAAGCTATTTGCGAGCTATTGATCTACAACATAGATATGCAAATACTATCAGGACTAAGTTCATGATAAATTTAAGTTCAATTAATCATATTACTTAAGAACTCCCACTTAGATAGACATCCCTTGAGTCATCTAAATGGTCACGTGATCCATATCAACTAAACCGTGTCCAATCATCACATGAGATGGAGTAGTTTTCAATGGTGAACATCACTATGTTGATCATATCTACTATATGATTCACGTTCGACCTTTCGGTCTCCAGTGTTCCGAGGCCATATCTGCATATGCTAGGCTCGTCAAGTTTAACCTGAGTATTCTGCATGTGCAAAACTGGCTTGCACCCGTTGTATGTGAACGTAGAGCTTATCACACCTGATCATCACGTGGTGTCTCAGCACGAAGAACTGCCGCAATGGTGCATACTCAGGGAGAACACTTATACCTTGAAATTTTAGTAAGAAATCATCTTATAAAGCTACCACCGAACCAAGCAAAATAAGATGTATAAAAGATAAACATCACATGCAAGCAAAATATGTGACATGATATGGCCATCATCATCTTGTGCCTTTGATCTCCATCTCCAAAATACCATCATGATTTTTATTTTCACTGGCATGACACCATGATCTATATCATCTAGATCTCTATCAACGTGTCATCATATGGTCATCTCGCCAACTGTTGCTTTTGCAACTATTGCTATCGCATAGCGATAAAGTAAAGAAATTACATGACACTTGCATCTTATGCAATAAAGAGACAACCATAAGGCTCCTGCCAGTTGCCGATAATTTCAAAAACATAATTATCTCATACAACAATTTATATCTCATCATGTCTTGTCCATATCATATCACAACATGCCCTGCAAAAACAAGTTAGACATCCTCTACTTTGTTGTTGCAAGTTTTACGTGGCTGCTACGGGTTGAGCAAGAACTGTTCTTACCTACGCATCAAAACCACAACGATTTTTCGTCAAGTATGTGCTATTTTAACCTTCGACAAGGACCGGGCATAGCCACACTCGATTCAACTAAAATTGGAGAAACTGACACCCGCCAGCCAGCTGTGTGCGAAGCACGTCGGTAAAACCAGTCTCGCGTAAGCGTACGTGTAATGTCGGTCTGGGCCGCTTCATCCAACAACTCACTTGTGTTCTACTCGTGCATATAACATCTACGCATAAACCTGGCTCTGATACTACTGTTGGGGAACGTAGTAATTTCAAAAATTTCCTACGCACACGCAAGATCATGGTGATGCATAGCAACGAGAGGCTAAAGTGTAGTCCACGTACCCTCATAGACCGTAAGAGGAAGCGTTATGACAACGCGGTTGATGTAGTCATACGTCTTCACGATCGACCGATCCCAGCACCGAAAATATGGCACCTCCGCGATCTGCACACGTTCGGCTCAGTGATGTCCCACGAACTCACGATCCAGCAGAGTGTCGAGGGAGAGCTTCGTCAGCACGACGGCGTGATGACGGTGATGATGAAGTTACCCGCGCAGGGCTTCGTCTAAGCACTATGACGACATGACCGAGGTGTGTAACTGTGGAGGGGGGCATCGCACACGGCTAAGAGATTAATGATCAACTTGTGTGTCTATGGGGTGCCCCCTGGCCACGTATATAAAGGACGGAGGGAGGAGGAGGCCTGCCCTCATAGGGCACGCCCAAAGTGTGGAGTCCTACTAGGACTCCCTAGTCCTAGTAGGATTCCACCTCCCACATGGAATAGAAAAAGGGAAGGGAGAAGGAGAAGGAAGGAAGGGGGCGCCCCCTTTCCCTATCCAATTCGGACCAGTCCATGGGGAAGGGGTGCGGCCACCCTTGAGGCCTTTCTCTCCTTTCCCGTATGGCCCATTAAGGCCCAATACAAATTCCCGTAACTCTCTGGTACTCCGAAAAATACCCGAATCACTCGGAACCTTTCCGATGTCTGAATATAGCCTTCCAATATATCGATCTTTACGTCTCGACCATTTCGAGACTCCTCGTCATGTCCCCGATCTCATCCTGGACTCCGAACAAACTTCGGTCCTCTAATCACATAACTCATAATACAAATCGTCACAGAACGTTAAGCGTGCGGACCCTACGGGTTCGAGAACTATGTAGACATGAATGAGACTCATCTCCGGTCAATAACCAATAGTGGAACCTGGATGCTCATATTGGTTCCTACATATTCTACGAAGATCTTTATCGGTTAAACCACATAACAACATACGTTGTTCCCTTTGTCATCGGCATGTTACTTGCCCGAGATTCGATCGTCGGTATCTCAATACCTAGTTCAATCTCGTTGCCGGCATGTCTCTTTTCTCGTTCCGTAATGCATCATCCCACAACTAACTCATTAGTCACATTGCTTGCAAGACTTATAGTGATGTGCATTACCGAGAGGGCCCAGAGATACCTCTCTGACAATCGGAATGACAAATCCTAATCTCGATCTATGCCAACTCAACAAGTACCATCGGAGACACCTGTAGAGCACCTTTATAATTACCCAGTTACGTTGTGACGTTTGGTAGCACACAAAGTGTTCCTCCGATATTCAGGAGTTGCATAATCTCATAGTCTGAGGAACATGTATAAGTCATGAAGAAAGCAGTAGCAATGAAACTGTAACGATCATAATGCTAAGCTAACAAATGGGTCTTGTCCATTACATCATTCTCCTAATGATGTGATCCCATTCATCAAATGACAATACATGTCTATGGTTAGGAAACATAACCATCTTTGATAAATGAGCTAGTCAAGTAGAGGCATACTAGGGACACTTTGTTTTGTCTATGTATTCACACATGTACTAAGTTTCCGGTTAATACAATTCTAGCATGAATAATAAACATTTATCATGAAATAAGGAAATAAATAATAACTTTATTATTGCCTCTAGGGCATATTTACTTCACTAAGCATTCACCGAAGGACACAAATTTGATTTTCAACCAATTTATATGCACTGGAGCATGTGCATGTAGTTCAAATTTGAATTATGCACATAAAAAGCCTGGAAAACCCAGTTAATGTATAAAAATGTCCAAACGAACCCCAAAAATTCCAAAATTAAACACAACACTCCTGTTGTTCTATGTTGACACGGGAATTTTTTTGAAAGCAATAAGAGGCAACGAATATCGTTTCGTTCCCAAAGGTGGCACGTTCCCTACCGAAACCATCACGCTTGTTGTGAGAAGCTCTGGTTTGTGAGAAGCTTATACCCAAACCTGCCCCAAATGGGACATTTTTTACCATATCATGTTGATGCCGCTCCATGATAGCATGCCAAGTTTCATGAATTTGAGACGAGTTTTGGATTTACTAGAATTTAAAAACCAGGTATCTCAATGTTTGCGGCCGAGTGACGGTGGCAGGGTGTTTGAAATTCATTCCCATTTCTTGCATGGGACCTAAGCATGCAACCAAGGACACATATTTGATTTTTCAACCCGTTTATATGCACTAGAGAATATGCATGTAGTTTAGATTTGAATTATGCACATAAAATGCCTGGAAAACCCAGTTAATGTATAAAACTGTCCAAACGAACCCTGAAAAATTCCAAAATTAAACACAACACTCATGTTGTTCTATGTTGACACTAGAAATTTTTTGATAGCAATAAGAGGCAACGGATATCGTTTCGTCCCCAAAGGGGGCATGTTCCCTACCGAAATCATCATGCTTGTTGTGAGAAGCTCTGATTTGTGAGAAGCTTATATCCAAACCTGCCCCAAATGGGACAAAAAATTTACCACGGCATGTTGATGCCGCTCCATGATAGCATGCCAAGTTTCATGAATTCCAGACGAGTTTTGGATTTACTAGAATTTAAAAACCAAGTTTCTCAATGTTTGCAGCCGAGTGACGGTGGCAGCGTGTTTGAAATTCATTCCCATTTCTTCCATGGGACCTAAGCATGCAACCAAGAACACAGATTTGTTTTTTCAACCCGTTTATATGCAATGGAGCATGTGCATGTGGTTCAAATTTGAATTATGCACCTGAAATGCCTACAAAACCAAGTTAATGTATAAAATGTCCAAACGAACCCCGAATAATTCCATTTTTTACGGCAAACCTATAGTTGCATGTTCACTGCAGATAAAAGTTCTAGCAATTCAAACACCATCCTTTGCAGCTGTGACCCCATTACGTAATTCAAATAAAGATGAAAAATCAAGTAGATCACACACAGTTTATTATCACCAACCGTGTGAGATGCAGCACAAAATATCTTGGAGCACTGTCGGTGTATAGTATGCCTATGGCTTACGCGAGAAGGTGCGTTGGCTACAGTCCACAGCCGGCGTGACAAGCACACTAGCTCACTCCCCAAATATCATTTCACTGTTCAATCATCGTCGGTGAAAGATGGGTACGTGGACCCGCATCGTGAGGGCAACTTCAGCAGCCCACTCCGGCGAGAGCGCGGCCGTAGCCGCCAGGCGCGTGCTAACAAGCTTTGTGAGGGCGACCGCAATCTGCGTCTGGGCGGCCAAGGCAGCCCAAACGGCCGTTGTTGCTTCTCAGGCGGCGGCAGTAGCATCTGCCTCGGGGATAGCAACTGGCGAGAGCGGCATAGCGGCTGTCGATTCCGGAGCGGCGGCCTTAGCCATGATGGAGGCCACCCACCACCATGTCAACACCGTCCAGGCCCAGCTCGTGGCAGTCACCGCACAAATCGAAGAAAGCTTCTCCGACAACGGTCGGCAACCCACGGCCGAAGAGTTGGAATTCGCCGAGAGAGTTCGAGCAGCCATCCGTTCCTGCGCGGCATACCTTGCCATGATGGAGCCCGCCAAAGCCCAGATCATGGCCGCCCACACCCACCTCGTGGCGGCCTATTCCAAAGATATGGCAGAAGTGGATGGCGAGATGCTTGTCAAGTATGGTGCAATTGATGCCATGGAGCCCCTTCCCCAGGAGACCGTCGGGCGTGAGCCGGACATGGAGGCGGCGGCGGAGATCGACGAGCACCAGCCATAGTAGTACTCTTTCTTTTGTTTAATTAAGAGCGCCGGTCTTTAGTTTGTTAGAGTAATGTTTAGGTCAGCTAGCTCTGTTTAATTGCTGAACATGCTCGATTAAGAAGTGTGGGTGTGCTGTAGTCTCCTTTGTGTACCCAAATTATGCAATGACGTGGATAACCACTGTAACCAGGGAAATTTGAACCAAAATTTTTGACGTTCAAACTCATCACACACGGATTAAGCTATCTGAATCGTTTGTGATGTTCACATATCGTACACAGTTCTGAATAAGGGACCGTGTCCGATGACACTTTGCGCGCTAGTTTTTTCACTGAAGCGATTCCAAATCTTTGGCTTCCGCGGAAATATCTACCTCCCCGCCCCTCCCCCTTACCAAAAGCCACATTTCCCCGGTTTCCGCCTTCCTTTCCAAGTTGAAACCTTCACTCCTTGCTTGCAGCGCCGCCTCCTCGCCGGCGACCCTACTTCACGCTGCTCGGCCTCGCCTATACAGGCAGGTAATCCACACCCGACCCCCATCCTCCTCCGCCTTCCACATCCCACATGCCCCGACCACCGGCGCGAGCGCGACACCTTCCACCCAAATCATCGACCCCTCCACCAAATAAGCGCCACCCTGATACGTCTCCAACGTATCTACTTTTCCAAACACTTTTGCCCTTGTTTCGGACTCTAACTTGCATGATTTGAATGGAACTAACCCGGACTGACACTGTTTTCAGCAGAATTGCCATGGTGTTATTTTTGTGTAGAAATAAAAGTTCTCGGAATGACCTGAAAATCAACGGAGATTATTTTTGGAATTAATAAAAAATACTGGCGAAAGAATCAAGGCCAGGGGCCCACACCCTGTCCACGAGGGTGGGGGCGCGCCCCCTGCCTCGTGGGCCCCCTGGTGCTCCACCGACCTCAACTCCAACTCTATATATTCGTGTTCGGGGAGAAAAAATCAGATAGAAGGATTCATCGCGTTTTACGATACGGAGCTGCCGCCAAGCCCTAATCTCTCTCGGGAGGGCTGATCTGGAGTCCGTTCGGGGCTCCGAAGAGGGGAATCCGTCGCCATCGTCGTCATCAACCTTCCTCCATCACCAATTTCATGATGCTCACCGCCGTGCGTGAGTAATTCCATCGTAGGCTTGCTGGACGGTGATGGCTTGGATGAGATTTATCATGTAATCAAGTTAGTTTTGTTAGGGTTTGATCCCTAGTATCCACTATGTTCTGAGATTGATGTTGCTATGACTTTGCTATGCTTAATGCTTGTCACTATGGCCCGAGTGCCATGATTTCAGATCTACACCTATTATGTTTTCATGAATATATGTGAGTTCTTGATCCTATCTTGCAAGTCATTAGTCACCTACTATGTGTTATGATCCGGCAACCCCGAAGTGACAATAATCGGGACCACTCCCGGTGATGACCGTAGTTTGAGGAGTTCATGTATTCACTATGTGTTAATGCTTTGGTCCGGTACTCTATTAAGAGGAGGCCTTAATATCCCTTAGTTTCCAATAGGACCCCGCTGCCATGGGAGGGTAGGACAAAAGATGTCATGCAAGTTCTTTTCCATAAGCATGTATGACTATATTCGGAATACATGCCTACATTACATTGATGAATTGGAGCTACTTTTGTGTCACCCTATGTTATAACTGTTGCATGAATAATCGCATCCGACATAATTCTCCATCACCGATCAAATGCCTACGAGCTTTTCACATATTGTTCTTTGCTTAGTTACTTTACCGTTGCCACTGTTACAATCACTACAAAACTATCACTGTTACTTTGGCCACCATTACCGTTACTTCCATACTACTTTGCTAGTAAATACTTTGCTGCAGATATTAAGTTATCTAGGTGTGGTTGAATTGACAACTCAACTGCTAATACTTGAGAATATTCTTTGGCTCCCCTTGTGTCGAATCAATAAATTTGGGTTGAATACTCTACCCTCGAAAATGGTTGCGATCCCCTATACTTGTGGGTTATCAAGACTATTTTCTGGCGCCGTTGCCGAGGAGCATAGCTCTATTCTTTGAGTCACTTGGGATTTATATCTACTGGTCACTATGAGGAACTTGAAAGAAGAAAGAACTAAGATTTTTCCCTCAACTACGAGGGGAGGTAAGGAACTGCCATCTAGCTCTGCACTTGATTCACCTTCTGTTTTGAGTAAACTTGCGACACCTAAACCTGCTTCTGCTATTAATTCTGATATGTCGCATGTTATTGATGATGCCACTTCTGCTATGCATGATACTTATGATGAAACTACTTCTATGCTTGATACTATCGTGCCACTTGGTGAATTTCTTGATGAACAACTTGCTAGGGCTAGAGAGAATGAAATTATTGAAACTGATAATATTGATGAAAGTGATGATGAAGATTCTTCCCCGATATGAATTACCTGTTGTGCCTGAGGGTTATGTTATGGATGAAGAAACTGCTAGAGACTTTCTTGCTTGCAATGATAGGAATGATCTTAAGAAATTGTTAACTAAGCTAAAAGAAAAATCTCTGAATGCTAGAATGAAATATGATCCTGCTTATGCTACTTCACCTATCTTTGTTACTGATAAAGATTATGATTTCTCTGTTGATCCTGATATAATTACTTTGGTTGAATCTGATCCTTTCTATGGCTATGAATCTGAAACTGTTGTGGCACATCTTACTAAATTAAATGATATAGCTACCATGTTCACTAATGATGAGAAAACTCGCTACTATTATATCCTTAAATTATTTCCGTTCTCATTAAAGGGTGATGCTAAGATATGGTTTAATTCTCTTGATCCTGGTTGTGTGTGTAGTCCCCAGGATATGATTTATTACTTCTCTGCTAAATATTTCCCTGCTCATAAGAAACAAGCTGCTTTAAGGGAAATATATAATTTTGTGCAAATTGAAGAAGAGAGTCTCCCACAAGCTTGGGGGAGGCTTCTCCAATTACTTAATGCTTTGCCTGATCATCCTCTCCAGAAAAATGAAATACTTGATATCTTTTATAATGGACTAATCGATGCTTCCAGAGACCACCTGGATAGTTGTGCTGGTTGTGTTTTCAGGGAAAGAATTGTTGATCAAGCTGAAATTCTATTGAATAATATGTTGACCAATGAAATAATTGGACACTTCCTGAACCAACTCCTAAGCCAACTCCGAAGAAAAGGGGTATTCTATTTCTCAGTCCTGAAGATATGCAAGAGGCGAAGAAATCTATAAAAGAAAAAGGTATAAAAGCTGAAGATGTTACGAATTTACCTCCTATTGAAGAAATACATGGTCTTAATTCATCACCTATTGAAGAAACACACGGTCTTGATAACCCGACACAGGTAGTAAAGGTAAACTCTCTCTATAGATATGATAGAGCTGAAATCCCTCCTGCTAAGTTTGCTAGCCAATGTTTGGATGAATTTGATAACTTTATGGTTAAGCAAGAAGATTTTAATGCTTATTTTGGTAGACAACAGAAACGCAATGCTTATATGATTGAACACTTGGGTGATTATATGTCTAGAGTTAAAGGTGAACTTAAACTCATTAGTAAACATGCTTCTATGGTTACCACTCAAGTAGAACAAGTACTTAAAGCTCAGAATGATTTGCTCAATGAATTGAATAGTAAGAATAATGACTTTGCTGTTAGAGTTGCAACTAGAGGGGGTAAAGTGACTCGGGAACCTTTGTTCCTGAAGGTCACCCTAAGAGAATTGAGCAGGATTCTCATAGAACTAATGTAGATGCACCTAGTCCTTCTAAAAAAGAAGAAAAAGAAAAATGATAGGACTTTGCATGCTTCTAGTGAACCTGTTGTAGACACACCTGAGAATCCTAATGATATTTCTATCTCTGATGCTGAAACACAATCTGGTGATGAACATGAACCTAGTGATGATGTTAATGATGATGTTCATGTTGATGCTCAACCTAGCAATAATAATGATGTAGAAATTGAACCTGCAGTTGATCTTGATAACCCACAATCCAAGAATCAACGTTATGATAAGAGAGACTTTGTTGCTAGGAAGCACGGTAAAGAAAGAGAACCATGGGTTCAGAAACCCATGCCTTTTCCTCCCAAACCATCCAAGAAAAAGGATGATGAGTATTTTGAGCGCTTTGCTGAAATGATTAGACCTATCTTCTTGCGTATGCGTTTTACTGATATGCTTAAAATGAATCCTTATGCTAAGTATATGAAAGATATTGTTACAAATAAAAGAAAGATACCGGAAGCTGAAATTTCCACCATGCTTGCTAATTATACTTTTAAGGGTGGAATACCTAAGAAACTAGGAGATCCAGGAGTACCAACTATACAATGCTCCATTAAAAGAAACTATGTTAGAACTGCTTTATGTGATCTTGGAGCCGGTGTTAGTGTTATGCCTCTCTCTTTATATTGTAGACTTGATTTGAATAAGTTGACACCTACTGAAATATCTTTGCAAATGGCCGATAAATCAACTGCTATACCTGTCGGCATTTCTGAGGATGTGCCTGTTGTAGTTGCAAACGTTACTATTTTAACGGACTTTGTTATTCTTGATATTCCCGAGGACGATAGTATCTCTATTATTCTTGGAAGACCCTTTTTGAATAATGCAGGGGCTGTTATTGATTGCGATAAAGGCAATGTCACTTTTCATGTTAATGGAAATGAGCATACGGTACACTTTCCGAGGAAACAACCTCAAGTCCACAGTATCAATTCTATTGGAAACATTCCATCAATTATTATTGGAGGTTTTGAATTTCCTCTTCCTACTGTCAAGAAGAAATATGATATTCTTATTGTTGGGGATGTGCATATCCCCGTTGAGGTAACATAGTGCTATTCGAAATTTCTCCGGCTTCATGCGATTCGGAATGAGTTTGTTAACAAGACTTTATCAACCTTGTTAGTGGATTCCTTTTAATGAGCATGAGATGGATGAAGTTAGAAAGCACAACCTTCTGTACCCTCCTTTTACTTTCTGTTATTTAGATTAAATAAAGCAAAAATAGTATTTTCTGTCAGTTTTCTGAATTATCCGTGTAATAAAAAATACCCCGAAAATAAAAGTTCTCCAAATGCCCCGAAAATGAAATATGATTTTTTCTGGAATATTTGAGAATATCTGGCACTGAGAACACATCAGGGGGAGCAAGCACCTGGCCACGAGGGTCCAGGGCGCGCCCACCCCCTGGGTGCGCCCCCTGCCTCGTGGGCCCATGGTGGCTCCCCTCCACTTATTCCAGCCACCACACACTCCTTCTTCCCCCCAAAAAAATCACCAACCAGCTCAAGCACGAGTTCTTGCTCATTTTGCTGCGATTTTCGATCTCCTTGCTCAAAGCTCCACTCACAAAACTGCTTTGGGGGATTGTTCTTCGGTATGTGACTCCTCCAATGGTCCAATTAGTTTTTGTTCTAGTGCTTTATTCATTGCAAATTTTTGCTGCTTAGGTGACCCTGTTCTTGAGCTTGCATGTCAAATTTATTTGGTTCCAAGTAGTTCAAATGCATGATATAGAGTCTAGGCACTTGTGGGAGTAGTTACTATCAATTTTGTTGAGTTTGGTTCACTTTTATTTTAAGTTACTAAAAATTTCAGAAATTTTTCGGAGGAAGGAATATGTTTAGGAAAATGTACCAAGGTGGTTCTTCAAGGAAGCAAGGACTCAGGCCCGCAATACGCGATGCTGACGATGAACCACCAAGAGAAGCTCAAGTGTGGCCTTGTGAATGGTCGTCAGACGATTTCATGGTCTGAGCTGGAATTAAGGAGGAATTCGACGCATATGTGTGTAATGCTGAACTCGAGGGCTTCATGCTATATAAGTGCCCTCAATACTATCACCTAACTGATTCCTTTGTGAGAAGGTTCAAATTTTCATCTTCACGTAATTCTCACACTATCCTATTTGATATCTATGGCCAATCTTATACTATGGACTTAGAGGATTTTAATACTGCTTGCAAACTTCCACAATGGGGTAGTGCTAGTGAACCTCGCAAATCTGAACTTAGAGATTTTCTTGCTAGTATTACAGTGGGAGAGTCCAGAGATATCACACAAGCTACCATATGGAGCATTCATTTTCCTGCTATACATTATTTTGCTCTTTTCATAGGTAGGTGCATAAATGGTAAGGATGAAGCATGTCACATGTGTGTCCCTGATCTTAGTGTTCTCAGGAGTGTTGTTTTAGGGGATAAACACTATAACTTGGGGACCATTGTTGCACGGAGGTTGCACAATAATGGTTTAAGTGGAGACTTGTTTGGTGGTATTTATGCAACCCGTGTGGCTAATTTTCTTGAGATACCCATACATGAAAATGATATGGAATTGCCTCCCACTTATCTAGGATATGAGGCTATGGTTCACCATCAGTTTATTGAGAGGAATGAACAACCTCTCCAGTACCGACTAATGTTTGATAGGCGCCGCATTTTCCATGTTGCTCTCCCTGCTCCTCCTTTCTTTGATTTTCAGACAAAAGGGAGATTTATTATAACCAGGGAGGAGGCGAACGAGTATAAGAGGAGGACGGAGACAGCTCGCCTCCAAGCGGCAGCTCATGAGGCAATAGCTGCTGCCTCTCAGTACGACCCCAACTATAACTTTGGATATCCGCCAGGCCAGCCGTGGCCATAGACTAACTTAGGCCAAAAGACTAAGCTTGGGGGAGTACGTATTTCTCACCGATATTACATTCATGTTCACACACTCATTCTAGTTGTCAGTGCTCATACTTTTTCACTGTAATATCCATGCTAGTTTATTTTCTTTTTCTCGCTTTCTTCTTGTGTGTTTGAATAACCTTAAGAAAAACAAAAAAATTAGTTGTAGCTTTTAGCTAGTTTACTTTCCATGCTTGTAGTAGTAATTAAAAGAAAACCCAAAAAGATTTCTCGTTCTTCTTTTTGCTTGTTGGGAGCTTTCCCGTGTAAATAGTTTTATTTCTTTTCTTGTTCTTTGGGGGTTGAAAGGAGAAGACCTTAATGAAATTGTTGAAGTGGCTCTTATATGCATTATTGTTGATTTAACCA
Source organism: Aegilops tauschii subsp. strangulata (assembly GCF_002575655.3). Classification (NCBI taxonomy): domain Eukaryota; kingdom Viridiplantae; phylum Streptophyta; class Magnoliopsida; order Poales; family Poaceae; genus Aegilops; species Aegilops tauschii. The sequence goes on from NC_053039.3 coordinate 344,258,785, forward strand.
AGAGCCATATTACCTTGTCTTCTCCTGTGTGTCAGATGCCTGCAGATTCCAGCTTAGTCCAATGCACATGCACTATTATTATTATCCACATCGTTCGGTCGTGCAAGTGAAAGGCAATTATGACGATATATGATGGACTGATTGAGATGAGAGAAGCTGGTATGAACTCGACCTCTCTTGTTTTTGTAAATATGATTAGTTCATCGTTCCTGATTCAGCCTATTATGAATAAACATGTTTGCAATGACAATTAGAGAGTATAGTTGCTTATGCCATGCTTAATTAGCTAGGAGTTTATAATGGTTTACCTTGGGTGCCAACATGCTATTAAAATGGTTGTGATGTGGTATGATAGGGTGGTATCCTCCTTTGAATGATTCGAGTGACTTGACTTGGCACATGTTCACACATGTAGTTGAAACAAATCAACATAGCCTCCACGGTATTTATGTTCATGGTGGATTATATCCTACTCATGCTTGCACTCAATGTTTATTAATTTTAATGCATGTTCATGACTGTTGTCGCTCTCTAGTTGGTCGCTTCCCAGTCTTTTTCTAGCCTTCACTTGTACTAAGCGGGAATACTGCTTGTGCATCCACTTCCATAAACCCCAAATTTATTCCATATGAGTCCACCATACCTTCCTATATGCGGTATCTACCTGCCGTTCCAAGTAAATTTGTATGTGCCAAACTCTAAACCTTCAAATGAAATTCTGTTTTGTATGCTCGAATAGCTCATGTATCAACTAGGGTTGTCTGTATCTTCCATGCTAGGCGGGTTATTCTCAAGAGGAGTGGACTCCGCTCCTCACTCACGAGAAAATGGCTGGTCACCGGGATGCCCAGTCCCATGCTTTATGCAAATCAAATCAAAATAATTGCAAACAAAACTCCCCTGGGACTCTTGTTAGTTGGAGGCACTTGTTGTTTCGAGCAAGCCATGGATTGATGCTTGTTGGTGGAGGGGGAGTATAAACTTTACCATTCTGTTTGGGAACCGCCTATAATGTGAGTAGCATGGAAGATATCGAGATCTCTCGGTTGTTATGTTGACAATGGAAGTATGCCGCTAATAATATTATTTATCTCTATTTCAAAAATCGAGCTCTGGCACCTCTACAAATCCCTGCTTCCCTCTGCGAAGGGCCTATCTATTTACTTTTATGTTGAGTCATCACCCTCTTATTAAAAAGCACCAGCTGGAGAGCACCGCTGTCATTTGCATCCATTACTATTAATTTATATTGAGTATAACTATGACTGGATCTCTTTTACCATGAATTACAATGTTTAGTCAGTCCTTGATCTTCAAAGGTGTTCTGCATTTATGTTTTGCGGTCTCAGAAAGGGCTAGCAAGATACCATCTTATTATATCATATCATGATTGTTTTGAGAAAGTGTTGTCATCCGAGATTTATTATTATTGCTCGCTAGTTGATTATGCCATTGACATGAGTAAACATGAGACCTAAGTGTTATTGTGAATATGGTTAGTCCATAATATTTGCTGAAAACTTGAATGCTGGCTTTACATATTTACAACAATAAGAGCAAACAGAGTTTGTAAAAGTTTATCAACTGAATTGCTTGAGGACAAGCAAAGGTTTAAGCTTGGGGGAGTTGATACGTCTACAATGTATCTACTTTTCCAAACACTTTTGCCCTTGTTTTGGACTCTAACTTGCATGATTTGAAGGGAACTAACCCAGACTGATGTTGTTTTCAGCAGAATTGCCATGGTGTTATTTTTGTGCAGAAATAAAAGTTCTCGGAATGACCTGAAAATCAACAGAGATTATATTTGGAATTAATAAAAAATACTGGCGAAAGAATTAAGGCCAGGGGGCCCACACCCTGTCCACGAGGGTGGGGGCGCGCGTACCCCCCTGGGCGCGCCCCCTGCCTCGTGGGCCCCCTGGTGCTCCACCGACATCAACTCCAACTCTATATATTCGTGTTCGGGGAGAAAAAAATCAGAGAGAAGGATTCATCGCGTTTTACGATACGGAGCCACCGCCAAGCCCTAATCTCTCTCGGGAGGGCTGATCCGGAGTCCGTTCGAGGCTCCGGAGAGGGGAATCCGTCGCCATCGTCATCATCAACCTTCCTCCATCACCAATTTCATGATGCTCACCGCCGTGCGTGAGTAATTCCATCGTAGGCTTGCTGGACGGTGATGGGTTGGATGAGATTTATCATGTAATCAAGTTAGTTTTGTTAGGGTTTGATCCCTAGTATCCACTATGTTCTGAGATTGATGTTGCTATGACTTTGCTATGCTTAATGCTTGTCACTAGGGCCCGAGTGCCATGATTTCAGATCTGAACCTATTATGTTTTCATGAATATATGTGAGTTCTTGATCCTATCTTGCAAGTCATTAGTCACCTACTATGTGTTATGATCCGGCAACCCCGAAGTGACAATAATCGGGACCACTCCCGGTGATGACCGTAGTTTGAGGAGTTCATGTATTCACTATGTGTTAATGCTTTGGTCCGGTACTCTATTAAAAGGAGGCCTTAATATCCCTTAGTTTCCGATAGGACCCCACTGCCACGGGAGGGTAGGACAAAAGATGCCATGCAAGTTCTTTTCCATAAGCACGTATGACTATATTCGGAATACATGCCTACATTACATTGATGAATTGGAGCTAGTTCTGTGTCACCCTATGTTATAATTGTTGCATGAATAATCGCATCCAGCATAATTCTCCATCACCGATCCAATGCCTACGAGCTTTTCACATATTGTTCTTTGCTTAGTTACTTTACCGTTGCCACTGTTACAATCACTACAAAACTATCACTCTTACTTTTGCCACCGTTACCGTTACTTCCATACTACACTACTAGGGAAAACCCTAGCAGTAGCGCGGGTATTTTGCCTATCAGTAGCACAGGACGATGCGCTACTGATAAGGCACTACAGCTAACGTGTAGCAGTAGCGCCTGTCGTCCCACGCTACTGCTATACATGGATAGCAGTAGCGCGCTTTGGTGAAGAGCGCTGCTGCTAATATCTGCAGCGCTTTTTAGAAGGAAGCGCTACTGGTAAGGCAGCGCTACTGCTAACTTTGTTCCACTCGCTACTGCTAGTTTTATTAGTTTTTTCTACATATTTGTTTTGTATTTGAATAGGCTTTATACAATAATCTTTAGCATATCATACACATACAAATGTAATCATAGCATATACATACAACTAGTCTCATCAAATCATGTCATCATCATAATCATCATCCAACACAAAGTGGTCTCTCGTCATCATCTTGAAAATAGCAATACAAGTCTCGATTACTTGCAACTACATCGTCATCCATATCTAAACAATGATATATGCGAGAAGAGCTATCACTTTGAGTGAGAGCGGAACTATGCAGTACATGAGTTCGTATCCCTCTCTCGCATTAGCATGAACCTAAACTAACTACTGCCTGTCGCTCGGAAACCGGAAACTGGTACACCTGGGCCTGACACTCCGGCCACTCGTCGTATATATATTCCTGGCATAGCACTTCTTCCCCATCGATGATCTATGCACCTGCATCGTCACATGAGTCGATGATATGCAACATATATAGTTGAGCAACAGAAAGAGACAGACTTGGCAAAAATAGAAGCAACATATCATAAGCATAAATAATAAAGTTGATCGTACCCAAAATGCCCTAACTAGAGTGATCATTGCTAGTCGAGGAGGACGGTTTAATTACATCACAAATAAAGTTTCGTCGTGCATAACTCAAAGTTTTGTTATACAGAAAGTGTGGACTAAACGGACACATTGTCATATATCGACAATCACTCCAACATGTAGTGCCATCCATCCAAGTCAGGGAGATAGTCCCCGAGCCTAGTGAAAGGCTTCAGGTCGAGACGCTGAGAGGCTACCCATGTTCGGACGTCTTCCCGCGACATTTGTCCTTCTTTGTAGAACATCCATGTTTTTTCGACGACCTCCTTCATGATGATTTGGGCAAGTTCGCGCTGGATGTGATAGAACTCAGCTCGAAGTCGATGATCCTCGATATCTCCTACATTCTTTGCCCATTGCAGAATATGGGCATCGCCGGATGTAGTTGACATGCGAAGGTTCTGGTGATCCCGTCTGTACTCCAGCATGTGGTGTAGGACATAGAATCCATCATTAAGAGAATCACTCGGTTGCTGGATGCAGCAGAAGTCGGTCTTATGGCCGAAGGCGGGCCTGCCGTTCCTTCTCTTCTTGTCCTTGACCTCTCCACCCTGTGCATCATAGTAAAACATAGCACTGTCGAGAACATCCTTGATGTGGGTGTAATCCTTTTTGTTAATGTTCTTCGACGAGTCCAAGTAAAGAGCGTGGGAGTATCGGGGGTAGAGGATGATGAGGACGGCGCGCCCGCCGCTGCGCAAAATAAGTACACCTCAAATTAATTAGCCTCCACCGTGCAAATGAATGATTGAAATCAAAGGAAGGATATCCGCGCGGATGACTTATAGGGGATGATAAGGCACGAGAATCGCCTCCTTGTCCTTATTGGCGAGCATGAAATTGACGATGTATTCCCTCGCGTATTCACGGTGCTTTGTGTAGACTCCCAAGAAGCCCTCGTGCATGAAGTATGGGTCAGCGACACAGATATGAGGTATCTGCTCAACCCCGATGATGTAGTTCATGTGCAAGGCATAAAGGCGGACAAACGTAAAATCCAGCTTCTTCACGTGAAACATGTCGAATATGTAATCGAATCGAAGGAAGAAATTATCCGTGGGGAAGAAGTCGACGTACGACAATTGCCGCGGAACGTTAACCACGTAGAGTGGGTATCCTGGATCTTTCGAGGTGATGAGGCCTTTCTCTATCCGCAGCACATCATCATGAAGTTTCCTTAGATCTCCGAATCTGGACCCTAGCGCTGCTGCAGGTAGGATTGGTTGACCGGGGATATGCCATTTATCCGCATCAGGGATATCTATACGGTCTTGAACCCGAGGCTGCTGAGGCGTCTGGATCATAGAATCAGCTTTCTTGCCTTTCCTCGGTCTCTTCCTAGGCTTCTTTGCCGGAAGGTCGTCTATAATACGTTGAGCCTCCAGAGGCGGCAATTCAGGCACCGACTCATGACGCTCAAACCCTGAGTAGGCGCCAGTATAGACATACTGTTGAGTGCCATCGTCATCCTCATCCTCATCCATGGCGACGTCATCAGCGACTAATGGAGCCTCTTCCTTACCCCGTCCGCTATCACACAACCCGACACCCGACGCTAATTGGGTAGGTGGGGTGTTGATGTTCATACCTTGCTAAGGCTGCGTGCTCGTGGGTGTGCTCCCGGCCGCCTCCAGACGAAGCAGACTCTTTGGCCACAACAGGACCCACCCATTGCAATAATCACCAAGCCGCCGCCGGGTCTCGTCGTCATCCCCCACTAGTACCAGAGGAGGCAAATTCTCGTGGCTCGGTTTGACACTGGCAAGGGAAACCTTGAAGATGTTCGGGGGGATCGGCCGGCTGTGGAACAATAGTTCCTTCGGCTTCATTATCATCGCCTTCCCCACGTCCACCATCTGGTCACCGATGGTGTACAATATGGTGCACAGGGTTTCGTCGCCCTGCAAAGAAAAGTCTGCGACGTGAGACATCCGAAAGGCAACGAAAACGGGAGATTATACATTTATTAAAGGGGCCGGGTGTGACAGATACCGTGAGGGCGTCGACTCAGCCAAAGACGAAGCACCGCCGAGCACGTCCGGTCCGGGAGCCAGTGCGGGAGCAGGTGCAACTTCAGGTGCTGGTGCAACGCTAGTCGAGCTGCTCCCCAAGAAGTCAGCAAGGGGAAAGTCCGCTGCATTTTTTCTGCCTGGTCCAATTGCAAACGGCCGGAACTAAGGAAGTAGACATATCTACAACCACCTGTTTTGCGGCAGCTACCGCTATTGCGACTGTCTGAGATGATTTCTTCTCAACCGCAACCTCAACCTTCTTGTCGATGTTTTCTTCAGTTAACCTCCGTCTTTCCTTTCTCTCCTTTGTGGTCTCACGGTAGTACTTCTTCAACGTGGCGCCGTCTCCGACACCGTGCACGCGTTCATACGACGACCGAGTCTCCACCGGGAGTCGTTTCAATATGTTCAACGCCCGGTTGAATGGAGTGTCCCACTTGGGCCTCGCCAACGCCTCATACGGCGAGTCGCTTTCGGCCGCAATCCTGTGCTGCTCTCTCTGCAAAAGGCACAAGGATCATTTACAAATATGACTAATGTGTAGTCGAATTGATCAGAAACTAAAATTACCAGCAGTCTCATGAACTCCGTCGTGACCGCGTTCGTCTCGAAAACCTTCTTCACTGGGTCCCAACGGTGTCGGGCCCTGAGGACGTCACGCTCCTGCGGGACGGTGAACTCCGCCAAGGGGTCTGGGATGCCTAGACTCGCGGCTTCCGCGTCCTCCTTGGCCCATATGGACCTCTTCCCGCCGTAACCACGGCTTCCGAGGTGGTGGCACCCAATGTTCCTCTGTTGAAGCCCCTTCATGTACTTCGACTTTTTTTGGCATCTTCGGCCTCGCAAGCCGCCTTGAATATTTCAAAGTGCTCTGCCGTGATTGTCGGATTATCCTTTACAATCTCAGAGTAGGGTTGCTTTTTGTCGATCTTTGCTTTCACCCTTGTTTTCCAGGCGGCCAACGCGTCGCTAAACTTGGACATGGCGTGTTTGTTTATCTTCTTCATTGTCGGGTCCTTATCTGGATCTTTATAAGCCTTTTCATTCCGGCCCGGGAACAAGAATATCTGGTGCAGCTTCTTTAGGAGGGAGGGCCTCATATTATCTATCTTCTATAGTTTCTCATCATTGATGGTGGCGGTTGTCCATACGATGCAGCCTATTTGATTGCCGTAGCACGCGCGCGCTTCATCGGGCGCGGTTGGCTCAAAATTGCCGTCGTCCACCTCCGTGACCACCAGTCTAGTAGTCCTGAGTTTGTTAGGAAGCCCTTGCCTCTTTGCTTTCGGTTCTACACCGGCTCTGCTCCACGAGGCAGCGCCGGTCTCAGTCTCAGCGCCGGTCTCGATGCCAGTCTGAGTCTCACCGCCGGTCTCAGTCTCAGCACCGGTTTGCGTGTTGGTCTCAGTCCCCGACGCGACCGGTGGGCCCAGCAACAACATCGGTTGATCGTCGGCAAGGCTCAAAAAACCGTCTGCCGCCAGGTAGACGTCGTCACAATAACCAGAACCCTGTCCTTCATTGTTGCTAGCCATGTTTCCTACGACTAAATCTAGTCAATTAATTATAGACCTAATAAAATGAATAATGACATAAAAAGGCCTATGTTTTGCAGGAACATTGACTCCTTCCCGGTGCGGCAAATCCCGGGCACTCGATATGTCCTAGTTTGTAGGACAAGTCATGCCGAAATTCACGGAAAATTTCGGCATGACCTTTGCTAAAAAGTGGACAAATCGAGAACCTGAAATTTTCCGGAACATAAATGAATCAACATTCCGGCAAAACATAGGCCACTCAGCTTCATTCCCTGGAAACAACAAAAGGCCACTTGGGAACAATCGAAACATGGGCAAACACAATTGAGGAATTTGCATATATCCTGACCACTTCAAATTTGCATGTCCTAGCGTTTGACACTTCAAGAAAATCTACACAAATCTCATGCTCTCTCAAACTCAATTCAAAAACCAAATATAGATTGTATTTAGTTAACTACTGAACTAAACTTTACTCTAAACTAAACCCTACTGCCCTAATTAACATCTAGTTAAACAAACTCAATTCAAAAACTAAACCCTACTGAACTAATTAACATCTACATTATCTACTACTTAACATCTATTATTACCCTAACTAAAAAACATCTACTATTAACCATACTGCCCTAGTTAACTAGTACCATCACTACTACTAATTAACATCTACTACTACTAAAAATCATTATGTATGAACCCAAGTACTAATTGACATCTACTACTACTGCTAATTAACATGGCAGGAGAAGAAAAAGCAGACAGAGGGGGTGGGGGAGGGTGGGGGGCTTACAGAGAGGGGAGAGACTATGGCGGGGAGGTGCTCGACGGCGGAGGTAGGGGCGGCGAGGGCGGGCTCGGGATCGGGAGGCTGCGGTCCTGGGCGGTGAGGTCGAGGGCGGCGGCGGTGAGGTCGAGGGCGGCGACGGTGAGGTCAAGGGCGGCTCGAGAGGCAGCGGCGGTGAGGCTGGGCGGCCTCGGGCGGCGGCGGTGAGGATGAGCGTGGCGTCGACGCCGGCAGGAGACGGCGGCGAAGTGGGGGCGATGGCGAAGTGGGGGAGACGGCGGCGAAGTGGCAGGGCAAGGGATTTGGGGGAGAAGTGGTGGCCGGGGGGAAACCATTTTTGCGTTAAGTCAAAAATAATGGTAGCGCGTTAGGGAAAACGCGCTATAGCTAAGTTAGCTATAGCGCGTTTTAGCAAACACGCTACTGCTGCCTTCATCCTTTGTTTCCCCTTTTTCATTTATTTTTCTTTACATTTTATATTTTTTCCTTTCTCCTTTTTCTATTTCTTTCATTTTCATTTACTTTTCTATTTGTTTTTCATTTTATTTTATTTTCGTTAGCAGTAGCGCTTTACACATAAATGCGCTGTTATAAGAATATTAGCGGTAGCGCTGTTTTTTAAAGATCGCTACTACTATGTGTAGCCCATCGGCTTAGTGGTTGGAATTTTAGTAGTAGCGAGTTTTCGCTGAGACGCGCTACTGATATATATGCACCTGCAGCGTGCTTATTTTGCACTCGCTACTGTTGTCTAGCAGCAGCGGGCTTTTTTAACAAGCGCTACTGCTAAAGTTCTGTGTATAACGTTTTCCCTAGTAGTGCTACTTTGCTACTAAATACTTTGTTGCAGATATTAAGTTATCCAGGTGTGGTTGAATTGACAACTCAACTGCTAATACTTGAGAATATTCTTTGGCTCCCCTTGTGTCGAATCAATAAATTTGGGTTGAATACTCTACCCTCGAAAACTGTTGCGATCCCCTATACTTGTGGCTTATTACCCCCTAAGCCATGGTGCGCGCAGTATAGATAGGATCTCAAGGAGCATTTAGCAGCGGATGAGGTCGCGATGGCTGCCATTCGTGTCGGCCCCCAGATTTTGGAGGAGCACCTCGCCGTCGAGGCCACCGTCGACACCTCGCGCGCCGACGACGCGGCGCGATTGGCTGTTTGGTTCAATTCTGCAATGCGATGTTCAATTGTTGTGGGTGCATTTTGTTATTGTATACCATGTGATAAATAAATTGAATTTGGCTGTACTAAATACATGATAAAAAAATACAATTGCTATATTTCCAAGTTGTTAAGCATGCTTGGTTTGGTTAACTGTCTGATCTTCTATTAGGAGTATGTTATATTGTGCAATGTGGTGCTCAGTTAACGTTTGATTTATTTGTTGTGGTGTTTAGTTAACTATTTTTTTTGTTCAATTCTGCAATGCGATGTTCAATTGTTGTGGGTGCATTCTTTTATTGTATACCATGTGAGGAATAAAATGAAGTTGGTTGTACTAAATACATGAGAAACAAATACAATTGCTATATTTCCAAGTTGTTAAGCATGCTTGGTTTGGTTAACTGTCTGATCTTCTATTAGGAGTATGTTATATTGTGCAATGTGGTGCTCAGTTAATGTTTGGTTCATTTGTTGTGGTGTTTAGTTAACTGCTTGGTTCAATTCTGCAATCCGATGTCCAATTGTCGTAGGTAGATTTTTGTATTGTTGTGCATGTGAGGAATAAATCAAATTTGGCTGCACTTAATACATGAGAAACATATACAAGTGCTATATTTCCTAGTTCTTCATCATGCTTGGTTTGGATAAATGGGTTTTCCATGTGGCTTGAATTAATCTGATGAATCTGCAATGTGCTTATTTTTCATCAACATATTTTACTGATAGCATGCGGACCCTTACTTAACCTGATGACTAACTACCTTATATGTGTTGCAGGGAAACAATGGGAAGCACTGAGGTTTACAATCGAGATTAGCACGTGCATGGTCCGTTGTCTAATAGCACATTATTGTGCAATTGCAGGAAACATTCTAATATTTAGTTTTTTAACAATTTGGTCTTGCACATGTAGGTCCTGCTGTTAGAGGTTTTGACCCACTGTTTGACCCTTTTTGCATATGGGGAAATGAGTTGTCCATGAGTATTAGTCAAGTCAAGAAACTCAGAAAGATTGTTAGGATAAAGAAATTAACGACAAAAAACAACAAGATATTTGTCTGCGCAATGAAGAAGACATCAGTTCACTATAGGATGGTACTAACTATTATACCTTGCCTTTTTTTATTCCTTTGCCCCATTTCTAATATAGAAAAGATATTTATGCACATCCTTGTTTTCAGGCCTTTCCAAAGCAGTTCACTGATGATTACCTCTCAAACCACCTGTATGGTCAGGAGGCGAGGAAGGTATTCATACAACACCCACGGTTCAGTATTGAAGTGTTTCTGAAGAGGACGAAGGATGGACGGTTGCTACCTCTTGAGCACTGCGTTGGTTTTCCCTTGAAGAGGAAAGGGTGATGCAGTAAAGCAGCGTAAGTATTTCCCTCAGTTTTTGAGAACCAAGGTATCAATCCAGTAGGAGGCCACGCACGAGTCCCTCGCACCTACACAAACAAATAAATCCTCGCAACCAACACGATAAGGGGTTGTCAATCCCTACACGGTCACTTACGAGAGTGAGATTTGATAGATATGATAAGATAATATTTTTGGTATTTTTGTGATAAAGATGCAAAGTAAAATAGAAGGCAATAAAAATAACTAAGTGTTGGAAGATTAATATGATGGAAAATAGACCCGGGGGCCATAGGTTTCACTAGTGGCTTCTCTCAAGAGCATAAGTATTACGGTGGGTGAACAAATTACTGTTGAGCAATTGATAGAATTGAGCATAGTTATGAGAATATCTAGGTATGATCATGTATATAGGCATCACGTCCGAGACAAGTAGACCGATTCCTGCCTGCATCTACTACTATTACTCCACACATCGACTGCTATCCAGCATGCATCTAGAGTATTAAGTTCATAAGAACAGAGTAACGCTTTAAGCAAGATGACATGATGTAGAGGGATAAACTCATGCAATATGATATAAACCCCATCTTGTTATCCTCGATGGCAACAATACAATACGTGCCTTGCTACCCCTACTGTCACTAGGAAAGGACACCGCAAGATTGAACCCAAAGCTAAGCACTTCTCCCATTGCAAGAAAGATCAATCTAGTAGGCCAAACCAAACTGATAATTCGAAGAGACTTGCAAAGATAACCAATCGTACATAAAAGAATTTAGAGGAGATTCAAATATTGTTCATAGATAAACTTGATCATAAACCCACAATTCATCGGTCTCAACAAACACACCGCAAAAGAAGATTACATCAAATACATCTCCACGAGAGAGGGGGAGAACATTGTATTGAGATCCAAAAAGAGAGAAGAAGCCATCTAGCTAATAACTATGGACCCGAAGGTCTGAGGTAAACTACTCACACGTCATCGGAGAGGCTATGGTGTTGATATAGAAGCCCTCCGTGATCGATGCCCCCTCCGGCGGAGCTCCGGAACAGGCCCCAAGATGGGATCTCGCGGGTACAGAAGGTTGCGGCGGTGGAATTAGGTTTTTGGCTCCGTATCTGGTAGTTTGGGGGTACGTAGGTATATATAGGAGGAAGAAGTACGTCGGTGGAGCAACATGGGGCCCACGAGGGTGGAGGGCGCGCCTGGGGGGGTAGGCGCGCCCCCTACCTCGTGCCTTCCTGGTTGATGTCTTGACGTAAGGTCCAAGTTCTCTGGATCACGTTCGTTCCGAAAATCACATTCCCGAAGGTTTCATTCCGTTTGGACTCCGTTTGATATTCTTTTTCTGCAAAACTCTGAAATAGGCAAAAAACAACAATTTTGGGCTGGGCCTCCGGTTAATAGGTTAGTCCCAAAAATAATATAAAAGTGTATAATAAAGCCCAATAATGTCCAAAACAGAATATAACATCGCATGGAACAATAAAAAATTATAGATACGTTGGAGACGTATCAACGGTCAATCATCCACAGGCACTGGCCTAAAGTTACAAAGACCTTCAACATCAATGAAGGCTCAATATTCGCCTTCTGCTTCAGCAGTTTTCCAGATGAGATACATATGTCTATGTACCATCTATGATGCTAATTTCGAAAGGTTATAGATGTTGCATGTGAAACTTGGTCCTGATGTAGTCGTGTAACGGGATAGCTAAGTGCTGAAGCTATATGATGTTGTACTCTGATGTATTTCAATTATGAAAATGAAATATATTGTGTGCTTAATATGAAGTGTCAATTAGATTAATAAATTGATTATTAATAATCGAATAATTAGCCTGCTAATTGGGTTTTTCTATTGCAAATGGTTATTGAAACAACACCGTGTGTAATGCATTCAATAACGCACACAGTTTCTAGGAATAAACCGTTATATTAATGAACAATCACACACGACATCCTCTTGAAAACTGTTTGCGTTAGGCCACCTGGCGCAAACGTTTACCACATAAAAACTGTGTGTGATGGACAACCTTTGCCACACAGTTTCTTCTACGCACCGTGTGTGATGCATTCAATAACGCAAATGATAAAATTGTTAATATCGTGTGCAATGGCAACGCTATCACAAACGATTTAACGGGGAAAATTATGTGTGATGTACCTGTGAATGGAAACGTTTTACTTGGAGCGACTGTGTGGGATGTACATACGAACGGAAACATTTAGCGGGGACTGACTGTGTGGGATGTACCTGCGACCAGAAACAATTTCGCCTATATAATTGTATTTTTTTTAGCTCTCCTGTATGTATTTCCATATTTGAGTGCTCGCCGGCCGCACACGAACTCATTTTGCCGAGCGTGTGTGTCAGGAGGGCATATCCCCGACGGTTTCAGGGTCGTGTGGGAAGGACCCCCCCTATCACCGTCACTCACTAGGCGACGGTTCCAAATGCCGTCACGGAAAGGGGTTAAAAACCGTTTGTATAGAACCTCGTTGTACTAGTGTATGGACCTAGTCCCTGTAGTTTCTACCATCATCTTTCAACTTAGCTTTCTCTAGGAACGCATTAAAATTTAGAGGAACGGTAGCTCGGGCCATTAATCTACAACATAGATATGCAAAACTATAAGACTAAGTTCATGATAAATTAAGTTTAATTAATCAAATTACTAATGAACTCCCACTTAAATATACATCCCTCAAGTTATCTAAGTGATACATGATCCAAATCAACTAAAACATGTCCGATCATCACATGAGATGAGGTAGTCATCAATGGTGAACATCTCTATGTCTATATGACTCACGTTCGACCTTTCGGTCTCCAGTGTTCCGAGACCATGTTTGTACATGCTAGGCTCGTCAAGTTTAACCCAAGTATTCTGCATGTGCAAAACTGTCTTACATCCGTTGTATGCGAATGTAGAGTCTATCACACCCGATCATCACGAGGTGCTTCGGAATGACGAACTTTGGCAACAGTGCATACTCGGGGAGTACACTTTTATCTTGAAATTTAGTGAAGGGATCATCTTATAATGCTACCGCCGTTCTAAGCAAAATAAGATGCATAAAGGATAAACATCACATGTAATCAAAATATGTGACATGGTATGCCCATCATCATCTTGTGCTTTTGATCTCCATCTCCAAAGCATAGTTATGATCTCCATGGTCACCGGCTCGACACCTTGATCTCCATCGTTGCGTCGGGTCGTCTCGCCAACTATTGCTTCTACAACTATTGCTAACGCATAGCAATAAAGTAAAGAAATTACATGACGCTTGCATTTCATACAATAAAGAGACAACCCTAAAGCTCCTACCGGTTGTCGATATTACAAAACATGATCATCTCATACATCAACATATATCACATCACGTCTTGACCATATCACATCACAACATGCCCTGCAAAAACAAGTAGACGTCCTCTACTTTGTTGTTGCAAGTTTTACATGGCTGCTACGGGCTTCTAGTAAGAACCGTTCTTACCTACAGAAAAACCACAACGGTGATTTATCAAGTTTGCAGTTTTAACCTTCTTCAAGGGCCGGCTGCAGTCAAAGTTGATTCAACTAGAGTAGGAGAAACAGACACCGCCAGCCACCTTTATGCAAAACAAGTTGCATTTCTGTCGGTGGAACCGGTCTCATGTACGTGGACATGTAAGGTTGGTCCGGGCCGCTTCACCTTACAATACCGCCGAATCAAAATAAGATGTTGGTGGTAAGCAGTATGACCATCACCGCCCACAACTCTTTGTGTTCTACTCGTGCATATCATCTACGCATAGACCTGGCTCATGATGCCACTGTTGGAAAACGTTGCATGGAAAACAAAAAAAGTTCTCCGCACACGAAAGATCTATCAAGGAGATGCATAGAAACAAGAGGGGAGAGTGTGTCTACATACCCTCATAGACTGTAAGCAGAAGCGTTTGTTAATGTGGTTGATGTAGTCGAACTTCTTCGCGGTCCAACCGATCGAGTACCGGCTGTACGACACCTCCGCGTTCAGCACACATTCAGCTCGGTGACGTCCACGCCTTCTTGATCCAGCAAGACAGTGAGGTAGTGGATGACTTCCCGCAGCACGACGGCGTGGTGGCGGTGATGGTGATGCTATCTCCGCAGGGCTTCACCTGAGCACTATGAAAATATGACCGAGGGTGTAATGGTGGAGGGGGCGACGCACACGGCTAAGAGATTGTCGTGGTTCTGTGTGGCGCCCCCTCCCACATATATATAGGTGGGGGAGGGAGGAGGCAGCCTGGAGGCGCCCCAAGTGGGGCCGAATCCCACTTGGGATCCTGCCCCAAGCCTCGCCCCCTACCATGTATGGGTGCGGGAGGCAGGCAGGGGAGGGTGGCGCCCCCCTTTCCTTTCTCACATGAGGAGGGAAAGGCAGGAGGGGCCACCCCTCCCCTTTCCTTCCACTAGGGCCGGCCGGCCAGGGAGAGGGGCGCATCGGCCCCCTTGTGGGCTGGTCTGTCCCCCCCCCCTTGGCCCATTAGGCCCATACACCTACCGGGGGTGTCCGGAACCCCTTCCGGTGACCCGATGACTACCCGATGCTCTCCGAAACTCTTCCGGTGTCTGAATATCATCGTCCTATATATCAATCTTTACCTCCGGACCATTCACGAGCTCCTCATCATGTCCGTGATCTCATCCGGGACTCTGACCAACATTCGGTCACCAAATCCATATAACTCATATAACACT
This sequence comes from Aegilops tauschii subsp. strangulata, assembly GCF_002575655.3. Lineage (NCBI taxonomy): Eukaryota > Viridiplantae > Streptophyta > Magnoliopsida > Poales > Poaceae > Aegilops > Aegilops tauschii. Next base: position 344,274,100 of record NC_053039.3, read on the forward strand.
ATATAGTGAGGGCTAGACACAACTAGAGGAGAGTCAGCTTACACAACAACTCCCTCATGAGCATATTGAATAAGACCTAGCCACAAACAACATGTAGGGTTATTACCGGATGATGTTTCCCGGGGCCCGAAGCTGTCTAAATCTTGTCTCGTGTGCTAATCCGCTTCGACAATCTACACACATCTCTCGTCCCGATCAACCCCTCTCAAGCTACCACATAGATGTGTTGGCCTCACGACTAAGTCCTGACACTAAGGGCATCTATCGTGACAAATCCACGACAGTCACCAAATCCATATAACTCATATAACACTATGTCGTCAACGAACGTTAAGCGTGTGGACCCTACGGGTTCGAGAACTATGTAGACATGACCGAGACACTCTCCGGTCAATAACCAATAGCAGAACTTGGATGCCCATATTGGCTCCTACATATTCTACGAAGATCTTTATCGGTCGAACCTTATGACAACATACGTAATTCCCTTTGTCCATCGGTATGTTACTTGCCCGAGATTCGATCGTCGGTATCTTCATACCTAGTTGAATCTCGTTACCGGGAAGTCTCTTTACTCGTTCCGTAATACATCATCTTGCAACTAACTCCTTAGTCACTTTGCTTGCAAGGCTTCTTATGATGTGTATTACCGAGAGGGTCCAGAGATACCTCTCCGATACTCGGAGTGACAAATCCTAATCTCGATCTATGCCAACTCAACAAACACCTTCGGAGATACTTGTACAACATCTTTATGATCACCCAGTTACGTTGTAGCGTTTGATAGCACACAAGGTATTCCTCCGGTATTCTGGAGTTGCATAATCTCATAGTCAAAGGAATATGTATTTGTCAACAAGAAAACAATAACAATAAACTGAACGATCAATATGCTAAGCTAACGGATGGGTCTTGTCCATCACATCATTCTCCTAATGATGTGATCCCGTCATGAAATGACAACACATGTCTATGGTTAGGAAACCTTAACCATCTTTGATCAACGAGCTAGTCTAGTAGAGGCTTACCAGGGACACGGTATTTGTTTATGTATTCACACATGTATTTAAGTTTCCGATCAATACAATTCTAGCATTAATAATAAATCTTTATCATGAATAAAGAAATATAAAATAACAATTTTATTATTGCCTTTAAGGCATATTTCCTTCACCATTTGTGTAGCACTTCGCTGCACGATGCAGTGTGTGTGGACGCCTCTTTGAAAATGGCGGTCACATCATCGACGACACCCAGGCAGAGCATCGGAAAGGAATCAGGTTGCTCACCATGCTCATCACATGGGAACTATGGCTGGAGCGGAACCGTAGGGTTTTCCACAAGAAGATCGCCGCGCCCCGGGCCGTCCTCCAGGCTATAACATCCCAAATTTCCAATTTGGTATGTTATACATAGATCATCATTGCATATCATGTTTTATTGCATTTTGACAAATCCTCGATAAATCCTAAGCAACTCAAGGACCCTCGGAGAGAGTTGGGGATTTTCTCGAATTTTCATATTTGATTTTTCAAACGAGGATTGGGATTTTAATTATTTTTCTCTCCGGAAAACTATTTCATTCTTAAAATAAACGAGACGAGAAAATATGACTTCTCCAAAACAATTGAAATACTGGAGGAAAAATGTTAAGATCATTATTTGAAATTTATTTGGATTTTATTTGTAATTTTTATTGCATTTAAAAATATGCATGCTTTCAAAATATTTATTTTTGATTTTAAAAATGTTCACCCTATTCTAGATTTTCTAACTAGACGGGGAAAATTTATTTCATATTTTTCTGATTTTTATTTATTTTTATACGCATTTTTCTTCGCGGGACTTTTTAAAAAAAAACGCCCGCGCGCCGACTGGGCCAAAGGCCCAGCCGACGGCCCAACCCCGCCGCCCGTCATCTCCGTCCCGGAGACGGGATCGCCGCCGGTGTCCGCCCCGGCTATGCCGCCGCCCGGCTTGGCCCCTCCTCCAAGCACCCCCCCCCCCCTCATATATATACCCCCCCTCGCCTCCTCTCTCTCACCCGCCGCCGCCCGCCCCGCACCCGCCGCCGCCGCTGCCGCGCGCGCCGCCCCGCCACGCCGCCTCGCGCCGCCGCCGCTCGCTGAGCCCCGCGCCGCCGCCGCCGCCTTGCGCCGCCGCCGCCGCCCCCGAGCCCGAGCCCCGCCGCCCTCGCCGCCCCTCGCCGGAGCCCCGCCGGAGCTCTACCTCAACGAGGTAGACCTCGCCCCGTTGACCGGTTTTTTTTCCTTAAAAAAACCCTTCGTTTTAAAAAAAAACCTAGATCGTTTTTTTTCGGTTTTCTTATTTTACGAGCGTTCACCGAACCGTTCGTTTCAACGAACGCGTTCGTCGGTTTTTCTCTGTTAACGAACGTCCGTTCTTTAACCGTTCGTTCGTTTTTCTTTTTCGGCGGATTTTTCTCGTTATTTTCTCAGATTCGATTTCTGATCGAATCTTCGTTTCTGTTTAACTTCTCGCTCGTTTATCGGAATCAGGTGATTCAAGCGCCTAGAGTTTTTTCTCGAAATTCTCTTTCCGTTTAACCTACTCAAACAAGTTTTTGCTACAGTAAAATTTGACCTAGATCCAGATTAGCAAACGAAGTTTCTTTCTTCCGCCGTGTGACTTTCGTTGCTTCTTTCGAGTTGATTCTTTTTGCAAACCGGAGTTCTTAAGTTGAACTTTCTGGTTGGATCTTTCATTCGAGTTTTACCTGTGCATTAGTTGAGTACTGATTGTATGCTTGTTTGTTTGCGATAGAGTACCCGGAGTGTGCCGCTTGTTACTTCGAATCGCTAGGTTTTGCGGATCGTCAGCAAGGCAAGTAACACTTTGATCATACCCCGTTCATACCCAGTTTTATTGCATTAGATCTATTCCTTCAAACACATCGCATGATTAGGATCTAATAAACTGTGGGTATTGGGAAGTAGTTGAGGTAGTACCTATTACCTGTTTTTCTATCAAACCCTTGGGAGTTACTTCTACGTTGCTTTTATTATTGCCATGCTATGCTCGTAGACATGGATTGGGTTTGAGTGAAATTCATGACAGATGTGAGATTGTTAATTAATGGTTTACTTAAGGTGGCAACTTAAACTCACATCTGGGTGGATTGAGGTACCTGGGTATTCCAGGATTGCCTGTTTTTCTTTTGGACCGCCACCCAGGTTCAAAGGGATCATGAGATTTTTCATGCTAGAAACTTCCGTGTGCAGCCGCAAGCTATTATGGGCTCTAGCATAGTTGATTAAGTTGTGTGAACTCTTACAGTGGTAGACTAGCAGATGTAGGGGAAAGTAGGTGTAACGGTCTACCCATACGTAAGGTGCAAACACTTCTGAAAGACTGTGTCTTGGTCATCCGTTACTCAAACACCATGTAGTGCGAGTAATCCAACGGAGGAGATCAAGTCTTGTGGGAAAAGTGCACAAACCTCTGCAGAGTGTACAAACTGATCATGATTAGCCGTGTCCCCGGTTATGGACAACTTGAGTATCTAGTACTTGGATTATCATGTGAATCTCAACACTATGTTAATTCTAATTAATTTTGTTGGGTTATTGATGACTTTTTAATTGGGATTGAGATGCTGTCAACCATCTCAATGTTTCACAACCACCATGATAGTTAAATAAAATTTATTCCTTTGAAGTAGGATAAAATTGGCTTTTCGCAAAAATGTAACCATAGAGCTTTCCACCAGCCACATATGCATGTAGTATAGCATTATTATTGTTCATTGCTCTCTATGTGCTACATTGCCAGCATATTCTATGTGCTGACCCGTTTTCGGGCTGCAACGTTTCATGTTGCAGACTTTTTAGACGACGAGTAAGGTGCCTTAGGTCGTGGTCTTATACTCAGTGATGCCGCTGGAGTTGATGGACTCACTTATCTTCCAAGTCTTCCGCTGTTATCGTTATTAGATGGCCTTAAGCCATGTTTATTATACTTAGTCTCTATGGAGATATCCGATGTAATAAGTGTGTGATTGCTACTCTGTTATAAATCCTCCATTTGTACTGTGCGTGTCAGCATTACTGATCCAGGGATGACACTGGTGCACAGGAGCACAGGCCATTTGAGGTCTGGTCGCTACAAAGTTGGTATCAGAGCACACGCTGACTATAGGACACGACCACTAAGCTTAAGCCCTAGAAAGCTTCTCTCTTCTCATTTCTGACTCCTCTCCACTTTCTACTCTTTTAGGAATGGCGAATGCAAGGAGCAAGTTCATGCAACCAGATGAAGACACGCCGTTTGGACGACATTTGAAGGAAGTCACCAAGTACTTGAATATAGGAATACCAAGCGTCACCGGAACCTACAACGCCACATTACCTGAAGAGGAGAGCTGGAAGATTCAAGTTATCATTCCAGGAAGGACGTTCGCACCAATTACGGAACCCATGAGATTGGTTTTCAAAGCACCAACTTGGAGTTTAGGGAAGAGCATGGCCGCACACATCGCCATGGGACGCATTGGAGAAGTCTACCACCAGGAGCTTAAGGATACGATTTATCAAATTTGTGGACGTCGAGACGCGCAATGGGAGATGATCAAGACCAAGAAGGATGGATCAATTGCAGCTTTCATCCAGGAACAGAACCAACATATTCGTCGCCAGGAGAACCAGATGTGCACGGACAAGGAAGAACTAAAGAAGGCATTTACGAAGATCAAGGAACTCCAAGAAGAACTCAAGACTACACGCGAAGATTATTTGGAGGAAATCAACACACTTGTCGGGAAGATTGACGATCTGGAGAAGAAGATTGGAGCATCCGTGGGAAATGCAGTACCAGAAGCAGAAGTCGACGAATGCACTTGTCCGGATAACTACATCATCATCGACGACACCGACTCGGAACCAAGTGAAGACGAATGGATTGATGAAGCTGGAGCAGACATCATGGAGTCTTCAACGGATCAGAATTTTTTAGTAGACCACCATACCAGTAGTAGTTTTACCTCCATTCAGTACTATAGTTCAAGCACTTTGTAACGCTAGTTAGATCAATTGTTTTGTCTTGTTTGGATTGATTGAGTGATATTGATTGAATTTGTCTCATGAGCATATGGGTAGTGTTTTCTCTCTAGACCTCATTCTATTCTTAATTCTCATCTTTTCTAAACCCATCAGATGCCTCCGAGACGCGACACCGGATTTGTTTTCCCGCCAGAGATCACCCAGTTGATTCAGCAACAGAATGCCCTGATGCAAGTGTTAGTTCAGAACCAAGGCAACAACAACAACAACAACCCACCGCCACCACCACCTGTTGATCACTTAGCCCGTTTCCTAAGGTTAAATCCGCCGGTGTTTTCCAGTAGCACCGAGCCGATTGTTGCAGATGATTGGCTCCGCAAAGTTGGAAGGGAGTTGACCACTGCAGGATGCACAGATCCGGAAAGAGTGCGTTTCGCCGCACATCAGCTTGATGGACCCGCAGCATCATGGTGGGAGAATTACACAGCCACGCACCCTATTGACACTGTCACATGGGACCAGTTTTAGCAAGCTTTCCGTACAGCTCATGCTTCAGCAGGAGCTATGGCTATGAAGAAGCGTGAGTTTCGTAACCTACGCCAAGGAGGACGCACCATAGGCCAGTATGTGGAGGAATTCAGTAAGCTAGCACGTTATGCAGCAGATGACGTTGCTACAGATGCAGCCAAGCAGGAAAAGTTTCTGGAAGGATTGAGTGACGAGCTGAGTATGCAGTTGATGGTAGCAACCTTCAACAACTACCAGGAGCTGGTAGATAGAGCTCTCATGATTGAAGGGAAGCAACAGCAGATTGAAAACCGTAAGAGGAAGTATGGACAAGGGAAGTATAACTCTGGAGCCCAGCAGAAGCCACGTTTTACCCCGAAGCCGGGAGGACAGTTTCAGCATACTCATGGAGGAGGTAGTTCGCACAACCATAATGGCTCCAGGAATGGTAATGGGAATGGAGGAAGCAACGGACAGAACCGCACCAACCCATCTACCCCAGCCAAGAGGGACCTGAGCCAAGTCACTTGTTTTAAGTGCCAGAAGAATGGACATTATGCCAACGAATGTCCCGAAGCCCAAAATGGAAATGGCAATGGAAGCTCTGGGAAGAAGCCGAACCCGTTCAACAAAGGACATGTGAACCACGTGAGCGTGGAGGAGGTTGAAGCTCAGCCTGATGCAGTAATAGGTAAGTTTTTGGTTAAGTCATTTACTGCAACTGTTCTTTTCGATACTGGTGCATCGCATTCATACATATCAAGGGGATTCGTGAATAAGTTTAAGATGTCCACCAAAGTTCTCAGAAACCCTATGTTAGTAACCTCGCCAGGAGCAGAGTATATGACCACCCAAGGATGTTTTCAGATACCATTGGCCATTGGTAGGCATGTTTTCCCCTCAGACCTCATTGTTTTGGAATCGCAAGGTTTGGATGTGATTCTGGGAATGGATTGGCTATCGTTGTATGGAGGAAACATCGATTGTGCCAGCAAGACGATTTTGCTTACCACCCCAGAAGGAAAACGGATCAAGTATGTATCCAGGCATATGCCGAAGAGGACTCAAGTGAATTCCTTATCAGGAGTTGTACAGGAGGAAGTACCAGTGGTGAAGGATTATCCGGATGTATTTCCAGAAGAGTTGCCAGGCATGCCACCGGATAGAGACATTGAGTTCTTGATTGAACTTTTGCCAGGCACCGGGCCAATATCTAAGAGACCGTACAGGATGCCCGCTAAGGATTTGGAGGAAATTAAGAAGCAGATCAAGGAGTTACTGGATAAAGGCTATATTCGCCCAAGTTCGTCACCTTGGGGATCACCAGTACTTCTAGTGGAGAAGAAAGATGGATCACTAAGGATGGTTGTTGATTACCGAGGATTGAATGAAGTGACCATCAAAAACAAGTACCCACTGCCAATGATAAATGATTTGTTTGACCGCCTGCAAGGAGCTAAAGTATTTTCCAAGATCGATCTACGATCAGGATACCATCAGTTAAAGATTCGAGAGCAGGATATACCCAAGACGGCATTTACCACCAGATATGGATTGTATGAGTATACCGTTATGTCATTTGGACTGACTAACGCACCTGCCTATTTCATGAACCTGATGAACAAAGTATTTATGGAGTTTTTGGATAAGTTCGTCGTGGTACTCATTGATGATATTTTAATCTTTTCCAAGGATGAGGAAGAGCATGAGGAGCATTTGCGATTGGTACTTGAGAAGCTCAGAGAACATCAGTTATATGCCAAGTTCAGCAAATGTGAGTTTTGGTTGAAGGAAGTTGGATTCCTTGGACATGTTATTTCCGGAGAAGGAATAGCAGTAGACCCTGCCAAGGTTGACACAGTGACAAGTTGGGAATCACCCACGACAGTTGGAGAAATCCGGAGTTTTCTTGGACTTGCAGGATACTACCGGAGATTCATCGAGAATTTCTCGAAGATTGCTAAGCCCATGACTGAGCTATTGAAGAAGGACACCAAATTCAATTGGACTGAGGAATGTGAAGCTAGTTTCCAAGAGTTGAAGAAACGATTGGTTACATCACCAGTGTTGATTCTGCCAGATCAACGCAAGGACTATGAAGTTTATTGCGACGCTTCTCGTCGAGGACTTGGAGCAGTGCTTATGCAGGAAGGAAGAGTTGTTTCGTATGCTTCACGACAACTTAAACCCCATGAGAAGAATTATGCTACACATGATTTGGAATTAGCAGCCGTGGTGCATGCGTTGAAGACATGGAGACATTTCCTCATCGGAAACCATTGTGAGGTGTATACGGATCACAAGAGTTTGAAGTATATTTTCACGCAGAAGGAGTTAAATCTCAGACAGAGGAGATGGTTGGAGCTCATTAAGGATTATGATATGAGATTGCATTATCACCCAGGGAAGGCTAACGTAGTAGCAGACGCGTTGAGCCGCAAGAGTCATGTCAACACCCTCATGACAGGAGAGTTACCTCAGGAGTTAGCCGAGGATCTACGCGAGCTATGTTTGGAGATAGTCCCGAGAGGCTATTTAGCGACATTGGAGATTCAGTCTACCTTGATGGAAAGGATCAGAGAAGCTCAGAAGTCAGACAAGAAGATTAAAGAGATAAAGGAGAAGATGAGCAAAGGAAAAGCCAAGGGATTTCGTGCGGATGAGCACGATACTTTATGGTTTGAGGACCGCGTATATGTGCCAAATGATCCGGAGATCAGAAAGTTGATTTTGCAAGAAGCCCATGATTCACCGTACTCGATTCACCCAGGGAATACCAAGATGTATTTGGATTTGAAGAATACTTTCTGGTGGACCGGAATGAAGAAGGATATTGCGGAGTATGTAGCAGTTTGTGATGTATGTCAGAGAGTGAAGGCAGAGCATCAGAAGCCAGCAGGATTGCTACAACCATTGCCGATACCCGAATGGAAGTGGGATAAAATAGGCATGGATTTTATCACAGGATTACCCAGGACTCGTTCAGGCTATGACTCAATATGGGTTGTAGTTGATCGATTGACGAAAGTAGCTCATTTTATTCCAGTGAAGACCACCTACACCAGTGCTAAGTTGGCAAAGATATACATGACCAGGATAGTATGTTTGCATGGAGTTCCGAGGACTATTGTATCAGACAGAGGAACCCAATTTACCTCGAAGTTTTGGAAGCAGCTACATGAAACATTGGGAACCAGGTTGGAATTTAGTACAGCATTTCACCCACAGACAGATGGACAGACCGAGAGAGTCAACCAGATTTTGGAGGACATGTTGAGAGCATGTGCACTAGATTATGGATCTAGTTGGGACGACAATTTGCCATATGCGGAGTTTTCATATAACAATAGTTATCAAACCAGTTTGAAGATGGCCCCTTTCGAAGCTTTGTACGGAAGGAGGTGTAGAACACCGTTGTTATGGGACGAAGTTGGAGACCGTCAGTTGTTTGGACCAGATTTGATTAAGGAGTCTGAACAGAAAGTAAGGTTGATTCGCGATAGGCTCAAGGTAGCCCAGTCCAGGCAGAAGAGTTATGCTGATTCTAAACGAAAAGAGACAGTTCACGAAGTCGGAGACCGAGTGTATCTTCGAGTATCACCCCTTCGAGGAGTGAAGCGCTTTGGAGTTAAGGGAAAGTTAGCGCCCCGTTTTATCGGACCATACAGAGTGTTGGAACGTATGGGAGAAGTTGCTTACAAGCTGGAATTGCCCGAAGGATTGTCTGAAGTACATGATGTATTTCATGTTTCGCAGTTGAAGAAGTGCCACGCAGAGATGGCTGAGATACCACTGAGAGATACTGTGCCACTGGAAGCGATTCAGTTGGAAAGTGATTTGACTTATGAGGAGAAACCAGTTAAGATTCTCGAGTATGCCAGCCGAGTTACCCGCAGCAAGGTTATCAAGTTTTGCAAAGTTCAGTGGAGTCACCACACGGAAGATGAGGCCACCTGGGAGCGAGAGGAAGATCTACGGAAAAACCACTCCCACCTGTTTTCTAGCCAACCCGAATCTCGAGGGCGAGATTCATCTTAAGGGGGGTAGGTTTGTAACATCCCAAATTTCCAATTTGGTATGTTATACATAGATCATCATTGCATATCATGTTTTATTGCATTTTGACAAATCCTCGATAAATCCTAAGCAACTCAAGGACCCTCGGAGAGAGTTGGGGATTTTCTCGAATTTTCATATTTGATTTTTCAAACGAGGATTGGGATTTTAATTATTTTTCTCTCCGGAAAACTATTTCATTCTTAAAATAAACGAGAGGAGAAAATATGACTTCTCCAAAACAATTGAAATACTGGAGGAAAAATGTTAAGATCATTATTTGAAATTTATTTGGATTTTATTTGTAATTTTTATTGCATTTAAAAATATGCATGCTTTCAAAATATTTATTTTTGATTTTAAAAATGTTCACCCTATTCTAGATTTTCTAACTAGACGGGGAAAATTTATTTCATATTTTTTTGATTTTTATTTATTTTTCTACGCATTTTTCTTCGCGGGACTTTTAAAAAAAACGCCCGCGCGCCGACTGGGCCAAAGGCCCAGCCGACGGCCCAACCCCGCCGCCCGTCGTCTCCGTCCCGGAGACGGGATCGCCGCCGGTGTCCGCCCCGGCTACGCCGCCGCCCGGCTTGGCCCCTCCTCCAAGCACCCCCCCCCCTCATATATATACCCCCCTCGCCTCCTCTCTCTCACCCGCCGCCGCCCGCCCCGCACCCGCCGCCGCCGCTGCCGCGCGCGCCGCCCCGCCGCGCCGCCTCGCGCCGCCGCCGCTCGCTGAGCCCCGCGCCGCCGCCGCCGCCCCCGAGCCCGAGCCCCGCCGCCCTCGCCGCCCCTCGCCGGAGCCCCGCCGGAGCTCTACCTCGACGAGGTAGACCTCGCCCCGTTGATCGGTTTTTTTTCTTTAAAAAAAACCCTTCGTTTTAAAAAAAAACCCTAGATCGGTTTTTTTCGGTTTTCTTATTTTACGAGCGTTCACCGAACCGTTCGTTTCAACGAACGCGTTCGTCGGTTTTTCTCTGTTAACGAACGTCCGTTCTTTAACCGTTCGTCCGTTTTTCTTTTTCGGCGGATTTTTCTCGTTATTTTCTCAGATTCGATTTCTGATCGAATCTTCGTTTCTGTTTAACTTCTCGCTCGTTTATCGGAATCAGGTGATTCAAGCGCCTAGAGTTTCGTCTCGAAATTCTCTTTCCGTTTAACCTACTCAAACAAGTTTTTGCTACAGTAAAATTTGACCTAGATCCAGATTAGCAAACGAAGTTTCTTTCTTCCGTCGTGTGACTTTCGTTGCTTCTTTCGAGTTGATTCTTTTTGCAAACCGGAGTTCTTAAGTTGAACTTTCTGGTTGGATCTTTCATTCGAGTTTTACCTGTGCATTAGTTGAGTACTGATTGTATGCTTGTTTGTTTGCGATAGAGTACCCGGAGTGTGCCGCTTGTTACTTCGAATCGCTAGGTTTTGCGGATCGTCAGCAAGGCAAGTAACACTTTGATCATACCCCGTTCATACCCAGTTTTATTGCATTAGATCTATTCCTTCAAACACATCGCATGATTAGGATCTAATAAACTGTGGGTATTGGGAAGTAGTTGAGGTAGTACCTATTACCTGTTTTTCTATCAAACCCTTGGGAGTTACTTCTACGTTGCTTTTATTATTGCCATGCTATGCTCGTAGACGTGGATTGGGTTTGAGTGAAATTCATGACAGATGTGAGATTGTTAATTAATGGTTTACTTAAGGTGGCAACTTAAACTCACATCTGGGTGGATTGAGGTACCTGGGTATTCCAGGATTGCCTGTTTTTCTTTTGGACCGCCACCCAGGTTCAAAGGGATCATGAGATTTTTCATGCTAGAAACTTCCGTGTGCAGCCGCAAGCTATTATGGGCTCTAGCATAGTTGATTAAGTTGTGTGAACTCTTACAGTGGTAGACTAGCAGATGTAGGGGAAAGTAGGTGTAACGGTCTACCCATACGTAAGGTGCAAACACTTCTGAAAGACTGTGTCTTGGTCATCCGTTACTCAAACACCATGTAGTGCGAGTAATCCAACGGAGGAGATCAAGTCTTGTGGGAAAAGTGCACAAACCTCTGCAGAGTGTACAAACTGATCATGATTAGCCGTGTCCCCGGTTATGGACAACTTGAGTATCTAGTACTTGGATTATCATGTGAATCTCAACACTATGTTAATTCTAATTAATTTTGTTGGGTTATTGATGACTTTTTAATTGGGATTGAGATGCTGTCAACCATCTCAATGTTTCACAACCACCATGATAGTTAAATAAAATTTATTCCTTTGAAGTAGGATAAAATTGGCTTTTCGCAAAAATGTAACCATAGAGCTTTCCACCAGCCACATATGCATGTAGTATAGCATTATTATTGTTCATTGCTCTCTATGTGCTACATTGCCAGCATATTCTATGTGCTGACCCGTTTTCGGGCTGCAACGTTTCATGTTGCAGACTTTTTAGACGACGAGTAAGGTGCCTTAGGTCGTGGTCTTATACTCAGTGATGCCGCTGGAGTTGATGGACTCACTTATCTTCCAAGTCTTCCGCTGTTATCGTTATTAGATGGCCTTAAGCCATGTTTATTATACTTAGTCTCTATGGAGATATCCGATGTAATAAGTGTGTGATTGCTACTCTGTTATAAATCCTCCATTTGTACTGTGCGTGTCAGCATTACTGATCCAGGGATGACACTGGTGCACAGCAGCACAGGCCATTTGAGGTCTGGTCGCTACACAGGCAGTGCGGGGATCCCTGGAGGCATGGAGATTGGCGGGAGCGAAGTGTTTGCAGCACCCTTTTGGGGACCCAACGTGAGAGATCACCCAAGCGCGGCCTAAGGGCCCTGCCTTTTTTCCTTTCTCTTTTCATTTTTCTCCTCAAACCACGACAGCGGCCTTGTAAATATTGCTCCCTACCCTCATAATATAATGGCTAGCAATTGCTGGCGGTTTTCAAAAAGAAAATGACGGTCACCTGTTGTGCAAGTAAGTCAAAAAAGTGTGGCGTGCCACACAGTTAAAAAATGTGAGACAGTCTTTGCTCATATGTCAATCACCAATGGAGGTCCTCGAGTCTATCTTTTCCCAGGCTTAGCGTACCAAGCTCCGAGTGGTGGCCTTGTTGTGGAAGTGGTGGAACGAACGAAATATAGAGAGGCATGGGGAGAAATCGGCTGACGCCTGATGCGTTTGATCCTCAAGTTTCCCTGGAAGTGGCGGAATGGGGCCTGTTCTTTTCACCACAGCCGAGTATTCAGACTAAGAACACCAGTAAGTGGAGGGCGCCACCGGATGATTTGGTCAAGGTGAATGTTGACGGAGCTTACAACCAGACCACTGGGTCAGGAGGATGGGGTTGCATAGCAAGGGCACCGGACGGAGACATTTTGTTTGCAGCAGCGGGTCCTCATCAATTTGTCTGAACCGATCCATGCTGAAAGTATTGCACTTTTGAAGGCAATCGAATTTTCAGAGAACTTTGGAATGGGCAGGGTCATTTTGAGACAAATTGCATAAACTTGAAGAAGCAGGCTCCGACGCAAATGACAGATCGCCTCCTTCTGGGGTTCATCGAACACCAAGTTGAGTTTCCCCTTAGATTTTGTAACACTCCATCGCATGTGCTGGTAGGTCTTGGTGCTAGAGAAATTCGTTGCGATCATACTTTGTGGATTACGAATTTTCCCGCCGATGTAACCCGTGTAGTTACCGGCGATTCCGCCACGACCACAGGTTAATGGAATGACATGTGTTCCATGTCAAAAAAAAAAAAACCTTAATGCATTTCCTTTTATACTTTTTCTATAGCAAGTTGATTTCTAAATTTATTCGTCTTCTTTATTCTGTGACAACGCACAAGCAATCAACTAATATTATATTTAAATTCTTATAGTTTGCTTACATCATCTTGTTCTACTTGCTCGGCAAAAAAAAAAAGCAGCATGGGCTAGTGGTGCAACTTCAGATCCCGCACACAGAGCGAGAGAAAGAAGAGTGAGATGTGGTGCGAGACGACGATACGCCAATGAGTTGTTCGATGCAGATCCAAGGGCTCACAAGTTGTTCCACCATAAGATCAATCAGTTACATAGCGTTAGGTTAGGCGTGAGTACACAGAACTAAAAAAACCCACATCAAAAGATCAAGACAGCAGGTACTTAGAACAACATCTCTTCGATCTGGCGGACATGCCTCCCCAGTCAACTGAATCATTGTACAGCGATGGAAGATTAGTATCACTATCGCCTTCTGATCATGCGACATTATACAGAAAAAACGACATACACCCGCTGCTGAAAATTAGTCTGATTCGTCAACCCATTCACCTGTCTCCGCGGGGACCCAATAATACATCTCTGGCTGGGGCAATGTCCACCTACGATTGAAACCCAACTCGACATTAAGCGCCCGTATAATATGAGATGTTTGATACTCAGATTGCCTCAGAAACAAAATACTACCTGTTTTTAAATAAAAGATCGCATTCACCAGGGGGGCGCTCCATCACTTTCAAGTCTGCATCAAATGTCATACCATCCCTGGGTCTCCGGACGAACGCCTATTTAGCAATGGAGAGACAAGTTAATAATAACTTGGTAAAACAATTAAAACACCCAAGGCGGGTAACTGAACTAACCTTGATGACGACTGGTTTCCGTGTATCCATCGCAACCACCATTTTGTCTAGGAGCATCGCAGTGAGCTGAGAATGGATTTAAACCATAAGCTCCACAAAGTTAAGGGAACTCAAAAGTCAAAACGAGTGACATCTGATTGCCCTAGAAACACACACTACAACAATATTTCCAAATTTCTCAAAGGGGAGGCCGGAGGGCAAGGTAGTAGGTAGAATGGTTGATGTGGGCAACTTCTTGGAACTATAACCAAATTGTCTTTCTGAAAGAACAAAAATCAAGCGAAACAACTACTTCCTCCGTTCCTAAATATTTGTCTTTCTAGACATTTCAGATGGACTACCACATACGGATGTATGTAGACATATTTTAGAGTGTAGATTCACTCATTTTGCTCCGTATGTGGTCACTTGTTGAAATCTCTAGAAAGACAAATATTTAGGAACGGAGGGAGTACAAATAAACCATCACACCGAATGAGAAACACGTTATGCAAACATCATCTAGTTGACTTCATTCATTGTACTAGTGCATTATTATTTAATCTGCCGAATAGATAACTCTTTTATTTCACCACAATTCTGTACTACAATGCATAACTACAGGGTTTGCTTTCACTTATCATACCTTGTTGAGCATAAGATATTCACCCAATCTACTTGGATTTAAGTAAATGGGAAATGATCTTCCACCATCATGGTTCAAGACAAGGTGACCCACTGTCCAGTGTCTGTCCACCAATCCATTTTGGTGATGGATGTCTTAATGTCCCTTTTGTTCAGGGCCTCTTGCAACCACTTGCTGTTCTTGCAACCATTTGCTGTACAGCGAGTGCAACATCAAATCTCTTTTTATGCGGATGATTTGCTCATTGTTCCTACGTCCTATATCAAGTGACCTCTCCCTCATCAAACAGCTCCTTGACATCTTCGGCCATGCTACAGGCCTTGTAACTACTCCCTCCGTTCCCAAATATTTGTCTTTCTAGACACTTCAAATGAACTACAACATACGGATGCATGTAGACATATTTTAGAGTGTAGATTCACTCACTTTGCTTCGTATGTAGTCACTTGTTGAAATCTCTAGAAAGACAAATATTTAGGAACGGAGGGAGTAATATGGCTAAAAGCTACAAAGCACGGATACGGGGACACGGACACGGCGACACGCATACGGGGACACGGGATACTTTTTAAAAAACAGCCCATCCGGGACACGGCGAGTATATATAAAATAGATAAAAATATGGCATGCAATATAGAATTAAAGACAAAAAAATAACAAGAAAGAGATCGCCCCTTTCAGCAGTAACCCTCTAAACAGCTAGTGCCATTTCCTCTCCCATTGTCAAGAGCCACAAAGAAGATGATAAATTAGTAGTTGGGCCGGCCCAGCTAGTGCCATTTCAAGAGCCACTGGATGCTACACATTAATCTGCACTGCAAAACTCAAGCCCTATCTCTCTCTGCCCTAACGCTTTGACCAAGCCGCCACCCTCTTGTCATCGCCCCTCCTCCCAGCGATGGATCTCTCATCTCCCCCGCAGCAGCTCTCGCCACCACCCTCCTCCAAGCGTGCTCCTCTTGCCATTGCAGCAGCAGTGGCGGCGGCCAGCGGCCAGCGCTGCAGCGGGGGATGCAGCAGCAGCAACAGCGGCGGCGGGGGAGCAGCAGCAGCAGCAGCAGCACGGTGGCGAGGGCACAGCAGCAGCAGCGCGGCGGCGGGAGGGTGCTCCAGGTCCAGCGCTGCCTCGTGTCCCCTACGTGTCCCAGCCATGTCCTGCCTTTTTTTTAATTCTTAATTCGGGAAATGCGGCGGGATACGCGTATCCCCGCGTGTCCGAGCGTGTCCTCTGGCCGTATTAGCACGGGGATTCGGTAACTTCTGCCGTGTCCATGCTTTGTAGGCTAAAAGTCAGTGATCCTATTCAGGGCAAAGATGAAGACTTGGAGATTATGCCAGCACATTGTTGTGAAATACTCCCTCCGTCCGGAAATACTTGTCATTGAAATGGATGTATCTAGATGTATTTTAGTTCCAAATACATCCATTTTTATTCATTTTGATGACAAGTAATTCCGGACGGAGGGAGTACAAGATTTCTCTTGCACCTACCTTGGTCTTCCACTTACTATTCAGAAGCCTACTAAGGCTGAATTTCACCCACTTATTGACAAGGTGGCACATAATCTCCTAGGTTGGAATGCATCCATCATGAAGGTGCTAGCCGTCCATTACAGTCGGAGTGGTGCTCATCACTATACCCATTTACCTTATGATTGCTTTGGATCTGCCAAAATGGGTGATTAAACATTGATAGGCTCCCCATGAGCTCTCAATGGGAAGACCAACATAAGGCCAATGGTGGTAATTGTCTTGTCTCATGGGAGCAGGCAAACAGACCAATCCAATATGGAGGATTGGGCATACATAACCTGGAAGATTAGGGTACAGAAAACCAATGCCTAGCGAAATGCCCATTAAGTACCACGAAATGCCCAAGCTTCGCTTTGAGTTGCAGTGCAAACTTTTGTAGGCAATGGACATAACACCATGTTCAGGTCTAATGGATGGTTACAGGGTATAACAGTTGCTAAATTGGCTCCAAACTTATTCCAGTTGATCTCTAAAAGAGCTATCAAGCAGCAGACTTTTGCACAAGCATTGAATAATCGCAGATGGTTTGCAGACATTAGCTGTCCAAGTCCCAACAGACATACCTACATATTTGGCACTTGGTGGATGGTCTGATCGTACAGCAACTAGTGTTTAACATAATTTTTGTGGTCAAATGAATTGACAGTGAGCGTCATAGTTCTAGGATACCATAAACAAAGACTAGAGACTACCCCCTCCAGTCACAACTCACAAGTAGTCCCTCCGTCCCAAAATAAGTGACTCAAGTTTAGTACAAAGTTGAGTCACTTATTTTGGGATGGAGGGAGTATGTCACAGTGGGACAATGGAACAGTCTCCAAAAATGTAATTTTGACCACTAATTTATACTACTGTATAAGTGTATATAAGTAATATATCTGCAAGTCTTGCTAAGATGTAGTACCCCTTAAGGAATTCGTGAGTACAAATAAAGTTTTTTAGGGACAGTAGTGCCATTTACTCATGTATGGTATTTTCAGGAGAGACGGTACAATATTGCCAACATTGGCTAATTTGACCCATCTTCTGGCGTACTCTCGGGATCACCAGCAATGGAAACCAGCTTGAAACCTACATTTAATCCTAATAACATCCTAACATCATGGACAGACTCAGTGCATAGAAGCTCCCACACAAGGTGGGGTCTGGGGAGGGATTATAGGAACCTAGTCTTACCCCGCAAAGTGCAATGCAGAGAGGCTGGTTCGAACCCAGGACCTCTTGGCACAAGTGGGGAGGACATCACCACTGCGCCAGGCCTGCCCTCTAATAACATCCTAACATTATGAAGAAAAAAAATCAAGGCAAATCTACTCATATGATTTTGATCTACCCAATCCAAATATTTCAATATAGACCAATAGCAAAAAAGTATCCTAAAATGAAATCCATCTGTGGCTGGAGGGAGTACTCATGAACATTGAGCACAAAATTTAAGATCCATCAATCATGTAACATCCTAAATTTTAGGCAAAGGGCAAAGCAAATAAAATCACAAACAAACTTACCAAACCCAATTATATTTATTTTTTGCCTACACTTTCTAAAACCCTCAGAATTTACCTCGTGGTTTTTCTAGACCTCCCTCCAACAGTTATGATAACCCAACCCACCAACCCAAGACAAAAAAATTAGAACTCAGGACAAAATAAAAACGGAAAGTGCCTTTTCTTTATGGCAGAATGTATACTGGCGAAAAGACTAACATGACCATTTTTTCCAAAATAATACCTGTCCTGGAGAGTGTAAAACAACTCCATCAAGCTGATTAAGGATATCACCAACCTCAACGCCCTCACAATTTGCACGTGATGCTTCAGGAATCTATAATGTATGTGATCAACAGATTAAATTAAAGCAATTGCAAAACAAGGATAGAAAAAGAGCCAGCAAAACACAAAAGCACCCTAGATACTATTTCTGAAATCCTCAAATCATTTACTGAGCAGTGTCATCTCATGCTAGTTATTTCATTAAATGTCCCAACAAAACTAGCTACAGTAAATAAAGAGGAGAAGAGTTAGAAAAGGGGCATGGATATAGAACTGTGGGTTTAAGACTTGGAGGTTGGATAAGTACCATATCCACAAGAATACCGGAATGTGGCTTAGGGCATCGATGGCATATTTTCTCCAGCTTGGCTAATTCCAACACGTGAAGGGCTCGTCCCCGTATTCCAAGCCAAGGTTGTTTGATTTCCCTGCACCCATCACCAAATTGGTTTCATGCACTAATGTGTAATGTCCGCAGCTATGTTGTTTATACAATTCAAAGCAATCAGGTTATAATTGGTGATAACTGATAACAATTTAGTGAACACCTCCTGTATTATATGCATGCTGTTAGAAGTTCAAGATAAGTTGAAAAGTCGAATAAAATAACAGTTTTGCTAAAGCACATCTAGATGTGACCTAAGTATTGTACATCTAAGTCCTATGGCATTGATTTTATGCCGAGATTCCTACGGGTAAATTATTTAGTTTTTCCTTTTTCCTTTATATGCTTAATTGAATCACTTAGATGTGCAATAACTAGGGCACATCTAGATGTGCCCTAGACAGACCCAATAAAATAACTTACCGAAATTTTTTAAAGTGTGTCAGGCATCCCCGAACAACCTGAACTGGCAAGAAAGGAGTAGTTTCATCGTCTATGAAATTCATCCCAACAATTTTTTCCTCTAAATCTATCAGAAGCCCTCCAATGAAAACCTGGAAGGAATGGTACACATATTAACAAGTTTTACTGAATGAGATCCATACAGAAATACGTCCGCAGAAATATGACCAACTTATGGTGCTTACTTTCAATAAATGCAAGCAGAAGGAGAGCTCACAAGACTACTATTGAATTTTGTTACTATCAGCAGAAAACAACTTTTACCTGCTCAATTTGGCAAGTGCTGATCATAAGTTCATTACAGTCTAAGTCGCTAACTGTGCGGCATGTGTTACCGCGTTTCATCTGCAAACTTTGAGACTCAAATTTCCGGGCAATGGCAACCACCGGACTAGGTGTCAAGAAGTAGGATTCAGGGAGGTCACTGAGCACCACTACAGGGAGATTGGCTTGAATATCAATGGAAACAACAGCGACATTATACTGCAAATCATACATGAGCAACTGCCCGTTGACAACCTTCTTGTTATGCAGGAGCACCTCAATCTGCAGCCCAGCAAGCAGCATATCAAGAAGAACACACAGGAAATAATGGACGAGAAGTCGCAAGTAAACGTGTTGATTGCTGACCTTGGCAATGGATGCTTCATGTACCTCGGTGTTGATTCCCTGCTTCCTGATGAGAGTTGCAGAGGTTAAGATCCAGGTCGCAGAGTCCTCGTGAGAGACCACCGTGCCCGTGCAGGCCAAGGTGGACGGGGGATCCCCATCTGCTCCCACTTGGCGAAGTCAACAAACAAATTGCTCACGTGTGAGACAACGAATTGCGCATCCGCAAATTTCGCAGAGCCAACAACAAATTACTACCTATGGACGCGGCTAGGGCGACGACGGACTTGGACACCGCCAGGACAGCGTTCCTCGCTTTCAGTCCCTCCTCAGTTAAATCCTCCGGGTCGTCCTCGGAGTCGTTGGCGGCTGCGGCGGCTGCGGCGGGGGAGGGGGTTGGGCAGGACTCCCGAGTCACTTTGGCAGCAGTACGTCCACGGGTCACAGGGAGCTAGGTTATGAGACACAAAACAGAAAAAAAAATACTAGTAAGCACGGGGCATTTGGGCGCGCGGCGCATCGAAACGGCGGCGGTGCCCCCATGTACCTTGGTCTTCGTCTTGATGCTCCTCTTCTACTCGACTTGTCTTGGTCGGGGGCATCTCCTCCCCCTATTGGTCGGCGGCCGTGGCAGCGGGAGAGCTCATCGTGGTCGGGGCTTGGAGAAAGCCAACTGGACGCGAGCAAAAGGTACTTGTTTGTTTCTGGGTGCGTCTCGTCTCACCCGGCCCACGGTAAACCCGGTCGGTCGGGTCGGGTCGGGTCTGACCGCCAATCAATCTGAACCATCGAAATCCATCTATCCGCCGCGACTTGTCCTGATCCTTGCCTTTCCTTCCTCCTTCCTCTTTCCCCTCTTCCTCTCTCTCGCGCATCCCCACCCTGCTCCGACCTGCCCAAGCTCCAATCCAGCTCGGTGCGGCTCTTTGCTAGACTCCACCCACACTGCGCCATAGATCCGCCGGCGCCTTTACCGTTCCCGTTCTACCTCATCGCGCACCTGCTGTCCTCACCCCGTCCGCGATCTAGGACATTGATTTTGGAGGTATCAACTCTTAATCCCCACCTCCCCCGCCCAAAAAGATAAGTAGTAGTAGTAGTAGTATACTAACTTTTCGCATTTCTTTGGTTGATGCAGCTCCTCATAGCCGGCAGATGGACGAGGTAACCTCCCTCTTTTCTCTGCCTCTTATTAGAAGGACATCGATCTCTCTGCCTCTTATCTTACCCTAACTGATTATTGCTCAAAGAGGACTTGTGTAATCCCATATCAACTTTAACCATCTCCTCCCACTCCCAGATATCGACCAGTGAAATCGTTGGCGTCCATGACCCGCGTGCAATAGATTTTTACGATCTACGCGGTGTTGATGAAGCCACAAAGGAAAAGAAAAAAGAACAGCAGAGGATGAGAGCGGAACGCATCAAAACCAAGCGCTTAAGCATAAAAAAAAACGCTTGAGGAAGCAACGTAAAAGAGAGGAAGCTAAAGCAATTGTGGACAGGGCCCTCCAGTTAAGAGAAGAGATGTATCAAAAGAGGCTCGAATTTGAGGCATCGGAAAAGGGCAAGGAGGAGCAGGAAAAGTACCGCAGCACCCCTCCCTGGAGCTGGAGGCCGGCAGTTCCCATTAGTGAGCATTTGATTTCACCCTCTTTCATTGTTTCTTTTAAATAAGTTGTTCTTCTCTTTCTAACATAGTCCTCACACAAACTTATTGCAGCTGAAGTCACTAACCAACCACCAGGTTATTTGCTTCTCTTACCATTTTACTTGTACCTATATGATACTCCCTCCGTAAAGAAATATAAGAGCGTTTAGATTGATCTAAACGCTCTTATATTTCTTTACCGAGGGAGTATGTCGGTTTATCCTGTAGCGCCTCATGTTTATTGATGGGTGTTACTTTTGAATTTCTAAGCTTTCGAATGGGTTCCATCTTTTGACGTTGATAAGTTTGGGAGAATATCTGTACTGAAGTGTACAAGTTGGAGAGTCGAGGAATACACATTGGAACTTGCTGAGTGTGTGGTTGGACTTCAGTCATTTACAGGTATATAAATTTGTTGCAGCGGGTTATATACGTTAGTGTTATCCCCATCCCAAATTACTTGACTTAGGTTTGTCTAGAACAGATGTATCTAACACTAAAACTTGTCTAGACAAATCTAAGACAAGTAATTCGGGATGGAGGGAGTATTAACTTGGCTATACCACAATGAGTTCAATCTGTTCCCTGCAGAAGACAAGCATCTTTTCTCTTGCTCTGGAACAATTGTTGAGTTTCTAAAGGGTGTTGGTTGTGTGGTAACATCTGCTAGTTTAGTTAAATTGCCACACCAAGATGAGATAGCTGATAAACTCAAGGTTACTGCATTCTTCTTTTCCTTTCTTTATGGTATTGTTGTGTTCTTTTAAGCAGTGAAGGTTAAATTTTGCTATCTTGTATTTTCCTCTAGGTCAATGTATGCTTACCAAGCGGAGAAACACTTGAGGGCTCAGTATCAAATGTGGACTTTTGTTACAACATATGTGTGGTACATGTCCGGTCAACTTCGCAGCTGCCAGCGAAAAGGTTCAGTGCGGACACTACATTTTTCAATTTCGATGACTGCCATTCGAAAGATGTTGTAGCTTTAGGCCGCCTTTGTAAGCGATGGAGCTTGAACGTTGCTTCTGGAAAGCTAACCCCAAGAAGAAGCCAGTTTGATTGTGAAGAACTTCTTGTTTCATCTTGCAGAATTTCAAAGGTAATTCAAACAACGAAAATCACTATGCAAATTGATGGCTGAACCACTAATTTGATAATTTATTTTTTTAGTGTTTTGCTTCTTTTTGTGCCTGGTTTGGACACCATTAGTAGAATTGTAGCAACCTTGATCTTAGGTTTAAGGATCTCGCTGTATATCAATAACTAGCATTGGAAGTAAATTGTCTTATCCTAATTTATTATGATAACATCCCATACGAACTTGTTAATAAAAACTAATATTCTTTATTTCAACTTTCTAGAAATCTAATATAATTTCACAGCTCTGTAAGAACAAAGCGCATCTTCTTGTATATTTGTAAGAAACTGAAGGTTTTCTTCTTTCTCCAAGGGCGGGAGCCATTTGTGGATCCTTCTACATAATAATCCGCGAAAAAATATTTTTGATGATCATCTGATATTTGAACTAGATAAACCTTAGTTTGTTCATCTCTCGCTTCAGTATGTAGCCAAGTCTTGTAACTGACTATATCTTGTCTAGGCAGCTTCAGTAATTACATTGTCTAAGGTCTGTTAGGTTGTACTCCCTCCGTTCACAAATATAAGATGTTTTGCATATCTCAAGATGGACTACATATGGACTGAAATGAGTGAAAAGCACACTAAAACGTGTCTATGTACATCCGATTCAGAAAAAAGTGAGAACATCTTATATTTATGAATGGAGGGAGTAGGAACTAAATTTATGACTTCGCTCTGTACTGAAATGGGTGAACAAACACACTAAAAGTGTCCATGTTGAAGTTTGCCGACTGCTTCACGGATATAAATCTGCTGTAACGTGTGCTATATGTTAGGAAATTTCTTCATTCGATCTTTGCTACAGTGATGAATGTATTTCTTGCAAATGATCAATTTTTGCAGAGAGGTGTTGGGGGTCCTCTGATGGATTTTGATGGAAATATCATCGGAATGAACTTCTATGACAAGAAAGAAACCCCTTTCGTTCCAGGTTTCATCATGTTGAAGTGTTTGCAACACTTCAATGATTTCGGGTATGTATTTTGTTATTAAGTAGGTTTGCTTTTCTAGCCCATACTAGAATTTTACAATATATATTATGTATAGTATTGAAGCAGTTAAGCTGGTCTTGGATTTGTAATTTTAAAGTTAGTGTTCCTTATTTCTTTGGACTTTGGTACATCTCCTTGTGGAGATCCCTTCAATTTTTCAGACACGGTCAACAGGTGTGTAAAAACTAATGTTTTTGCACCATTAGTTTGATTAAGCCACCAACTGAGCATAATGCATAAATAGAACTTTGTTTCTTCACTATAATAGACAATGTTTTAGACATAGCATGACTGTATGACCTCCTTGACTAATTTATATTTTCAAAGTCCATAATTTAAGTTTTCAAAGGAATTTTGTTGCCCTTTAATGGTCAATCTGGGCAAATTATCTGAAAAGCTTTATCTGCAGTATACCCGCCCTTCTCATGATATGCTAACTTTGATTGTGTCATTTTATGTGTAGTATCTTTGATACGCTTCTTGCTTTAACTGTTATTTATCCAATTATTTGGCTACTTCATTTTTCCACCTTCTCATTACCCCAGTTAAGCTACAGCCTTTAGTTGAAATATTGTAAGAGTTAGTAAGAAATGCTGTTTATTATTGTTTCTCTTTCTAGCATTAATGAGTTAAGTGAACTATCTGATGATGCAGGAGGGTCATACGACCGTTGCATGGACTGAGAGTTAAAACTCTTCACGAAGAACAGCTTACTGTACTTGAGAAGATACATCTGGTCTTCCCTGGGGTCTGTGGTGTCATAGTGGAGAAGGTATACATTTTCTTGTTTGCGCTTCTTACTTGCATTGATGCGTAAAATCTACAGTTTTGTATTTTTCTTGTCTTACGAGTTGTGCTTCAGGTACAAGTGCCTTCACCTGAACATTCTGAGATAAAGGCTGGGGACAGTGGTGTCATGGTGGACAAGGTATACATTTTCTCGGTTGCGCTTCTTACTTACATTGATGTGTAAAATTTACAGTTTTGTATTCTTCTTGTCTTACGAGTTGTGCTTCAGATAGAAGTACATTCACCTGAACATTCTGAGATAAAGGTTGGGGACATCATCACTCATGTTGATGGCATACCTTTCTCCAGTGCTGCAGAGGTTAGTATCCTTGTAATATTAAGTTTCTTATAGGCATGAGGAACTTGCTGAAGAATTATGTGACATTTGGTAGATGGGAAATGTGAGGTGGAAATGGGAAAGCAGGGTGAGATGACCTTTCTTTTAACAGAGGGTCCCGAGAACCCAGTAGCTGATATTATATATGACAACAAGTTAGAACATACTAGCTAATACAGGTATCCCTACTACGAAAAACATTCACTCCCTTCTTTGGTAGACAAGATCTGAAAAGAACCAGGATTGGAACTGGTTTGCAGGTGGGAATGGGATATGGATTGAAAAATAACCTTCATCTTTCTCACCACATGAATGACCCTTCTTCCTCGACATGATGCTAAATAGTTGCCTGAATGTTTTACTGATTACTGGCATGCTCAGACTAATGAACACCTGCTCTGGCTGTATTGGTCACTCAGGTGGTCGTCATCTTGTTTTTGGACGGCATCAACCCATCTCAGCTTCCATCGCTGCTTACTCTCCCTGGCAGCACTAATCACGCTGCCAAGCTCATCACGTATGCTTGAGCTGCTCCCTTGCCCCTTTGTTGCTTTGTGAAGCATCGTTCTCGATCTGCCCCTCATGTTATCGATCGCAGCTGTTGCATCACCCAAACTTAGTGTCCGTTACTTGCCAAGATCATGGAATGCTACTGCTCTAGGTGCATGAAGAACATCCTCCATGGCTCCGGAGCGTCGGTCATCCGCTGAACATCGGCCATGATGGCATGATCTGAAAGAAAGGGGAAAGGGGTAGGCTCGGTATAGGTGAAGTACGTTCATTTGGATAGCGCAGGGACTTCTCCAACTCAAATACAAATACGAAGATACAGTACATAGCATAGAAAAGCAGATCTGGTATCACTGATTGCCAGTAGGCCTCATCTGGTCACCACCAGGAACTGGTAATTTGTGCGATGTTGTTTAACAACACACATGTTTTTTTTTGTTAGTTTGGTGGTATACTGCTTGATACGTGTGGTCAGCATATGCTAGAGAGGCAGAAATTGGGCCTACCGGAGAACGACAACCAGATGTCAACAGTGATAAGCCTAAAGGTTCGGTGCAAATAAATGCATGCAGTTTTTGTATGATTCATGCTGACATTTTGATTGTAGCTTATTGTCTTATTTGTACATCCAATTCAGTTCGACGTGAAAACACAGAGAGGTCGCAAATCGGAAAAGACAACCAGAACAATCAACGTCGACAAATTTACTCCTAGTGGAAAGCTAAACAGGTAATTTGTATAGTTGATAGAAACAGTTTAGTTCTTCAGCGTCTGTGTTCTGATATCGTTTACCCACAGGTGGCCACTTGGGAGAGCTTATCTTCTTCGCCGTATTGAGAATGGTATCCTGTACACCGAAGAGCGATATGGCTAACAGCGAAACTCTTTGTTTCATCCATTTGAGTAGAATTAATACGTATCATGCTAGTGTAATTAGAAAGAGTTCGAGTTCATGTGGTTGATTGGAGACGACTTAATTTTAGCAAGCATTTTCTGCGGGGACAACTTCGGCCAAGTGAACCACTGCTAGAATGAACTACATTGGGTTTGAAGCTAAATCTAATCCAATATCCTTTTTGGTGGATAAATAATATGTATGCCAAAAGACCATGCTTGCAAAAATGTATCTCGATTGGATGAGTGTATCCTCGACTCATAGTGGTTAACCAAGCTATGTGGTTTTAGTCATTTTCTTTTTTTTTTCTTTAAGAACAAATTCCATAAAATATTGTCTGATTCATAATAGGGTCACTACAGCAGCCTCGCGCCTTAGAGCATCTCCAGCCGCGCCCCCAACAGCCCCCCCCCCCCCCCCCCCAGCATTTTTTTAGCGTCGGCGGGCGAAAATCGGCCCGGTCGCGCCCCCACGAGTCTGTTTTTCGTCGGGTAGGGCCGAAATAACAGCTGGTGCATCCGAGCTGAACCTGGCCCGCTGGGGGGGGGGGGGGGTGTCGGCACAAGCGAAAAGGGGTGTGGGGCCGCTCTGTTGGCTAGTCGAGAGCCTCTCCCCGCTTTTCCCCCCCACTTCCCTCTCATTCTCTCCATTCCTCCCGCCAATCTTCCTCCCGCTCGCCTTCCAGCCGCGACAGCTGCGATCGCCGCCGTCGCCCAGCCGAAGCAGAGGAAGTCGAGGGCGCCGCCGTCCAAGCCACCGGGCATGTCCAACGCCAACTGGAGGGCGGAAGTTCAGCGACGGGAGGCTGTCACCGCCGACCGGCGGAACAGGGCCAACGCCAAGAAGGCCCGGGACAGCGCGGCGCTTGCGGCTGGGGCGGATCAAGCCGAGGCGGTCGCGTGGGGATGATGAATCCACCCGGCGGCCACGCCCAGTACGCGCCCTGGAGCCAGCAAAGCGTCGGCTCTCCGGCCGGCTTCTCGTCATCGCCGCAACCATGGGGATGCACGCCGTCGTCGGGCTATGCCGACGGGGACGTGCACGGTGGGTTCAACCCCGACGTCACCTTCCCCATGGACACCCGGCCCAGCGCACGCCCTCGCCCGCCTTCGCCGGCATGCAGTACCCTCCATACAACTACTCGTCGCCGGCCTACGCGTCCTCCCTGACGCCCCCTCTACGCCGTGGCTCGCTGCCCTTCTCACAAGCTTCCACGTCGCACCTCGGCGACACCGACGCGACCAACGCCGACATGCATCACGGCAGGCTCGGCCGCGGCCGCCGTGTTCCCCGGGTTCGCTACCCAGGACGACACGGTGGACCTCAGTGGCGGCATGGACGGTGAGCTCGAGTACGGCGAGGAGCCGGACGAGCAGGAGGAGGAGGAGCCGGCGCCTGTTCTGGCGAGGAGGCGCAAGAAGAAGAAGGGGGCGGCCAGCATCAAGTGGGCGTCCAAGGAGCAGAAATGTCTCGCCGAAGCGTGGAAAGTCGTCTGCCTCGACCCGACCACCGGCACGAACCAGAGCATCGAGACGTACTGGGAGCGCATCAAGGCCGAGTTCGACGAGCGCAAGCTCGTCGACCCCTACTTCAAAGGCGTCTACATGCAGCGCGGGTCGAAGGCAACGACGAACCATTGGGGGCTCATCCAGGCGGCATGCAACAAATGGCATGGGATCGTCGAGGAGATCGCGGCTCGCCCGGAGAGTGGCGCCAACATTGAGGATCAGGTATGGCACGCCGGTCTCCCGCTTCTCTTCGCCGTGCGCGCCCACCAACTGTTTGTTCCTCGGCGCAGCTGCTGCGCATGTTCGCCATGTATCGCCAGGACAACAGCGACCAAGAATTCAAGTACCTCCACGTCTTCAAGCGGATCGAGAAGTCCGGCGCACCCTCGCCAAGGCCAAGGAGACCTACAAGCCGACGCCGGGCGCGTCAGAAGGGCGCCCGGACGGCAACAAAGGGGCCAAGAAGGGGAAACACTCCGACGCGGCTACCGCGCGAGTGCAGGAGTCCATCAAGCATTGCCTCGCCGACGCACAGGCCCGGGCCGCCCTGCATGAAGAGAAGGCCGAGGCGCGGTGGTCGGCGTTGATGACGAACAGCGCCGTCAAGCTCGACCTGCTCCGGACCAACGTCGTCGCGAAGAAGAGGAACACCGACCTGGCTTTTCTGATGGGCGGGGCGGACATGCTCTAGAGCACCGATGAGAAGCTCAAGGCGTGGTACATGGCGGAGCGCGGCCTCATCCTGAACTAGCTGCCGACGACGGCGCCGCCAACTCCCGCGCCCACGCCGACGCCGCTGCCAAGCCCAAGCGATGATGCCTCCACGCCGCCCAGCAGCACCGAAGCCGCGCCGACGCCGCCCAGCATAGAAGCAGCTCCGACACAGCCAAGCCCGCGCACGCCGACTCCGCCGATGCCGGAGACCGACCCCGCCGAGTGATGCGTTACGCACGCGTCCAGACTTGTGGTGTTCTTTTTTTTGTACGCTGGACTATTTATCCGATCGCCGAACTGTGGCATGTGATCGCCGGACTTGTGGCGTCTTTTGTGTGAACCGTGGCCTGTAATCGCCGGACTTGTGGCGTCTTTTGTGAGTGGGAACGACCAAGTTTGAAATTGCCGCGACCTGAGGGGCGGCGCCTGGGGGCGTGACTGGAAGCTAGGTCGACCCCAAAGGCCAATCTAGCGCCGGTTCGCCCCTAGGCCGCTCTTTTTCGGCGCCCTGGGGGGCCGAACGACTGAAGATGCTCTTAGGCCGGCAGTCTTCCTTGTCGATGTGATTGAGGACAACCCTTGGACTAAAGCCTCTTATGTTGATGCCATCCATAGGATGATCTCCAAGATCCGCAACTCTGACACCCCCTGCTCCTCCACCGCTGCCATCGTGTGTGTGCCTTGTTTTACGTACTGCGTCTCGGTACTTGGTTATGTGTGCATTTGAACTATGGTTTATTTGGTACTTTGTTGTATGCCGGTTGACATTGCCGTGAAGATTCTATTTATAAAAGCTCAATCTTTTTTTCTAAAAAAAATGAATTACACATGTTTATCTGGATTGCTGGAATAAATCAAATCTTCATGAATTTCGGAGCGGGTACGGTTTTTGAAGTTTCACCTAAACAGGGCATCTAGACCTTGAGGGTACAAGCAATTTAGATTTAAGTGTGCAAACCGTGTTAACGTCGGGGTTTATTCGTACTTGCCCTCTGACCATATCTATCATTAAATCATGATGCTCGGTGTTTTCATTTTATCTGTCTGCGCTGCCTGAGGGCAGAAGCTCTTTGTCGGTACTTGCTACTCCTTCCGTTCTGTAATATAAGAGCGTTTTTAACACTTCTGTATGAGCCCAGCATAACAATTACTAGCTACATGGCTTTCAGGTAGATGGATGATATGTGTATAGCGAGACAACATACGGAGAGTAATTAGCACAAGGGATGTTAGGTTGAGCAAAATCAACCTATGCTACTCCATTGAAAGCAACTTGTCACAAATGAAATCCATGGACGGCTGGTCCTTATCCAGCAACAAGTCAACCTAAGCCAGGTTGGATGGCCAGTACTCCCTTCGTTTTTATTTACTCCGCATATTAGTTTTGGTCAAAGTCAAACTTTACAAACTTTGACAAAGTTTATAGACAAAAATATTAACATATACAATAACAAATCAATATCATTAGATTCATTGTTGAATGTATTTCCACATCATATAGATTTGTTATGCTATATATTTATATTGTTTTCTACTAGCAAAAGAGCCCGTGCGTTGTAACGGGAGAAAAAACACAACACACACTCTTAATCGAACAACCATCACTCAAGAGCACAATAGGTCCATCTCCTTTATTTTAGCGACGCCGCTTATCCTTCTTCTCACCCTCGCCGGCGATGGCTTAGTGTTCACACAAACCAAAACGTGTTTGAATATGGTAAATCCTAAGACGTCTCTCCCCCCCCCCCCCCTCTCTCTCGCTTTCTCTCACACTCGCAATGAGAAATCTGTTGTTTTCCCCTGCGATGTATTCAGAGGTATGCATGTGTAGTTCTCGATTTTTTCTTTTCCCTATATGACTATAGTGGGTGTTTATTTGCAACCCGGATCGCCGCCTGTACGAAAGAAAAATGGATCGTGCGCGATAGTTATAAGTTTGCTTCCAAAACAATATTAAAAAAATATTTAACAGGTAAAATTAACATCATATTCAGATTTCACATATCTTTCTAATCAAATTTCATATATAACATGTTAAAATCGGAGTTACGGTTTGAAAGATACGTATAATTTAGAAAACCATTTGTTTGACTTAAATATCTTCCAAAATAATATTTATAAATACTTAACAGGTTAAAATAATCTTATATTCATATTTTACATATTTTTCCAATCAAATTTCATATATAACATGTTTAAATCGGAGTTACGGTTTAAAAGATATGGATGTTTTAGAAAAACATTTGTTTGACTTAAATATGATCCGCGGATGGAATACCTAAAAAGTCGGGTTTTTTTTTTGAAAAACTGTAAAATAACGGTTCGGTGTGACTTAAATCCGAACTACGGGTTGATTTCATGAAAATGCAGGAGCTTTTTCGCAAAACGATGCGACGGACGGGTAGAAACCCTACATACTTTATTATTATTAGATAGAGATAAATTTCTTATTAGGAGGATTAGCGAACGATGTAATCGTTGTTTGAGTTTAATAAAGCTTACTATGATGGCAAAAAAGGGTAGAGATAAATTTGATCAAACTTACAAAGTTTGACTTCAGTCAACTCTAATATGCGGAGTAAATAAAAACAGAGAGTACTTTATAAGTTTTTCTCTGCTTTGTGTTGTCAGCTAATCACGGACCAATTTGCTTGCCTGTCCTGTTCTTGCGCAAAGTTGACTTTCCGTGGAGGTCTAGCCACGTGCAAGCCGGATACTGGATACCTGGTGAATAATTAGGCCTTAATAATCAATTCGTTCATTGGTGAGCATGGTAGCGTGGCTCTTTAAGCGCTGAATGGACACGATGTGGCATGTCCGCACGCTGTGGTTGTGGGCTGGAGTGGTCAACGCGGGGAGCAATGGCGGCCCCGTCGTCGTGGTTGCTCCTGCTCTGTCTCGCCGGCGGCGTGCTTCATGCCGGCGCCCAGAGAGCACCCGACACCACGGGTACCGATCAAGTTTTAAGATCTCTCGTACGTACACATGCATCATGCGTGTGGTTTGGGCATGCGTGCAGGTTTCGTCAGCGTCGACTGCGGCCTCTCGGAGCACAGCGGCTACGTGGACGACGCCACCAAGCTGCCCTACAGCTCGGACGCCGGCTTCACCGACACCGGCCAGAACTACAACGTCTCGGCACAGTACAACGACCAGGCGCTCCTCAGACGGCACCGGCAGCTCCTCACTGTCCGCAGCTTCCCCGGCCCGCCGGGGCGGCGGGGCTGCTACACCCTCCCGTCCTTCGAGGCCGGGACGTCCAAGTACCTTGTCCGGGCCACCTTCATGTACGGCAACTACGACGAGCTCAACAAGCCCCCCGCCTTGGACCTCTACCTCGGCGTCAACTTCTGGAAGACGGTCAACATCTCCAGGCCTGACGCAGTGCACACCGCCGAGGTCATCGCCGTCATCCCGGTCGACGCGGCGCATGTCTGCCTGGTGAACACCAACTCCGGGACGCCCTTCATCTCGTCGCTGGTGAACACGATGTATCCGCTGGTGAACTGGACACAGGGGCTGGTCCTCATCGGCAGGCGCAACTCCGGCGCCACAGAGTTGATTAGGTGAGCATTCATGTAAAGCTTCTTCAGAGCATAGACTACTCTTTCCATAACAAAATATTTGCTCCAGCCGGAGACGGAAACGACAGATGGCATGACCCCGCAAGAAGCGATCGCATATGCACGCCTAAAAAGATTCTGCTCTAGCATCATCAAGAAGCTCGCCCCACCCCTGCTCCACGAAGTTTCCGCGCTTCGTCCGGATGCAGAGCCATTCACCCCCAAGCGCACCACGCGATCCACCAAGAGAGCTGCTGGGCCAGGCGCATCCAAGTCCAGCAAGGTGGAAAACGTCTTGCTGCGAGCACTCGGCCTCGTCCCTGAAGACATGGTGGTTGATGACGAGGCAGTTAAGGAGCTTCAGGATTTGTTCGACTCACCACTCCGCGAACAGCACGTGAGGGTCATTGCCGCGCTCTTCGGCAAGTGCGTCCCCAACAATATCGACCTCACCGGTGGTTCTGAAGTTGCGGTTGGTGTGCTCTGAGCGCGCCCGTTGGTGCTGGGGTTGACTGTTTTCTTCATGGCTCACAACCCACAAATTGTATGCTGGAACATGAGAGGCTTAAACAACCCAGCCAAGAGGAAAGTAGTTAGGGAGTTCTTTGCTTCGTTGAGAGTCAATATGGTGTGTCTACAGGAGACCAAGTTGGAGACCGTGGATCAGTTTATAGTAATGCAATGTCTTGGACCATCTTTTGATGGTTTTGCTTACTTGCCTGCGATTGAGACGCGTGGTGGTATTTTCCTTGCTTGGGACTCGACATGCGTGACGGTTGATCACCTGCAGTACGATGTTAACTTCCTAACCGGCAAAGTACGGCAGCTTGATGGAACCGAGTGGTGGATCTCTGTGGTGTATGCCCCCAGGGTGATGAGCTAAAAACACAATTTCTCAGTGACTTATCAATAGAACTATGATGACCAAGTTCCAAAACTTTGTTGATGATCACGAGCTCAAGGAACTATACATGCATGGGCGCAGGTTCACTTGGTCAAACGAGAGAAACACCCCAACCTTGACCAAAATTGATAGAATGCTTGTCTCGGTTGAATGGGAGTTGGCCTATCCAGACTACCTTATGCAAGCACTCTCCACTAGTGCGTCAGATCATGCACCTCTCCACCTCTCTATGAGCAACATATTTGGAGCTAAGAGGCGCTTTCGGTTTGAACTCTATTGGACCAAGCTAGAGGGCTTTGAAGATGCGGTCAGAGAAGCTTGGGTCTGTAGCAATGATATCTTTGATCCGTTTAAAAGGTTGGATGCGCTCTTCAGGAATACAACCTCTTATTTACAAGCTTGGGGGCAGAGAAAGATAGGGAACATTAAAATCCTCATGAAGGTTGCAAACTGGCTAATTGCGAGACTTGATAGAGCCCAGGAGATGCGACCCTTGTCTTTGCTGGAAACCTGGTTACGTCGAACACTGAAGCTCTCCTTGCTTGGCCTTGCATCCCTTGAACGCACCATTGACAGGAAAAGATCCTGGATTCGCTGGCTTAGGGAGGGCGACGCGAACACCAAACTGTTCCAAGCAGTAGCCAACGGAAGACGTGCTAAGAATTTCATCCCCTGCATCAAGAGTGGCGATGAAATCATCACTGACCAAGTTAGAAAAGAGGAAGTTTTCTCTGAGGCCTTCGAAAACCTGCTTGGGAAGGCCGTAGTTCGTGATAACACGATGATCTTGAGTACCTTCAGATCCCTGAGTGCAACCTCGATGAACTCGAGCTAATGTTCACTGAAGAGGAAGTGTGGAACATAATTAAAGAGATCCCTGCCGATAGAGCTCCAGGACCGACGGTTTCATTGGTGCCTTCTATCACACTGCTTGGCCTATCATGAAAGGAGACATCATGGCTGCGCTGTTGAAACTGTATGTGGGAGATGGCCGAGGCTTCACCAAGCTCAACCGTGCGCACATGATTCTGATCCCCAAAGTCCCTGATGCCCTGGAAGTTGGTGATTACCGTCCTATAAGCTTGCCGCACAGCTTTGCCAAACTCTTTGCCAAACTTCTCGCGACCAGAGTTCGGCCTCGCATGTCTGAAATCGTGGCCATAAATCAATCAACTTTCATCAAGGGAAGAAACATCCACGACAACTACCTTCTGGTCAGACAGCTAGCCCGGAAACTTCATGCAAGAAAGGAGAAGGGGTTGTTTCTCAAGCTTGATATATCTAAAGCGATCGACTCACTGTCTTGGCCGTTCCTCTTGGAGAACTTAAGGGCAAGGGGTTTTGGTCAGAGGTGGATTACTTGGATTTCGATCCTCCTTAAATCTGCAAGCACTCGTGTGGTGGTCAACGGTGTCCCGGCTAGGAGATTTCATCATGCCAAGGGCCTAAGGCAAGGGGACCCGGTCTCGCCGCTACTCTTTGTGATCGCCATGGACTCCCTCACCTCCATCATTAGTAAGGCAACTGAAGAAGGAATCTGCAGCTCGTTCAGAGGAGTTACAGCCACGCAGTGGCTTTCCCTATATGCCGACGATCTCGCGCTGTTCTTGAGACCGACCATGCAAGATCTTACCTTCGTCAAGGCCACGTTCGACATCTTCGGCGAAGCTTCTAGCCTCCGAATCAATTACAGCAAATCGAATGCAATTCTTATCAGACACAATGAGACCGATCATCATCGAGTGGATTCGATATTGCATTGCAAGATGCGAGACTTCCCATGCCGTTACCTTGGTCTACAACTTGCGATCAATCAACTAACAAGGGCGGATTGGTAGCCGCTCCTCGATCAAGTCAGGAAGTTCATCCCGGCATGGCAACGAGGCCTCATCCAGCGGCCTGGGAGATTGATCCTGGTCAAAACTGTTATCGCTGCAAGACCGGTCCACCAACTCCTAGTGCTTGACCCACCTGTTTGGGTCCTTGAGGAGATCAACAAGTGGATGCGCTCTTTCTTTTGGGCTGGCAAAGAGAAGAGCCACGGCGGACAATGCCTTATCGCCTGGGACGCGGTTTGCAAACATACTTTATTCGGAGGCCTAGGAGTAAAGAATCTAGCATTGCAAGCGCTGGCACTGCGTGTTCGATGGGAAGGGCTGAGAAGATCTGATCCGAGCATGCCCTGGCAAGGGTTAAACATGATTGTGGATGACCATGCGCCAGAGGTCTTCAACAGCTTTGTCAAAATCAAGGCGGGGGAGGGATCCAAATTTCTATTTTGGAAGGATCGTTGGATTCACGACACTACGGTTGCTGATATAGCCTCGTTACTCCACGAGATGGTCAGCACGAAGAACAAAAACAGGAGAACGGTGAGAGACGCGCTTAATGATAATGCCTGGACGCTTGATGTGCAAGGGGAGCTATCTTTCTTGGGCCACATGCAAGTATACTCTTTATGCCAAGCCATTAGTACTGTGGAGAGGAACCTGGTGTCGGTGTCAAAACCGACGGATCTCGGGTAGGGGGTCCCGAACTGTGCGTCTAAGGTCGATCGTAACAGGAGACAGGGGACACGATGTTTACCCAGGTTCGGGCCCTCTCTATGGAGGTAATACCCTACTTCCGGCTTGATTGATCTTGATGAATATGAGTATTACAAGAGTTGATCTACCACGAGATCGTAATGGCTAAAACCCTAAAAGTCTAGCCTGTATGATTATGATTACCTCTACGGACTAAACCCTCCGGTTTATATAGACACCGGAGGGGACTAGGGTTGTACAAAGTCGGTCACAGAGAAAGGAATCTTCATATCCGAACACCAAACTTGCCATCCACGCCAAGGAGAGTCCCATCCGGACACGAGAAAGAGTCTTCTGTCTTGTATCTTCACGGCCCATCAGTCCGGCCCATGTCCAACAGGTCGGACGCCCGAGGACCCCTTAATCCAGGACTCTCTCAGTAGCCCCTAAACCAGGCTTCAATGATGAGGTGTCCGACGCACAGATTGTCTTCGGCATTGCAAGGCGGGTTCCTCCTCCGATTACTCCAAAGCATCCTTCAAACACCGAAAACGTGTCCGGCTCTGCAAAACTAGTACCACACACAACCGCAGAGAGCACAATATTTCACGAGTCCAATCCGCTGACATTTTTTGTAGCGTGACATCACGTCCCTGCCTGGTCTTTATTTCGAACCGCTTCTTGTAGCCTCCCGCTCCATATTTCGAGATGCGGTTTTATTGGCACGTCTTGTCAAAGTAGAGATCGTGTCCCCTTATTGCGGGATTCTC
Source organism: Aegilops tauschii subsp. strangulata (assembly GCF_002575655.3). NCBI lineage: Eukaryota > Viridiplantae > Streptophyta > Magnoliopsida > Poales > Poaceae > Aegilops > Aegilops tauschii. Next base: position 344,309,990 of record NC_053039.3, read on the forward strand.
ATCAATACGGGCGTGGGTAACCCAACTGTTCCATTGGCATGATCCCTTGGAGATAGGCAGGCTTTAAGGCCTATGAGGAGACGTTTGATATTCATCGCCTTTATAAAGGGGCACGGACCCGTCTTTCTCCTCTACGCCTACCTCTTCTTCAACCTTTCCAACCTCAAGTTCCAGCACCCAGGTTTCAACTTAATTTCTCCGTGGCTCCCAGCCATGTCCGGACCCAGCCCTCAAGGCCGGTGGGTGGCCTCCTCTGTCACAGAGGAGGATACTACGAAGCTCCGGGCGGCAAGATATCTGACCGCGGAAATCCTCCACAGGCTCCCTACTAAAGGGCAGGTTATTCCTACTCCCAGATCCGGCGAGAGGGTCGTATTCATCCCCCACTTCCTCCGGGGGCTAGGGTTTGCTCTCCACCCCTTTGTTCGCGGACTCATGTTCTATTACGGGCTAGACTTTCGCGATCTAGCTCCGGACTCGTTTCTTCACATCTCCGCATTCATTGTCATGTGCGAGGCCTTTCTCCGCATTCCCCCACACTTCGTCTTATGGCTCAAGACCTTTAATGTGAAGCCGAAGGTAATCGAGGGGAAGCAAGCGGAGTGCGGCGGTGCTACGGTGAGCAAGCTCACCAATACTCCTTGGCCAAAAGGTTCTTTCACGGAAACTTCCAACCTATGGCAGCGGGAGTGGTTTTACATCATTGAACCCCGTGGTACCAAGTGGGCAGCTACTCCTGCGTTCCGATCTCAGTGGCGGAGCTGGTACCCGGCGACCCGGGGCAGCTGCCCGGGCTCCTAGCCCAGCAGCACTTGATAGTGACTAATAAACCACGTCCTAATTATCAGAGTTTGGCGTTATTTGCCCGGGCAAAAAGTTCCTAGGTGACTGAGCCTTGTACTGTAGTCCAAACGTAGAGTCCTAGGCCCATTTAATTAATACATTTACAGAGTACGTTGTAGGCCTAGCCCAATGCTCGTGGCTCTACGCCCGCACGTCTGCGTGTAAAGCTTAGAAAATTCGCCAAGGGCTAGCGAAACCCTTGACGCCTTCTCGCCTCCTGCTCCTCCCGCCGCGATCGACCACGACGGTTCAGTTCGTTTGACAGCAGCGGCAGATCGCCGGGCAATCCATGGAAGGACGGCAATCCACGACGCCTCCTCCTAGCAGTTTGTGGCTTGTCTTCCAAATTCTAATTAGGAGAGGAATTGAGGTGAGTTTAGGGCTTAGTCTTGTGCAGCTGCAGGCACCCGCATGAGTAATTTGGGGATTCTAATTTCGGCATGTAATTTGCAGCGACATGTGTAATTAAAGACTCTATCACCCCGAGCAGGTTGATTGAAGGAATATCGATCTCCACTTGGCATAGGTATTGTCACTTTTGTTGTCGACACATCTAACCTGACCATTGTTAGTTAGTTCATTCAATCATTCCAAATCATCCAACTTTCATCTTATATTATTAATTTCAGATATGAGGAGGTTTTTGGTTCCTAGAGCAAGTATTGAGAATGCAAGTGCTGTGCAGGCGGAATCAGAACAAGACCCTCCTATTCATGTTGCTAACAATAGTGAGTTTAATCCGGACGAAATTCAATCTGATCCCGCACTGAGAAAACAAATTGTTGAATATGCACCACAAATTCAAGACCAAGTTAGGAGGGCGTACATATTAAAGGGTCGAACCAAACCAGTATTAGAATTTCGCCGAACGGATTCAAGAGCATTTTCTAAGTCATGGTATGAAAAGTATAACTGGATAGAATATAGCAAGTCCGAGGATGCAGCTTTTTGTTTCTATTGTTTCTTGTTCAAGCAACCTGGAAGGGCTGAACACTTTGGGTTTGAAGTCTTCACCAAAAAAGGTTTTAGGGACTGGAAACATGCATATAGAGCCTTACCTGAGCATGTAGGTGGTCTGAATAGTGGTCACAACAATTGTGTTTGGCATTATGATGATTTCAAAAATCAAAGACAAAGTGTGTCAACCAAGTTCGCTTGTGGAATTGTGGAATCTCACAGATTATATAAGATCCTCTTGACTTCTTCTCTGGAGTGTGTAGGTATCTGATAGCACAAGGTTTGTCATTCCGTGGCCATGATGAATCTACTACTTCATTGAACAAGGGAAACTTTCTAGAGATGATAGATTGGTTAAAGGATAGCAATGAAGAAGTAAGAGATGCTTTTGATCGTGGTGGAGAAAACTGCAAGATGACTTCCGGTGAAATACAAAAGGACCTTGCAAGGTGTTGTGCAGAGGAAGTCACCGAAGTGATTATGTGGGAGCTTGGTGATAAAAAGTTCTCTGTTCTTATTGATGAGTCACGCGATATATCGGTGAAAGAACAAATGGCAGTAATGTTGAGGTTAGTAACTATCTTTTGTTTTTTGGGTTCTTTATTTACTTCAATTCTTCGTTCATCCATGATTTATCTATTCATTCTAATTTTTTGTAGGTATGTGAATGAAGGGAAGGTTGTGGAACGATGTCTATGTCTGCACCACATCAAAGATACTACATCTGAGTCACTGAAGTTAGCTCTTGTAAAGCTTCTTGATCATTACAAATTGTCAATTTCAAGGCTACGAGGGCAAGGATATGACGGTGCTTCAAACATGAGAGGTGAATTTAACGGTTTGCAAAGAAAAATTCTCGACGAAAACCCTCATGCTTTCTACGTCCATTGTTTTGCCCATAGATTACAGTTGGTTGTGGTCGCTGTTGCTAGTTCTTCTTGCTCATATATTCATGATTTTTTTGAGTACATATCATTGATTGTGACCACAACAACTTTATCTTGCAAGAAGATGGAAGTGTTGGTGGAAGAATCTCACAATGATATTTTGGAAAGGCTTGAGAGGGGTGAGATATCTACAGGAAGAGGCTTGAATCAACAGACTAGTCTTGCTAGACCTGGAGATACTAGATGGGGTTCACATCATAAAACTTTGCTTCGCTTGGACCAAATGTGGGCCTCTATAATAAAATTTCTTAGCACGGTTGACGCAAATGGGCGTAATCCGAGCCATGCTGCCGGTTGCATAGAAAAAATGGAGTGCTTCAAATTTGCTCTCGTTTTGAAGTTTATGCTAAAGTTGTTTGGTATAACAAATGAGCTCTCACAACTTTTGCAAAGAAGGGATACAAATATTGTGCTTGCCTTGGAATTAATTTATGATGTTAAACTCCGGTTGGCTACCATGAGAGATAGTGGTTGGGAGAGTATTTTTGATGAGGTCAAACAATTCTGCAATTCCAAAGGTATTCCAGTGCCAAATATGGATGGTGAAATACCAGTTCGAGGTCGCTCGAGGCTAGAGGGAAGGACTATCACTAATCTTCATTATTATCGGGCTGAGATTTTCTATGTCGTTATTGACAAAATATGTGTTGAGATGAATCATCGCTTCAGTGACTCAAACCAAGATGTAATTGCATGTTTCTCCTGTCTTGATCCCAAGAATTCTTTCTCCAAGTTTGATGTACAGAAGCTTTCTCGGCTTGCTGAAATATATAGTGCCGATTTCTCAAATAGTGATCGTACAATATTGAGGGACCAACTTGAGACTTTTGTTCTTCATTTGAGAAATCATGCTGCATTTTCTACTTGCAAAGATGTTGAAAGTTTAGCTACAAAAATGGTTGAAACAGAGAAACATTTGGTCTTTCCATTGGTTTACAAGCTCATTGAGTTAGCTTTGCTACTGCCGGTGTCCACGGCATCTGTTGAGAGAGCTTTCTTGGCAATGAAAATTATCAAGTCTAAACTGTGCAGCACGATCAATGATGATTGGTTTAATCACTTGATGATATGCTACACTGAACGTGAAATATTTAAATCACTCGATGATGAAGTTATCACTCGAAGGTTTCAGGCCATGAAGGCTCGAAAAGGGATTTTACCGAGGCATCATTAGTTGGTATGTTTCATTTCCCATGTGAATACGTTTTTACAACTCCACTATAGACTACTAATTTCTTACATTTTCCAATTGCAGGGTCTCTTTTTGGGTGCTCGATCGGACATTTGGATATCAAGTATTTTTTCGCGAGTACTATCATTTATTGAGATATTAGCTGTTGTATTTAATTTTAGTTTTTATTAAAATTATGTGTATGAACAATACAATATTGATTGTTTGACTTTGAAACTATTCCGAATTTACCAGTCTCCGGTTTAGTGCCTTATAGTTGTATAATTTGTATCCAATTATTCGGTTGCACTTAGCCGGTTCTTTTAGACAGTTTGCAGTCCGCCCCGGCTCCTAATCTTTCCTGGCTCCGCCATTGTCCGATCTGGCCCTTCACTACGGCTCGCATCATGGATTAATAAGGGGCTGGACTGGGGATCAATTGATGAAGTGCAAACGCTACAAAGCCGCATCCGGAGCCTCCTCGAAAAGGACACCGGCCTTATCAATGTAATCCAGGTAATGCTAGTCCGCCGGGTCCTGCCGTGCAGCGACGGCCCCTTCGCATGTGGGAGTTCAATCCGTAAGGACCACGGACCCTTCGGCACTTCTTCGGCACGACGCACAGAGGAATGTGGAAGTTATTCTTCGGGACACGAAAACAGTGGCCGGATACCACCGAAGACATCGGCCTCGACTACAACCATCCGGATACCACAGTAAGCACTCGACTCTCGAACATAGCTTAGTTAAATATCCCGTAATAATAATATACTGAGAAAACAATCTTTGAACAGGGCTGGATAAAGAAGGCGGAACGAATTAGGTGTTCGGCCCCTCTTCCCGAAGACTCAGTTGATCCTGTGTTAACAAGGATGCTGGCTCCAGCGCCGTATCAACTGTCGGCGAAGGAGGACAAGGAGGAGAGCAAGAAGGCCAAAGGTGGCCTCCATTCCAAAGGCACACCTGACACTATGTCCGGGGAGATTGTAACTCCCTCTTCCGAAGACAAAAGAGAAGGAGAAGCTGACATCCCTTCCCCTTATGGGAAGAAAAGGATCGCCTCCGAAGATCTGGAGGTAAAGGCTCCTAAGCGAGGGAAAATGTCCCTGTCAGGTGGTTTGGGCTCGGAAGACCATGTTGTCGTGCATTTCCTCCATAAGGACAAGCCCTTAGCCGAATTATAAGTGAACATGGGAGTTTTAAACATATCCCATTCCTTTCCAGTTACAAGGGTAACATCTAAAATATATGTTTGCAGTCCGGCACACAGTCTTCTTGAACAGTCCTCCTCCTCGGGGGATCTTCTTCCGGAGATGATGGAAAGCGAGACGCCCCCACAGACCTTCTCGCCCAATAGGGTGGACGACTTCGAGGTGTCGTCTCGGAGGATCTCTTCCGATCAACAAGTGGTGCGAGGGACGATGAAGACCACGGCCAAAGGTGATACTTCGGTAGTCCAGGGTCCGGGGCATGCGGCCCCTCCAGGGACCAACAATAAAGGCCCCGGACTATCCGGTTTACAGCCGGAGACGACTCTAGGGTCGAGTGAACATATCCCTTCGAAGGGAGTCCGTACTCCCGTAGCTGCTTCCAGGAATCAGGAGGCGCCGGATACATTGATGGACATGTTGCAACATGCGTCCATCTCAGAGGAACAACGGTCCTTAATGGGTACGGTAGTCAGGAGGATTCTATCCGCGAGAAGCGGGTTGAATGAAGCCTTCACGGGCCTTCTAAGAGGCTTCGAGGTATGTAATGTAATATCTTCAGTTGCACTGTACGTGCAGAATGCACCTGTGTATAGATAGTAGCCCCTAAGACTCTGGTTGGCATCCAAAGGGAGGCGATCAGAGGGTCCAGGAAATAATCTAATTAACTGGAACACAGGTTGTTACATCCATGGCGGCTGCTCATGCTATAGTGGTTGCAGGTCTGAAGCAGAAACTTGATGTGGCGGATGACGGCGTCATGCTAATTAACAGGCGGCTCGACGAGGCGCAAGGTATGTTTTGGGGCAGTCAGTATATGTATGTATAATAACATGAGCACAAAGCTGAGTATTATATACTAAGATATGCCAGTGCGAGGAGAGAATAACTACCATGGCGTGCGAGCTAAAGGATGCCACTGTCCGATGCGAATTCCTTGATAAGGATAACAAAGCCAAAACGGACGATCTCGACAAGGCCTTACAAGAGGCGAGAGAAGCACGGTCCGAGTCTAGAGCGGCTCGGGAGGAAATCCGGCAAGCTGGGGAGATAGCGGCTGGTAAGCCCTTCTTATTACTGACTAAATTCGGCGATCCTAAGTATGCCCCGCTTAATCAAATGTGGAGTTCTCCAGACGCATTCTTGGATTTGCCGAAGAATGTCTCCGATGCGGTGCATTTTTATCAAGCTCAAGAAGGACATGCAACGGAAAAGCTTTTCTGGTCACAATTCAGTATGCCGAAGCGTCCGCTGTTGCTGAACAAGCAGATGGCCCAGTGGGCCAAGCTCCACAAGATATTCGGATCTGCCATGAAGGACGTCGTGGTCCGACTGTGGCCGACTGAGCCGATTCCGAATAGTTAATTCGGTTTGGTGCAGCGACTTGTTGATGCGGTGCCGCGTATCAACGCTGTTAAGTGGTCAACGTGCATTGAAGGTGCACGGATGTCCCTTGCCTGCGTCAAGACGTACTGGGCGAAGATGAAGGCCACCGATATTGCAGCAAAGAGCCCACCCGGGGGCAAGGACCATCACACGCCGGAGCATTACTTTGAAGATGTCCTAGAGGGTGCCCGCTTGGTAGAGGGTCAGTGCTCGAAGGATATGATATTCGAGTGAATGTACCGAAATTGTAAAAGCAATATTATGATAGATTATAGGCTATGCTTTTTTTGCCTGAAATTTTTGATTCCTCCTGTGCGGCCGTTTTTTGTATAATCTGAAAGTTTACCAGTCGTCGGCTTTGGCCACCTCGCATATAATATGGGGGTGTTCGGAAAAGCACGTGATCACTCTTGACCCAATGTCTTGGTCCGTGAAGGAGGTGTCAATGCAGCGAAGTAGGCAATCGGACTATAGGGATTTAACACTTTCACTTAGCCATAGGAGTTTGACGGTGGTTCTACGATATAGCCCCTGCTATGTACGCGGTTATCCGAATACGGTGTGTTACATAGGTGACCAGAAGAATGGTCCTTCGTGTAATACAAAGGGAATCGCGAAAGATTCTGATAAGTCATCAAGTGGTTGACCAGCTCTCGCCGCATCATGACAGTCAGTTTTCGGCTTTCTCTACTGAGGCGCTTTGACCAGATGAACCGGAAACGCAATCGCAGTAGTTCTCCCTTTACTACCTTAGCCGATAGGACGGAATGTAAGGTAGTAAGCACAGGAGCCGGGCAACCCAACTATTGACCAAAGACATGATTCGGAGCTTATGCATATAAGGCCAAACTCGTGATGCCGAAGTGTGCTATAAAGCTGTTCGGACTTGTTGGCAACTCATATGTTGCCATATCGAGCCCCTGGCAATTTGTGCCGAGGTGCGTGGTGAAACAGCCGAAGAAGCAGAATTAAGTTTTTAGAAAAAACAAATACTGAATACGGACTATGTTCACTGGAATCTGATTGACACGTCAGACACGATCATGCAGATTATAAGGCCGCTACCCGGGCTATTTAACATGCCGGGGGTCGAAGGCTGAGGAAAAAGGCACTTTACAGGTTTGAAATAAAGAGTGCAGTCTACAAAAAATCATTTGGACCTCCTGTCGCACGTCTGCGCTGCCTTGCCTCGGTGAAAGGACTCCTTGAATAGCCTTTGGTTGTCTATACGAAGCCGAACTCAGAAAGAGTCCGTAAGATGTCCAGGCTTTGAATCACATGTGGTAAGAGATAAAAAATAGTTAGAAAAAAAGGAAAAGGCTATGTGACTGCGGACCGTATAATAGGCCTGTCCGCATTGTGCCTCCGCCGATGGCCAGGGTATTTTAAGTGCATAATTATGTATGCGCGGTACAAACTTCGCGGCTATATGAGGCGAACAACGGAGGCCGAACTGCTAATCCAGCTTTGAGATTGGTCGGTCCTGTTTAATATAGACTGGCGGCTTGATGGCTGATACGTCTCCGTCGTATCTATAATTTTTGATTGTTCCATGCCAATATTCTACAACTTTCATATAATTTTGGCAACTTTTTATATTATTTTTGGGACTAACATATTGATCCAGTGCCCAGTGCCAGTTCCTGTCTGTTGCATGTTTTATGTTTCGCAGAATATCCATATCAAACGGAATCCAAATGGGATAAAAATGGACGGAGCTTATTTTTGGAATATTTGGAAAATTTGGAAGAAAAATCCACGCTTGACGGTGCCCGAGGTGGCCACGAGGCAGGGGGCGCGCCAGCCCCCTGGGTGCGCCCCTGACCCTCGTGGGCCACCCGTAAGGCGGTTGATGCCCTTCTTCGGCCGCAAGAAAGCTAATTTTTGGTAAAAAAAATCATGGCGAAGGTTTCAGTCCAATCGGAGTTACGGATCTCCATATATATACGAAAGGGTGAAAGGGCAGCAGAACAGAATGCAGAAACAGAGAGAGACAGAGAGACAGATCCAATCTCAAAAGGACTCTCGCCACTCCCACGCCATGGAGGCCAAGGACCATAGGGGAAACCCTTCTCCCATCTAGGGAGGAGGTCAAGGAAGAAGAAGACGAAGGGGCCCCCTCTCCCCTTCTCTTCCGGTGGCGCCGGAACGCCGCCGTGGCCATCATCATCACCGCAATCTTCACCAACAACTTCACCGCCATCATCACCAACTCTTCCCCCCTCTATGCAGCGGTGTAACCTCTCTCTTACCCGCTATAATCTCTACTTAAACATGGTGATCAACACTATATATTATTTCCCAATGATGTATGGCTATCCTATGATGTTTGAGTAGATCCGTTTTGTCCTATGGGCTATTTGATGATCAAGATTGGTTTGAGTTGCATGTTTTATTATTGGTGCTGTCCTATGGTGCTCTCCGTGTCGCGCAAGCGTGAGGGATCCCCGCTGTAGGGTTTGCAATATGTTCATGATTTGCTTATGGTGGGTGGTGTGAGTGACAGAAGCACAGACCCGAGTAAGTAGGTTGTTTGCGTATGGGATAAAGGGGACTTGATGCTTTAATGCTATGGTTGGGTTTTACCTTAATGATCTTTAGTATTTGCGGGTGCTTGCTAGAGTTCCAATCATAAGTGCATATGATCCAAGTAGAGAAAGTATGTTAGCTTATGCCTCTCCCTCAAATAAAATTGCAATAATGATTACCGGTCTAGTTATCGATTGCCTAGGGACAAATAACTTTCTCGTAACAAAAAGCTCTCTACTAAAACTAATTTAGTTGTGTCTTCATCTAAACAGCCCCTAGCTTTTATTTACTCGCTCTTTACTTTCTTGCAACCTATCCAACAACACCTACAAAGTACTTCTAGTTTCATACTTGTTCTAGGTAAAGCGAACGTCAAGCGTGCGTAGAGTTGTATCGGTGGTCGATAGAACTTGAGGGAATATTTGTTCTACCTTTAGCTCCTCGTTGGGTTCGACACTCTTACTTATCGAAAGAGGCTACAATTGATCCCCTATACTTGTGGGTTATCAAGACCTTTTTCTCGCGCCGTTGCCGGGGAGCAATAGCGTGGGGTGAATATTCTCGTGTGTGCTTGTTTGCTTTATCACTAAGTACTTTTTATTTGCTGTTCTTAGTTGTTCTCTATCTTTAGTTATGGATATGGAACATGAAATACCAAAAAAATTAGTTGTACTTGCTGCTCATGGAGATGGGGAACCTCCTAAAACCCTCGATGCTCATTATGTGATAGATATTATGTACTACTTTGATAATCCTGAGAAAACCCCATTCAACCTTGTAATGGGAGTAACGTTGGATCAACGTGAATACTTTAGGGATTATCGCTTGACACAAAAAGGGGAACTATTATGGGATCAAATTTATATGTTGAAGTGGTATGCTAGGCAACTATGCTTGAGATATGATTATACTTGTTGCTCTAGGATGAAGGCTCCACACCTTCCCTTTTCATGCAAATTTAATGATAATAAAACCTTAGCTTCTTATGCTAATGGTATCTATGATTACTATGATGTGGAACAAATAGAAGAATTTGTTGCTTTTATGGGTGCTTATGAAATTGAATCTATGTTTAAAGAGTTTGAAGATTTTGATGATGCTGTTTATAGACCTGAAAATTTAGCTATCCTCAAATATTGCTATGAGAATTATGAATACAATTCCGATATTAATGCACTTATTGAGAAAGTCTCCGCTGTCCAAGAAGAGACTAATATTTTGCAGGAATCTATGGAAGAAGAAGTTGATGAAACTGTGAGCTCATTGGATGAAAAAGATGAGGAGGAGAGCGAAGAACAAAAGGAGGAAGAGCGGATTAGCTACCCGTGCCCACCTTCTAATGAGAGTAACTCTTCAACTCATACATTGTTTAATTTCCCTTCGTGCTTACCGAAGGATGATTGCTATGATGACTATTATGATCCCATTGATTCTCTTGAAATGTCCCTTTTTGATGATGCTTGCTATGCTTGTGGCCAAGATGCCAATATGAATTATGCTTATGGAGATGAACTTGCTATAGTTCCTTATATTAAACATGAAATTGTTGCTATTGCACCCACGCATGATAGTCCTATTATCTTTTTGAATTCTCCAAACTACACTATATCGGAGAAGTTTGTGCTTATTAAGGATTATGTAGATGGGTTGCCTTTTACTGTTGCACATGACGATTTTGATGAATATAATATGCATGTGCTTTCTGCTCCTACTTGCAATTATTATGAGAGAGGAACTATATCTCCACCTCTCTACGTTTCCCACATGACAAAATTGCAAGAAACTGTTTATACTATGCATTGGCCTTTACTATGTGTGCATGAATTGTTCTTGTATGACATGCCGATGCATAGGAAGAGAGTTAGACTTCGTCATTACATGATATATGTTACTTTGTGCTCACTACTAAATTACAAATCATTGCCAATTAAAATTGGCTTTGATATACCTTGGGATCCGGGTGGACTCACTACTTGAGCACTATATGCCTAGCTTAATGGCTTTAAAGAAAGCGCTGCCAGGGAGACAACCCAGAAGTTTTAGAGAGTCATTTATTTCTGTTGAGTGATTTCATATAGTTTAAAAACAACAAAAATAAAGAGGGGAACCCAAAACTTTTCAAAAAGGAAAGTGAAAGTGAGAAAGACAAGCATTGTTGAAGTGGGAGAGCTCCTTGAACTTTGTTCATGCTCACGGCAACTTTGTGAATCTTGATTACAGAAACTTTTCAACAAAAATAATTATCCCCTTGTACAATTCCATTGTATTATAAAAATAATGTGCCAAGGTTTGCCTTTAGGATGTTTACAATACTTGTTGGTTTGTATGGTGCAGGCCAGAAACTTTGGCTGTAGTGCGCGATTTTAATTTTTTTACTGGAACGTCAATTGGTTCTGATTCTTTTTGCACTGTCTTTCTATACAAATTGTTTATTTTTCCTAATTTTGTCAGAATGTTTCAAGTATCAGAAGTATGGTGAATGTTCAGATTATTACAGACTGTTCTGTTTTAGACAGATTCTGTTTTTGATGCATAGTTTGCTTGTTTTGATGAAACTATCAATTTATATCAGTGGATTAAGCCATGAAAAAGTTATATTACAGTAGACACAATGCAAAAACAAAATATGAATTGGTTTGCAACAGTACTTAGAGTAGTGATTTGCTTTATTATACTAACGGATCTTACCGTGTTTTCTGTTGAAGTTTTGTGTGGATGAAGTGTTAGATGATCGAGAAGGTCTCGATGTGAGAAGAAGGAAGAGAAGCAAGAGATCAAGCTTGGGGATGCCCAAGGCACCCCAAGTAAATATTCAAGGAGACTCAAGCGTCTAAGCTTGGGAATGCCCCGGAAGGCATCCCCTCTTTCTTCAACAAGTATCGGTATGTTTTCGGATTCGTTTCGTTCATGCGATATGTGCAATCTTGGAGCGTCTTTTGCATTTAGTTTTCATTTTTCTTTTGTGCACCATGCTGGTATGAGATAGTCCTTGGTTGATTTATAGAATGCTCTTTGCACTTCACTTATATCTTTTGAGTATGGCTTTATAGAATGCTTCATGTGCTTCACTTATATCATTTGAAGCTTGGATTGCCTGTTTCTCTTTACATAGACAACCGCCATTTGTAGAATGCTCTTTTGCTTCACTTATATTTGTTAGAGCATGGGCATATCTTTTGTAGAAAGAATTAAACTCTCTTGCTTCACTTATATCTATTTAGAGAGATGACAGGAACTGGTCATTCACATGGTTAGTCATAAAACCCTACATAAAACTTGTAGATCACTGAATATGATATGTTTGATTCCTTGCAATAGTTTTGCGATATAAATGTGGTGATATTAGAGTCGTGCTAGTTGAGTAATTGTGAATTTGAGAAATACTTGTGTTGAGGTTTGCAAGTCCCGTAGCATGCACGTATGGTGAACCGTTATGTAACGAAGTTGGAGCATGAGGTGTTTATTGATTGTCTTCCTTATGAGTGGCGGTCGGGGACGAGCGATGGTCTTTTCCTACCAATCTATCCCCCTAGGAGCAGGCGCATAGTACTTTGTTTCGATAGCTAATAGACTTTTGCAATAAGTTGTTGGGGAACGTAGCAGAAATTTAAAATTTTCTACGTATCACCAAGATCAATCTATGGAGTCATCTAGCAATGAGAGAGAGGGGAGTGCATCTACATACCCTTGTAGATCACGCGCGGAAGCGTTCAAGAGAACGGGGTTGATGGAGTCGTACTCGTCGAGATCCAAATCACCGATGATCCTAGCGCCGAACGGACGGCACCTCCGCGTTCAACACACGTACGGAGCGGGGACGTCTCCTCCTTCTTGATCCAGCAAGGGGGGAGGAGAAGTTGATGGAGATCCAGCAGCACGACGGCGTGGTGGTGGAAGTAGCGGGATCCCGGCAGGGCTTCGCCAAGCGCAAGCGGGGAGGAAGAGGTGTCACGGGAGGGAGGGAGGCGCCAGGGCTTGGGGTGCTGCTCCCATGCGCCTCCCCACTATATATAGGGGTGGAGGGGGCTGGTTTCTTGCCCTCCAAGTCCATTGGGGCGTTGGCAAAGGTGGGGGAAAGAAATCCTATCATTTCCCTTCCCCACCGATTGTTATCCCCCCTTTTTAGGGATCTTGATCTTATCCCTTTGGGATATGATCTTATTCCTTCTAAGGTGGGATCTTGGTGCGCCTTGACCAGGGGTGTGGGGCCTTGCCCCCACTACCCACATTCATGTGGGTCCCCCCATGCAGGTGGGCCCCACATCGGAACCTTCTAGAACCTTCCCGGTACAATACCGAAAAATCCCGAACATTTTCCGGTGGCCAAAATAGGACTTCCCATATATAAATCTTTACCTCCGAACCATTCCGGAACTCCTCGTGACGTCCAGGATCTCATCCGGGACTCTGAACAGCTTTCGGTTAACCACATACTAATATCTCTACAACTCTAGCGTCACCGAACCTTAAGTGTGTAGACCCTACGGTTTCAGGAGACATGCAGACATGACCGAGACGACTCTCCGGTCAATAACCAACAGCGGGATCTGGATACCCATGTTGGCTCCCACATGTTCCACGATGATCTCATCGGATGAACCACGATGTCGAGGATTCAATCAATCCCGTATACAATTCCCTTTGTCAATCAGTACGTTAGTTGCCCGAGATTCGATCGTCGGTATCCCAATACCTTGTTCAATCTCGTTACCGGCAAGTCACTTTACTCGTACTGTAACGCATGATCCCGTGGCTAACTCCTTAGTCACATTGAGCTCATTATGATGATGCATTACCGAGTGGGCCCAGAGATACCTCTCCGTCATACGGAGTGACAAATCCCAGTCTCGATTCGTACCAACCCAACAGACACTTTCGGAGATACCTGTAGTGCACCTTTATAGCCACCCAGTTACGTTGTGACGTTTGGTACACCCAAAGCATTCCTACGGTATCCGGGAGCTGCACAATCTCATGGTCTAAGGAAATGATACTTGACATTAGAAAAGCTCTAGCAAACGAACTACACGATCTTGTGCTATGCTTAGGATTGGGTCTTGTCCATCACATCATTCTCCTAATGATGTGATCCCGTTATCAATGACATCCAATGTCCATGGTCAGGAAACCATAACCATCTATTAATCAACGAGCTAGTCAACTAGAGGCTTACTAGGGACATGTTGTGGTCTATGTATTCACACATGTATTACGGTTTCCAGTTAATACAATTATAGCATGAACAACAGACAATTATCATGAACAAGGAAATACAATAATAACCATTTTATTATTGCCTCTAGGGCATATTTCCAACAGTCTCCCACTTGCACTAGAGTCAATAATCTAGTTCACATCACCATGTTATTAACACTCAAAGTTCTAGGGTTTGATCATGTTATGCTTACGAGAGAGGTTTTAGTCAACGGGTCTGCAACATTCAGATCCGTGTGTGCTTTACAAATCTCTATGTCATCTTGTAGATGCAGCTACCACGCGCTACTTGGAGCTATTCCAAATAACTGCTCTACGATACGAATCTGGTTCACTACTCAGAGTCATCTGGATTAGTGTCAAAGTTTGCATCGACGTAACCCTTTACGACGAACCCCCTTTCCACCTCCATAATCGAGAAAATTCCTTAGTCCACTAGATACTAAGGATAAGTTCGACCGCTGTCGTGTGATCCTGTGACGCCCCCGATTTGACCGTACACTAATCATGCACGCAAATGTGTACGATCAAGATCAGGGACTCACGGGAAGATATCACAACACAACTCTAAAACATAAATAAGTCATACAAGCATCATAATACAAGCCAGGGGCCTCGAGGGCTCGAATACAAGTGCTCGATCATAGACGAGTCAGCGGAAGCAACAATATCTGAGTACAGACATAAGTTAAACAAGTTTGCCTTAAGAAGGCTAGCACAAACTGGGATACAGATCGAACGAGGCGCAGGCCTCCTGCCTGGGATCCTCCTAACTACTCCTGGTCGTCATCAGCGGCCTGCACGTAGTAGTAGGCACCTCCAGTGTCGTAGGTGTCGTCGTCGACGGTGGCGTCTGGCTCCCGGACTCCAGCATCTGGTTGCGACAACCAGATAGAAAGGAAAGGGGGAAAAGAGGGAGAGAAGCAACCGTGAGTACTCATCCAAAGTACTCGCAAGCAAGGAGCTACACTACATATGCATGGGTATATGTGTAAAGGGGCATATCAGTGGACTGAACTGCAGAATGCCAGAATAAGAGGGGGATAGCTAGTCCTGTCGAAGACTACGCTTCTGGACATCTCCATCTTGCAGCATGTAGAAGAGAGTAGATTGAAGTCCTCCAAGTAGCATCGCATAGCATAATCCTACCCGGCGATCCCCTCCTCGTCGCCCTGTTAGAGAGCGATCACCGGGTTGTATCTGGCACTTGGAAGGGTGTATTTTATTCAGTATCCAGTTCTAGTTGTCATAAGGTCAAGGTACAACTCCGGGTCGTCCTTTTACCGAGGGACACGACTATTCGAATAGATAAACTTCCCTGCAGGGGTGCACCACATAACCCAACACGCTCGATCCCATTTGGCCGGACACACTTTTCTGGGTCATGCCCGGCCTCGTAAGATCAACGCGTCGCAGCCCCACCTAGGCTCAACCGAGAGGTCAACACGCCGGTCTAACCCCATGCGCGCAGGGGTCTGGGCCCATCGCCCTATGCACACCTGCACGTTGCGAGGGCGGCCGGAAGCAGACCTAGCCTAGTGGCGTTCCAGTCCAATCTGGCGCGCGCCGCTCCGTCGCTGACGTCAAAAAGAGCTTCGGCTGATACCACGACGCCGGGATACCCATAACTACTCCCGCGTAGATGGCTAGTGCGTGTAGACCAAATGGCCAGACTCAGATCAAATACCAAGATCTCGTTAAGCGTGTTAAGTAACCGCGAACGTCGACCAGGGCCAGGCCCACCTCTCACCTAGGCGGTCTCAACCTGCCCTGTCGCTCCGCCACAAAGATCCACTTGCGGGTACTCCTTCGAGCCGACCCGACTTTAGTCATCACATGTGTCATGCATATAGTATATAAGTATATACCCGTGATCACCGCCCAGGTGATCACGGCCCGATAGTATAGCACAGGAGACGGACAAGAATGTAGGGCCACTGATGGAAATCTAGCATCCTATACTAAGCATGTAGGATTGCAGGTAAAGGTATCAACAGTAGTAGCAAGGATAGGCTATGCATCAGGATAGGATATCGAAAAGCAGTAACATGCTACACTACTCTAATGCAAGCAGTATAGAGAAGAATAGGCGATATCTGGTGATCAAGGGGGGGGCTTGCCTGGTTGCTCTGGCAAGTAGGAGGGGTCGTCAACTCCGTAGTCGAACTGGGCAGCAGCAGTGTCGGTCTCGTAGTCTACCGGAGAGAAGAGGGGGGAAGAAACAGTAAATACAATGCAAATATAAGCATGACGATGCGTGACATGACAATGAACAGTGCGAGGTGTGTCCTAACGCGACAGTAGGTGGTACCGGCGAAGGGGGGGAACATCCGGGAAGTATTCCCGATGTTTCGTGTTTTCGGACAGACGGACCGGAGGGGAAAAGTTGCTAGTTCGATAGGTTAGGGAGGTGTGGTGGACGAACGGACTGCGTATTCGGATTCGTCTCGTCGTTCTGAGCAACTTTCATGTAGAAAACATTTTCATCCGAGTTACGGTTTAAAAGATATGAATTTTCAAAGATTATTTGAATTTCTGGAATTATTTGAATTTAGCAAAAAAATGAATTATGATGTCAGCAGGTCAACAGGTCGGCTGACCAGTCAAACCAGACAGGTGGGTCCAGTGGGACCCACATGTCATTGACATGGCATTAACAGAGTTTTATAATTAACTTAAACAAGGTTATTAGCAGGTAGGCCCCACCTGTCAGTGCCTATTTAGATTAATTAATTAGTTTTATTTATAAAAACATTTTTTTGTTAATTATGCGGCGGGGCCCGCATGTCAGTGGCTGGGGCCTGCCCAGTCAGCAGTTGACTGGGGTCAACCCAGTCAACGGGGCCTGCGGGGCCTGCTGGCAGTGACCCAGGGGTGGCCCCAGGTGTGCCAGCTCAGCAGGCCGGCGGTTGAACGCCGGCGAGCATGAAAACATGGCGGAGGGCGCTCGGCCCCGTCGGGATTCGTCTACAGGGGGCCTACACGGGCGCGCGCGCGGGGGGGGGGGGGGGGCGCGTTCGAACGGGGAGAGCCCGCCGCGTCGCGTGGTGAGGCCGGCCGGAGCTGGAGCTGCCGGAAACGGCGCCGCCGACGAGCAGAAGCGGCGCCGGAGTTCGGGCTGGAGCGGGTGCGACGTTAGAGCGCGCGAGCGGCCAAACTAACCAGCTAGGCGGGTGCTGCACGATGCGGTCAAGCTAACGGGCATACGCCCATGACCAATTGGTCACCGGAGACCCGCCGGCGACAAGCTCCGCGGCGCTGCGTTCGGGCGCGCGTGGGGAAAGCAGCTAGGGGGCGCGCGAGAGCGAAAGGACAGGGGAGGAGGGGGGAAGCTCACGGCGAGGCTGTAGGGGGACGGCAGCGTGCTCGGGGAGGCTCGTCGGAGGCGTACGACGACGGCGATCGGCGACGGCCGGGGTTGGGGAGGAGCTCGATCCCGAGGCTGTGGTGGCGTCGGGCTCGATCCCGAGGGCGGAGAGGAAGTAGATGAAGAAGGTGGAGCGGTCGGGCTTGTCGGAGAGGCACTCGGGGCTCGGTGGCCGCGGAAACGACGGCGGCACGTCGGCGACCGCGCTCGGGCGGTGGGGAAGGAGGGAGCGGCGTGGATCTGGGGGGGAGAGGGAGAGGCGCAGAGGCGAGCGAGAGGGGCAAGTGGGAGGGATGGGCGGAGGCCGAGGCGTCGGGGCGGCCTCATCCTCCCCCGTCGCCGGCGAGGTGGTGCGGCGGGGACCTGCCCCTGTTCCGACCTCGGTCGGGGGAACAGGGAAGGGGAGGGCGACCCGGGGAGGTGGGCTAGGCCGGCTGGGCCTGGGGTCGGCCCAGTTGGGCCAGGGTCCAGTGGGGGGGGGGGGGCTTCTCCTTCTCCTTTTTTTTTCTTTGTTTGTTGTGTTTTCTTTTGTATTTTCTTTTTATTTATTTATTTTATTTTCTATTTTATTTCAATTTAATTTATTTAGGCATTTTATAAAAATATGTTTTATTTAGTATAATTACCCTTGTAATATTTGGCATGGCCCGAACATTTTTGTTTAAATTTTTGAAAACTTTTATTTTCCACTTTAAAATTTAATTGAAGTTTGAAGGAGTTTGAAAAGAAATGTGATTCAAATGTGATCAAGCCCTGTTTAGCAACATGATTAGCTTAATCACAGAGAGTTACTGTAGCATGATTCTTGGGGTGTTACAAATCTCCTCCACTACAAGAAATCTCGTCCCGAGATTTAGGAGGTAGAAGGAAACAGTGCGGGGTATTCTTCGCGCAGACGATCCTCTCGTTCCCAAGTGGCCTCATCTTCAGAATGGTGCGACCACTGGACTTTGAGAAACTTGATCGCCTTCTGACGTGTGCGGCGTTCAGCTTGGTCGAGAATGCGGACCGGATGCTCCTTATAGGAGAGATCTTGCTGCAATTCGAGCACTTCATGATCCACAGCTCGGATTGGGTCCTTGAAGCAACGGCGGAGCTGTGACACATGGAACACATCGTGTACCTGAGAAAGGTTCGGCGGTAGCTCCAGTTGGTATGCCACTTTTCCACGCCTTTCGAGAATAGTGAATGGGCCAATATAGCGAGGAGCTAGTTTGCCCTTGATCCCGAAGCGGTGAGCACCCTTCATAGGTGTGACTCGAAGATAAGCCTTTTTGCCAGGTTGATAGACCATGTCTTTATGATGACGGTCACACTGACTCTTCTGACGTGACTGAGCAGTCTTGAGATTCTCGCGAATAATGCGGACTTGTTCTTCGGCATCTTGGATAATATCCGGACCGAAGAGTGGACGTTCCCCAGTTTCTGACCAGTTCAGAGGGGTTCGGCACTTTCGTCCATATAACACTTCGAAGGGGGCCATCTTCAGACTAGCTTGATAGCTATTATTATAAGAGAACTCAGCATACGGGAGAGATTCCTCCCATTTCTTGCCGAAGGAAATAACACAAGCTCGAAGCATATCTTCGAGAACTTGGTTGACGCGTTCAACTTGTCCTTGCGATTGAGGATGAAACGCAGTACTGAATGACAGATGAGTTCCCATGGCTTCTTGGAAACTTGCCCAGAATCTTGAAGTGAATAAGCTGCCACGGTCTGAGCTGATAACCAATGGAATACCATGGAGTGAAACAATCCTGGACATATAGAGCATTGCCAACTGGCTAGCAGTGATCGTTTCTTTGACTGCCAGAAAATGTGCAACTTTGGAAAGCCGGTCAATGATGACAAGAATAGCATCATTACCTTTCTATGATTTGGGAAATCCAGTGACGAAGTCCATCTCAACATGGTCCCATTTCCATTCAGGAATAGAGATAGGTTGCAGAGTTCCAGCAGGCCTTTGATGTCCTGCTTTGATACGACGGCAAACGTCACACTCAGCAACATAACGAGCAATGTCTTGCTTCATATTAGACCACCAGAATCTCTGACGGATGTCTTGGTACATCTTTGTACTACCAGGGTGGATACATAGAGGCGTATCATGAGCTTCTTTCATAACTTCCTGTGTCATATCCAGGTTTTTCTCTGCACATGGCACCACTAGGCGGCCCTTGAAGTATAGGGTGCCATCTTCAGCAATGGTGAAGAATGAGGGCTTTCCTTCTGCGAGGTAGCGCTTAATCTTGTGGGCTTCAGAGTCATACTTCTGTAGCCTTTTGATGCTATCCACGAGATCTGGTTTAGCAACTAGGGTATTGAGGGAACCCTGGGTAACAACGTGGAGGTTCACCTTGCCAAACTCCTTAGGAGGGGGAGCGAGTGCACCCGGAGGAACAATATGGAGGTTCAGCTTCCTGAATTCTTCAACAAGCGAGGGCTGAACTTTGCGAACCTGGAGGTGGTTGCAGTAAGACTTGCGGCTCAAGGCATCAGCCATTACATTAGCCTTGCCTGGCATATAGGAAATACCCAAGTCAAAGTCTGCAACAAGCTCCATCCATCTCTGCTGACGGAGGTTCAGATCTGGCTGAGTAAACAGGTACTTCAGACTTTGGTGGTCAGTGAAGATCTCGCAACGATTACCAAGAAGGTAATGTCGCCACTGCTTCAGCGCATGAATGACAGCAGCAAGTTTGAGGTCGTGAACTGGGTAGTTCTCTTCGTGAGGGCGCAATTGCCGAGAGGCATAAGCAATCACTTTGCGGTCTTGCATTAGGACACAGCCTAATCCTTGACGGGAAGCGTCGCAGTAAATGACGAAGTCCTTCTTAGTATCAGGTGGAGCTAGAACTGGGGCAGAAGTCAACTTGTCTTTGAGTGCCTGGAAACTTTCTTGACATTTGTCTGTCCATTGGAACTTGACGCCCTTATGCAACAGGTTAGTCAGAGGCCTGGCGATCTTGGAGAAGTTCTCGACGAATCGACGGCAATAGCTGGCGAGACCGAGAAAACTTCTGACTTGCTTAACGTTCTTGGGAGGAGTCCAATCAAGGATAGCCTGGACTCGTTCAGGGTTGACGGCAATACCATCCTTAGAGATGACATGCCCAAGATAGGTTACTTCCGGTAGCCAGAATTCACATTTGGAGAACTTGGCATATAGTTGATGCTCTCGTAGCTTCTCCAGCACAAGTCGAAGATGTTCAGCATGTTCTTCTTCGTTCTTGGAAAATACCAGGATATCATCCAGATAAACCACGACGAACTTGTCGAGGTAATCCATGAATATATAGTTCATCAGACGAGAGAAGGTGGCTGGAGCATTGGTTAAACCGAAAGACATGACGGTGTACTCGTATGAACCATAGCGAGTCACAAAGGCGGTCTTTGGGATATCCTCTTCGCGAACACGGATCTGGTGGTAGCCCAACCTCAAGTCGAGCTTAGAGAACACTGACGAACCCGCCAGTTGATCATACAGATCATTGATCCGAGGAAGAGGGTATTTATTCTGAATGGTAGCTTGGTTTATAGGACGGTAGTCTTGAACTAACCGGTTTGTCCCATCCTTCTTCTTGACAAAGAGAGAAGGTGCTCCCCAAGGAGAGCAACTTGGGCGAATGAATCCTTTGTGAAGAGATTTGTCGATTTCCTCCTTAAGCTCAAGGAGTTCATGCGGCGGCATTTTGTAGGGTCGCTTGGCTATAGGAGTGGTGCCTGGTTTCAAGTCGATGATGAATTCGACAGCTCTAGCAGGGGGAATCCCTGGAAGTTCTTCAGGGAAGACGTCGAGGAATTCACGCACGACGGGAATGTTTTCAATGCCCTCGAGTGGTGCAGCGTTCAATGCATTCAATGCATAGAGCCTTGCCTCGGCATTTTGCACCAGATGGGCTTGGTAAGTAACTATCTCATCTGAAGGGTGTAGCAGATGGACGGTCTTAGTGGTGCAAACGATTGAAGCAGTATGCGCTTTTAGCCAATTCATTCCCAGAATGAGATCAATGCTACAGGACTTCAGTACGATGGGAGAGACAAGAAATTCCAGTCCTTCGATTTCAACGGGGACGTCGTTGCAAATCATGGAGGTTCGACATTGGCCCGCAGGGGTGTGTACTAATAGTGAAGCATTCATGTCTTCGCTTCTAATGCCATGCATGAATGCAAAATCTTCTGACATGAATGAATGTGATGCACCTGTATCAAATAAAACGGATGCTGGTACTGAATTTACGAGGAGTGTACCCATCACAGTAGCAGGCTGGTCTTTAGCTTCGTTGAGATCAACGTGGTTGGCATGAGCACGACCATAAGACTTAGCATTGTTGTTGCGGGGCTGGTTGTTACCACGGCCAGTTGCTGGAAGGGCCAGTTGATTCTGGTTCTGGTTGCATTCTCTAGCACGGTGTCCTGGTTGACCACACCTGAAGCACAAGCCATTATTCGGAGTGGGAACAGGAGCTTGGGATGGTGGAGCTGGAAGTCTTGACTGCCTAGATGGTGGTGGAGGCAGACGAGGTGCAGCATAGGTCTACCTTGGGGTAGACGCATTTGGACGGTACATGCTGTTCGGGATCCATATCTTACGCTTCTATGAGGGCGGGCCCGAAGATGAGCCCGTGTCACGGTTGCGCCTGTGAGAGCTCTGGTATTCCTGCAGACCAGTTTCGACATTGATGGCCTTGTTCACCAAGGTGGCGAAATCAGCAAAGTCATGCACTAGAAGTGCGAGCTTGATGTCAGCTTGAAGGCCATCACGGAACTTCTCCTGTCTGCGTGCATCAGTTGCAATGTCCTCTTCAGCATAACGAGACAAGTCCAGAAACTCCCGTTGATAAGCTTCAACAGTTTTGTTGCCTTGGGTGAGGTTGCGGAACTCACGCTTCTTCCGGTCCATGACTCCTTGAGGAATGAAGCGGGCACGGAAAGCAGCTTGGAAGTCTGGCCATGTGATGATTGTTCCAGCTGGCAGAGTACGCCTGTGGCTGTCCCACCATTGAGCTGCGGGTCCCTTCAGAAAGAAGGAAGCAAAGTTGACATAGCTGGCAGGGGCTACATCGGCAGACTCCATCTCATAGGTGATGTCACGGAGCCAGTCATCAGCATCCAGAGGCTGAGTTGAGCTGCGGTACACAGTTGGGTTCAGGCGCATGAAATCCTGCAGAGTTACTGGGGTTGGTTGCTGGTCCATATTGGGGCGAGGAAACTGAGCCATCATATTTTCCATGAATTGGCGGTTCAGTTCAAACTGTTGGATCATACCAGCCATGTACTCAGGTGGTGGTGGGGCATTGCCACCACTACCACGACCACCTGGTCTAACCATCCTGCTAATATATAACAGGGGTTCAGCATTGAGAAATTTGCAAAGACAAGGATCATTCATGATGAAACATGCATAATGAAAGGAGCACGATAGCTACTACATAGTAGTCGGCATAACTTACAAAAGGGGTCATGCATAGAGTTCAGTACATAGACTAAAACATCATAGGCGGCACACAGGCTCGCGGCGAATGCATCTAACACTACAAGCAAGCCTACATCAGTCCCAAGAGGTACTGTGGAGGTAATCGTAGCCCGACAGCTGGTAGTGAGGCAACGGATAGCCCTCCACGTCAGCAGACTGGGGGCCGCAGATACTCAGGTGTAGAGCCCGACGCTCAGGTGGCAGAAGAGGACCAAGTGCGGGAGAGTAGCCTCCCACCTCTGGCCAACCGACACCGTGGGGCATCACGGTCCTGGCTGGGTAGATCGCAGTACGGGGTAGCTGTCCAGATCGGACAAAGGGGTGCAGCAGCGTCAGAGCACGGTAAAGGTGCTGACGGGTGGTGTACATCTCGTGGCGAAGAGCTCGGTTAGCTCGATCCAGCCCATCAGCATGCAGAACCAGGTTCTGATGGTAGAAGGGCTCTCGGGTGACAGTGGAGTAGGCAGCAGTATAGTATCCCTCCGCACCAACATCAGATGCGATAGCTATGTGCCTGAAAGGGGAGGTGTCCAACTCCCGATACTCTCCAAGAAGACGTGTCAGAGCAGCATAGGCAGCATCGTGGACAGCCATATCGATGGTCACACCAACACCATGTGCGGTGTGCAGCACAGTAGTGGAGTCATACTCCCGCGAGTAGAGGTGGACGATGGCACGGTACTGCTCCTGGTTAAAGTCCTGGTACTCCTCGTAGACGGTGTACTCAGGGTGCCAGCGATAACCCAGATAGGTCATCATCTCAGCTAGCACAGCCGGTGATCCCGAGGCACCAATGGCCGTCGTGTGGCGCACGACCTGCCTCGTGGGTTCCATCTGAAAGCAAAGACGTTTCAAAGGAGTCAAATGACAGTGTGTGAATTGTTCAAAATACTATTCTAAGAAACAACTATGGCTTATCCAACTTTGGGGTGAATGCGGTCACGGGATCCTAGTGTTAGAGTTAGTAAATTCGTTTAACCCGAGTAGAAGAGAGTTCAGAGTCCCAGAGTAAAGGTCGAGGAGTAAAAGATCCTAGTACCACCCAATGGCGACGTGGGCCCGTAAGACACACAGCCATGTTAGTAAAAGTTTTTGTAATGTCTAGACTCGACTTCGGCCAAGGAGTGTGGAAAGGGGGATTCCTACAGGCAGTCGGCTCTGATACCAACTTGTGACGCCCCCGATTTGACCATACACTAATCATGCACGCAAATGTGTACGATCAAGATCAGGGACTCACGGGAAGATATCACAACACAACTCTAAAACATAAATAAGTCATACAAGCATCATAATACAAGCCAGGGGCCTCGAGGGCTCGAATACAAGTGCTCGATCATAGACGAGTCAGCGGAAGCAACAATATCTGAGTACAGACATAAGTTAAACAAGTTTGCCTTAAGAAGGCTAGCACAAACTGGGATACAGATCGAACGAGGCGCAGGCCTCCTGCCTGGGATCCTCCTAACTACTCCTGGTCGTCGTCAGCGGCCTGCACGTAGTAGTAGGCACCTCCAGTGTCGTAGGTGTCGTCGTCGACGGTGGCGTCTGGCTCCCGGACTCCAGCATCTGGTTGCGACAACCAGATAGAAAGGAAAGGGAGAAAAGAGGGAGAGAAGCAATCGTGAGTACTCATCCAAAGTACTCTCAAGCAAGGAGCTACACTACATATGCATGGGTATATGTGTAAAGGGGCATATCAGTGGACTGAACTGCAGAATGCCAGAATAAGAGGGGGATAGCTAGTCCTGTCGAAGACTACGCTTCTGGACATCTCCATCTTGCAGCATGTAGAAGAGAGTAGATTGAAGTCCTCCAAGTAGCATCGCATAGCATAATCCTACCCGGCGATCCCCTCCTCGTCGCCCTGTTAGAGAGCGATCACCGGGTTGTATCTGGCACTTGGAAGGGTGTATTTTATTCAATATCCAGTTCTAGTTGTCATAAGGTCAAGGTACAACTCCGGGTCGTCCTTTTACCGAGGGACACGGCTATTCGAATAGATAAACTTCCCTGCAGGGGTGCACCACATAACCCAACACGCTTGATCCCATTTGGCCGGACACACTTTTCTGGGTCATGCCCGGCCTTGTAAGATCAACGCGTCGCAGCCCCACCTAGGCTCAACCGAGAGGTCAACACGCCGGTCTAACCCTATGCGCGCAGGGGTCTGGGCCCATCGCCCTATGCACACCTGCACATTGCAAGGGCGGCCGGAAGCAGACCTAGCCTAGTGGCATTCCAGTCCAATCCGGCGCGCGCCGCTCCGTCGCTGACGTCAAAAAGAGCTTCGGCTGATACCACGACGCCGGGATACCCATAACTACTCCCGCGTAGATGGCTAGTGCGTGTAGACCAAATGGCCAGACTCAGATCAAATACCAAGATCTCGTTAAGCGTGTTAAGTAACCGCGAACGTCGACCAGGGCCAGGCCCACCTCTCACCTAGGCGGTCTCAACCTGCCCTGTCGCTCCGCCACAAAGATCCACTTGCGGGTACTCCTTCGAGCCGACCCGACTTTAGTCATCACATGTGTCATGCATATAGTATATAAGTATATACCCGTGATCACCGCCCAGGTGATCACGACCCGATAGTATAGCACAGGAGACGGACAAGAATGTAGGGCCACTGATGGAAATCTAGCATCCTATACTAAGCATGTAGGATTGCAGGTAAAGGTATCAACAGTAGTAGCAAGGATAGGCTATGCATCAGGATAGGATATCGAAAAGCAGTAACATGCTACACTACTCTAATGCAAGCAGTATAGAGAAGAATAGGCGATATCTGGTGATCAAGGGGGGGGGGGGCTTGCCTGGTTGCTCTGGCAAGTAGGAGGGGTCATCAACTCCGTAGTCGAACTGGGCAGCAGCAGTGTCGGTCTCGTAGTCTACCGGAGAGAAGAGGGGGGAAGAAACAGTAAATACAATGCAAACATAAGCATGACGATGCGTGACATGACAATGAACAGTGCGAGGTGTGTCCTAACGCGACAGTAGGTGGTACCGGCGAAGGGGGGGAACATCCGGGAAGTATTCCCGATGTTTCGTGTTTTCGGACAGACGGACCGGAGGGGGAAAGTTGCTAGTTTGATAGGTTAGGGAGGTGTGGTGGACGAACGGACTGCGTATTCGGATTCGTCTCGTCGTTCTGAGCAACTTTCATGTAGAAAACATTTTCATCCGAGTTATGGTTTAAAAGATATGAATTTTCAAAGATTATTTGAATTTCTGGAATTATTTGAATTTAGCAAAAAAATGAATTATGACGTCAGCAGGTCAACAGGTCGGCTGACCAGTCAAACCAGACAGGTGGGTCCAGTGGGACCCACATGTCATTGACAGGGCATTAACAGAGTTTTATAATTAACTTAAACAAGGTTATTAGCAGGTAGGCCCCACCTGTCAGTGCCTATTTAGATTAATTAATTAGTTTTATTTATAAAAACATTTTTTTTGTTAATTATGCGGCGGGGCCCGCATGTCAGTGGCTGGGGCCTGCCCAGTCAGCAGTTGACTGGGGTCAACCCAGTCAACGGGGCCTGCGGGGCCTGCTGGCAGTGACCCAGGGGTGGCCCCAGGTGTGCCAGCTCAGCAGGCCGGCGGTTGAACGCCGGCGAGCATGAAAACGCGGCGGAGGGCGCTCGGCCCCGTCGGGATTCGTCTACAGGGGGCCTACACGGGCGCGGGGGGGGGGGGGGGGGCGCGTTCGAACGGGGAGAGCCCGCCGCGTCGCGTGGTGAGGCCGGCCGGAGCTGGAGCTGCCGGAAACGGCGCCGGCGACGAGCAGAAGCGGCGCCGGAGTTCGGGCTGGAGCGGGTGCGGCATTAGAGCGCGCGAGCGGCCAAACTAACCAGCTAGGCGGGTGCTGCACGATGCGGTCAAGCTAACGGGCATACGCCCATGACCAATTGGTCACCGGAAACCCGCCGGCGACGAGCTCCGCGGCGCTGTGTTCGGGCGCGCGTGGGGAAAGCAGCTAGGGGGCGCGCGAGAGCGAAAGGACAGGGGAGGAGGGGGAGAAGCTCACGGCGAGGTTGTAGGGGGACGGCAGCGTGCTCGGGGAGGCTCGTCGGAGGCGTACGGCGACGGCGATCGCCGACGGCCGGGGTTGGGGAGGAGCTCGATCCCGAGGCTGTGGTGGCGTCGGGCTCGATCCCGAGGGCGGAGAGGAAGTAGATGAAGAAGGTGGAGCGGTCGGGCTTGTCGGAGAGGCACTCGGGGCTCGGTGGCCGCGGAAACGACGGCGGCACGTCGGCGACCGCGCTCGGGCAGTGGGGAAGGAGGGAGCGGCGTGGATCTCGGGGGGAGAGGGAGAGGCGCAGAGGCGAGCGAGAGGGGCAAGTGGGAGGGATGGGCGGAGGCCGAGGCGTCGGGGCGGCCTTATCCTCCCCCGTCGCCGGCGAGGTGGTGCGGCGGGGACCTGCCCCTGTTCCGACCCCGGTCGGGGGAACAGGGAAGGGGAGGGCGACCCGGGGAGGTGGGCTAGGCCGGCTGGGCCTGGGGTCGGCCCAGTTGGGCCAGGGTCCAGTGGGGGGGGGGCTTCTCCTTCTCCTTTTTTTTCTTTGTTTGTTCTGTTTTCTTTTGTATTTTCTTTTTATTTATTTATTTTCTTTTCTGTTTTATTTCAATTTAATTTATTTAGGCATTTTATAAAAATATATTTTCTTTAGTATAATTACCCTTGTAATATTTGGCATGGCCCGAACATTTTTGTTTAAATTTTTGAAAACTTTTATTTTCCACTTTAAAATTTAATTGAAGTTTGAATTAGGAGTTTGAAAAGAAATGTGATTCAAATGTGATCAAGCCCTGTTTAGCAACATGGTTAGCTTAATCACAGAGAGTTACTGTAGCATGATTCTCGGGGTGTTACAGATCCCTTCCTGGATCACTATTGTACCCCTTGACTAACTCATGGCAAGGCACACTTCAGGTGCGGTACACAACATAGCATATTGTAGAGCCTACGTCTAAAGCATAGGGGACGACCTTCGTCCTTTCTCTTTCTTCTGCCGTGGTCAGGTCTTGAGTCTTACTCAATACTCACACCTTGTAACACAGCCAAGAACTCCTTCTTTGCTGATCTATTTTGAACTCCTTCAAAATCTTGTCACGGTATGTATTCATTTGAAAGTACTATTAAGCGTTTTTGATCTATCCTTATAGATCTTGATGCTCAATGTTCAAGTAGCTTAATCCAGGTTTTCCATTAAAAACACTTTTCAAATAACCCTGGATGCTTTCCAGAAATTCTACATCATTTCTGATCAACAATATGTTAACAACATATACTCATCAAAAATTCTATAGTGCTCCCACTCACTTCTTTGGAAATACAAGTTTCTCATGAACTTTGTATAAACCCAAAATCTTTGATCATCTCATCAAAGCGTTCATTCCAACTCCGAGATGCTTACTCCAATCCTTAGAAGGATTGCTGGAGCTTTGCATACTTGTTAGCATCTTTCAGGATTGACAAAACCTTCTGGTTGTATCACATACAACCTTTCCTCAACAAAATCGTCGAGGAAACAATGTTTTGACATCCTATCTGCAAGATTTCATAAATAATGCAATAACTGGTAATATAATTCTAATAGACTCTTAGCAGCGCTACGAGTGATTAAGTCTCATCGCAGTCAACTCCTTGAACTTGCCGGAAAACATCTTAACGACAAGTCGAGCTTTCTTAATGGTAACACTTACCATCATTGTCTGTCTTCCCTTTAAAATCCATCTGTACCCAACAGCCTTACGACCATCAAGTAGTTCTTTCAAAGTCTATACTTTGTTTTCATACATGGATCCTCTCAGATTTTATGGCCTCGAGCCATTCGTCAGAATCCGGGCCCACCATCGCTTCTCCATAGCTCGTAGGTTCATTGTTGTCTAGCAACATGACTTCCAAGACAGGATTACGTACCACTCTGAAGTAGTACGCATCCTTGTCGTCCTATGAGGTTTGGTAGTGACTTGATCTGAAGTTTCATGATCACTATCATAAGCTTCCACTTCAATTGGTGTAGGTGCCACAGGAACAACTTCCTGTGCCCTGCTACACATTAGTTGAAGTGACGGTTCAATGACCTCATCAAGTCTCCACCATCCTCCCACTCAATTCTTTCGAGAGAAACTTTTCCTCGAGAAAGGACCCGTTTCTAGAAACGATCACTTTTGCTTCCAGATCTGAAATAGGAGGTATACCCAACTGTTTTGGGTATTCTATGAAGATGCATTTATCCGCTTTGGGTTCGAGCTTATCAGGCTGAAACTTTTTCACATAAGCGTCGCAACCCCAAACTTTTAAGAAAACGACAGCTTAGGTTTCTCTAAACCATAGTTCATACGGTGTCGTCTCAACGGAATTGTGTGGTGCCCTATTTAAAGTGAATGTGGTTGTCTCTAATGCCTAACCCATAAACGATAGTTGTAATTCGATAAGAGACATCATGGTATGCACCATATCCAATAGGGTGCAGTTATGATGTTCGGACACACCATCACAATCTGGTGTTCCAGGCGGTATTAGTCGTGAAACAATTTCCACAATTTCTTAATTGTGTGCCAAACTCGTAACTCAGATGTTCATCTCTATGATCATATCACAGACATTTTATCCTCTTGTCATGACGATCTTCAAATTCACTCTGAAATTACTTGAACCTTTCAATAATTCAGACTTGTGTTTCATCAAGTAAATATTCTCAGCATCTACTCAAATCATCTGTGAAGTAAGAACATAACGATATCCACTGCGTGCCTCAGCACTCATTGGACTGCACACATCAAATGTATTACTTCCAACAAGTTGCTCTCTTGTTCCATCTTACTGAAAACGAGGCCTTTCAGTCATCTTGCCCATGTGGTATGATTTGCATGTCTCAAGTGATTCAAAATCAAGTGAGTCCAAATGATCCATCTGTATGGACTTTCTTCATGCATATATACTAATAGACATGGTTCGCATGTCTCAATCTTTTCAAAAACGAGTGAGTCCAAAGATCCATCAACATGGGGCTTCTTCATGCGTTTTATACCAATATGACTCAAGTGGCAGTGCCACAAGTATGTGGCTTTTGGCATGAACATGTGTATCACTACGATCGAGATTCAATAAACCATTCATTTTAGGTGCAAGACCATTGAAGGTATTATTCAAATAGACAGAGTAACCATTATTCTCCTTTAATGAATAACCGTATTGCGATAAACATAATCCAATCATGTCTATGCTCAACGCAAACACCAAATAATTATTATTCAGGTTTAACCCCAATCTCGATGGTAGAGGGAGCATGCGATGCTTGATCACATCAACCTTGGAAACACTTCCAACACATATCGTCATCTCACCTTTAGCTAGTCTTTGTTTATTCCGCAGCTTTTATTTCGAGTTACTAACAGTTAGCAACCGAACCGGTATCTAATACCCTGGTGCTACTAGGAGTACTAGTAAAGTACACATTAATATAATGTATATCCAATATACTTCTGTCGACCTTGCCAGCCTTCTCATCTACGAAGTATCTAGGGTAGTTCTGCTTCAGTGACCGTTCCCCTCATTTCAGAAGCACTTAGTCTCGGGTTTGGGTTCAACCTTGGGTTTCTTCACTAGAGCAGCAACTGATTTGCCGTTTCATGAAGTATCCCTTCTTGCCCTTGCCCTTCTAGAAACTAGTGGTTTTACAAACCATCAACAATTGATGCTCCTTCTTGATTTCTACTTTCGCGGTGTCAAACATCGCGAGTTGCTCAAGGATCATCATGTCTATCCCTGATATGTTATAGTTCATCACGAAGCTCTAATAGCTTGGTGGCAGTGACTATGGAGAACCATCACTATCTCATCTGGAAGATTAACTCCCACTCGATTCAAGTGATTGTAGTACTCAGACAATCTGAGCACATGCTCAACGATTGAGCTTTTCTCCCTTAGTTTGCAGGCTTAAGAAACTTGTCAGAGGTCTCATACCTCTTGACGTGGGCATTAGTCTGAAATCCCAATTTCAGTCTTTGGAACATCTCATATGTTCTGCGACGTTTCAAAACCGTCTTTGGTGCCACAATTTTAAACCGTTAGCATCACACACTGAACTATCACGTAGTCATCAAAACGTGTATGTCAGATGTTTCGTAGCATCTACAGACGACGCTCGAGGTTCAGCACACCGAGCGGTGCATTAAGGACATAAGCCTTCTGTGCAGCAATGAGGACAATCCTCAGTTTACGGACCCAGTCCGCATAATTGCTACTATCAACTTTCAACTAAATTTTCTCTAGGAACATATCTTAGTAGAACTAAAGCGTAAGCTACGACATTATTTGCAAAGACCTTTTGACTATGTTCATGATAATTAAGTTCATCTGATTATTAAATGAACTCCCACTTAGATAGACATCCCTCTAGTCATCTAAGTGATACATGATCCGAATCGACTAGGCCGTGTCCGATCATCACGTGAGACGGACTAGTCATCATCGGTGAACATCTCCATGTTGATCGTATCTACTATACGACTCATGTTCGACCTTTCGGTCTCTTGTGTTCCGAGGCCATGTCTGTACATGCTAGGCTCGTCAAGTCAACCTAAGTGTTTTGCTTGTGTTCCGAGGCCATGTCTGTACATGCTAGGCTCGTCAACACCCGTTGTATGCGAACGTTAGAATCTATCACACCCGATCATCACGTGGTGCTTCGAAACAACGAACCTTCGCAACGGTGCACAGTTAGGGGGAACACATCTCTTGAAATTTTAGTGAGGGATCATCTTATTTATGCTACCGTCGTTCTAAGCAAATAAGATGTAAACATGACAAACATCACATGCAAATCATAAAGTGACATGATATGGCCAATATCATCTTGCGCCTTTTGATCTCCATCTTCGAGGCGCAGCATGATCACCTTCGTCACCGGCATGACACCATGATCTCCATCATCGTGTCTTCATGAAGTTGTCTCGCCAACTATTACTTCTACTACTATGGCTAACGGTTAGCAATAAAGTAAAGTAATTACATGGCATTTTTCATTGACATGCAGGTCATACAATAAATTAAGACAACTCCTATGGCTCCTGCCGGTTGTCATACTCATCGACATGCAAGTCGTGATTCCTATTACAAGAACATAATCAATCTCATACATCACATATATCATTCATCACATCCTTTTGGCCATATCACATCATGTCATACCCTGCAAAAACAAGTTAGACGTCCTCTAATTGTTGTTGCATGTTTTACGTGGCTGCTATGGGTTTCTAGCAAGAACGTTTCTTACCTATGCAAAAGCCACAACGGTGATATGCCAATTGCTATTTACCCTTCATAAGGACCCTTTTCATCAAATCCGATCCGACTAAAGTGGGAGAGTTAGACACCCGCTCGCCACCTTATGCATCAAGTGCATGTCAGTCGGTGGAACCTGTCTCACGTAAGAGTACGTGTAAGGTCGGTCCGGGCCGCTTCATCCCACAATTCCGCCGAGTCAAGATAAGACTAGTAACGGTAAGCAAATTGAACAAATCGTCGCCCACAACTACTTTGTGTTCTACTCGTGCATAGAATCTACGCATAAACCTGGCTCATGATGCCACTGTTGGGGAACGTAGCAGAAATTTAAAATTTTCTACGTATCACCAAGATCAATCTATGGAGTCATCTAGCAACGAGAGAGAGGGGAGTGCATCTACATACCCTTGTAGATCGCGCGCGGAAGCGTTCAAGAGAACGGGGTTGATGGAGTCGTACTCGTCGTGATCCAAATCACCGATGATCCTAGCGCCGAACGGACGGCACCTCCGCGTTCAACACACGTACGGAGCGGGGACGTCTCCTCGTTCTTGATCCAGCAAGGGGGGAGGAGAAGTTGATGGAGATCCAGCAGCACGACGGCGTGGTGGTGGAAGTAGCGGGATCCCGGCAGGGCTTCGCCAAGTGCAAGCGGGGAGGAAGAGGTGTCACGGGAGGGAGGGAGGCGCCAGGGCTTGGGGTGCTGCTCCCATGCACCTCCCCACTATATATAGGGGTGGAGGGGGCTGGTTTCTTGCCATCCAAGTCCATTGGGGCGTTGGCATAGGTGGGGGAAAGAAATCCTATCATTTCCCTTCCCCACCGATTGTTATCCCCCCTTTTTAGGGATCTTGATCTTATCCCTTCGGGATATGATCTTATTCCTTCTAAGGTGGGATCTTGGTGCGCCTTGACCAGGGGTGTGGGGCCTTGCCCCCACTACCCACGTTCATGTGGGCCCCCCCATGCAGGTGGGCCCCACATCGGAACCTTCTAGAACCTTCCCGGTACAATACCGAAAAATCCCGAACATTTTCCGGTGGCCAAAATAGGACTTCCCATATATAAATCTTTACCTCCGGACCATTCCGGAACTCCTCGTGACGTCCGGGATCTCATCCGGGACTCCGAACAACTTTCGGTTAACCGCATACTAATATCTCTACAACTCTAGCGTCACCGAACCTTAAGTGTGTAGACCCTACGGGTTCGGGAGACATGCAGACATGACCGAGACGACTCTCCGGTCAATAACCAACAGCGGGATCTGGATACCCATGTTGGCTCCCACATGTTCCACGATGATCTCATAGGATGAACCACGATGTCGAGGATTCAATCAATCCCGTATACAATTCCCTTTGTCAATCGGTACGTTACTTGCCCGAGATTCGATCGTCGGTATCCCAATACCTTGTTCAATCTCGTTACCGGCAAGTCACTTTACTCGTACCGTAACGCATGATCCCGTGGCTAACTCCTTAGTCACATTGAGCTCATTATGATGATGCATTACCGAGTGGGCTCAGAGATACCTCTCCGTCATACGGAGTGACAAATCCCAGTCTTGATTCGTGCCAACCCAACAGACACTTTCGGAGATACCTGTAGTGCACCTTTATAGCCACCCAGTTACGTTGTGACGTTTGGTACACCCAAAGCATTCCTACGGTATCCGGGAGTTGCACAATCTCATGGTCTAAGGAAATGATACTTGACATTATAAAAGCTCTAGCAAACAAACTACACGATCTTGTGCTATGCTTAGGATTGGGTCTTGTCCATCACATCATTCTCCTAATGATGTGATCCCGTTATCAATGACATCCAATGTCCATGGTCAGGAAACCATAACCATCTATTGATCATCGAGCTAGTCAACTAGAGGCTTACTAGGGACATGTTGTGGTCTATGTATTCACACATGTATTACGGTTTCCAGTTAATACAATTATAGCATGAACAACAGACAATTATCATGAACAAGGAAATACAATAATAACCATCTAGGGCATATTTCCAACATAAGTATGTGAGTTCTTTATGACTAATGTTGAGTCCATGGATTATACGCACTCTCACCCTTCCATCATTGCTAGCCTCTTCGGTACCGTGCATTGCCCTTTCTCACCTCGAGAGTTGGTGCAAACTTCGCCGGTGCATCCAAACCCCGTGATACGATATGCTCTATCACACATAAACCTCCTTATATCTTCCTCAAAACAGCCACCATACCTACCTATTATGGCATTTCCATAGCCATTCCGAGATATATTGCCATGCAACTTCCATCATCATCATATACATGACTTGAGCATTTATTGTCATCTTGCTTTGCATGATCGTAAGATAGCTAGCATGATGTTTTCATGGCTTGTCCGTTTTTTGATGTCATTGCTACGCTAGAAAATTGCACATCCCAGTACACCACCGGAGGCATTCATATAGAGTCATATCTTTGTTCTAGATATCGAGTTGTAATATTGAGTTGTAAGTAAATAAAAGTGTGATGATCATCATTATTAGAGCATTGCCCCAGTGAGGAAAGGATGATGGAGACTATGATTCCCCCAAGTCAGGATGAGACTCTGGACGAAAAAAAGAGAGAAAGGCCAAAAAAAGAAAAAAAGAAAAAAGAGAAAAAAGAGAGAAGGGGCAATGTTACTATCCTTTTACCACACTTGTGCTTCAAAGTAGCACCATGTTCTTCATATAGAGAGTCTCTTGAGTTATCACTTTCATATACTAGTGGGAATTTTCATTTTAGAACTTGGCTTGTATATTCCAACGATGGGCTTCCTCAAATGCCCTAGGTCTTCATGAGCAAGCAAGTTGGATGCACACCCACTTAGTTTCAGTTTGAGCTTTCATACACTTATAGCTCTAGTGCATCCGTTGCATGGCAATCCCTACTCCTCACATTGACATCAATTGATGGGCATCTCCATAGCCCATTGATTAGCCGCGTCGATGTGAGACTTTCTCCTTTTTTGTCTTCTCCACATAACCCCCATCATCATATTCTATTCCACCTATAGTGCTATGTCAATGGCTCACACTCATGTATTGCGTGAAAGTTGAAAAGGTTTCAGAAACGTCAAAAGTATGAAACAATTGCTTGGCTTGTCATCGGGGTTGTGCATGATGTGAATATTTTGTGTGGTGAAGATGGAGCATAGCCAGACTATATGATTTTGTAGGGATGAGCTTTCTTTGGCTATGTTATTTCAATACGACATAATTGCTTGGTTGGTATGCTTGAAGTATTATTGTTTTTATGTCAAAGGATAGACTATTGCTTTGAATCACTCGTGTCTTAATATTCATGCCATGATTAGACATATGATCAAGATTATGCTAGGTAGCATTCCACATCAAAAATTATCTTTTTTATCATTTACCTACTCGAGGACGAGCAGGAATTAAGCTTGGGGATGCTGATACGTCTCCGTCGTATCTATAATTTTTGATTGTTCCATGCCAATATTATACAACTTTCATATACTTTTGGCAACATTTTATATTATTTTTGGGACTAACATATTGATCCAGTGCCCAGTGCCAGTTCCTGTCTGTTGCATGTTTTATGTTTCGCAGAATATCCATATCAAACGGAATCCAAACGGGATAAAAATGGACGGAGCTTATTTTTGGAATATTTGGAAAATTCCGGAAGAAAAATCCACGCGAGACGGTGCCCGAGGTGGCCACGAGGCAGGGGGCGCGCCCTGACCCTCGTGGGCCACCCGTAAGGCGGTTGATGCCCTTCTTCGGCCGCAAGAAAGCTAATTTTTGGTAAAAAATCATGGCGAAGGTTTCAGTCCAATCGGAGTTACGGATCTCCATATATATACGAAACGGTGAAAGGGCAGCAGGACAGAACGCAGAAACTGAGAGAGACAGAGAGACAGATCCAATCTCGGAGGGGCTCTCGCCCCTCCCACGCCATGGAGGCCAAGGGCCAGAGGGGAAACCCTTCTCCCATCTAGGGAGGAGGTCAAGGAAGAAGAAGACGAAGGGCCCCCCTCTCCCCTTCTCTTCCGGTGGCGCCGGAACGCCGCCGTGGCCATCATCATCACCGCAATCTTGACCAACAACTTCACCGCCATCATCACCAACTCTCCCCCCTCTATGCAGCGGTGTAACCTCTCTCTTACCCATTGTAATCTCTACTTAAACATGGTGCTCAACGCTATATATTATTTCCCAATGATGTATGGCTATCCTATGATGTTTGAGTAGATCCGTTTTGTCCTATGGGCTATTTGATGATCAAGATTGGTTTGAGTTGCATGTTTTATTATTGGTGCTGTCCTATGGTGCTCTCCATGTCGCGCAAGCATGAGGGATCCCCGCTGTAGGGTTTGCAATATGTTCATGATTTGCTTATGGTGGGTGGCGTGAGTGATAGAAGCATAGACCCGAGTAAGTAGGTTTTTTTGCGTATGGGATAAAGGGGACTTGATGCTTTAATGCTATGGTTGGGTTTTACCTTAATGATCTTTAGTAGTTGCGGATGCTTGCTAGAGTTCCAATCATAAGTGCATATGATCCAAGTAGAGAAAGTATGTTAGCTTATGCCTCTCCCTCAAATAAAATTGCAACAATGATTACCGGTCT
Source organism: Aegilops tauschii subsp. strangulata (assembly GCF_002575655.3). NCBI lineage: Eukaryota > Viridiplantae > Streptophyta > Magnoliopsida > Poales > Poaceae > Aegilops > Aegilops tauschii. Next base: position 344,347,009 of record NC_053039.3, read on the forward strand.
AGTTATCGATTGCCTAGGGACAAATAACTTTCTCATAACAAAAAGCTCTCTACTAAAACTAATTTAGTTGTGTCTTCATCTAAACAGCCCCTAGCTTTTATTTACTCGCTCTTTACTTTCTTGCAACCTATACAACAACACCTACAAAGTACTTCTAGTTTCATACTTGTTCTAGGTAAAGCGAACGTCAAGCGTGCGTAGAGTTGTATCGGTGGTCGATAGAACTTGAGGGAATATTTGTTCTGCCTTTAGCTCCTCGTTGGGTTCGACACTCTTACTTATCGAAAGAGGCTACAATTGATCCCCTATACTTGTGGGTTATCAATGGGCGATGAGATACGCGGCTTGATGAGGCCGCTCTGTGCTTCGGCTGCAGTAGCTGTAGTATGCTCCTCTATATGGAGGGAGCGTTCCATATTACCGTTTACCGTGATGACGCCACGTGGACTGGGCATCTTAAGCTTTAGATAGGCGTAGTTTGGGACTGCATTGAAACGAGCAAAAGCGGTATGCCCGAGCAGTACATGGTAGTTATTGTGGAACGGGATGATATCGAAGGTCAAGCCTTCACTTTGAAAGTTGTTCGGTGAGCCGAAAACGACTTCCAATGTAATTGAGCCCGTGCAGTGAGCTTCTATGCCGGGTACTACTCCCTTGAAGGTGGTTGTGGCTTGATTCTTGAGGGATCAATGCCCATCTTGTGGATAGTGTCTTGGTAGAGTAGATTAAGGCTGTTGCCGTCGTCCATAAGGACTTTCGTGAGATGGAACCCGTCGACAATTGGGTCGAGGACCAGAGCTGCCGACCCTTCGTGACGGAGACTAGCTGGGTGGTCCCTGCGATCAAAAGTGATCGGGCAGGCCGCCCATTGGCTAAATTTTGGGGCGGCCGGCTCTATGGCGTAGGCGTCCCGTAGTGCGCGCTTGCACTCCCCTGGAGGGATGTGCGTCACGTATACCATGTTTACTGTTTTTACTTTGGGGGGAAATTGCTTCTGACCCCCGGTGTTCGGTTGGCGAGTCTCTTCGTCGTCGCTGTCGTTGGGCGGCCCTTCCTCTTGTGTTCGGCATTAAGCTTGCCGGCTTGTTTAAAGACCCAACAGCTTCTGTTGGTATGATTGGCCGGTTTATCGGGGGTGCCATGAATCTGGCAGGGCCGATCCAATATCTTGTCTAAATTGGATGGTCTGTCTTTGTTTGCCTTGAATGGCTTTTTCCGTTGACCGGGTTTGGAGCCACTAAATCCGGCGTTGACCGCCGTGTCTTGCATTCCTTCATTGTTATTTTGACGCTTTTGTTTATTGCGCCATGGCTTGCCGTTGCTGTCTCGAACTTCGAAAGTGCCCGGATCACTGGTGTTGTTGCTTCTACGAGCAAGCCAGCTGTCTTCTCCCGTGCAAAAGCGGGTCATCAGAGCGGTAAGGGCTGCCATGGATTTTGGTATTTCTTGACTGAGGTGGCGGGCGAGCTACTCATCTCGGACGCTATGTTTAAAGGCTGCGAGAGCTTCGGCGTCCGGACAATCGACAATTTGGTTCTTTTTAATTAAGAACCTAGTCCAGAGCTTCCTGGCTGACTCTCCGGGCTGTTGGACTATGTGACTTAGGTCATCGGCATCCGGGGGTCGGACGTATGTACCTTGGAAGTTATCGCGGAAGGCGTCGTCCCGGTCCTCCCATCCGCCAATAGAGTTTTCGGGCAGGTTGTTCAACCAGTGCTGAGCTGGTCCCTTAAGTTTTAGTGGGAGGTATTTGATGGCATGAAGATCATTGCCGCGGGCCATATGAATATGGAGAAGAAAGTCTTTGATCAATACCGCGGGGTCTGTTGTCCCATCATATGATTCAATGTTCACGGGTTTAAACCCTTCTGGGAATTCGTGCTCCATTACTTCATCAGTGAAGCAAAGGGGGTGTGCGGCGCCTCTATATCGGGCCACGTCACGACGTAGCTTGGATGGAGTTCGTCTGCGGTGTTTGGCCCGGGCATGATTATGCTTGTCGCGTCCGGCTAGATAGCCGTCGTCGCACGTCGGGGCACGCCCCCGCAATCTGTAGATCGATCTGGTCTGTCCTGCTCTACTGTCCAGGTCCTGCCGCAGGTCATATGTATATCCCCGAGCTGTTTTATCTCTGCCTTTACGGTGAGGTAGTACGGGCTGGTGTTCGGCTTGAGTTGCCGCTTTTGCCCGGCCACGTGGTGGTCGATCAGCCGCATTACGTGCTGATGCTACGGGCTCAAGTGCCTCCTCATTGAATTGAGGTAGCAATTTGCGCTTCGGGTAACTTTTAGTGGGGCACTCGAGGCCGTATTCCTCGGCTGCCAGGACATTAGTCCATCTATCGTTGAGCAGATCTTGATCAGCTTGAAGCTGCTGCTGCTTCTTTTTCAGGCTCCTTGCAGTGGCTATTAGTCGGCGCTTAAAGCACTCCTGCTCGAGAGGTTCCTCAGGCACGATAAAATCCTCGTTGCCGAGGCTCACCTTATCCTCGGAGAGCGGAAGATAATTACTGTCCTCTGAGTCTTCGTTTACAACCTGTTCACCAGGGCTGACTCGCCCATCTTCCCGTTCGTCCTGTTCAGAGGTTGGCTCAACGGGGTCTTCATTGTCTTCGGCATCGTCTAGAGCATTGTTTTCTCCTATGCCGGTATTGCTGTCTTTTCCACGACGTGACTTAGAGCGGCGCCGCTGTCGTCGATGCTTTGGCTGTATCTCAGGAGGTTTATCCTCCACTCGGTCTTCTTTGTCATCGCCGTTAACTTATTTGGGTGTATCCACCATGTACACGTCATACGAAGAGGTGGCCGTCCAGCATCCGGTAAACGGCGGGTTTTGGGCCTGCTCTTCTTCGGCATCATCGTCCATACCGTCGATGTCTTCAGAGTCGTAATCGAGCATGTCGGTTAAGTCCTCGACAGTGGCTATAAAGTGGGTGGTGGGTGGGATGTGAAATTCCCTGCTCTGAGCCCCTAGTCCGGGCTGGGCATAGTTCGGACATTGCTCCTCTGTAACAACAAGGGATCGCATTAAGTCCAGGGCCTCGCTTAAAGGCGAGGTTTGGCCCGCGAGACGAGAGCTTGTGGAGTACGGCGAGAGGGAGACTCCTTGGCCGAACTCACACGATGCTAACTCCGAGGGTTCGGAGCCAGTGTCCGGAGAAGGGTCCAGCTTCATGATGGTTGCCTGCGATACTACTTCCTCTGGCTCTCCCGCAATGGGCTTAATGGCCGCAGACAGTCTGACAGGCTCAGGAAGCCCGTCTTCGGACCTGGCCATACGCTCCGGATCTAAGGCCAGAGCGGAAGTTGGGGGCGCGCATCCTTGGAAGATCAAGTCTCCTCGGATATCAGCAACGTAGTCCAGATTTCCAAAACTAATCTGGTGACCTGGGGCGTGGTTGTCGATCTGCTCTAGATGGCCAAGCGAGTTGGCCCGCAGTGCGAAGCCGCTGAACACAAAGATCTGGCCAGGGAGAAAAACCTCCTCCAGGGCAGCATTGTTGTAGGTGATTAACGGAGCCATCGAACCTTCTGTGGACGTCGCAGCGGAACTCTCAATGAAAGCACCAATGTCGGTGTCAAAACCGGCGGATCTTGGGTAGGGGGTCCCGAACTGTGCGTCTAAGGTCGATGGTAACAGGAGACAGGGGACACGATGTTTACCCAGGTTCGGGCCCTCTCTATGGAGGTAATACCTTACTTCCTGCTTGATTGATCTTGATGAATATGAGTATTACAAGAGTTGATCTACCACGAGATCGTAATGGCTAAAACCCTAAAGGTCTAGCCTGTATGATTATGATTACCTCTACGGACTAAACCCTCCGGTTTATATAGACACCGGAGGGGACTAGGGTTGTACAAAGTCGGTCACAGAGAAAGGAATCTTCATATCCAAACACCAAGCTTTCCATCCATGCCAAGGAGAGTCCCATCCGGACATGGGAAAGAGTCTTCTGTCTTGTATCTTCACGGCCCATCAGTCCGGCCCATGTCCAATAGGTCGGACACCCGAGGACCCCTTAATCCAGGACTACCTCACCTGGAAGAGCATGGTCAATTCACTTGGCCTTGTCACGTGTCGGGCAAATACAATGCAAGTTCCACATATAGGTGGCTTTGCATGGGGCAAGTCAAAACCCCCACTGCAGGCTGCATCTCGCGAAGCTGGGCGCCGCTTAAGTGCAAAATCTTCATGTGGCCCGCCAGCCAACATCGTCTCTGGACCTCTGACCGCCGCGCTCGGCACGGCCTCCAAGATACGGCGTCCACCTCTTACACGTGCTTGCAAGATGAGGACAACCCCGATCACATCCTCGCTCATTGTGGATATGCGAGAGAGGTGTGGCACTCAAGCTTCAACGAATGGAGACTCAACATTCAAATCCCATCTACTGATGCCACCTTCCTACAATGGTGGCTCGACCAAAGGAGACAATTCAATGGCAAGCTCAGGAGAGGATTCGATTCCATCACGATCCTAATTGCATGGGCCCTTTGGAAGCAGCGCAATGCGCGAGTGTTCAACAATGTTTCGAGGCAAAGATCGGCTGCACAACTTAAGACAGAGATCCTAGATGAGATAGATGATTGGAGGAAGGCCGCTTTAGGCGGAGTTGGTGCTTTAGACCCTTTCGCGAGAGGGTAGCCATAGTTTCTAGGGAGTAGGCGTTGAGTGGGTTCCCCCTACGAGTTGTCCGCACCTCGTTAGGGTTCTTGTACATATTATTCCGCCTTCTATAAAAATACGGTATGCCATTGGCATACTCTAAAAAAATAACAAAATATTTGGAGTTTTAGATTTGTCATAAATCTAACATTTAATAATAAAGTCTACAGAAAAATATACCTAAAATCTACACCATCAAATTAGTTCCATTAGATTTCTCATATATATTTTCATACTGTATATAAACTTGATCAAACCAAAGAAAGTTTGACTACTTAGGACAAATCTAAAACTTCAAATAGTTTGAAACGTAGGAAGAGCATACCGTCTTAAAGAGCAATTGATTCAGAGACTATATAGTATATGCATGTATTTTGGTCAGGTACCCGAATGATCCATACGACCGTGCATGGGTCCCGTGGACCAACCTGAAAGAGTGGCTTAGCATCTCATTGTCGGATTTCGTCGTCATGAAGCCGGGGGACAAACCCCTCTATGATGTGCCATCTGTTGTGATGCAGACCGCAATCATGACACTTAACACCTCACACACCCTCATCCGGATCCCATGGGACACCGACCCCAACCACATATACCCCTGGCCTGGGTATGATCGATAAACACACTATTTGATTATTTACTCTGTTAAATTTCAGTCATGTGGTCCAAAACCAACTTGCTAGTCATTAGCACATAGATATATAGCTATACAATATAGGATCGCATCCTGCATTCATTCTCATCTACATGAGGCTGCAGGTTCCTGCCGCGGACTTGGCTTCGACAAGGAGTTGAGAAGGTTGCCCGACACAGTGATCCCCGACAAGCCAAGCAGATAAGTTCTACCTCATGTCTGTTAGTGTTCTGTAAGCTATAACTTATGCATAAGAAAGCCTCGCCACTCTTTTGGGACTTAGGTGCTCCCATCCCTGACTTGAACGTTGCTTCAGTCGGGATGGTCGCAGTGACCTTGGGTAAAAAGAATTTGGCAGGGGGGTGGTCCCTTGGTCTGTTGCCCGGTAGACGCAGCTCTTCGGCAGACAAAAAGGTTTTGGTAGGATAGCCTACCGGGGGAAAACTCATTTATTTACATTAAAGAGGCATCTCGCCTCTACATGGACATACACATGCACGGGTCCCCGACAAGGTTCTGATGTCTACTATAGAACCTTCTTCTTGTAGACGTTCTTGGGCCTCCAAGTGCAGAGGTTTGTAGGACAGTAGCAAATTTCCCTCAACTGGATGACCTAAGGTTTATCAATCCGTGGGAGGCGTAGGATGAAGATGGTCTCTCTCAAACAACCCTGCAACCAAATAACAAAGAGTCTCTTGTGTCCCCAACACACCCAATACAATGGTAAATTCTATAGGTGCACTAGTTCGGCGAAGAGATGGTGATACAAGTGCAATATGGATGGTAGATATAGGTTTTTGTAATCTGAAAGTGTAAAAACAGCAAGGTAGCAAGTGGTAAAAGTGAGCGAAAACGGTATTGCAATGCTTCGAAACAAGGCCTATGGTTCATACTTTCACTAGTTCAAGTTCTCTCAACAATAATAACATAATTGGATCATATAACAATCCCTCAACGTGCAACAAAGAGATTATTGTAGGGTACGAAACCACCTCAAAGTTATTCTTTCGGATCAAACCATTGGGCTATTCCTATAAGTGTCACAAACAGCCCTAGAGTTCGTAGTAAAATAACACCTTAAGACACAAATCAACCAAAACCCTAATGTCACCTAGATACTCCAATGTCACCTCAAGTATCCGTGGGTATGATTATATGATATGCATCACACAATCTCAGATTCATCTATTCAACCAACACAAAGAACTTCAAAGAGTGCCCCAAAGTTTCTACCAGAGAGTCAAGACGAAAACGTGTGCCAACCCCTATGCATAGATTCCCAAGGTCACGGAACCCGCAGGTTGATCACCAAAACATACATCAAGTGAATCAATAGAATACCCCATTGTCACCATAGGTATCCCACGCAAGACATACATCAAGTGTTCTCAAATCCTTAAAGACTCAATCCGATAAGATAACTTCAAAGGGAAAACTCAATTCATCACAAGGAGATAGAGGGGGAGAAACATCATAAGATCCAACTATAGTAGCAAAGCTTGCGTTACATCAAAATCATGCCACATCAAGAACACGAGAGAGATAGAGATCAAACACATAGCTACTGGTACATACCCTCTGCCCCGAGGGTGAACTAATCCCTCCTCGTCATGGAGAGCGCCGGGATGATGAAGATGGCCACCGGTGATGGATCCCCCCTGCGGCAGGGTGCCGGAATAGGGTCCCGATTGGTTTTTGGTGGCTACAGAGGCTTGCGGCGGCGGAACTCCCGATCTAGGTTTCTTTTTTGGGGGTTTCTGTATTTATAGGAATTTTTGGCGTCGGTCTCATGTCAGGGGGTCTCTGAGTCGTCCACGAGATAGGGCAGCGCGCCCTCCACCCTCATGGATGGCTCGGGACTCTTCTGGCCCAACTATTTTACTCCGGGGCTTCTTTTGGTCCATAAAAAATCATCAAAAATTGGCACGTCAATTGGACTCCATTTGGTATTCCTTTTCTGTAAAACTCAAAAACAAGGAAAAAACAGAAACTGGCACTGGGCACTAGGTTAGTCCCAAAAATAATATAAAAGAGCATATTAAAGCCCATTAAACATCCAAAACAGATAATATAATAGCATGGACCAATCAAAAATTACAGATACGTTGGAGACGTATCAAGTATCCCCAAGCTTAATTCCTTGTGATAGCCTGGTTTTTGCCCTCTTTTATTTGCCTGATTTTCATTTGGATTTATTTTGAAATTTGGAGTTTTTGAATCTTTTCATATGGACTTAAACACTTGGGTACCCTTGGCTTCCACCCAAGTGCCTCATTTCCCTCTCTAATCATCATTCTCTCTCCGATTCACCCCAAAATAATATTTGGAATATTTTTCTTTAATGAAAAATATTCATGTCCTCTCTAAAACCCTAGCTAGTTCAATGTGCTCCAAAGCAACCCCAATTTTTCTTGCCCACAAAAATCTGAGAAAATTCACAAATATTCTTTGAACCCTAGGGCACCTTCCCGAGCAAAAATATTTCATCACTTTTTGGAATATTTTTGCTACAGAAAATATTTTCTGTTCTGGGCAGAAATGGTGGTTTCTACAGCAACTACCATTTTACTCGCTCCATTGTGGCTGAATTTTCTTGTGCATCATCACCTTAGTAGATGATTGCTAGCCTCCAAAGCACAGCCCCCAACTCCCAGCCGTTTGACCTCAATAACCTCTCAAAGTTATTGATCAGAAACTTACTTGGCTTGTAAAATCTTTTCTACTACGTCTGGAACCAAACCAAAGCGTGGTAATCTTCAAAACTACCACGAACAACAAGCCAGACATGAACTTTGGACGTAGGTCAGCCTGGGGGCAAAGTTCACACGGTGACCACGCGTGTACACGATGCCAGCCTGCGTATCGATGCGCTCTGAGTGCCGCCGCGCGCTCTGTTTCGTGCGTGCTCGCTTCCCCGACTGCCAAAGTGTGCCAAACCTCGCCACCATCTTTGTACCAACCCCCGTAACTCCCCCCTGGCACTCGCCAACGCCGGAGCTCACCACAGCGAGCACGGGCGCGGTCCGGCCAACGCCACAGTGCGCTCTGCACTGTGCTCGTCACCTTCCTCTTGATCCTGTGCTCGTCCCCGTTCACCCACAGTCCCCGCGTGAGTTGCGTCGCCTTCTCCCCCACTTACTGCCGCTCATCGCCGGGCGCAGCATCCAGGTGTCGCCGGCAGAGCCCGATCCACCCCCGACGCTCGCCTATAAAAGGAGCCACCCCCCAGCCTTCTCGAGCACCATCCTCCACTCCCTCACACTCCACAAACTTGTAGATAGCCGTAGCCCGGCCGGGCAGGCCACGGGCCGCTGTCCCCGAGCTCGAGCTCGCCGGCGATCCCCTCGGGTCGTCGCGGTAGCTCCAGCCCCTCCCTGGCCTGGGCGACCCTTCAAGAGCCTCCGCCACCCTTCGGTGAAGCCGTTCCGTCCACTTGGAGCCCCCGGAGTTGCCTCTGTTCGCCATCGTCTTCGTCTCCGGCGAGCTCTGCTCTCTGCCTCCGCTAGAGAGGACGATTCCGACGCCGTCCGACCACCCCTAGCTACTCTATGGGTATGGGCAGGTGTGCCTCCATCTCCTCTCTCGATCCCTCCCTCTCGTTTTGGACAAGGAACCCTCGCCGCCGGCGTGAGCTCCGGCGAAGCCGCGCCACTCTCTGTTCCCCTCTCCCCCTCCACCTCACCTGACTAGAGGGGCCCGCTAGTCAGCCACTCAGTACACGCATGAAGCGGTACGAGCGGTGGCGCCCCGAGGCTTTACGCCTTTGACGTCACCCCCTAGTTTGTTTTATTTAAATTCAAATTTATATATTTTCCAGAGAACTTCAAATAGCTATATCTCTTCAACCATAAGTCCAAATGAATTGATTCTTTTTGCATTGTGTTCTTTGCAAAGAAATCTAGCAGCTCACAAAAAATGAGATTTTTCTGTGCTGTCTAGATTTTCTGGTGATTTTCAGAATGGTTCTTGATATTTTCTTCTTGTGTTTAAAATTATTTTCAGAGGGTGAGGCTTGTCTTGAGGATCACCAGAAGGCTTGTGAACCTTATCTGCACTAAGGCAAGCCACAACAACATTTTCATGGTGCCATTTCAATATTTATGATTTTCTTACTTGAATGAAAGATTTAATCCATGCATTTAAATAAATATTATGTTATTTTATATTCTGTTAAGTGCTTGTTTTAATTAATATGCTTGATTTACAGAATGTCTGAAACTAACTTAGTTGGTAAAGAAACTAGGATTCATTTGTGATGATGAAAGAATAATATTGTTATGCATATGAGTAATTATTTAAAGTTATTTTCTTGCAGGAGTAAAATAATAAAATTTGCTAGAAAATATTCTGTTTAAAGTGAGGTTTATCCTAACCAGAAAAGTGGCATGAGTTATTGATGTTTATGCCTAGTGTGAATATAGTTGACTCAGTCATTTCCATTAATATGCGATGCATATGTAATGTTGCATTTTCATGGCATGCGATGTCACCAGTCATTTTTACTTTAAGTTGAACCTGAATATAACTCAACTTGAATATATTGTTGGCCGGGTCATGGTGCCACTAAATCGAGTTTTTCCCAGTGCAACCACATTTGCCTTTATGGGAAGGCCTTGATTCGGTCCGTTGTCATGCCTCTGGTCGGTGCCTCCAACTAGGGAAGGTTATGGGCATGCTTACCCTGGCTCGTTAAGCAGGCATAACCTTGTGTGTCCGTTGTTGAGATTATGGTACCAGGTCCCCTTGTGGGATCGTTTTGGCCATGACGGTGGTGGTTGTGTCTTTGGTAGACACGGGGCCACCCAGTACTAGCCCGGTGGGGATTGAGTCGAAGTGGACGGGAGAGTGTCATGGCAATGGAGGGGTTTCGTCGGAATGCCGTTGGTACACCCGAATAGGAGTGCGAGGCCATGGGTTCCGTGGTGTGGGTACAGTGTGCTACCTCTGCAGAGTGTAATAATCTATCGACAGCCGAGTCCACGGTTACGGACACGCTCGCAGTAGGTCACACCATGGGTCAACGTTTAATAAATTTTGCACACTAAGTTATGAACTTTGCACTGTGATGATGGTAGGAAGGCCATCGAGATGTTCGAGACCAAGTATTGGTCGTGGTTGTGATCGCCGTAAGGATCACGAGATACCCCTAGTTAAGACCACGATGGTGGTAGGAGTGAAGCGCTTTGGAGTTAAGGGAAAGTTAGCGCCACGTTTTGTAGGACCATACAGAGTTTTGGAGCGTATGGGAGAAGTTGCTTACAAGCTGGAATTGCGTGAAGGATTGTCAGGAGTTCATGATGTATTTCACGTTTCCCAGTTGAAGAAGTGCCACGCAGAGATGGCTGAGATACCACTAAGAGATACAGTGCCACTGGAAGCGATTCAGTTGGAAAGTGATTTGACCTATGAGGAGAAACCAGTTAAGATTCTCGAGTATGCCAGCCGAGTCACCCGCAGCAAGGTTATCAAGTTCTGCAGAGTTCAGTGGAGTCACCACACTGAAGATGAAGCCACATGGGAGCGAGAGGAAGATCTACGGAAGAACCACTCTCACCTATTTTCTAGCCAACCCGAATCTCGAGGGCGAGATTCATCTTAAGGGGGTAGGTTTGTAACATCCCAAATTTTCAATTTGGAATGTTATACATTAGATCATCATTGCATAGCATATTTTATTGCATTTTGGCAAATCCTCGAAAAAAAAGTCCTAAGCAACTCAAGGACCCTCGGAGAGAGTTGGGGATTTTTCCCGGTTTTCATATTTGATTTTTATCAAATAATAAAATGAGGATTTTTGGTTTTAATAATTTTTCTCTTCGAAAAATATTTCATATTAAAATAAATGAGAGGAGAAAATATGACTTCTCCAAAATAATTGAGATATTGGAGGAAAAATATTAAAATCAAATATTTGATTTTATTTGGATTTTATTTGCAAAAAAAATTGCACATTTAAAAAAACTGCATTTTTAGGGCCAAGAAAATGTTCACGTCGTTCTAATTATTTGAATTAGATGGTGAAAATTTGTTTTGGCATTTTTGGATTTTTATTTAATTTTCTATGATTTTTTTTGTTCGGAGGAATATTATTTAAAAAAAAATCTCGAGCGAGCCGACTGGGCCGAAGCCCAGCCGACGGCCCAGCTCCCCGCGTGGCCCAGCCCAGCCGCTGTCGTCTCCCACCTGGAGACGGAGCCGCCGCCCGTGTCCCGCACGGCCACGACGCCGCCGCCGTCGCCCCCTCCCCCAAGGCAGCACCCCCTCCTTATATACCCCGGCCCCGCCGCCCTCTCACCTCACCCCGCCCCGTTCCCGAAGCTGCCGCCGCCCGACGAGACGCCGCCGCCGGAGCCGCCCCGTCGCCCGAAGGAGCTCGCAGCCCCGACGCCGTACACCGCCGCCCCGTCGCCCCTCGCCGCCCCGACGTCGCCCCGAGCCCCGCCGCCCCCGTCCGACCCCGCCGGAGCTGCCCGACGAGGTAGCCGCAGCCGCCGCCGACCGTCCGTTTTTTTTTCAAAAACTGCCTCGGTTTATTTTTTTTCGAAACCCTAGGTTTTTTTATTAGATTGGTTTTTTTTCGGTTTAGTTAATTAGTGAACGTTCACCGATCCGTTCGTTTTAACGAACGTGTTCATCGGTTTGTCGCAGCTAACGAACGTCCGTTCCTTTAACTGTTCGTCAGTTTTCTTTTCGTTGGTTTTTCCGCGATTATTCCAGATTGCGATTTCTGATCAGATTTTGGTTCTGGTTTATCTTTTCGCTCGTTTATCGGAATCAGGCGATTCAAGTGCCTAGAGTTTTGTCTCGAAATTCTCTTTCCGTTTAACCTACTCAAACAAGTTTTTGCTACTGTAAAATTTGACCTAGATCCAGATTAGTAAATGAAACTTGTTTCTTTCGCCGTTTGACTTTCGTTGCTTCGTTCGATTTGTTTCTTTTTGCAAACCGGAGTTCTTAAGTTGAACTTTCTGGTTAGATCTTTTATTTGAGTTTTACCTGTGTATTTGATGAGTGCTTATTGTATGCTTGTTTGTTTGTGATAGACTACCTGGAGTGCGCCGCTTGCTACTTCGAATCTCTAAGTTTCACGGATCATCAGCAAGGCAAGTAACACTTTGATCATACCTCTTTTACTACCCAGTTTTATTGCATTAGGCAAATCCTCAAACATTGCATGGTTAGGATCTAATTAAATTGTGGGTATTGGGAAGTAGTTGAGGTAGTACCTATTACCTGTTTTATTATCAAACCCTTGGGAGTTACTTCTACGTTTGCTTATATTGCTATGCTATGCTAGTAGACGTGGATTGGGTTTGAGTGTATCCATGACAGATGTGAGATTGTTAATATATGGATAAACTTAAGTGGCAACTAAAACTCACATCTGGGTGGATTGAGGTACCTGGGTATTCCAGGATTGCCTGTTTTTGTAAGGACCTCCACCCAGGCTCAAAGGGATCATGAGATTATTCATGCTAGAAACTTCCGTGTGCAGCCACAAGCTATTATGGGCTCTAGCATAGTTGATTAAGTTGTGTGAGCTCTTGAAGAGGTAGACTAGCAGATGTAGGGGATGTAGGTGGTACTGTCTACCCGGAGTAGAGAGTTAACGCTTCTGAAAGACTGTGTCTCGGTCATCCGTTTCTCAAACATCATGTAGTGCGAGAATCAAGCGGAGGCGATCGAGTTTTGTGGGGAAAAGTGCACAAACCTCTGCAGAGTGTACAATCTAATCATGGTTAGCCGTGTCCCCGGTTATGGACATCTTGAGTATCTAGTACTTGGATTATCATGTGAATCTCATTACCATGTTATTTTTAATTAATTTTGTTGGGTTAATGATGATACTTAATTGGGATTGAGAATGCTGTCAACCATTCTCAATGTTTAAGAACCACCATGATAGTTAAATAAAATTTATTCCTTTGCAGTAGGGAAAAATTTGCTTTCGCAAAACTGTAACCATAGAGCCTTCTACCAGCCATATATGCATGTAGTATAGCATTATTATGTTCATTACTCTCTATGTGTTACATTGCCAGCATATTCCATGTGCTGACCCGTTTCGGGCTGCAACGTTTCATGTTGCAGACTTTTCAGACGACGAGTAAGGTGCCTTAGGTCGTGGTCTTATACTCAGTGATGCCGTTGGAGTTGATGGACTCACTTATCTTCCAAGTCTTCCGCTGTTATCGTATTTAGATGGCCTTAAGCCATATTTATCATACTTATTCTCTTTTGAGATAGTCGTTGTAATAAGTGTGTGATTGCTACTCTGTTATAAATCCTCCATTTGTACTGTGTGTGTCAGCATTACTGATCCAGGGATGACACTGGTGCACAGCAGCACAGACTGTTTGAGGTCTGGTCGCTACAATGGGTTTAATCCTCTTTTTGGAGCTCCTTATTAAAGAGATTGGTCGAATAGAAGGCTCCTCCTCGTTACCTGATTCATCATAAGAAATAATAGGAGGATATTGGGAAATCTCATCCCTTTCGTTAGTATTCTCTTCATCTTCTATTTGTTTTCTTGTCTTTATGTAATTGGCAATATAAGGATTTTCAATGCAATTCACCGCACAATACATATAAATTTCCTCTAGATCAAAATCAAGAACTTTATCAAGGACAAATTCTGGAATATCCTTAGTTATACCTTTTATTTCTTCATAACCCACAAGAAAACTAAGTTCATTATGATGCACAAGGGAAATCAAGTCATCACAATTTTTGGACACGATACGATCATGAAACAATTTGCATTGGAGATTTAAATGATCACGTTCATTGCAAAGTTCACACTGATGGCAAAGAAAATTTAAATTTTCAGCACAAGCATCCAGCCTCTCTTGTAACCATTTAGTTTCTAAATACTGATGCCGCTTGCAAAATCTATCTTCCCTATTTGGTGTGTACTTGCAAACTCTATGCACTCCACAAAAATTGACATGCTTATAACAGACATTTTCATCATGACTAGTGCAATCATCATTAGTTGTAACATCCCAAATTTTCAATTTGAAATGTTATACATTAGGTCATCATTGCATATCATATTTAATGCATTTTGGCTCGATCCTAGAAATTCCAAGCAACTCCAGGACCCTCGGAGAGAGTTAGGGATTTCACCGTTTTCGTATTTGAAATTTTTATCAAATATCGAAACGAGGATCATTTGTTTTTCTTATTTTTCTCTCCGAAATTATTTCATATTAAATATATGAGAGGAGATAATATGACTTCTCCAAAATAAATGAAATATTGGAGGAAAAATATTAAAATCAAATACTTGATTTTATCCGGATTTTATTGCTATTTTATTTGCATAGGAAAAATACGCGTTTTTCAAAATTGCATTATAGGCCCAAATAAATGTTCACCTTGTCCGGCATATTTTTAGAGGACGGGAAAAGTTTATTTAGGGATTTTTGGAGTCCGTTTAGTATTTCTTTTCTTTCTTTTTCTACATGTTAGATTATTTAAAAAAAGAAACCTACTACGGGCCGTACTCGATTGGGACTCCGCCCGGGGGGCTTTATAAGCCGCCGAGGCCCCAGCCCCGCAGCCCACCAGCCCGCGCCCCGCCGCCCAAACCTTAGCCGCCGCCGCCGCCTGCCGGATCTCTTCGCCGTTGACCACCGTTTGACCGGTCGGTTTTCTTCGGTTAAACCCTGTTTGTTTTTATTTTTTCCGGTTTAATCCGTTAGATCGGTTTTCCGTCGGTTTATTTATTTAGCGAACGCCCGTTTGTTCGTTCATTTTAACGAACGATTTTCACCATTTAGCCGCAGACAGCGAACGTTCGTTCGTTAGCCTGTTCGTCAGTTTTCCTTTTTCTTGGATTTTTTCGCGATTATTTTCGATCACGATTTCTGATTCGATTTTCGTTTTAGTTTATCTTTTCGCTCGTTTATCGGAATCAGGCGATTCAAGCGCCTAGATCTTTGCCTCGACGCCCTCTCTCTGTTTAATCAACTTAAACAAGTTTTTGCTACTGTAAAATTTGACTTTAGTCCAGATTAGTAATCGAAGCTTGTTTCTTTCGCAGCTTGAGTTTCGTTGCTTCGTTTGATTTGATTCTTTTTGCAAACCGGAGTTCTTAAGTTGAACTTTCTGGTTAGATCTTCTTATTTGAGTTTTACCCGTGCATCTTTACTTGATTTCTTATTGTATGCTTGTTTTGTTTGCGATAGAGTACCCGGAGTGCGAAGCGTGCTACTACGAGTCTCTAGGTTTCGCGGATCATTAGCAAGGCAAGTAACACTTTGATCATACCTTTTTACTACCCAGTTTTATTGCATTAGATCAATCCTCAAACAATTGCATGGTTAGGATCTGATTAAATTGTGGGTTTGGGAAGTAGATGAGGTAGTACCTATTCACCTGTTATTATCAAACCTATGGGAGTTACTTCTATGTTGCTTATATTGCTATGCTATGCTTGTAGACGTGGATTGGGTGAGTGTATCCATGACAGATGTGAGTATTGTTAATTAATGGTTAATTTAAGGTGGCAACTTTAATTCACATCTGGGTGGATTGAGGCACCTGGGAACCCAGTGTTGCGTGTATTTTTGGAAATCCCGGGGTACCGTGTGATTCTCCTATGGACTGCCACCCAGGCTCAAAGGGATCATAAGATTATTCATGCTAGAAACTTCCGTGTGCAGCCACATGCCATTATGGGCTCTGGCATAGTTGAGTAAGTTGTGGGAAACTTTTCCATGATGGGCTAGCAGATGTAGGGGATTGTAGGTGTACATGCCTATCTATCGGTTAAGGGGACCTCTTCGGAAAGACTGTGTCTCGGTCATCCGTTTCTCAAACATTATGTAGTGCGAGAAATCCAATGGAGGAGATCGAGTCTTGTGGGGAAAAGTGCGCAAACCTCTGCAGAGTGTACAAACTAATCATGGTTAGCCGTGTCCCCGGTTATGGACATCTTGAGTATCTAGTTCTTGGATTATCATGTGGATCTCATCACTCTTAATATAATTTGATTGGGTTTAATGATGATGCTTAATTGGGATTGAGTTGGGTGAACCTTCTCAATGGTTAACAACCACCATGATAGTTAAATAAAAATTTATTCCTTTGTTGTAGGGAAAAATTGGCTTTACATATTAACCATACAGCCTCCACCAGCCATATATGCATGTAGTGATAGCATTATTCTGTTCATTACTCTCTTGTGTTACATTGCCAGCATATTCCATGTGCTGACCCGTTTCGGGCTGCAATGTTCATGTTGCAGACTTTTCAGACGACGAGTAAGGTGCCTTAGGTCGTGGTCTTTCACTTAGTGATGCCGTTGGAGTTGATGGACTCACTTTATCTTCCAAGCCTTCCGCTGTTATCGTATTAGATGGCCTTAAGCCATATTTATTTTAATAAGTTCTCTTTTGAGACATTCGATGTAATAAGTGTGTGATTGCTACTATGTTATAAATCCTCAAGTACTGTGCGTGTCAGCATTACCGATCCAGGGATGACACTGATGCATAGAGATCCGACTGTTTGAGGTCTGGTCGCTACATTAGTACTATGGATATTCAAAGAGTTCATACTAACAACATTGCAATCATGCTCATCATTCAAAGATTGTATGCCAAACATTTTATTGCATTCTTCTTCTAACATTTTGGCACAATTATTGGAATCCTTATTTTCACGAAAGATATTAAAAAGATGAAGCATATGAGGCACTCTCAATTCCATTTTTTTGTAGTTTTCTTTTATAAACTAAACTAGTGATAAAACAAGAAACAAAAAGATTTGATTGCAAGATTTAAAGATATACCTTCAAGCACTAACCTCCCCGGCAACGGCGCCAAAAAAGAGCTTAGTTAATGGGGTGATAGTGCCACTTATCTAGCCTCCTCGGCAACGGCGCCAGTAAAGAGCTTGATGTCTACTACACAACCTTCTTCTTGTAGACATTGTTGGGCCTCCAAGTGCAGAGGTTTGTAGGACAGTAGCAAATTTCCCTCAAGTGGATGACCTAAGGTTTATCAATCCGTGGGAGGTGTAGGATGAAGATGGTCTCTCTCAAACAACCCTGCAACCAAATAACAAAGAGTCTCTTGTGTCCCCAACACACCCAATACAATGGTAAATTGTATAGGTGCACTAGTTCGGCGAAGAGATGGCGATACAAGTGCAATATGGATGGTAGATATAGGTTTTTGTAATCTGAAAATATAAAAAACAGCAAGGTAGCAAGTGGTAAAAGTGAGCGAAAATGGTATTGCAATGCTTCGAAACAAGGCCTAGGGTTCATACTTTCACTAGTGCAAGTTCTCTCAACAATAATAACATAATTGGATCATATAACAATCCCTCAACGTGCAACAAAGAGTCACTCCAAAGTCACTAATAGCGGAGAACAAACGTAGAGATTATTTTAGGGTACGAAACCACCTCAAGTTATTCTTTCTGATCAATCCATTGGGCTATTCCTATAAGTGTCACAGACAGCCCTAGAGTTTGTAGTAAAATAACACCTTAAGACACAAATCAACCAAAACCCTAATGTCACCTAGATACTCCAATGTCACCTCAAGTATCCGTGGGTATGATTATACAATATGCATCACACAATCTCAGATTCATCTATTCAACCAACACAAAGAACTTCAAAGAGTGCCCCAAAGTTTCTACCGGAGAGTCAAGACGACGTGTGCCAACCCCTATGCATAGATTCCCAAGGTCACGAAACCCGCAAGTTGATCACCAAAACATACATCAAGTGAATCAATAGAATACCCCATTGTCACCACAGGTGTCCCACGCAAGACATACATCAAGTGTTCTCAAATCCTTAAAGACTCAATCCAATAAGATAACTTCAAAGGGAAAACTCAATTCATCACAAGGAGATAGAGGGGGAGAAACATCATAAGATCCAACTATAGTAGCAAAGCTCGCGTTACATCAAGATAGTGCCACATCAAGAACACGAGAGAGAGAGAGATCAAACACATAGCTACTTTTTTGACTATAAACAGTAGGGTAAACACCCCACTGCAACTTTTATTAATAAATAAACTAAGCAGAGTAGTCTTAAGGGCTTGAGATAAGCCCTAAAACAAACATAAGAAGAAAGAGAAAAAAGAAGACATCAAGAGAAACTAGAAAAAAAGACTACAACAGGAAAAAAGAAAAGAAGGAAGAAATTACAACATAGAATCCAACCATGTAGAGAACATTCTCTCATGCTTTAGCTTCATTCTATATTGTTATTTCATCCCTGGAACTCCTCTAGATATATGAACTTCCATCCCTGGAAAGTTGGAGTAATATTCTCAAATATCTTGTTATTTCTGGTTATCCAAATGGCCCATGATCCAAGAATGATGATCTCCATAAAGAATGGAAAATGCAGCTTATTTTTAAGATCCTGAAAAGCTTCGAGGACCGATAAATTTGGAGTTCTGGTAGGACAGATGTAGTCCCAGCATTGCTGTGCAAAAGAACATCCCCAAAATAGATGATGTAGAGTTTCTTCCTGTTGACAGTCTATGATAGCACAATTGTAAACTTCCAGCACAAAGTTTTTTCTCCAGTAGGTTCCTTGTATTTACTCTATCATGAAGTAGCTTCCTAAAGAACACCTTATGCTTTGGCTGACAGGAGCAATTCCAAATCCAATTGAAGTGTGGTGGGACTTGCTTGTGTCCAATCAGCACTTTGTATGCCTTGATTGATGAATATAATGCATTTCCCCAAATGTAACTCCAGGTGTCCAGAGAATCGATATGCTCAGATTGCCTTAGTTGGATGCATATGTCTTCCACTTGCAAGAATTCCTCATAAGCTTCAGTTGTGAGTGGTAAATGAAACAAGTCCTGTATGTATTCAGTGTTGATTACTGCTTGGACAGTAACTTGTGGGTTTCTGACAAAGGAGTGCAGATGGTGGTAAGTATGTTTGAAAATGGATGTGTGCCACAGGTCATCCCAGAAAAAAGTTGTCCTACCATCTCCCACATTACATCTTGCTATTGCTTTGTATTGATCCATAAGAGTCAGGTTTGATTTCCACCAGAAAGAGCCAATTATGTTATCTCCTGGAAGTTGCCCATCAGAATAATAAGTTTCGCAAATTAATTGCACCCAAGGTATATCATGTCTATTGAAGAATTTGTGCAGGTTCTTCATTAGTAGGGTTTTGTTGTGAGTGTATATATCCAATATGCCCAATCCTCCCTGATTCTTTGGTCTGCATACTGTGTGCCAGGCCACCAAAGCTGGTCTTCTATCCTCCATGTCAGAGCTCCTCCATAGAGAGTGTCTTAAATATTTGATGATCTGCTTCTTAATTGTTATTGGGATGTCCAAACAGCTCATGAAGAAGACAGATAAGGAAGAAAGCATTGATTTTATTAAATGAACTTTCCCTGCTTGTGTCATGAAGATAGAAAGGCCTGCAAGTCTCTTTGCAATTCTGTTAACTAGGGGAAGACACTGCTCCACAGTTGGTTTATAAATACCCAAAGGTAGCCCCAGGCATGTAAATGGGAATTGCCCCCTAGCACAATGCAGTGTGTTAGTGAAGATGTCCACTCTGTCTTCCTCAATGTTCAGAGGTACCATTATAGATTTTGCATAGTTGACCTTAAGACCAGTTGCTGAGGCAAATGTATTTAAAAGAGCTTTGAGACAAATCAAGTGTCTGGCATTTGCTTGCATGATGACCAAAGTATCATGGGAAATCTGGGCAAGAGGTGACCTGTAGTGGAGATGTAATAAGATTTAGTCTCATGGCCCTGTTCAAAATAGTCTGTAGCAAGTCAGCAGCAAGGACAAAGATTAGGGGAGAGTAAGGATCTCCCTGTCTCACTCCTCTCTTAATGTAAAATTTCTTCCCAGGCACTCCATTTAACATGACAGCTGAAGAGGCAGTAGAAAAGAGCATCTGCATCCATGATATCCATTTATCCCCAAACCCTTTTTCTCTGAAAATCTCAATGATTGCTTGATGTTCAATTGTATCAAAAGACTTTTCCAAATCCAGCTTAATTACCATCATTTTCCTCCTTTGATTTATGGCATTGGTGTATATATTCATATGCCCATCATAGGCAGTCTTGGATCACTCTGTCCTTGAGGAAACCATATTGGTTGATGTGAACCAATTTCAGAATTATTTTTTGCAGTCTGTTGGCCAGCAGCTTTGTGATGATCTTAAGCACCCCATTTAGCAAAGAGATATGCCTGAAATCATTTGGTGTGAGAGGAACTTCTTTTTTTGGAATCAGAGTAATGTAGGAAGTATTTATACTCTCCAGGTTCACAGTACCATCATGGAAAGCCATGATTAGATCAATAACATCCTCCTTGATAATATCCCAGCAAGCTTTAATGAACTCATTGTTGAAACCATCACGCCCTGGTGATTTATCAGTTGGTAGATTTTTGACCACCTCCTCAATCTCCTCCTGGGTGAACTGTTCCTCTAATTGAATAAATACTTGAGGATCAACTATGTGATCATAAAGATCATGGAGATCAAAATGCATTGTGTGTCCAGTAGATTGCCCCAATCTGTCTCTGAAAGCTTCCCATAAAATTGCAGCTTTTCCTTCATGGTCTGTAACTTCCACTTGGTCCTTATTCAACAACATTGCAATTTTATTATGCCTATGATTAATGGAAGCTTTTGTGTGGAAGAACTTGGTGTTTTCATCCCCAATGACTCCTTTAATTTTGCCTCTCTGCTTCCAATAAATATTTTGGTTATTAAGAACAGTCAACAAGTAGTCCTTGAGCATAGTTCTGCAATTGGCCTCAAACAAAGAAAGGTTCCTGAATTCTTCAATCAAGTCCCAAAAAAAGATGCAGGCATTGAGATCCTCAATTTGTTTTTTCATGCAAGATAGACTTCTAGCCCACAACTTCAGAGCTCTTCTGAGGTTTTTTAATTTGGCATTAATCTTTTTAGCCCGATCAGTAAAGCCCACTGGAATATTCCAAGCTGACTGTACCACTTGTTTAAAAGAGCTGTGTTTTAACCAAAAGTTTTCAAATCTGAATACCTTGGATTTTGGAATATTTGTGCAAATCTTGATCATGCATGGAAGGTGATCAGAGATAGGTTTTTCCAAGGGAAGGGCCATGGAGTTAGGGTAACTGGTCATCCAGTCTGCAGAGGTGAAGAACCAATCTAACTTTTCAAGGAGAGGAGAGTCCTGCATATTGCTCCAGCTGTACTGCCTTCCTTTCAAAGGTAATTCAATCAATCCTAGGTTACTGATGTCCTCATTAAATAAAAGCATCTCATTGACATCTCCTCCTGGTTTGTTTCTATTCTCTGGTGACCTGATGAAATTAAAATCTCCCATGACTATCCAATCCACTTCATTTGGCATTTGAATATTGCTAAACCAGTCAATAAATTCAATCTTTTCCTCATGTCTGCAAGGCCCATATATGTTTGAGAGAATCCACTTGTTTGCAGAAATATTACAGGTGAATTGTATGGAAAGAGAGAATTTGTTCTGAAAAGGTAATTCTCCTGTGAACATAGAACCATTCCAGGCACTCAGAATGCCACCAGAGGCCCCAATAGAAGGCAGGAATTTAAATTTATTGAATCTTTGAGGGCAAAAGTTGTGAATGTAGGCAAGATCAAAATTCTCTCTCTTTGTTTCTTGTATACACACAACTCCAGCAGCACTTTCCTCCACTTTTTGCCTAATAGCCAGCCATTTGTCTTGTGCATTAATACCACTTATATTCCAATTAAGAATGTTCCAGGATCTGGTGTTATTCATTGCTAAACTGTAAGAATTTATAGTGTTGTATCAAGGTCCATCCCTTGATAACCTCCTGAATAGAGCATGGAATCTGCAAGCTTAGTTGCATAGCAAAAGTGCAGAGAACTTGAGTATGTAACAGCCATAAATGAGAGGTCATTTGCAACCATTTTAACATAACCAGGAAGGATATCATAGCAATTATCTCAGATAGCTTAATCCCAGGAATATTACTGAAGTGGCATAGCTCAGAATCAAACAAAAGATGCCTTACAGGGCCATGGTTCACCAGATTACAAAAGCTGCTAAACCCATTACTCATAACACAGACAGTCTGAAGATAATAACACAGCATTATGCAGAAGCAGGGCCTATTACTATTAAACCATCCTATCATTATGCAAAGTTTGGTTGAGTTCCAGATCCAGTGGCCTTGGGCACCTTGGCCACCTCCTCTTGCCCCTTCTTCTTGGGCCTCTTGGATAACCTCTCTTGGAGTTCATCTTCAGCCACCTTAAAGAAAGATTTGGTCGGGTTATTAACCACTTTATTTGGAATAACTGGAGGAATGGCATTGCATGGTAAGCAAGACTGAGTATCACAAATTTTCCTCCTATATCCATTGTTATCTTTCTTAATTCTATCACTTCTTCTTACCTCAGTTTCAACCAGAGGCTCTTTCTCTCTTCTTTGCTTAGATGTGGCTTCTCCAGGGGGTAGCAGGATGATTTTGTTAGGAGACACCTGCTGCAAGGGGCTACCAACTCCACTTGAAGAGTGTGCAGCTGGGCTTATCCCTTCATTTTATTTGCCCATACCCTGCAAGATCTCCTTACATGTTGGAGCCTGTGAAGTTATGCAGCCATCAGGAATATGAAAGAGGATAGTCTCTTCATTGTCACAATTTTTAGTTAGCAATTTCCATAAATCAGATTTAAGCAGATGCATTGTCCAACCAAACTTATCTGGTGTCAGCAGCAGATGAATTATGAAGTTGAACCAACTTACAGGTATTTCAATCTTGAAAGTGTTTTTCTCTCCTTGAGTTGCTGGAGCAAAGTTTTGAATCCAGAGGTCCAGACCTTCTTCAGAAATTAAGTGAGAACCATTAATAATATCCCGAGCATGTTTCTTAGCAATTGAGTGTAAATAAACATAGGTGAAGATACTGAGGTTAAGTTAATCCCAGAAATACCTTTGTTGCTGAAATTGGAGGATGTTCCCCCTGAGGGATTGGCACATCTTCTTTCCCTTTGTCTAATGCAGACAATGGCTGTGTGGTTGTTGTGTGTGTTTCTTCAGCAGCATAGTTAATACAAGGGGCAGTAGTTTGTTCCATTGGAGCATGACCAGTCCCCTCATCTGACTGAGTCTAACACATAGCTACTGGTACATACCCTTAGCCCCGAGGGTGAACTACTCCCTCCTCATCATGGAGAGCGCCGGGATGATGAAGATGGCCACCGGTGATGGATCCCCCCTCCAGCAGGGTGCCGGAATAGGGTCCCGATTGGTTTTTGGTGGCTACAGAGGCTTGCGACGGCAGAACTCCCGATCTAGGTTTCGTTTTGGGGGTTTCTTTATTTGTAGGAATTTTTGGTGTCGGTCTCACGTCACGGGGGTCTCCGAGTCGTCCACGAGATAGTTGGGCGCGCCCTCCACCCTCGTGGATGGATCGAGACTCTTCTGGCCCAACTCTTTTACTCTGGGGGCTTCTTTTGGTCCATAAAAATCATCAAAATTTGGCACGTCAGTTGGACTCCATTTGGTATTCCTTTTCTGTAAAACTCAAAAACAAGGAAAAAACAGAAACTGGCACTGGGCTCTAGGTTAATAGGTTAGTCCCAAAAATAATATAAAAAGCATATTAAAGCCCATTAAACATCCAAAATAGATAATATAATAGCATGGAACAATCAAAAATTATAGATACGCTGGAGACGTATCAGGTTCATCTTTTTTATTAATATGCTGATACAAGTACAAGCATTACAGAACACAAACACGGACTCGAGGGATTACATTATTTGAATTAAAATTTGGCAAGCGCCTACAGATTTAAGATTGAAAAAAGAGAAGTGCTTCGTAATGCCCTTTCTTGTCCCTCTCCTCCTAGGCACGGCCATCGAAGGCGAGGAGGGCAAAAGGAGCGCCTGGGCGGGAGCCCAGCCCGCTCCCCTCGGGCTCCAGGAGAGGTAGCCCGACGGGAACGGGAGCGCGCGGGAACGCCTCGATGGAGATCACAGCGGAGGCGACCCCGTCGACCACCGCCACCAGGCCCAGCAGGACACGACAGGGCTAACGGAGCTGCAGCCCGAGAGGAAGCCTGCCAGGGTCCAGCTGGAAGACCGCTGGAGGAGCCCGGGAGCACCGTCCCCACCTCTGCATCCAACTCCCCGGCAAATCGCGCTACCGGGAAGGAGATGCGGATGCAGATGATGGTGCTACCGCCTGATGAAGATGGTGCGGGCAGCGATCAGCCGGAGTCAGAGTCGTCGCTCCCCCGCCCGCTACCATCGTCATCACCGTCACTGTCCTCCTCGTCGCTCCCGCTCGAGGAGGAGCTTTCGTTATTGATTGAGCTCTCCGTGCAGCATCCTAAGCAACCTCCCGAGCGCCCGAAGATCTTGACGGAGAGCAGGCCACTCTCTATTAATTTGAACTGGAGAACGTGCCCCTTCGAGAAGCCGTGGGCACGGGCGAAAGTTTTCCAGCCATGGCGGAGGTACGTAACATGAGGGGCAAGGAAGTCAACATCGACCCACATACCGCCATTCCCACAACCCCTCATGTGCAACCTCAGAGCGTGTGGTTGTTCGAGCTCCATCTCCCGCGCGAAGGGGGTTGGGAGGCGAAGATGACCACACAAAGGCTTGTATAGCCTGATGATGAACTCCCGAGGTTGGTCCCCTACGTGGCCTTCCATCAGGGGAGGAGCCGCCAACGGGGGCGCAGCCAAGGCATCGCCCCGCCCTCCCCCTCCTCGAGCGCCGCGGCAACCTCGACCTCGTCTCCTTCCCCCTCCCCTCGCGGCGGGTTCCACCGCCACAGGGTCCGGAGGAGGAGGGATACGTTGTCGAGTAGAAGCCCTCGTCGCCGCCGCCGGGACGCCACCGCGCCCTCGTCCTCTCACCATGGCTAGAAGGGAAGGGTTGCGGAGAAGAAGTAGAAGTAGAAGAAGAAGAAGAAGAAGAAGAAGTGTGTGCAGAGAGGTGTCGCCCTACCCCTTTTTATAGGGGGGCGGGGCAGGGGCTACTTCCTCGTACAGGAAATGGTCACCCCGCTCCTCCAATACGACCTCTCTGCACCCTCTGTGGACCTGAGAGTCAAGGCCGACCCTCTGCTCCAACCATCAGCGCTCGGTTTTCGGCCATGGCACTCCTCCCCTTGCCCTCCGCAAACCACACCCAATGCATGCGGAGCACGTGGCAGGTGCATGCGGAACGGGAGGCAAGTGGGGTGGCAGTTTCCGCCCCGTGATCATGGGGCAAGGAGAATCCGCGGGCCATGATCGAAGTTCTTCCACAATGTTGCGCACGACGCGCGGAGAAACCGGAAACTGACCCGGAATCAGGGCTAATGAAGAAGCAAAGAAGACCTCAAGAGACCAGCCTCTTCAGCAACCCCTCCTGTGCACTTATTAGGCCCTACCCCGACGACGCTCGGCAGCGCGTTCGGGGTAGGCTAGGGGGCTTCTGTCGGTGCAACCAACCCTGGGTCTGTTGCCCACAGTGTGCACAGGCGCGAGGACTAGATTGAAGCACCAACCCAAGTCAGAGTGCAAGGGGCCAAGAGATTCGAAGGAACAACATGCAGATCAGAGGGACCAAGATCAAGCCAGAGAAGCAGGATATCATCAAGAGAAAGGCCTCCCTTGCCGGGCAGGCGAGCCCGACAAGACGCGAGGCCACCCCCAGAAGAAGACAACCAAAGTGCCCCGACAGGGCCTGCCGGGACTCACGAAGGCAAAACCACCTCACCAACCACTCCACCACGACCCATGTCATCGACCAGTGCGGTGTCAAGCTGCAGAGTGACATGGCAGCCTCTCCCTATAGGAAAACCCCACAGAAGACACCCGTCCTGCGACGTGTCAAGCAAGCAGGCGCGGAGCTGGCAAGATAGCCTGGCAAGCCTTGCCGGGCAACCAACGATGTGACATTGAGCGGTGCATTTAATGCGCCCTGTCAGCCTGCAGTGTTAGGTATGATAGCACTATTTCTATCTTATCAATGCGTAATGACTACTTTGCCATTGTGGTAACCCCTTGATCTATAAAAGGAGGCCCGTCAGGGGCGGACGCACGTCAGAGGTTGTGGGGGCAGCTGCCCCCACTCGATTTTCATGTCCACTCATACTCGATCGTGCGTATATTGTGTGCCCCCACTCAGCCCAACATCCTTCCCCCACTCAGCCCATTTTTCCTTGTATTTTTAGGAGCCCGTGGAGTCTAAATTCTGAAGAATCAGCCCACCAAAGAATAATAATTGCTGCAGCCCACAACCTGCGCACGTTTGACTCATTGCCTTCCTAACTCGATCGCAGATTTCTTGGCTTATTTCACTCATTGAATCCCTGACTTGATTGCAGATTTTCATTGGCCTATATCTCCAGCCTCGGCGTACACACAGCTACGCCGAAGGCGGAAGCACTGGCGGCTGCCCCACCTCGCCGCTCATGTAGTCGCGTAGTCGTCGGCTTGCCGCTGGCAATCACCGACTTGCCGTCGTCCGTCCCTCCTGTCCTTGCGCGACGTCGACGCAGCACATCTCCATTTTGAATCCCGATTGTACTATTCCCTAATTTTAATTGACATCGAGGTAAGCCGTATAAGTCTCTTTTTTTGTATGATCGCTATCTTAAAAATCATGTTAGTCTCATCAACTTATTACCGATTGGGTGGTTAGGCTTTGGAACAATTTTTTAAAACATATAGATTTTAGTATGCAATTTTTTACTAAACGAGTAAAATAGGCTAATCCGGACAGGAAAACTGCAATTCAATTCGAATGATGTACTAATATTTCCTAGTTCTTAGCACACTTCATCTTCATGTATGATCTATGATTATTTGGCAATTCATTTAATGTTTTCACTTTTGGCACTTAAAGTCATAGTGGAGAGGTTGTTTTCCAAAAACTAATAACCGTTCAGCACTTAATTGATTTGAACAAGCTTAGTTCCGTTTAAAAGGAAAATGATTGCATATTACAAACCCAATCAGCATGAGAATATAAGAAGAAATTCCATTGTGCTGCATTGTATGATAGTGGTGAGAGATGGCCTTGGGAGCAAACATAAGGTGATGTGCTAAAACACCTTCTCTTCTGTGATACCGACATCCTTCAATATTTCTAGTCTCCGTTGATTTTATAATTTTTTCCTTGCAGGTTCTTTGTTAGATTGTTAGAACAATGTTTCAGTGTTTTCTTTTGCAACTTTGGAACAAAGATATTTTCAAATTTATGCAAGTATTTTTGTTTCAAATAGTAAGTTTTGCTCCACTTTTCAATGAAGCTCGCTACCATGTGGAGAATGAAGTGATTATACCAAGGTTTTATTTATACGGATGCTTATTTTGTTGGTATATGCCCATACATTCTTGCCCCCTCTCAAGTTTTTCCCTGGGTCCGCCCCTGAGGCCCGTGGCAACCGTAGAAAGGGTTAGAAGGTCGGATAACTCACACCCCCGTACGCACGTAGCCACTGCCGCCCTGAGACAACCCTTGTTAGGCAAGTGTACTACGCTCCACCACCACCTTTCCACCATCAATCCACCAAAGCAGGAGTAGGGTTTTACGCCTCGCAGCGGCCCGAACCTGGGTAAAAATGCCCGCTGATCTCTGTCGTGCTGTCCCACGCTCATCTGCTCTTTGTGCAACACGACGTCCCCGTGCTGATCCAGCAAGGGGCCTCCTGGTCCCATAGGTGGCCGTGGTTTCCCGCGACATTCGTGATTCGTCAAAGGACGGATTTTCACACCTTAACCTCAAGTGAAGTGTTGGATGAGTTTATGGCCATGAACATCATGAACAAGACCGTCGACAATGCTCTTGCTCGTGTCCGGTCAAAGAAAAGCACTCCCACCCTTGCTTCGAAGGCCAAGGCCATTCCGGAACAGAAGAGGAAGAAGAAGAGGAGTGTGGCCCTGAGGACACCAAATATGCTTACCATGAGCACATGGCTCTTGTGTCAAGGTAATTTTGGAGCAACAAGAGGAACTCAAGGCCCAACTTCACCAAGAACAACACAAGTGGACCAAAGAACAAGCAATGAGTAAGGACTTGCTAAAACTGCGGCAATGTGAGTCACTTTGTGGTGGATTGCCCTTACGAGAAAAGGAAAGACAATGGTGGCAAACTCATTCGCAAAGACGAAGCCAAGTCTCCCCTTAGCAAGAACAACTTCACCAAGAAGTCTCCTCCTAAGAGCTTGGTGGCACATGAAGAGTACCCCACTGTTGATGATGAGGAAGATATAAGTGGAGAAGGAATTGCAACAGCAACCATTGCCATTGCTACATCTTCCCCCTCCAAGGTGTCTCTCTTCGGCGCCCCCAACGAAAACACCATTGCCAAGTGCCTCATGGCCAAAGGTATAAACAAGGTAACTCCTAACATCAAAACCACCATCATCACTACTCCTTCATTGTTAGATTGTGTTGATGATAGTGAGGTGGAAAAATTTGATGAGAATGAGTTCACCAAGTTTGTGAGCAAGCTCAAGGGTGAGTCCAAGAAGCACTTTGTTGCTCTCTTGGAACAACTTGGTGAGGCCAATGATATCACTGAGTCACATGAGGATACTATCTCCAAGTTGGAGGGGCACAGTCATGACTATGCCGATGAGATTGCGGATATTTCCATTGCTCTAGAGGAAGAGGGAGATCTTCATTTGACTCTTGAGGAGTCACACAAGGTTGATCATGCTAAATTGCAAAAAGATCTTGATCGTGCTATTGTTCTTACTCGTGTGCTTAAATCCGAGAAAGTTGCACTTGGGGTTGGCCATGATAGACTCAAGGAAGAATTTGATACACTTGACAAGGCTCACAAGGTCTTGAAGGGTGCTCATGCTTCTCTCAAAGAGTCTCATGATCAACTCCAAGTGAAGCTAACCAAGGAGATTTCCACTTGCCCTCCTTTCGTTCTAATTGATAATGCCCATGCTACTAACCCTTACTTTGAGCATGTGCATCTTGTGGAGGGAAATGCCAAGTTGAAAGAGCAACTTGAGAAGGGCCTTGTGATATGCATACAAGGTGAAAAGAACCTCAATGACCTTTTGACGAGCCAAAAGGAAGTTGTAGGGAAGGAGGGACTTGGGTTTGCACCCAAGTCAAAGAAGAAGAAGAAGAAGAACAAGACCAAGCAACTTCTCCCACTAAAGGAAACCTTTGTCAAGGCGGGTGAGGGTACTCATGAGAAGAAGAAGAACAAGCAAGTCGGTGGTAATGCCAAGAAGGGCAAAATCGCCCTAACAACAAAGCCGATGACTTTAACCCTTCTTATGTTTTATGCCATGCTAGTGATGGGCATGTTTATGCCAAATTCGTTGGTTCTTACTATGAGTACATTCAATGGTATATTTGGGTTCCTAAGACCCTTGTTACTAACCTCAAAGGACCCATTCAAGAATGGGTACCTAAATCCAAGCATTGATCTCTTGTAGGAGTTTGCTTCCGGTGGAGTGTCATGCTTGCTTGATAGTGGGGCAACAAATCATATGACCGGGAGCAAGGACTTGGTGGTGGATTTGCATCCAATTCCATCTATGCCCACCCATGTCCAATTCGGTGATGCTTCAACTTCTAAGGTATTGGGACTTGGCAAGGTGGTCATCTCTCAAGATTTATCTATTGAGAAGGTCATGCTTGTTGAGTCCCTTTCATACAATTTACTTTTCGTTCGTCAACTTGCACTTATGGGCTTTGCAACATTCTTTGATCTTGATACCATGGCCCTTTTGTGGACCAAGACTCTTAAAGTAGCCTTTGTTGCGCATGTCGAGAACGGTCTCTATGTGGTGAACTTTTCGAAGCGGCCCACTAACACCGCGACTTGCCTAATGGCTAAAGTTGATGTGGGTTGGCTTTGGCATCACTGACTAGCCCATGTAAATATGAGATCTTTGCAAAATCTCCTCAAAGGGGACCACGTCCGTGGACTAACAAATGTGAGTTTTGCCAAAGACCGTGCTTGCAGTGTGTCGGTGCAACAAACCCCATGTGTGTTGCCCTGACTGTACACAGGCACAAGAGCAAGGTTACAACATCCAAGATGTGACCAAGCAGAAGAGATAGCTCTTGAGAAATCTAAGAGCACGCTGGTACACGTCGGTCCTAAACAAACGGTTTTTAACCCCTTTCCGCGACGGCATTTGGAACCATCGCCAAGTGAGTGTGGGCGATAGGGGGGTCCTTCCCACACGACCCAAAAATCGTCGGGGATAGGCCCTCATAGGACCCAGGCTGGGGCCGTGTGCGATCGGGCGAGGCATCAAAACCCAATCATTTTCGTAGGTATGTACATCCCACACGGTAATCCGAGAAAAACATTTCCGTTGGTATGTACATCCCACACAGTGAATCCCAGAAAAACATTTCCGTAGGTATGTATATCACACACAGTCAATCCAAGGAATACGTTTCCGTTCTTATGTACATCCCACACAGTCAATCCAGGGAAAACGTTTCCGTTCGTATGTATATCACACACAGTCAATCCAAGGAATACGTTTCCGTTCTTATGTACATCCCACACAGTCAATCCAGGGAAAACGTTTCCGTTCGTACGTACATCCCACACAGTTTTATGTGTAGGCTCGTGTGTGCAAGGTGTAACTATCACACACGGTTTGCCTTGGTTAACTGTTTGCTTTTATCAACTATATCACACACGATTTGATGAAGAAAACTGTGTGGCATTAGGCTATCAGTCGCAAGCGCTTTTACTGCTAGAACCGTTTGCAAAGGTCCATGACACATTTAGCAGGTTTATTAGTTTACAATTAATAATTCTAGTATTACGCAAATTCACATTGCATATCAAACAGTTGTTTGCCAATTCGTATCAGGCACATAAATATATTATAACATCACGGTACGGTAGCTACATGAAAACAACACAGTACAACATATAGCTAGTTCAACTTCATAAGAATAATATATTCATTTCCCTAATCGAGATCATCCAGGCTCATCTTATCCACCTCTACTTTCAGTTCAGTAAGAACCTGTTTTGCACAGGCCAACTGGGAAAGTGCCTCCTCCTTCGCCAACACCATATTAGCAAAGTCTGATTTAAAAAATCTGAGCTCATTCTCCACCTTCAACTTTTTATCCCGCAACTTGAAATATTCTTCAGCGTTGACAACAGTTTCTCTAAGCCAACGTCTGTTCTCTTCCTCATACATTCTCCAAAGCTTCGCTAGGCACATCTTCAAAGACTGTGGCCACTCTTGATCAACCCACTCCAAGTAAGAACACTTCCGTCCATCCTATAATATTTAAAACTAGATCAGTAACAATCATAGGGGAAATGGGTTTATAGCAACATAGAAAATCACCGATGCTTATTTTGAAAAACTGAAGAAACATGTTAATTATGACATATCTTCTCAAAAATATCAATGTGCAAATGAAATAATTGGTACTGAGACAACAACCAAATTCTGGAACATCAGAAGCTATAATTAACTACAACGACGCTACAAGTTCTTACTCATGTACAATAAATAACAAATTGAACATTTTATGAGGAAGGTAAATATAACTACAACAGCATAGCGACAGTGTTTGGATGACAGCAAATTGATACTAACAGGTGTGTACATGCACAATTTAGTAACATAGAACTAATAGCACTAAGGCCGTCCACTATGTATGCCAAAACTGGGGTAAAGACAACTGTTGCTACATCTCGCACCGGTGCCTGCAATGGCGAGCCGATGCAATGGAAAAAAATCAGGGAGCCGGACTCCGGAGCACGTAGTTGCTTCGATGCCCAGTTCCTTCGTGTCATAAAGATTTAGTATTTTACTACTTGGCTGCTCAGATGTGTGGACCAAAGTTGGCTGCACAAACTGCTGAAGCGGTGCCAAATAATTTTCTAATGGCACCGCTAATGTGATGGCAACAATTTAAGATACTAGGTACAAACTGTGACACTGTCTTATGATGCGTTTGGTTGAAGGTGTGGTATGAATGGGTTGGGACCGTGACAGTGTCTGAATCACATCTAACAAATGATTTGTAACAACGAAAGAGGGTCTAACCTTCTCTGCACATGCCAGAAACTTCCTCCCAGTGTCCACAGAATCAAACGCAACTAGCTTCACGCATGGAGATTGATGGTGACAATGAGCAGATAGATCTTCAGCCACCCCGCTCCATTCGTTGCCACTGATGGTCCTAGGGAGCTACAAGAGGAAGAAATGACTCAAATCGACCGCCGGGTAAAAATCCTTCATTCCAAGTCATAGCCCGAGAGAGAGAAGAGAGGCATACCCGGGTGGTGATGGAGTAGTCGCCGGAGGAGGAACCGCTGGAGAGGTCTTTGAAGAAGACCATGGTGACCCCAGTGATAGGATGCGAGATGGCGAGAGCGAGGAAGCGACTATAGCTTAGCAAGAAGGAAGGAAGGAGGAAACAAGGGAAATGTGACTTGTGGTCGGGGAGAAAAGGGGGTGGGGAAGGGGGGAAGGGGGGCGGCGGTAGATATTTTGGTGGTAGGCCAAAATTTTGGAAATGTGGAGGGAAACTTTGCGCGCGGTGCCGCCGGACCATTCACTTTGAACGATTGTGTGCATCGCAAACGATTCTTCTGCTTACGCGCATGGGTTGAGTTTGATAATTCAAATTTTGGTAAAAATTTCCCCTGGTACGTCATTGCATAATTTAACATCGCTTGCTAATTTGGGCACACAAAAGAGTGTATAGCAGACAGACCACACTTACTGAATTGAGCAATTTTAGTAATTAAACAGAGCCAGTTGACCTAAACATTGCTCTAACAAAAGACCAGCATTAAAAACAAAGCCTAAGTACACATAATTTTAACAAATCCGCTGCCGCGCCGGCCTATGCACCGCCGGTGTGAGATGAGACGTCGATGACTTGTCCTGGCGACATGCCGCCGTTGGTGGACACCGCGTCCCCCCTGCTGAAGTCGTCCGCGTCCTCGTCCTCGGCGCTGCCCTCAAGGTTGTAGTACTCGTAGTAGTGTCTGCGCTAGAGCTCGCGTTGGTACTCCACCGCCGATTCCTCGATGGACAGACTCTTCTCTACCTCGACCTCGGCCACTGATAACCCACAAGTACATGGGATCGCAACAGTTTTCGAGGGTAGAGTATTCAACCCAAATTTATTGATTCAACACAAGGGGAGCCAATGAATATTCTCAAGTATTAGCAGCTGAGTTCTCAATTCAACCACACCTAGAAAACTTAATATCTGCAGCAAAGTATTTAGTAGCAAAGTAGTATGGAAGTAACGGTAATGGTGGTAAAAGTAACAGTAGTAGTTTGTAGTAATTGTAATAGTGGCAACGAAAAAGTAACTAAGCAAAGATCAATATGTGAAAAGCTCGTAGGCATTGGATCAGTGATGGATAATTATGTCGGATGTGATTCCTCATGCAACAGTTATAACATAGGGTGACACAGAACTAGCTCCAGTTCATCAATGTAATGTAGGCATGTATTCCGAATATAGTCATACGTGCTTATGGAAAAGAACTTGCATGACATCTTTTGTCCTACCCTCCCGTGGCAGCGGAGTCCTATTGGAAACTAAGGGATATTAAGGCCTCCTTTTAATAGAGTACCGGGCCAAAGCATTAACACTTAGTGAATACATGAACTCCTCAAACTACGGTCATCGCCGGGAGTGGTCCCGATTATTGTCACTTCGGGGTTGCCGGATCATAACACATAGTAGGTGATTATTGACTTGCAAGATAGGATCAAGAACTCACATATATTCATGAAAACATAATAGGTTCAGATTTGAAATCATGGCACTCGGGCCCTACTGACAAGCATTAAGCATAGCAAAGTCATAGCAACATCAATCTGAGAACATAGTGGATACTAGGGATCAAACCCTAACAAAACTAACTCGATTACATGGTAAATCTCATCCAACCCATCACCCTCCGGCAAGCCTATGATGGAATTACTCACGCATGGCGGTGAGCATCATGAAATTGGTGATGGAGGAAGGTTGATGATGACGACGGCGACGGATTCCCCTCTCCGGAGCCCCGAACGGACTCCAGATCAGCCCTCCCGAGAGAGATTAGGGCTTGGTGGCGGCTCCGTATCGTAAAACGCGATGAATCTTTCTCTCTGATTTTTTTCTCCCCGAACGTGAATATATAGAGTTGGAGTTGACGTCGGTGGAGCCTCAGGGGGGCCACGAGGCAGGGGGCACACCCCAGGGGGTGGGTGCGCCCTCCACCCTCGTGGACAGGGTGTGGGCCCTCTGGTGTTGATTCTTTCGCCAGTATTTTTTATATATTCCAAAAATATTCTCCGTGAAGTTCCAGGTCATTCTGAGAACTTTTATTTCTGCACAAAAATAAGACCATGGCAATTCTGCTGAAAACAGCGTCAGTCCGGGTTAGTTCCATTCAAATCATGCAAGTTAGAGTCCAAAACAAGGGCAAAAGAGTTTGGAAAATTAGATATGTTGGAGACGTATCAACTCCCCCAAGCTTAAACCTTTGCTTGTCCTCAAGCAATTCAGTTGACAAACTGAAAGTGATAAAGAAAAAAATTTGCAAACTCTGTTTGCTCTTGTTGTTGTAAATATGTAAAGCCAGCATTCAAGTTTTCAGCAAAGATTATGAACTAACCATATTCACAATAACACTTAGGTTTCATGTTTACTCATATCAATGGCATAATCAACTAGCGAGCAATAACAATAAATCTCGGATGACAACATTTTCTCAAAACAATCATAGTATGATATAACAAGATGGTATCTCGCTAGCCCTTTCTGAGACCGCAAAACATAAATGCAGAGCACCTCTGAAGATCAAGGACTGACTAGACATTGTAATTCATGGTAAAAGAGATCCAGTCACAGTCATACTC
The DNA here is from genome assembly GCF_002575655.3 of Aegilops tauschii subsp. strangulata. NCBI lineage: Eukaryota > Viridiplantae > Streptophyta > Magnoliopsida > Poales > Poaceae > Aegilops > Aegilops tauschii. The sequence continues at coordinate 344,382,168 of NC_053039.3, forward strand.
AACATAAATTAATAGTAATGCATGCAAATGACAGCGGTGCTCTCCAAGTAGTGCTTTTTAATAAGAGGATGATGACTCAACATAAAAGTAAATAGATAGGCCCTTCGTAGAGGGAAGCAGGGATTTGCAGATGTGCTAGAGCTCGAGTTTTAAAATGGAGATAAATAATATTTTGAGTGGCATACTTTCATTGTCAACATAACAACAGAGAGATCTCGATATCTTCCATGCTACACACACTATAGGCGGTTCCCAAGAAGAATGGTAAAGTTTATACTCCCCCACCACCAACAAGCATCAATCCATGGCTTTCCCAAAACAACGGGTGCCTCCAACTAACAACAGTCCTGGGGGAGTTTTGTTTGCAATTATTTTGATTTGAGCATGGGACTGGGCATCCCGGTGACCAGCCATTTTCTCGTGAGTGAGGAGCGGAGTCCACTCCTCTTGAGAATAACCCGCCTAGCATGGAAGATACAGACAGCCCTAGTTGATACATGAGCTATTCGAGCATACAAAACAGAATTTCATTTGAAGGTTTAGAGTTTGGCACATACAAATTTACTTGGAATGGCAGGTAGATACCGCATATAGGAAGGCATAGTGGACTCATATGGAATAACTTTGGGGTTTATGGAAGTGGATGCACAAGCAATATTCCCGCTTAGTACAAATGAAGGCTAGAAAAAGACCGGGAAGCGACCAGCTAGAGAGCGACAACAGTCATGAATATGCATTAAAATTAATCAACATTGAGTGCAAGCATGAGTAGGATATAATTCACCATGAACATAAATATCGTGGAGGCTATGTTGATTTTGTTTCAACTACATGTGTGAACATGTGCCAAGTCAAGCCACTCGAATCGTTCAAAGGAGGATACCACCCTATCATACCACATCACAACCATTTTAATAGCATGTTAGCACGCAAGGTAGACCATTATAAACTCGTAGCTAATTAAGCATGGCATGAGAAACTATAATCTCTAATTGTCATTGCAAACATGTTTCATTCATAATAGGCCGAATCAGGAACGATGAACTAATCATATTTACAAAAACAAGAGAGGCCGAGTTCATACCAGCTTCTCTCATCTCAATCAGTCCATCATATATTGTCATTATTGCCTTTCACTTGCACGACCGAACGGTGTGGATAATAATAGTGCACGTGCAATTGGACTAAGCTGGAATCTGCAAGCATTTAATACAAAGGAGAAGACAAGGTAGCATGGGCTCTTTGTTAAATCAACAATGCATATAGGAGCTATTTCAATATTTTCATCATGGTCTTCTCCTCTCAACCCCCAAAGGAAAGAAATAAAACTATTTACATGGGAAAGCTCCCAACAAGCAAAAGAAGAACGAGAAATCTTTTTGGGTTTTCTTTTAGTTGTTACTACTATAGGCATGGAGAGTAAACTAACTAAAAGCTACAACAATTTATTTTTTCGGTTTTTCTTAAGGTTTTCAAACACACAAGAAGAAGGCTCAAAATAGAAAATAAACTAGCATGGATATTACAATGAAAAAGTATGAGCACCGACAACCGGCATGAGTGTGTGAACATGAATGTAATGTCGGTGAGAAATACGTACTCCTCCAAGCTTAGGCTTTTGGCCTAAGTTAGTCTATGCCCACGGATCAAAGTGGTCCTCCCCAGTGTACTAAGGAGGATCCTCGGGGTGCCACTGGTTAGCGAGCTCTTGTGGATCCCACTGATAAATAGACTCCTGATATGGATCAGGAGATGGCTCTGGCTCTGGGGATCGTGTTCGCTCCCAATATGCATACATGTCATCGGGCAAGATGATGTATGTGCCTGAATAAATGTTAAACAAAGAAGGTGCAGGCAGGGTAATAATCTGACAAGTCTTTTCACTGAATACCAGGTTATAAATGAGCCTCTTCTCCTTATCATCACAAATAAAATCATGTGCTACCATACTTTTATAGTCTAAGAAAATAGGGGGCAGCAAATTTTCTTCTTTCTCATAGTGTCTAGTAGGTATATCAAAATATTTAGCAAGACGCGAAGCAAAGATACCTCCAAAATGGGGCCCTTTGTACGGTTTAGACTCAACCGTTTAGCAACCATAGCACTTAAACTGAAGGTTCTGTCACGGAGTAAAGCATGGCGCAAAATGGCGAGGTCAGGAGCACTAAGGCCCCCACTGTTCCCGCGGCCAATTAAACATCTACTAGCAAATATTGCATAGTAACGTAGAACAGGAAAATGTATGCTAGTAGTTCTTGCATCTGACACTTTTCTCGTTTCCCCTACAGCAATCATATCAATAAATCCTGCCACATCCCTAGGATGTGGTTCCTCGACGCTGCCCTCAAAAGGCAACTTGCAAACCGCACAAAAATCATAAAGTGACATCTCCTTAAACTCGTCATATAAATAAAAATCCACCGAAGGTGGCGATATCCTAGCATGGAAATGGAAATTTTGCACAAAAATATTAGTGAGTAGGAGATACTGTTCGAGCTAGTCGTGCGGTGAGGCCTGCATTCTCAGCCAAGTAATAAAAGCCATCATGAATCCCGGCTACTCTCAAGAACTCATCACAAGGCCATTCACATGGCCAAACCTCCGTGGTGCGAGGGAGATTATATTTGGGCTTCTCATTCTCTTCACTTTGCTTATCCTTCGAGCTTCGGCTCGAAGAGCCCCTCAATAATCTCTTCATCATTTTCCGAAAATTTCTGAAATTTTTAGTAACTCAAAATAAAAGTGAACCAAACTCAACAAGATTGATAGCAACTACTCCCACAAGTGCCTAAAGACTATATCATGCATTAGAACTACTTGGGACCATATAAATTTGACATGCAAGCTCAAGAATAGGGTCACCTAAGCAGCAAAAATTTGCAATAAATAAAGCACTAGAGCAAAAACTAATTGGACCATTGGAGGAGTCACATACCGAAGAACAATCCCCCAAAGCAGTTTTGTGAGTGAAGCTTTGAGCAAGGAGATCAAAAATCGCAGCAAAACGAGCTAGAACATGGGTTTGAGCTGTGTGGTGATTTTTTTCTGGAGGAAGACGAAGTGTGTGGGTACAAGAATAAGTGGAGGGGGGCACGTGGGGCCCATGAGGCAGGGGGCGCGCCCAGGGGGTAGGACGCGCCCTGCACCCTCGTGGCCAGGTGGTTGCCCCCTCTGGTGTGTTCTCAGTGCCAGATATTCTTAAATATTCTACAAAAAATCATATTTCAATTTCAGGGCATTTGGAGAACTTTTATTTTTGTGGTATTTCTTATTGCAAGGATAATTCAGAAAACAGACAGAAAATACTATTTTTGATTTATTTAATCTAAATAACGGAAAGTAAAAGGAGGGTACAGAGAGTTGTGCTTTCTAACTTCATCCATCTCATGCTCAACAGAAAGAATCCACTAACAAGGTTGATCAAGTCTTGTTAACAAACTCTTTCCGAAACGCATGAAACCGGAGAATTTTCGAATAGCACTAGGTTACCTCAACGGGGATATGCACATCCCCAATAATAAGAATATCATATCTCTTCTTGACAGTCGGAAGAGGAAATTCAAAACCTCCAATAGTAATCGGTGGAATTTTTCCAATAGAATTGATACTGTGGACTTGAGGTTGTTTCCTCGGAAAGTGTACCGTATGCTAATTACCATTAACATGAAAAGTGACATTGCCTTTGTTGCAATCAATAACAGCCCCTGCAGTATTCAAAAAGGGTCTACCAAGGATAATTGACATACTATCGTCCTCGGGAATATCAAGAATAACAAAGTCCGTTAAGATAGTAACATTTGCAACCACAATAGGCACATCCTCACAAATACCAACAGGTATCGCAGTTGATTTATCGGCCATTTGCAAAGATATTTCAGTAGGTGTCAACTTATTCAAATCAAGTCTACAACATAAAGAGAGAGGCATAACACTAACACCGGCTCCAAGATCACATAAAGCAGTTTTGACATAGTTTCTTTTAATGGAGCATGGTATAGTTGGTACTCCTGGATCTCCTAGTTTCTTAGGTATTCCACCCTTAAAAGTATAATTAGCAAGCATGGTGGAAATTTCAGCTTCCGGTATCTTTCTTTTATTTGTAACAATATCCTTCATATACTTAGCATAAGGATTCATTTTAAGCATATCAGTCAAACGCATACGCAAAAAGATAGGTCTAATCATTTCAGCAAAGCACTCAAAATCCTCATCATCCTTTTTCTTGGATGGTTTAGGAGGAAAAGGCATGGGTTTCTGAACCCATGGTTCTCTTTCTTTACCGTGCTTCCTAGCAACGAAGTCTCTCTTATCATAATGTTGATTCTTTGATTGTGGGTTATCAAGATCAACAGCAGGTTCAATCTCTACATCATTATTATTGCTAGGTTGAGCATCAACATGAACATCATCATTAACATTATCACTAGGTTCGTGTTCATTACCAGATTGTGTTTCAGCATCAGAAATAGAAATATCATTGGGATTCTCAGGTGTGTCTACAACAGGTTCACTAGAAGCATGCAAAGTCCTATCATTTTTATTTTTCTTCCTCTTAGAAGGACTAGGTGCATCAACATTAGTTCTCTAAGAATCTTACTCAATTCTCTTAGGGTGGTCCTCATGATACAAAGGTTCTTGAGTCATTTTACCCCCTCTAGACATACCTCTAATAGCATTATCATTTTTCTTGTTACTCAATTCATTGAGCAAATCATTTTGAGCCTTAAGCATTGTTCTACTTGAGTGGTAACCATAGAAGCATGTTTACTAATAAGTTTAAGTTCACCCTTAACTCTAGACATATAATCACTCAAGTGTTCAATCATATAAGCATTACGTTTCAATTGTCTACCGACATAAGCATTAAAGTTTTCTTGTTTAACAATAAAATTATCAAACTCATCTAAGCATTGGCTAGCAGACTTATAACGAGGGATATCACCTTCATCAAATCTATAGAGAGAATTTACATTTGCTACCTGTGTCGGGTTATCAAGACCATCTATTTCTTCAATAGGTGGTAAATTCTTGACATCTTCAGCTTTAATACCCTTTTCTTTCATAGATTTCTTTGCCTCTTGCATATCTTCAGGACTGAGAAATAGAATACCCCTTTTCTTCGGAGTTGGTTTAGGAGTTGGTTCAGGAAGTGTCCAATTATTATCATTACTCAACATATTATTCAATAGCAATTCAGCTTGATCAACAGTTCATTCCCTGAAAACACAACCAGCACAACTATCCAGGTGGTCTCTGGAAGCATCGGTTAGTCCATTATAAAAGATATCAAGTATTTCATTTTTCTTGAGGGGATGATGAGGCAAAGCATTAAGTAATTGGAGAAGCCTCCCCCAAGCTTGTGGGAGACTCTCTTCTTCAATTTGCACAAAATTATATATTTCCCTTAAGGCAGCTTGTTTCTTATGAGCGGGGAAATATTTAGCAGAGAAGTAATAAATCATATCCTGGGGACTACAAACACAACCAGGATAAAGAGAATTAAACCATGTTTTAGCATCACCCTTTAATGAGAACGGAAATAACTTAAGGATATAGTAGTAACGAATTTTTTCCTCATGAGTAAATAGGGTGGCTATATCATTTAATTTAGTAAGATGTGCCACAACAGTTTCAGATTCATAGCCATAGAAAGGATCAGATTCAACCAAAGTAATTATCTCAAGATCGACAGAGAAATCATAATCCTTATCGAAAATACAGGTAGGTGAAGTAGAAAAGCCGGGTCATATTTCATTCTAGCATTCAAAGATTTTTTCTTTCAGCTTAGCTAATAATTTCTTAAGATCATATCTATCATTGCAAGCAAGAAAGTCTCTAGCAGTTTCTTCATCCATAACATAACCCTCAGGCACAACAGGCAATTCATATCTAGGGGGAGAATCTTCATCATCACTTTCATCAATATTATCAGTTTCAATAATTTCATTCTCTCTAGCCCTAGCAAGTTGTTCATCAAGAAATTCACCTAATGGCACAGTAGTATCAAGCATAGAAGTAGTTTCATCATAAATATCATGCAAAGCAGAAGTGGCATCATCAATAACATGCGACCTATCAGAATCAATAACAGGAGTAGGTGACGCAAGTTTACTCATAACAGAAGGTGAATCAAGTGCAGAGCTAGATGGCAGTTCCTTACCTCCCCTCGTAGTTGAGGGATAAATCTTGGTTCTTTTATCCTTCAAGTTCCTCATAGTGATCAACAGATATAAATCCCAAGTGACTCAAAGAATAGAGCTATGCCCCCCGGCAACGGCGCCGGAAAATAGTCTTGATAACCCACGAGTATAGGGGATCACAACAGTTTTCGAGGGTAGAGTATTCAACCCAAATTTATTGATTCAACACAAGGGGAGCCAAAGAATATTCTCAAGTATTAGCAGCTGAGTTGTCAATTCAACCACACCTGGAAAACTTAATATCTGCAGCAAAGTATTTAGTAGCAAAGTAGTATGGAAGTAACGGTAACGGTGGTAAAAGTAATAGTAGTAGTTTTTGTAGTAATTGTAACAGTGGCAACGGAGGTAAAAGTAATAGTAGTAGTTTTTGTAGTAATTGTAACAGTGGCAACGGAAAAGTAACTAAGCAAAGATCAATATGTGAAAAGCTCATAGGCATTAGATCAGTGATGGATAATTATGTCGGATGTGATTCCTCATGCAACAGTTATACCATAGGGTGACACAGAACTAGCTCCAGTTCATCAATGTAATGTAGGCATGTATTCCGAATATAGTCATATGTGCTTATGGAAAAGAACTTGCATGACATCGTTTGTCCTACCCTCCCGTGGCAGCGGGGTCCTATTGGAAACTAAGGGATATTAAGGCCTCCTTTTAATAGAGTACCGGACCAAAGCATTAACACTTCGTGAATACATGAACTCCTCAAACTACGGTCATCACCGGGAGTGGTCCCGATTATTGTCACTTCGGGGTTGCCGGATCATAACACATAGTGGGTGACAATTGACTTGCAAGATAGGATCAAGAACTCACATATATTCATGAAAACATAATAGGTTCAGATCTGAAATCATGGCACTCGGGCCCTGGTGACAAGCATTAAGCATAGCAAAGTCATAGCAACATCAACCTCAGAACATAGTGGATACTAGGGATCAAACCCTAACAAAACTAACTCGATTACATGGTAAATCTCATCCAACCCATCACCATCCAGCAAGCCTACGATGGAATTACTCACGCACGGCGGTGAGCATCATGAAATTGGTGATGGAGGAAGGTTGATGATGACGACGGCGACGGATTCCCCTCTCCGGAGCCCTGAACGGACTCCAGATCAGCCCTCCCGAGAGAGGTTAGGGCTTGGCGGCGGCTCCGTATCGTAAAACACGGTGAGTCCTTCTCTCTGATTTTTTTCTCCCTGAATGTGAATATATAGAGTCGGAGTTGACATCGGTGGAGCCTCAGGGGGCCCATGAGGGAGGGGGGCGCCCTCCACCCTTGTGGACAGGGTGTGGGCCCCCTGGTGTTGGTTCTTTCGCCAGTATTTTTTATATATTCCAAAAATATTCTCCGTGAAGTTCTAGGTCATTCCGAGAACTTTTATTTCTGCACAAAAATAACACCATGGCAATTATGCTGAAAACATCGTCAGTCCGATTTAGTTCAATTCAAATCATGCAAGTTAGAGTCCAAAACAAGGGCAAAAATGTTTGGAAAAGTAGATACGTTGGAGACGTATCAGCCACGCGCAACTCCTCCTCCCGGCGCTCCTCGATCTCCGCCGCCTCCTGCATCTCTAGCTCCCGCTCGGCGACCTCATGAGGAAGTAGGTCCTCCATGGCCACCGCTGCCTTTTCAGACATGGGTTGCATGCTGGAGTCCGAGGTGGCCATGAATATCTTTGCGTGTGAATCCTTGATCTTGGTGTGGATGGCCTCAACCCGGGCCAGGGCGACATCAGCGGCACGGACGGCGGCTTGAGCGCTCTCGGTGTTTGCAGCCGCCGTCGCAGCAGCTGTAGCCGTCTCGGCTGCTGCAGACGCCCTCTCGGCGGAAGCGGCCGCACTCAATGCGGATGTGGCGGCACTCTCGGCGTAGGCAGTCGCGCTCTCGGCGCAAGCGGCAGCGCTTGGGGGGGACACGGCCATCGTACGGGCCTTCACGAAGCATTTCCACGGCGTCATCTTTGCAAGAAGGGAGTGCGAGAATGGGGATCGGGATTTGTGGATTCGGGGGTTGCCGGCACTAGAGCAGACGAGCCGGCGAAGCTAAAGGAGGGAGACTTAAATATACCCAGATATTTTCATAGCAAACGGTTCCTAGGAAACAACTGTGTGTGATGTTGTATATATGTTTTATTAGCTGTGAAAGACGAATTTGGAGTAAAGTGCCAACGGATGGTGTTTTAAATGAACGAGAAAATTTGTAGTACTAATACAACTGTCATGTCAAATTTCGGAAAATTTCAGGGGTCATTTGACCTTTTTAAGACATTTAAGTGATTTTCTAGCCATTTAATGACCGTAATTGAAATTTGAACTACATGTACATGCAACAGCTAACCATAACGGTTTGAAAACTCATATTTCGTGTACTTGTGTGCGATTTAATTCCATGTGCAGTAAATTGGAAGAAATTTTCAAACATATTGGTCTGACGGCTATGACACAATTAAGCATGGAGTGACATGGCATTTTAATTCCAAAAAATAAAAAAAATTCAGAAACACATGAAACCTTGGTTGATGTAATGCCATGCCACCAAGATGATGTGGTAAAAAAATTGGCATGTTTGACGAAAGTTTGGACACACACCCCTCACAAACCGGAGCAACTCACTAGAAGACTCGTGGTTCCGAGAGGGAACAATGCATGTTTGATGACGAACGGGAGATAGCTTCCTCTTACGGCCTTCAATATTTTTCTATGACTAACGTGCACTACTACAACTTTAATGTGAAATTTTGGAAAATTCTAGGGGTCATTTGACCTTTTAAAGACATTTAAGTGATTTTCTAACAATTTAATGACCGTAATTCAAATTTGAACTACATATACATGCAACGCCTAACCAAAACGGTTTGAAAAATCATATCTTTGTACTTGTGTGCGAGTTAATTCCATGTGCACTAAATTAGAAGAAATTTTCAAAGATATTGGTCTCACGACATAGACACATGCATACGTATGCATGGAATGACATGGCATTTTAATTCCAAAAAATAAAAAAATAATCAGAAAAACATGAAACCTTGGTTGATGTAATGTCATGCCACCAAGATGATGTGGTAAAGAAATTGGCATGTTTGACGAACGTTAGGACACACACCCCTCACAAACCGGAGCAACTCGCTAGAAGGTTCGTGGTTCCGAGAGGGAATAATGCATGTCTGATGACGAACGGGAGAGAGCTTCCTCTTACGGCCTTCAAATTTTTTCCTACGTTTAACGTGCACTAATACAATTGTAATGTGAAATTTTGGAAAATTTAAGGGGTCATTTGACCTTTTAAATACATTTAAGTGATTTTCTAACCATTTAATGATCGTAATTCAAACTTGAACTACATCTCCATGCAACGCCTAACCATAACGGTTTGAAAAAAATCATATTTTTGTGTACTTGTGTGCGAGTTAATTCCATGTGCAGTAAATTAGAAGGAATTTTCAAACATATTGGTCTCAAGGCATGGGCACATGCATGGAGTGCCATGGCATTTTAGTTCCAAAAAATAAAAAAATGATCAGAAAAACATGAAACCTTGGTTGATTTAATGTCATGCCACCAAGATGATGTGGTAAAGAAATTGGCATGGTTGATGAACGTTTGGACACACACCCCTCACAAACCGGAGCAACTCGCTAGAAGGTTCGTGGTTCCGAGAGGGAACAATGCATGTTTGATGACGAACGGGAGATAGCTTCCTCTTACGGCCTTCAAATTTTTTCCTACGTTTAACGTGCACTAATACAACTGTCATGTGAAAATTTGGAAAATTTCAGGGGTCATTTGACCTTTTAAAGACATTTAAGTGATTTTCTAACCATTTAATAACCATACTTCAAATTTGAACTACATCTACATGCAACGCCTAACCATGACGGTTTGAAAAATCATATTTTTGTGTACTTGTGTGCGAGATAATTCCATGTGCAGTAAATTACATGGAATTTTCAAACATATTGGTCTCAAGGCATGGGCACATGCATGGAGTGCCATGGCATTTTCATTCCAAAAAAGAAAAAATGATCAGAAAAGCATGAAACCTTGCTTGATTTAATGTGATGCCACCAAGATGATGTGGTAAAGAAATTGGCATGTTTGACGAACGTTTGGACACACACCCCTCACAAACTGGAGCAACTCGCTAGAAGGTTTGTGGTTCCGAGAGGGAACAATGCATGTTTGATGACGAATAGGAGATAGCTTCCTCTTACGGCCTTCAAATTTTTTCTTACGTTTAACATGCACTAATACAACTGTCATGTGAAAATTTGGAAAATTTCAGGGGTCATTTGACCTTTTAAAGACATTTAAGCGATTTTCTAACCATTTAATGACCGTAATTCAAATTTGAACTACATCTACATGCAACGCCTAACCATGACGGTTTGAAAAATCATATTTTTGTGTACTTGTGTGCGAGTTAATTCCATGTGCAGTAAATTACAAGGAATTTTCAAACATATTGGTCTCAAGGCATGGGCACATGCATGGAGTGCCATGGCATTTTAGTTCCAAAAAATAAAAAATGATCAGAAAAACATGAAACCTTGCTTGATTTAATGTCAATCCACCAAGATGATGTGGTAAAGAAATTGGCATGTTTGACGAATGTTTGGACACACACCCCTCACAAACAGGAGCAACTCGCTAGAAGGTTCGTGGTTCCGAGAGGGAACAATGCATGTTTGATGACGAACGGGAGATAGCTTCCTCTCACGGCCTTCAAATTTTTTCCTAAGTTTAACGTGCACTAATACAACTGTCATGTGAAAATTTGGAAAATTTCAGGGGTCATTTGACCTTTTAAATACATTTAAGGGATTTTCTAACCATTTAATGACCGTAATTCAAATTTGAACTACATCTACATGCAATGCCTAACCATAACGGTTTGAAAAATCATATTTTTGGGTACTTGTGTGCGAGTTAATTCCATGTGCAGTAAATTAAAAGGAATTTTCAAACATATTGGTCTCAAGGCATGGGCACATGCATGGAGTGCCATGGCATTTTAGTTCCAAAAAATAAAAAAAATGATCAGAAAATCATGAAACCTTGGTTGATTTAATGTCATGCCACCAAGATGATGTGGTAAAGAAATTGGCATGTTTGACGAACGTTTGGACACACAGCCCTCACAAACCGGAGCAACTCGCTAGAAGGTTCGTGGTTCCGAGAGGGAACGATGCATGTTTGATGACGAACGGGAGATAGCTTCCTCTTACGGCCTTCAAATTTTTTCCTACGTTTAACGTGCACTAATACAACTGTCATGTGAAAAATTGGAAAATTTCAGGGGTCATTTGACCTTTTAAAGACATTTAAGTGATTTTCTAACCATTTAATAAGCGTAATTCAAATTTGAACTACATCTACATGCAACCCTAACCATGATGGTTTGAAGAATCATATTTTTGTGTACTTGTGTGCGAGTTAATTCCATGTGCAGTAAATTAAAAGGAATTTTCAAACATATTGGTCTCAAGGCATGGGCACATGCATGGAGTGCCATGGCATTTTAGTTCCAAAAAATAAAAAAATTCTCAGAAAAAGATGAAACCTTGCTTGATTTAATGTCATTCCACCAAGATGATGTGGTAAAGAAATTGGCATGTTTGACGAACGTTTGGACACACACCCCTCACAAACCGGAGCAACTCGCTAGAAGGTTCGTGGTTCCGAGAGGGAACAATGCATGTTTGATGATGAACGGGAGATAGCTTTTTATTACGGCCTTCAAATTTTTTTCCTACGTTTAACGTGCACTATTACAACTGTCATGTGAAAATTTGGAAATTTTTAGGGGTCATTTGACCTTTTAAAGACATTTAAGTGATTTTCTAACCATTTAATGACCGTAATTCAAATTTGAACTACATCTACATGCAACGCCTAACCAAACTGGTTTGAAAAATCATATTTTTGTGTACTTGTGTGCGAGTTAAAAAATCATCAGACGATGTAAATATCTGGTGTTCAAAAAAGAAAATGCAAAGATCTGGCAAGACAACCGGCCCCCACACAATTGGCACTCTATCTCGCGGCTCGAGGTTTGGTAGGTGATTGGCGGGGATCATTAATCAGACATGGTTCTATATTGGAAACCGTCAGCTATTATGTTCACACACGGATTTTGCTACGGGAATCGTGTGTAATTCAAACTACAGTACTCGTAAATTCCGGCGACCGGTGTGTGTACTGTCCCCGTCGATCTAGATTCCGGCCGCCAATAAATACTACCTTGCTCACGTCATTCCACCTGCATTCTCATCTACATCCTCCCCTTGCTCGCCCTCTCTCTCTCTCTCTCAATACTCTGCCATGGTGCCGCCGGTCTGCCCACGCGCCGACGAGGAGTCGCCGCCCCCCGAGGACGCTCACTCGATTAGCAGCGACGAGGACCCCTACGCGCCGCCTGATGAGATTGCGCCGGACCCCCCAACTTTGGATTGGTTTTGGGACTCCCCGCCACATTGTACCTTGTAGTTAAGTATCATCACGTATATATATTCTATGATGAAGTAATGAACAATTAATATATATATATTATGAATTCCATTTTCTATCAGTTTTTGTATACTATTTTGAATCTAGTTGTTATCATCCACATATATAGAATGGAAAGCGTATATACACACATTGAAACAGAACATATAAGAGTGGAAAACAGAGTAGACACATTGAAAGAAAGCAATAAACAGAGCAATACTATGATTGTTGTGAATACATAGCTATCCACGTCGAAATGACTTTTCAAAGTAAAACGCGTCCATGAGACCATGACCATCAGCCCTTGCCTAGGGTAGCTCTTGGCTCTGCCTGAACTCGTGCACGCGTTCGTCCAAGCGGTCGACACGCTCGCGGTACATCTGGAGCGCGATCTTGAGCTCCAAGTTGGCTATTTCATCGAAGATCACCAACTCGAGGATGTGACGGCCATGTTCCTCTACTGCGCCCAGGTGGACACCTGGGCCAAGGTGGCGGTCGAGCCTACGGACCAGCACGTTGGCATCCAGCGGGCCGCGGACAAGGCGAACGGCGGCACCCATGCGAATGGCGCGACGGGCGTCCGGTGCAAGTACGGCGTGGCCGGCCTCTGGTGCAAGTATGACGCTGAGGGCCTCTGCCCACTCCTGGCGAGGAATGGGGGTACTGATGGGACGTGTACCCAGCTGCGACGCCGTGTCAACAGCAGGCAAGCACCGATGGATCTGCTCTTGCTGTGCGGCGTGCCATGCCTCTCGCTCTGTGGCGCTCCAACGGTCTCGCCGTGCGGCGAGCCGCAGCCTATCGGCGTGGACGCGCCTAGCTTGCTCTGTGGCGCGCCATCGATCATGTTGTGCGGCGAGCTGCAGCCTGTCGGCGCTGACATGCCTATCTTGATCCGCGGCGCTCAAGCGCCATGCGCCAAAGGTTTGCTCAACCCTGGCGATGACGCGCATCACGGCGTCGTCCATCGTATTGCCGGGGAGCACCTCGGCCTCGACGGGCCGTGGCACCTGCTTGTTTTCCTTGTCGACGAGGTTGATGGCAGAGGCGGTGCTTTGGTGGGTTGGCATGCTTGGAAAAAGTGGATGTGCTACAGGCTGCGCTTGTCGCCTCCGTGCGTCGCGCGTCGCCTATGTGCAATATAGCTGGGTGGCGGGAAACAGGTGAGGAAATGGCGGGAAACGGTGGCGTGTTCATAAAACACCATCAATTAATGGAAACTTAGCATAGAAGGACATCGAGCTAGCACAAGAAGTAGATGATGATCAAATGAACACGGACCACACTAGGGAACCCGTCGGTGATGAATTCATCAATCCCAAATGGTTGAATACTAGCAAGCGTTTGCCCACAACACACACGGCCTATTCCATCACAAACAGGTCGGATGGATCAATTGTATGCCACATATCGCACATTGTCAAAAAGTAATGCGGTAGACCTTCTTTAACATGTGTTAAAAAATAAAAAAATAAAAACAAGGACCTCGAGGTTAAATTAACTCATGGGATGGGTCGTATCAGTCATTTAATTTGACAGATATGACCCATCCTATCAGCTAATTTAACATCAACACAACTTCCCATCCAGTAACCCATCTCATGGCTGCTCCAGCCTAAGCACACTTAACTTGAGAGTTTTCTTACATGAGCTACTGGTGGAACAGCTAGTCCTTGCTGATAGGATGCCTCTTCGCATCCTTATGGTGTATCCGGATGACCGCCCGTCCCCCAATGGCCAACAGATGTTGTGTAGACAGAGCATATCACATATGTCTTATTAGCCGCAACAGTCTATGTTATTATCGGTCTTCGCACAGATTTCTGATTACAGACCTGTTTGCCGCGTATATCACACACATCTTGTTATATTGAGCCGTTTCTGTTCTCTTGTCTCAACGCAAACAGTTCATCCAAGTGAACCGCATGCCGTATATCGCACACACCTTCATCTGGCTGACCGTTTCTTTTGTGTTGCCTAATCACAAACAGTTCATCCGAGTGAACCATATGCTATATATCGCACACACCTTCATTTGGCTGCCTGTTTCTTTTGTTCCTCCTCATCACAAACAGTTAATTGAGCTGAACCGTATGCCCTGCATCGCACACGCAACTAAAATCTGAACCATGTTTGATGCATCCTCCATCGCAAACGTTTTGCACCTTTTTTACGGTTATTTTACACCACCATTTGCGATTATGGCATCGCACACAGTTTCGTCGAAGGGTCTCTGATCGTAGTGTCGCGTTAGCAGCAACCTACAGTAGTGGCGGATCAAGAAGACCAAGTCAAGCTAAAAGAGGAAGATTCCACTATGGAAAAACCTCCCTTGCCAGGCAGGCGAGCCTGGCGGGGTCGAGGTTGCCCCAAAGACAAGTCTCAAGAATGCCCCGGCAAGCTTACCGGGAACACTGAGGGCGGACTACCCCGCCAAGGTTCCACCGCTCCACCACACATCAATGCAAGTCATCGATCGGTGCGGTGTTAAGCCCCCAAGTGACTAAGTGGCTGTTATTCGACACATGGCAGCCACTTCTGAAGGAAATCACCTCCAAATGACACCCGTCCAGAGACGTGTCAAGCAGACAGACGAGAAGGTGGCCGAATGACCCGGCAAGCCTTGTCGGGCACGCCATGATGTGACACTAAGCGGCGCATTTAATGCGCTATGCTTTGTCTGCAGAGTTAGGTATGATAGCACTGTTTGCTATCTAATCAGTACACAATGACTGATTTGCCATTGTGGTGACCCCTTGATCTATAAAAGGCGGGTCATGGCAACCTTGGAAAGGATTCAGACCTTTGTACACTCATACGCGCGTAGCTGCTCTCGCCCCGAGGCAACCCTGTCGGGCTAG
Source organism: Aegilops tauschii subsp. strangulata (assembly GCF_002575655.3). NCBI lineage: Eukaryota > Viridiplantae > Streptophyta > Magnoliopsida > Poales > Poaceae > Aegilops > Aegilops tauschii. The sequence goes on from NC_053039.3 coordinate 344,397,732, forward strand.
AGCGTTGCGTCTCCACCACTATCCTCTCATCAATCCACCAAAGCAGGAGTAGGGTTTTATGCCTCACAGCGGCCCGAACCTGGGTAAACTGCCTGTGTGATTGCTGCCGTGCTGCCCCAGCACCCACCACTCTTTGTGCAATGTGCTCTTCCCCCTTGCCGAACCACAAGGGGCCGATGGTCGCATAGGTGGTCGTGGTTTCCCACGACACAGTGCTTGTATCGAAGGAAGGCTTCATGAAATGGCTCACCGACCCTCAACTATCATCTACTCGAAGAGGCCCTTGGAGCTCCTTCACATGGATCTCTTTGGACCTCAATCCTTTGATAGTCTTGGTGGAAGAAAGTATTGGTTGGTGATTGTGGATGACTACTCAAGATATACATGGGTATATTTCTTCAAGAGGAAGAGTGAGACTCAACAAACCGTCATCAACTTTGCAAATGAAGCTCAACGTCAACATGAAGCAAAGATTTTGATGATTAGAAGTGACAACGGCACTGAGTTCAAGAACTACACCTTGGATGAGTTTCTTAGTGATGATGGGATCAACACCAATATGCCACACCCTATACCCCTCAACAAAATGGTGTGGCGGAGAGGAAGAACCGGACGTTGATGGAAGCGGCAAGGACCATGATGGCGGAGTTCAAATCTCCATACAACTTTTGGGCCGAAGACATCAACACTGCATGTCATGCATCCAATAGGCTCTACCTCCGCAAAGGCTTGAACAAGGCTCCATATGAGATACTTACCGGCAACAAGCCCAACCTCAAGTACTTCTGGGTGTTCGGTTGTAAGTGTTTCATTCTCAAGAAAGGTGTTCGTTTGTCTAAACCTAGAGCTCAAGAGGGCATATTTGATGGTTATGCTACGAACTCTTAGGCTTACCGTGTCCTTAGCAAGTCCATCGGACTCATTGATTAGACGTGTAACGTGGAGTTTGATGAAAATAACGGCTCCCAAGTGGAGCAAAGTGGTCTTTGTGATGTAGGTGATGAAATTCCTCCCCAAGCCATAAGAAAAATGGGGATTGTCAAATACTCCCCATTGAGGAACCCCTTGTGGCCGAAGGAGAAGGACAATGATCTACTCAAGTGTCACCTATGCTAGACCCACATGCTTCTGAAGAACAAAGTGAAGGCCCTCAAACCCATGAACAAGATCAAGGGCAAGATCTACCACGTGAAGATGGTGATGCACCAAATGATACCCAAGATCAAGTTCATGTCTTCGAGCATGTTCAAGGTCAAGAGCAAGCTCAATATGGTGCCCAAGATCAAGAGCAAGCTCAAGATCAAGGACAAACTCAAGACGGTGCTCAAGATGTGCAAGATGATCCTCAAATGCCCATCGAGGAACTTTTGGAGCACCATGCCGCTAAGGTGGCTTCCAAGCTCGAGCGTCCACAAGATGTCATGGAGAACGTGCTTGGAAGCTTGAGAAAAGGGGTAACTACTCGTAAACAATTTTCAAACTTTTGTGAGCATCACGTGTTTGTTTCGTGTGTTGAACCCCAAAAGGTACATGAGGCGCTCAATGATGAGGATTGGCTTGAAGCCTTGCATTGTGAACTCAACAACTTCGAGTGCAATCAAGTTTGGGAATTAGTGCCAAGGCCAACAGAGGAACATAATGGCATCGAGACCAAATGGATCTTCAAGAACAAGCAAGATGCGAACGGTGTGGTTGTTCGAAACAAGGCAAGATTGGTGGCACAAGGCTACTCCCAAGTCGAGGGTATCGACTACAGTGAAACCTTTGCCCCCGTTGCTCGTCTTGAATCTATTCGCATGTTACTTGCATATGAATCTCATCATGGTTTTCAATCGCAACAAATGGATGTGAAAAGTGCATTTCTTATTGGTCCTTTGAATGGGTTGGTGTATGTCAAATAACCTCCGGGATTTGAGGATCCCAAACTCCCCACTCATGTATACAAACTCAAAAAGGCGCTCTATGGCCTTAAGCAAGCCCCACGACCGTGGTATGAGCACCTTACCGAGTTGTTGCAAGATCGTGGGTTTGAAATTGGGAAAATCGATCATACTCTTTTTACTAAGAGGATCAAAGGGGATTTGTTCATATGCCAACTATATGTTGATGATATTATTTTTGGTTCCCCTAACTTTCAATGATGAGTTTGCCGCACTAATAACCGAGAAGTTTGAGATGTCTATGATGGGAGAGTTGAAGTTCTTTCTCGGGTTCGAAGTCAAGCAAAGAAGAGAAGGAACATTCATCAACCAAGCCAAGTATACCCAAGACATGCTCAAGAGATTCAAGCTAGATGATGTCAAGCCAGTCAAGTTTCCAATGCCCACCAAATGCAAGCTTGACAGTGATCCCAATGGTAAAGCAGTGGATCAAAAGGTATATCGTTCCATGATTGGATCCTTGCTTTACCTTTGTGCATCTAGACCGGATATCATGTTGAGTGTGGGAATTTGTGCACAGTTTCAAGCCGCACCTAAGGAAAGCCACTATGTGGTGGTCAAGCGAATCTTTCAATATTTGGCTCATACCCCAACTTTGGCTTATGGTACCCCAAAGGAGCAAGCTTTGATCTCATGGGTTACTCAGACTCGGACTGGGCAGGAGATTGTGTGGAGAGGAAGTCAACTTCGGGAGGGTGCCAATTCCTTGGTCGCTCTTTGGTGAGTTGGTCTTCGAAGAAGCAAAACTGTGTGTCTCTCTCATCCACCGAGGCCGAATATGTAGCCGCCGCAAGTTGTTGTGCACAATTGCTATGGATGAGCCAAACTTTAAAGAATTACGGTGTCACATTTGACAAAGTGCCTGTTCTATGTGACAATGAAAGTGCTATCAAGATTTCTCTCAATCCAGTGCAACATAGCAAGACGAAGCATATTGAGATTCGTCATCATTTTATTCGGGATCACATCAAGCGGGGAGATATTGATATCATCTACATCAACACTCAAGATCAACTAGCGGATATCTTCACCAAGCCTCTAGATGAACCAAGATTTCGCGAGTTAAGGCATGAGCTAAATATCATTGATTTGAGCAATGTGGCTTGAATATAGGCACACCCCACCACACTCATCATTATATCTTGTTCTAGATGTAGGCATGGACATAGGGGGAGTGTTGTTCTCTCAATGAACTGTCCCTCCCCCCATTATGCATAAATCGATCACGTCTTTCACATTAGCCATTTTTATGGTACTTGTGCTTCGAAGATAAGTTTTGTTCATGGGCCCAAGGTTAAAATCTTCGCGGTTCCATACCAATTGACTCAAACATAGGTGGCCTTCGCCACTGCCCTCTCTTTGAGAGGTGTTGTGTCTTCTTTTTCCTCGAGTCGGGTTGGTTTGTGTGTTTGGTTGGTTTTGCTTTTAGTCTCTCCAAGGGTGCTTCTCTTGTTTTTGGTTGTCTTTTGCTCTTGGAGTTGCCCCCTCGGTTCGTCGGTGTTCTTTTTTTTCTCGTACATATGCTTTTGTTTTTATTGTCTTGTCGAGTTGTCGCTGGGCGGCACTACCGCTGTGGAAGGATGGTACTACCTGATACGTCTCCAATGTATCTATAATTTTTTATTGTTCCATGCTATTTTATTATCAATCTTGTATGTTTTATAATCATTTTATAGTCATTTTATATCATTTTTTGGTACTAACCTATTGACATAGTGCCAAGTGCAAGTTGCTATTTTTTTCATGTTTTTTACATCGCAGGAAATCAATATCAGACGAAGTCCAAATGCCACAAAACTCCATGGAGAATTTTTATGGGCCAGAAGGAACACAACGGGCCCTGGCTGCACCTGGGGGGAGTCCCGAGGAGGGGACAACCCACAAGGGTGCGCCAGGAGGCCCAGGCGCGCCCTGGTGGGTTGTGCCCACCTCGGGTGCCCCCTGGACCGCCTCTTTGCTCTATAAATACCCCAATGTTCCAAAAACCCTAGGCACGTCGACGAAATATTCATCCAGCCGCCGCAGAGTCCAGAACCACCAGATCCAATCTAGACACCATCTCGGATGGGGTTCACCACCTCCATTGGTGCCTCTCCGATGATGCATGAGTAGTTCTTTGTAGACCTTCGGGTCCGTAGTTAGTAGCTAGATGGCTTTCTCTCTCTCTCTCTCTCTCGCTGAATTCTCAATACAATGGTCTCTTGGAGATCAATATGATGTAACTCTTTCTCCGGTGTGTTTGGTGGGATCTGATGAACTTTGAGTTTATGATCAGTCATCTCTTTTTATATCCATGAAAGTTACTTGAGTTTCTTTGATCTCTTATAAGAATGATCTCTTATAGCCTCGTATTTCTTCTCCAATATTTGGGTTTTGTTTGGCCAACTTGATCTATTTATCTTGCAATGGGAAGAGATGCCCGGTAGTGGGTTCGATCTTACGGTGCTTGATCCCAATGACAGAAAGGGAAAGAACATGTATGTATCATTGCTACTAAGGCTAAAAAGATGGGATCTATATCTATGCAATAGATAAACAGATCTTGTCTACATCATGTCATCGTTCTTATTGCATTACTCCGTTTTTCCATGAACTTAATACACTAGATGCATGATGGATAGCGGTCTATGTGTGGAGTAATAGTAGTAGATGCAGGCAGGAGTCGGTTCACTAATCTTGGACGTGATGCCTATGTAATGATCATTGCCTGGATATCGTCATAATTATTTGAGGTTCTATGAATTGCCCAACAGTAATTGTGTACCCACCATTTGCTATCTTTCTCGAGAGAAGCCACTAGTGAAACCTACGGCCCCCGAGTCTTATTTCTCATATATTTGCTTGCGATCTACTTTTCCTTTGCATTTTTATCAGATCTATTAAACCAAAAATACAAAAATACTTTGTTGCACTTTATTTTATTTACGATCTATTATTTCAATCTATTAAAAATTCTGGCATCGTTACCTGAAAGGGATTGACAACCCCTTTAACACGTCAGGTTGCGAGGTGCTGTTATTTGTGTGCAGGTGATGTTTACGTTGTGTTGCTTGGTTCTCCTACTGGTTCGATAACCTTGGTTTCATCACTGAGGGAAATACCTACCTTCGCTGTGCTACATCATCCCTTCCTCTTTGGGGAAATACCGACGTAGTCCTAACAAACAGGAGCTTTCTCGCGCGATAGTCAGGGAGCAATCAAAAGGAATTTCTGGTGCCGTTGCCGGGGAGGATCTTCAACATATACCGGGTTCCTACCCACAAATCTCATCTCCTCGCAATTTACATTATTTGCCATTTGCCTCTCGTTTTCCTCTCTCCCACTTCACAAAAATTTGTCGTTTTATTCGCCTTTCTTTTTCGCCGATTTTTTGTCTCTAGTCCCGATGGCTAGCATCCCTACTCCTCCTTTGTCACTAGATTTTGAAGTTCTTTACTTCAAAAAAAGACATGGAGAAAATTTAAAAGATGCCTGGTATAGGCTTATGGAATCATATCGTATTTCCAATCTAAAGGGGATGCTAAGGTTTTGCTTCTTAATTTTTATTGAACTTGATGCAAACGCTGCCTATGAAATTTTGGAAGGGATTTTGGGAATTCCTCCTCAAAATAAGGGGTTTTCCTTTACCCCTCAGGGAGTTCAAATGTTGGATAAACTTGGTGATTTGCATAAACATATGATTGAAATACAGAAATATAATGAACCCCTCAAGCACCTCAATGGTAGTATCAATCGCATGAATACTTTGATTACTCTTTGCAACAAGCGATTGGATATTTTGGATCTTAAGATGGTGTCTTTTCCGGAGGATTTAGGGAATCGTAAAGAGCCTCCCGGGTTTGAGAACACCCTTACAAAAGTTGCCAAAATTTCGGAAGACAAAACTTAGATCCTTGCCTTACGGCTAGCTAAGGGCGTAAAACTATAGCGCTTGTTGGGAGGCAACCCAAAAATAAATTTTACTTTTGCTTTTTGCTTTCTGTTCTTGAGTGTTAGCACAATTATGCTACGGTTATGATTGTGTTTTCTTGTGTTTTAATTAGTGTTTGTGCCAAGTAGAACCAATAGGATCTTCTTGGGAGATAGTTGTTTGATCTTGCTAAAAAAGATAGAAACTTTGTGCTCACGAAAACAATTGCTAAAAATCATCAGAACGTGATAAAATTCCAATTCTTTTTGCAGAAGATTAATATACAAATTACCCAGGCTGTCCTAGTTTTTCAGAATTTTTGGAGTTCCAGAAGTACAAATCAGATTGCTACAGACTGTTCTGTTTTGACATATTCTGTTTTCTTCGTGTTGTGTGCTTATTTTGATAGCTCTATGGTTTTCTTTGATGAGTTTTTGCCATAGAAAAGTTGGAATACATTAGATATAATACAAAATATATGAATTGGTTTGATACATCACTTATAGTAGTGATTTATTTTCTTACACTAACGGATCTAACAAAGGTTTTGTTGAGTTTTGTGTTATTGAAGTTTTCAAGTTTTGGGTTATCTTACGATGGATGAAAGAAGGATAGAAGAGCCTAAGCTTGGGGATGCCCCGGTATCCCAAGCTATTATCCAAGAATGAGCAACCAACTAAGCTTGGGGATGCCCCCGAGTGGCATCCCCTCTTTCTTCTAACGACCATCGGTATTTTACTCGAAGCTATATTTTTATTCGTCACATGATATGTGTTTTGCTTGGAGCGGCTTGTATGATATGAGTCTTTTCTTGCTTTATTTTGTGTTTTAAGTCATCAATCCTTTCTGGACACACCTATTTGACAGAGCCAAAATTATTTCATGACTTGTTAGAATTGCTCTTTGTGCTTCACTTAAATCTTTTATGAGCTAGGACTTGCTCTAGTGCTTCACTTATATCTTTTTTTAGCACGGTGTGCTTTGTTATTTTTGAAGAAATGCTCTCTTGCTTCACTTAGATTTATTTTGAGAGTTAGTAAAATTTTGAAGAAATTCTCTCTTGCTTCACTTAAATTATTTTGAGAGAAAGAAAATTTGTTATGCTGATGATCTTCACTTATATTTGTTTGAGCTTATGAAAAGCAACATATGAAAATTAGTCCCAAAGTGATAGATATCCAAGAAGGATAAGAAAAAAATGTCATGAAGATCATTGGACAAAATAAACTTCATTCTTAGTAATAGTTTTGAGATATGATGATGTGATATGTGAGTGAGAGAAGTGCATTTTTCAACCCCGAACTCTTGCCCTAGTCTAATTTATAACCCTGAACTTCAATACCATCTAAATTACAACCCTCAACTCCCAAAACCGGTCAGGATTCAACCCTCCCCTCCTTGTTGACCGGTTTTGACCAGTTTTGACCAGTCAATGGGTCCAATCAGCATGCCATGTCAGAAAAAAATTCAAAATTTCAAGAAAATATAAATAAAAATCTGTAAGATCGAGAAAAAAACTGGAATTTTTTTAAAAAGCAAATTTCTGAAAAAAGTTTGCAAAAAAATTCGAAAACTTTTTCTGTAATTTTTGGGAAAAATTATAGAAAACTAACTTTTTTGGAAATTACTTTTTCTAGAATTTTTTATTTTGCAATTTTTATATAATTTTCTTGGGAATTTGAATTTTTTCCCTGGAGTTTTTTGATTTTAAGTGTTTTTTTCGATTTTACAGATTTAAAAAATGCTGACATGGCATGCTGACTGGACCTGTTGACTGGTCAAAACTGGTCAAGAGAGAGGGGATGGTTGAATCCTAGCCGGTTTTGAGAGTTGGGGGTTGTAATTTAGACGGTATTGGAGTTCGGGGTTGTAAATTAGACCAGGGCAAGAGTTAGGGGTTGAAATATGCACTTGTCTCTATGTGAGTTATGTTGATGAGTAATTGTGCTCTAGTAAGAATATTGGTGTTAAGGTTTGTGATTCCCTATGCATGCACGAAAGTCAATAATCATGCAATGAAAATTATATCCTACTTGTGGTGCATTATTCGGTGTTAATTATGCTTAATGCTTGCTTATGAGATTATTCGTTTCTTGGTTGGCCGCTTCTCAATCTTTTTGCTAGCCATCATTTTGCACTAAGTATGACCTCTACTTGTGCATCCAAAATCTTTTAAACCAGTTTTGCCACATGAGTCCACTATATCTACCTATATGCGGTATTCTTTTGCTGTTCTAAGCAAATTTGCATGTGCCATCTCTAATTTTCAAAATAAACTTCTCTTTTGTGTGTTTGTTTCGCTCGCGGAACGGTAACGGGTGGCTAATATTTTCCATGCTAGATGTGTTATTCTCACGATGAGTGTTTATTCACTTGTCATTGCATGAGAGTAAGGCAAAGGTTTTAGGGATGCCCAGTCCCGAAATGCAAAAATGAATTTACTTTATGTTGTCAAATAATAAATTCCTTGGAAAGTGTTGGTATGGAGGGCACCCGTGGATACGGTTAGCCATGGAAAGTGAAAGGATGGTGGAAAAAGGAATAAACTTTATTTTCCGTTTGGGAACTGCCTATGGCATATCTAGCATGGAAAGTTTTGGGAACTCTAAGTCGTTTTCGTTGGTGGGATGGATGAATCTTTCAAAATGTTTTTATCTCTATTTTTTTCGCTTTGAGCTCTGGCACCTCAACAAATCCCTACTTCCCTCTACGAAGGGCCTTTCTTTTACTTTATGTAATTTTTATTTTGAATTTGAGTCTCCATCCTCTCTTATAAAAGCACCAACTAAGAGGCAATATGATCATGCGTAAGTATTGGGTGTAGCTAATATTCGAGTGTGTTTCATGAATGGATCAATGTTTGAGCATGATGGGCTAGGGATAACTTGTTTTAGCATTGATATTTTGAAAGACATGGTTGCTTGTTGATATGCTTGAGTATCTAAATTATTATGTCAAACTAGACTATTGCTTTGAATCACATAAAAGTCCAAATGTCCATGCTATAAAGAAAACAATATGATATGACATGATAAACCGCACTCCACATAAAAATTATGTTTTTATCACTTACCTACTCGAGGACGAGCAGGAGTTAAGCTTGGGGATGTTGATACGTCTCCAAAGTATCTATAATTTGTGATTGTTCCATGCTGTTTTATTATCAATCTTGGATGTTTTATAGTCATTTTATATCATTTTTTGGTACTAACCTATTGACATAGTGCCAAGTGCCAGTTGCTGTTTGTTTCATGTTTTTTACAACGCAGGAAATCAATATCAGACGAAGTCCAAATGCCACAAAACTCCACAGAGAATTTTTATGGGCCAGAAGGAACACAACGGGCCCTGATTGCACCTGGGGGGAGTCCCGAGGAGGGGAAAACCCACCAGGGCGCGCCAGGAGGCCCAAGCGCACCCTGGTGGGTTGTGCCCACCTCGGGTGCCCCCCGGACCGCCTCTTTGCTCTATAAATACCCCAATATTCCAGAAACCCTACGCACGTTGACGAAATATTCATCCAGCCGCCGCAGAGTCCAGAACCACCAGATCCAATCTAGACACCATCTCGGATAGGGTTCACCACCTCCATTGGTGCCTCTCCGATGATGCGTGAGTAGTTCTTTGTAGACCTTCGGGTCCGTAGTTAGTAGCTAGATGGCTTTCTCTCTCTCGCTCGCTGAATTCTCAATACAATGGTCTCTTGGAGATCCATATGATGTAACCCTTTTCGCGGTGTGTTTGTTGGGATCTGATGAACTTTGAGTTTATGATCAGTCATATCTTTTTATATCCATGAAAGTTATTTGAGTTTCTTTGGTCTCTTATACGCATGATCTCTTATAGCCTCGTATTTCTTCTCTGATATTTGGGTTTTGTTTGGCCAACTTGATCTATTTATCTTGCAATGGGAAGAGGTGCCCAGTAGTGGGTTTGATCTTATGGTGCTTGATCCCAGTGACAGAAAGGGAAACAACACGTATGTATCGTTGCTACTAAGGATAGAAAGATGGGATCTATATCTATGCAATAGATAAATAGATCTTGTCTACATCATGTCATCATTCTTATTGCATTACTCCGTTTTTCCATGAACTTAATACACTAGATGCATGCTGGATAGTGGTCGATGTGTGGAGTAATAGTAGTAGATGCAGGCAGGAGTCAGTCTACTAATCTTGGACGTGATGCCTATGTAATGATCATTGCCTGGATATCGTCATAATTATTTGAGGTTCTATCAATTGCCCTACAGTAATTTTTTTACCCACCGTTTTCTATCTTTCTCGAGAGAAGCCACTAGTGAAACCTACGGCCCCCGAGTCTTCTTTCTCATATATTTGCTTGCGATCTACTTTTCCTTTGCATTTTTATTCAGATCTATTAAACCAAAAATACAAAAATACTTTGCTGCACTTTATTTTATTTACGATCTATTATTTCAATCTATTACAAATTTCTGGCATCGTTACCCGAAAGGGATTGACAACTCCTTTAACACGTCGGGTTGTGAGGTGTTGTTATTTGTGTGCAGGTGCTATTTACATTGTGTTGCTTGGTTCTCCTATGTGACACCCAAGTTTTTATTTGGATTTTTCAAAAGATTTCTAATTTTGACTTGAGGGGAGAAATTTAAAATTTTCTTCAAGAGGACTCTCCCTCTCATATATTTTTCCTTATGGCAAAAGTTTTGTTTGGATTCACCCAAGATCTGCCTTTGGTCTTGGAAGTCCTTACTTTTCATGTGGACTCAAAACAAAATGTTTTTCATTTGGGAGAATAACTTCTGAAAATCTTTTTGAATTTGCACTATGACTTTTGGAAAGTTCTTTGCCACTTTCAACTATTCCTTCTTACCATGACATTTGTGCAAATCCTCTCCCCAAATCCTTCCCTCACCTTTGGATCATGTTTTACACCTAATCCAGCAAGTTGAACCTCCCCATGTGATTATTCCCATTCAAATTTCATTCAAACAAATTTCTGCTTTCTATTCTACCACTTGGAGATTTACAAAGGAACTCCATTTTCTGTTTGGACTTTTACCACCAAACTTCTTTCCCCTCCTAGTCCTTTGAACCCTCAACCTAGAACCATGAAGATCCACTGGTCTTCAGTTCAAAAATTTCAAACTACACCTGCTGCAAGTTTGGACCAGATTTGGCAAATTTGGTGAAATTCATTCAAAACCTTCTCCAAGAATTTCAAGTAAATTCAGGCAGCCCCTGGGTGCTTTGAGTGATCATCTCACCAAGTTACAGCTCCAGAAAAATTTATCTCATGGCCAAAACCTCCTGTCGAACACCTGCAGTGCATGGTCATTGTCAAGTTCACAGATTTAGTCAAGTGGCTGCTGTCGTTTTCTTCAGAAGCGGACATCGATCTCGCCAGTGCCACCGCGTCGCCTTGCTCCTTGTCCTCGCCCCCTTGTTCCTGCACCGCACGAGTGCCTGGCACCTTGCGGGCGTCGGCGACGAGCAGCAGAAGGTGCGCCGCCCCGTGACCGACGCCGGCGGCGGCTTTGCGGGCGCCAGCGGGAGACACGGCGCCGACGACGCCACCCAGCGCCGCCCAAACCACCGGAGCTCGCCGCGTGGCCTTCCACTCCCCCGAACGCGCTGCCGCTCTCGTCGTGAACCGCAGGGCGTGGAGCGCGCTCTCTGCCGCCGTTGAGCCCGTGCGGTCACCTCACCGTGGACCGACGCCATTACGCCAAGACCGACCCCGTTTAGCTGCAAAACGAGCCCAGTAACATCCACTGATGCTGCCCGACCGCTCAAACCCTCTGCCAACCCACTGCTCCGCCGTAATCGCTCGCCGAAGATTCACCGTTCACGGCCACCCCGTCGATCTGCCTATAAATAGGGGCCCCGAGCTTCAACTCGAGCACCCACCATCCCTGCACTCCCCCTAGAGCACGCCTAGCCTCTGGAAGAGCCCCGAGGAGGTCTCCTTCCTCGGCTCCGGCCGCCGCGACCCGCCACGGGATCCAGCCCGATTCGCCCCCGTGTGTGCTCCTCCGCCTCCATTCTCTTGCCAGTAGCTTCACCATGCATCCCTCTTTCTAACCCGCACTTCAATTTGAAGCTTGCAGCCCTCCACCGGAGTTCCCCATCCTCACCCGAGCCGCCGTCCGCCGGAGAAAGTGTCGCCGTCGACGTGGTGCTCCCCGTTGGACGAGTCCACCACCCACCGACGCGGAAGAGCACGCTGAAGCTCTTGGTACCCTCCGTTCCTCCTAACTCGCCGTGGTTCGACGCCGGCGTCCACCGCAGTCTTCGGGCGCCGGCGAGCTTTTCAAACCTGACATGTGGACCCCGCATGTCAGCCTCTGTTCTTTTATTCGCGAACCGTTTTCTGTTGGCGCCTTCGGGCAAAATACGTCTCCTCCTTTGCGCTTGCGCATTCCCAGCCGAAGCGTTTTCTGTTTTCTCAGTTGAAACCCTGGAACTTTTCTGTTTCATTACAGATAAGTCCCTGGACAGAAACCTTTATAACTTTTTAATAAAAGGGTATTTTTGAGTGATTCTTTTTCTGACAATCTTCAAATTTTGTCTAGTTTTTTATGGGATTTATTTGAAGAATATTTGGAAAAGTTTCTGTGTATGTGTTGGTTTTCACGATAGTACCCGTTTCGTGATTTGCCGTAGGTTCCGGGAGGGGTGACGGAGCCGCGAACTTCGCCGAGCTAGACTCCGACTTCTCCGAACCAGGCAAGCTTGTTTGAACATTTGATATGGCAGATGTTTTGCATGTTCATGTGAGAGTTTGTGTGTGGCATATGAGTGTTGGTAAAAACCTCGTTGCTTGTACGGCAACGACCCGGTTGTCCCAAAGTTGCGATGACCTCTGTTGAGAGGTGGCCTAATCATGTGGTGACATGAAGGGCAGCAAGGTGGTACTTTTGTAGCATGCCAGCCTTGCGACATCTGACTTCCTTCGACGTTAACGTGGTTGGAGCCACGTTATCGACCTTTTCCCGCATGTTCCAAAGTTGCGATGATCTCTGATGAGAGATGGCCTAATCATGTGGTGACATGAAGGGCAGCAAGGTGGTACTGTCGTAGCATGCCAACCTTGCGTCATCCGCCTTTTTCCGACGTTAACATGGTTGGAGCCGTGTTACCGTCCCTTCCCCTTTCCGTGCTACCACATGCCTCATTGCCAGCATGCGGTTTAGTAAGTTGGTAACCTCTTTCCGTGTACACACCAAACAGAGAGGCCGGGATGATGGTACCTTGGCCCAGGATTAAAGCCAGTCATCCGGTCAGGGGGCATGGGTGTTTCCAGTTGGGACCGAGAGGGGGGGCACCCCCTTAGAGCGCGCGTATATAAATTTGATCCCATGCTACGCGAGGTTGTAGCCTCCCCGTCTCAAGGTTTTTCTTGAACGTCGCCGAGGGTGATCCCTGGCTTCGGATGGTTGAATTGGGTGTGTACTGGTTAGACGTGTTTCTTCCAAAACACCGTAGACGGAACTAGTCCCCGTGACTACTGAAATCCGTTGGTTGTGGTTAAGTACAAACTCTGCAGAGTCAATTCTTTCCAAATCATCGTATCCATGATCAGTAGTGTAAACATTATATCCATATCTATCCGTGTGAAAAACTTGTCCCCGGTGAACAAGCTCAAGTGGTAAAATTTCAGATTTATTGTTATTCCAGTGGATGGACTAACTTTATTTTGTGTCTCATGCTTGTGATAATTTATGCCTCCGAACCGTTGTAATAATGAGATGTGATATAAGCCCTTTATGTGATGTCGCTCAGACGTCCGACTGCGGCATGCACTGTCTTTACTTTCGATATAAGCCCTTTATGTGATGTCGCTCAGATGTCCGACTGCGGCATGTACAGTCTTTACTTTCTGCTATAAGCCCTTTATGTGGTGTCGCCCCGACGCCCGACTGTGGCATTATTATTCTGCATTTACCTCTCGAGGAGTCTTTCAGACACTCGCTTGGCACCCGCATTATTATTTCGCATTTTCCGCTCGAGGAGTCTTTCAGACACTCGTTTGGCACCCGCATTATTATTTCGCATTTTCCGCTCGAGGAGTCTTTCAGACACTCGTTTGGCACCAGTATTACTATTCTGTAGTTTCCGCTCGAGGCGTCATTCAGACCCTCGCTTGGCACCCAGTATTTAATTTCTCTATGTCTGATCGCACTGGTTAACTTGTTCATATGTTTCATGTTTGCATTTGTTATATCTTATGTCCGAACTGTCTTGCGAGTACTTTCATAGTACTCACCTGGCTTGTTGATTTGGCCAGATGTTGACGAGGGCGATCTCTTGGATGAAGAGTTTGATAGCGCGTCCGATGCCTAGAGGAGTCCCAGTCAGTCCTGCGCGATCCCGGATATTGGTCACTTATGTTGTTTACGCTTCCGCCACCCGCAATAAGTCTTCTCGAGCCTCACTCCGACGCTCGATGAGTTGTAGTGTTCTGGTATTATATCACTCGCTTTGCGATGATATTTCCACCACCATTATTATCGTGAGTTAGAAGTTTGCCACCCTATCCGCCGTAATGTTTTATCGGCGTGCCTGTAATAAATTGTTGGGCAGTCTCTGCTCAACCTTGTATTATATTTAGTACTCCTGGTATTTTTCTTCTGTGACCAAGATTATTGTCTACCAGTGAGAAGGAATTCTTCTTCGCTGGTCCGTAAAAGGGATTGGTCTCTCAATAATTATTTTATTGAAAAACCGGTCGTGACATCCTACTAGTTCGATAACCTTGGTTTCATCACTGAGGGAAATACCTACCTTCGCTATGCTACATCATCCCTTCCTCTTTGGGGAAATACCGATGTAGTCCTAGCAGACAAGAGCTTTCTGGCGCTATAATCAGGGAGCAATCACTACCACTGATTGGCATCAACCGGTACTACCGCCCATCCGAGCGGTACTACCACTGTGGGGCGGGACTGGGGGTTATGAATCGGGCAGGGAGAGTTTTACTCCCCCATACCTGTTCGAGTTTCTCCCCCTCGTTCGTTCCTCTCTCTCAGCGACGAACTCGCTGCTGGAGGCCGCCGTCGGGCCGCCTTCTCCAGGTTGCCCTTCACGTTTCCAACCCGTGGAATCGATCCCCGCCCCTTCCTCTTGCCATGGATGCTGGTATTGCCCCCGCTCTTCTCCTCATTTCCAACCGGTGCATGCTAGCCACTCAGTCACCGCGTGAACAGGCGCATGTGGTGCACTACGATCGGCCTAATCATGTCAGCTAGATCAGTCACTCAAAGGAGAAAGCCAAGGAGGAGGGAGCCAAGCATAGTAAGCAATGGTGTGACCTGATGTTAGGGCATATCTCTCTCTAAGTGGTTTTGGTGTTTGATGACAATGCAATTGCGGACTAATCATGTGCATTGAGCATTTCAGATATTCATTCATTGGAACGAGACGATTTATACCCCTCAGAGCTCAAAGTGAAGACGGTGTAGTTCTCTTTTGTTTCGGTTTTGATGGACTTGAGTCGTAGGAGACACCGTACTATCAAGAGGGGGTCCGTATCAGAAAGGCTAGGGTGGAATCAACATGTACACATCTCTTTCGCACCCCCAGCTCCTTGCCTCATCCTTGGAGTATACTTGTTATCGTAGAAGTGGCTTAAGGGAGGCGCCAGCTGTAGTACTGCGGCCCAGGGCGGCAGTACCACTGAAAGCCATAAGCGGTAGTACCGCTGTTTCACAGCGGTAGTACCGCCCACGGCCATCGGCGGTAGTACGGCCCCAGTTCCGCGCTAGTACCGCCTCGACTCAAGATTTGCGTTTCTCGTGTTGGGTTCAACGACTGTAGCAGCTGCAGTAGGAGCGGTAGTACCACTCTCGAGCGGTAGTACCACACCTACCACCGCGGCTAGTGTCGCCCGGGCGCTCTCTCTCTTGCCTCTTCTCCCTCTGCAGCAGCTGCTCGCAGTCACAGCGGTAGTACCGCTGGGGCTCGCAGTAGTACCGCTGGGTCCAGCGGTAGTACCGCTCCCTTGAGCAGTAGTACCGCTCGTTGCGGGCTGAAGAGGGGATAACGATTGGATTTTCCCCCACTATAAAAGGGGGTCTTCTTCCCCAAGAAGACCTACCTCTTTTCCCCCAAAGCTCCATTGTTGCTCCAAAGCTAATTTTTGCCCGATCTCTCTCCCTAGCCAATCAAACTTGTTGATTTTCTAGGGTTTGGTTGAGAAGGCCCGGATCTACACTTCCACCAAGAGAAATTTGATTCCCCCCACTAATCCCTTTCGGATCGTGTTACTCTTGGGTGTTTGAGCACCCTAGATGGTTGAGGTCACCTCGGAGCCACATTCCATTGTGGTGAAGCTCCGTGGTATTGTTGGGAGCCTCCAATCAAGTTGTGGAAATTGCCCCAACCTTGTTTGTAAAGGTTCAGTCGCCGCCTTCAAGGGCGCCACTAGTGGAATCACGGCATCTCGCATTGTGTGAGGGTGTGAGGAGAATACAGTGGCCCTAGTGGCTTCTTGGGGAGCATTGTGCCTCCACACCGCTCCAACGGAGACGTACTTCCCAAAGGGAAGGAACTTCTATTATGATGTTGTATCCTTTGCTTGTACTTGTTGTTGTTGTTGTTTGCATCATATAGGTTGCTCACCTAGTTGCACATATAGACAACGTATTTGTTGCTAAACCTAATTGTTTATGAAAAGCTAAAAACTGGTAGTTGCCTATTCACCCCCCCTCTAGTCAACCATATTGATCCTTTCACCTGATTTAGCAAGAAACCAAATGAACAGCAACATATTTGTTGTTTGTTGTGGCTCAGATGCTTGGAGATCAAGGTTGTGCTTTGAATGGGGTTGATCACTCACTAAGGTAATTAAGATGGCAAGGTTTCAACTCAATAAGAGGGGTTTAGCTAGTACTTGCAGTACAAACTGCCATACTGACCAGAAATACAAACCTAGATGTGGCACTCTCATACTAGCTTGGATTGAGCTAAAATGGTCATGGCATGATGGTTTTTTCATATGAGGGTGCCATAAAATTTTCATACCATTTGGGCAAGCCAAAGTGGTACTTCCTTCATAATGCACCTCTCTGAACATAATCTTAGGAAACTAACTGGGGGAAATTGGCTAGATAAAATGAGCCAAAAATTTGTGGAGAGGGTCTATATGGATAGGATAATGTGCTGGTAAATTTTTAGCAATAATGAAGCAATTTAAAATATAGTTGCTTCACAACCTGAAAATCTGACCAGAAACCAAGATTTGAAGGTGTGCTCACATGGATTGGTTGATTGACCTCAAATCTTGTGGAGAGTGATCATTTAATCATATGAAGGACCTCGCAAAATTTCAACTCATTTGGATACTCCTAGCTAGTACTTCCTTCAACAAGGCTTCCATCTGACAGAAAACTTGGAAATTTGCTGAGGAAGATTAGCTAAGCAAATTGAGTTGAATTTTCGCATGAGGCCATTATATGGATAGGAAAGAGTGCCCAGAAATTTTGGGGACAAACAATAAAAGATAAAGGACACTTCCTTCACCAAGTGCCAGCTAGGGCAGAATAGGGAAAGAGATATTAATGAATTATTTCTAATCATGCAAAGGAAGTGTTTTAACATATCTGTAGAATATATGACCCAAAAAATTTATGAGAATTATTTGGGAATTTTGTGGAATACAAAAATATAGGTTGCTTCACAACCTAGGGCAAACAGGGTTATTCCTTTAATAGAAAAGGACTATTCCCAATAAAAAGAATTTGGGTTTTGGGCTAAGATAGGAAATGACATGATCATGGGATGGTTTTGAGGATGGCAAACCACTCTGGAAAGGAAGAAGAGATCATCTACTCCAGTTTCCAGACCACGGAGCCACATAAAAGCAATTCAATTCAAAAATCCAAAGAAAAACAAAAGAAAAAGAAAGGGCCAAAAATCAGGGTATGACAAACCTCCCCCCCCCCCTAAGAAGCCTTGCCAGCAAAGTGACCAAGGAGTTAGTTGCAAGATGATGTATTATAGAACGAGTAAAGAGACTTGTCGGTAACAAGATTGAACTAGGTATGAAGATACCGATGATCGAATCTCGGCAAGTAACATACCGATGGACAAACGGAATTATGTATGTTGTCATAAGGTTCGACCGATAAAGATCTTCATAGAATATGTAGGAGCCACTATGGGCATCCAGGTTCCGCTATTGGTTATTGACCGTAAAGGTGTCTCAGTCATGTCTACATAGTTCTCGAACCCGTAGGGTCCGCACGCTTAACGTTCGTTGACGATATAGTGTTATATGAGTTATATGAATTTGGTGACCGAATGTTGTTTAGAGTCCCAGATGAGATCATGGACATGATGAGGAGCTCCAGAATGGTCCAGAGGTAAAGATTGATACATAGGACGATGATATTCACACGCCGGAAGAGTTTCGGAGAGCATCGGGTAGTCATCGGGTCACCGGAAGGGGTTTCGGACACCCCCGGTAGGTGTATGGGCCCAATGGGCCAAGGGGGACAGACCAGCCCACAAGGGGGCTGGTGTGCCCCTCCCCCTGGCCGGCCGGACCTAGGGGAAGGAAAGGGGAGTGGTGCCCCTCCTGTCTTTCCCTCCTCCTATGAGAAAGGAAAGGGGGGCGCCACCCTCCCCTGCCTTCCTCCGCACCCATACATGGCAGGGGAGCGCGGCTTGGGGCAGGACCCCAAGTGGGATTCGACCCATTTGGGGCGCCTCCAGGCTGCCTCCTCCCTCCCCCCCACCTATAATATATGTGGGAGGGGCGCCACACAGAACTACGACAATCTCTTAGCCGTGTGCGGCGCCCCCGTCCATCGTTTACACCCTCGGTCAAATTTTCATAGTGCTTAGGCGAAGCCCTGTGAAGATAGCATCACGATCACCGTCACCACGCTGTCGTGCTGCCGGAACTCATCCACTACCTCGCCGTCTTGCTGGATCAAGAAGGCGTGGATGTCACCGAGCTGAATGTGTGCTGAACGCGGAGGTGTCGTACGTTCAATACTCGATTGGTTAGATCGCGAAGAAGTTCGACTACATCAACCGCGTTAACAAACGCTTCTGCTTACGGTCTACGAGGGTACGTAGACACACTCTGCCCACTCGTTGCTATACATCTCCTTGATAGATCTTGCGTGTGCGTAGAAATTTTTTCGTTTTCCATGCAATGTTTCCCAACAAATGGTTTTTACCCTTTCCCGTGACAAAGTTTTAAATCGTCGCCTTGTTTGTGTGTGCGATAGTGGGAGGGGGGAGGGAGGGTCCATCCCACACGACCCAGAAACCGTCGACGATAGGGAGGGATGATGCAGACACTCTGCCAAATGTAATCGTATGTGATGCAGGAATATATCATGCACACTATATTCTGGCATTCCTGTGGGATTGGGGATCAATCGCCCACGTCTCTCAAGAGTCAAACGTTTCTAATTGCGCAGGGAAACCAAATAGTGTTTGACATTCAATCGTTTGTGAAATACATATTACCTAAACCACACGGGCCATCATAGAAACTATGCACGATATGTGGCCCATCACACACGAGGATTCTATGGGAAGTGTGTGCCATGCATAACATCGTCGCACACATTTCCTGAACAATTTACGAGTGGGATTGCAGTTTGCATTGGCCACGGTTTTCTCTAAGCTCACATTTGCGACAATGTGCTATCACAAATGATTGAGGAGCCCCTACGCGCACGTAGAAGTGCTGCAAATCGTTTGCGGTGTGTTTTGTATCACCGTCGGTTCAATTCATATCATGTGTGCTTTTCCTGTAGATCACAGGCGGTTGCGCTATGAGTGATGTGTGCTTTCCGTTCCGGATCCCACACTCTCAGTTAGTTGAGCCGTGTGTGCTTTAATGGCCAGGTTAAAGCAACATATCACATTTTAATCGTCATGCAAAAAGAAAATTCGCCGTAATATGTGATTGAACAAATAGTGTCCACAGGAAGAACATTCATCAACATTCACCAGAATATGCAATTGAACAAATGCTAGCTAAATTCCACTGATTTATCGACATATGCAGTACATAATCATAGTGTATGAAATACAAAGACCTCATCACATGGAAAACATGTGTATATGTTTAGCTGCTAACACTAGCTGAATGCATACTCATTGTTGGAGGAAAAGGCTTGCTGGAATTTTCATCATCATCAATGGGCTTGAAGTAGTAATTCAGGAAGAAGTTGCTGATAAATCTCCTAACTACTAGTAATTCACCAGCGGGGAGCGGTTCAGTGGTCAGCAATTCACCAGCGGGGAGCGTTTCAGGGGTCATCAGTACAAAGATGAGTTGCAGGATTTTTAGATCAGAATGTGCCATAGGTGTGGACCAGAAGATAGTAATTAAGATACAGACTTACTGGTACTAAAGAGACATCATCATTACAACATGTAGCGAATTTGGAGATGGAGATCATGTGTCTGCAAACATAGTATCCGCAAAGGTTGATCCCTTTTTGTTATCGAGGACACTAAATTTTTTGTATAGAATTAGTCATGTATTTGCCTTGTTAGGAACAACCTAACCGGTGTAAGCTATTTATTTTTTCCTTTGGAGAGAAATAGAAAGAGGTTTATTTAGAAACTTGAACATTTGACTAGCATAAGAAAAGGTATTTCCAAACTTTTGGATACATTTTTTGAAAATAACAGATTTCAGTGTCTTACCAAAGAAACAATCTCGTGCTGCGGAGGTAGTTGATGGTCGAATCAGATCCCTCCTTTAGTTATGTACATTGACAATACACTACAAATAAAGATAAATTTTCACATACTCAATTCCTTAACCAGATATGAATACAAATTTCAACTTCAAAGAATTCAATACATATTCATGAATTCCTGAAGATGCGTCAGATCCTGAGGCTTTATTGACTCTCGGAGAGAATCCATGTAGTAAATTGTGTTATGCTTTAGAACAATGACTACCAAGATCCAGTGGTTGCTACAGATTAAGAAAACCATGAACTTACAAACTATGTGAAAAATTGAAAGACGACCAATGAATGTGTGGTTGTATATTTAACTTGCCCTTCATGATATGGCTAGAGAAAGAATTCCGCATAGTGCATGAAATTCAAGATACTGGCAACCTTGTCAATGGCCTCCCCCATTGATTATTGGTACCATGTAATAATGTGTCGTTTGCTACATCGGGATCTATGAAATACACTTTCTCTCTTATTAATCTCTGCGCGATCAATCCCCTAAGAGGAATACAATACAGTTAGCTTTTTTTCGTTTATAGCCTTGTATGGAGAAATTGATCAGAGTTTGTGAAATACTTACAACATCAAGCATTTAACAAGAGTGGCAGCGAGCACATCGAAGTTGAAGAATAGATGAAAGTCCTCAAATTCCACACTGATGGTACCCTGATTGTGACAGAAATGCTTTCTGTCGTAGTGGACTTGCAGAATGTTATGACCTTCTGACATTGCGTCCATGCAGTATTTATGTAACTTGCGACAACTGGAACTACACTCCTCAAAGTATTCGTCAACAAGAAATGGTTGGCCATGGACGTACTTTAGTGCTTCAAGTACGTCTATTTTCTTATTAGAAAGTATCATGTCCAATATTTCATCGGGCAAGCTATTAGAACCAGTATTACTCACCGGTTCGATCAACTTGCTGGTAATTTGGTTCTGGGCGAAGAGTATTTTTAGTAAGAGGTTATCTTTCTCATCCCTCCTCGGTTTTGGGGGTCACTTCCTCACAGGTGGGACCGTGCCCGCTTTCTTCTTGGTACTTGAAGCACTTCTGGTGCGAGGTCTAAATGAATGAACGACGGACTGCTAAGCAGACGGTGAAGCTATGATGGATTGCTGAGCAGACGATGTAGTTACACCGGACTGCTGAGCTGGCGGTGCTGCTGTGATGGACTGCTGAGCTGTAGGAGCAGAGGCATCGGACTGCTGACCAGGCGTTGAAGCTATGTCGGGCTTCTGCGCAGGTGGTGCCAACGCGTCGGTGTGCTGAGGAGGCGGTGCCAACGCGTTGGTTTGCTGAGCGGGCGGTGCTGACGCATCGGTATGCTGATCACAGGGCTGCAAACTGTTTGACTGATGAGCAGGCGGTTCCAGACCTTCACACTGCTTAGCAAGCAGTTCCAAACCATCTGATTTCTCAGCAGGGGGTCCTGAAGCATCGGACTGCTTAGCAGTCTGTTCCACCGGGTTGGTCTGCTGAGCATGTAGTGTCGCTATCTCTCCGCCTGCTGCTTCAGTGGCCGGCATCTAAATCGGTTGTGCGTCTTCAACAGTTGTAGGCCTTGCCACAGGATGCTCAAAAGCGGACGATGACATGGCATGTATGGTAGGAAGTCAGGTGGGCTAATCACAGGTTGACGCATCAGCCCTTGGATTACGACTATTTGGTTCCTCGGGGGAAGCACACTAGAGCTGCTATGGCGAGGAGAGAGTCACCGGTTGAAGGGAGAATTGGTTGCTCTTGGCGGGGCTTGAAGGATCTCACCCATGAAGTATATTTTCTTTCATGGCCACTGGATATGATTTACACTAGTGCAGGATGTTGCTAATGCGACACTACAATCAGAGACCCTTTGACGAAAATATGTGCGATGCATTAATCGCAAACGATGATGTAAAAAACCGTCAAATAAGATGCAAAACATTTGCGATGGCGGAGACATCAAACACGATTTGAATTTTACTTGCGTGTACGATGCGTGCCATACAGTTCACTTGCGATGAGCATAACAACAGAAACGGTCAGACAGATGAAGGTGTGTGCGATATACAACATACAGTTCACTCAGATGAATTGTTTGTGATTAGGCAACACAATAGAAACGGTCAGACGGATCAAGGTGTGTGTGTGTGTGTGTGCGATATACGACATACAATTCACTTAGATGAAGTGTTTTCGATTAGGCAACACAACAAAAACAGTCAGCCAGGTCAAGGTGTGTGCGATTGACGGCATACACTTCACATGGATGAACTGCTTGCGATTAGCCACAACAAACAGAAATGGTCAGATAGATAAGGTGTGTGCGCTATACGGGCACACATTCTAATTAAAATAAGCATGTGTGATGGTAAAAACGAGCGCGCACGGTTGATGGAACAAGTCGTGTGCTGACATCACCTATTGCAGTGCACCCTATGGTTCAAACATCACATTCGCATCCGGGAACGCGTGCCCACGTTACGCCATCCGGGAATCGTGCCGCACTTCAAAACTAGAACTGTCAATAAATTTTGAGCTTGCTTCCTATCACATTCCAAATTACTACCACGCTATATTTAATTGCAAATATGTTCACACCGATCAAAACCTACACGGTTTCCCACTTAGTAGTGTATTACTCAGTTATAAATACTACCTACTCCAAGATGACCACACATTCCTCATCAATCCCTCATCAACAAAAACAAACAAGTCTTTCATCGTTGTTCCCTTCCGTCTGCCATGGCCCGCATGAGTTCTGGGTCGAGAAATTACTACCAGAGAGAGGCGAGCATGGAAGAGGAAGCACGAGAGATGTCCCACCTCTCCGCGAAAGCATTCGACATGTCCCGCCGCACCGTGATAACACACAAGTATAGGGGATCAATTGTAGCCTCTTTCGATAAGTAAGAGTGTCGAACCCAACGAGGAGCTAAAGGTAGAACAAATATTCCCTCAAGTTCTATCGACCACCGATACAACTCTACGCACGCTTAACGTTCGCTTTACCTAGAACAAGTATAAAACTAGAAGTACTTTTTAGGTGTTGTTCGATAGGTTTGCAAGAATATAAAGAGCACGTAAATAAAATCTAGGGGCTGTTTACATAAAGAAGCAATAAAGTTAGTATAGCGAGTGTGGAAAGGTGGTAGTAGGAGTTGCGAAATTGTCCCTAAGAAATTTACTACTTTACTAGACCGATAGCAAGTTTTATGTGGGAGAGGCCACTGCTAGCATGTCATCCCTGACTTGGAATTCTATGCACTTATGATTGGAACTATTAGCAAGCATCCGCAACTACTAGCGTTCATTCAGGTAAAACCCAACCATAGCATTAAGATATATTGGTCCCCCTTCAATCCCGTATGTATCAATTTCTATGCTAGGTTGAAGCTTCTTTCACTCTTGCCCTCTAATACATAGTCCTATCAACATACAACTAACTCTATGGTCTGATCCACGCGCGCGCTCATATGATGGGCACCAAAGGACCGCAACATAACCACAAGCAAATTAAACCAATCGTAGCAATTCATCAATTACCGATAGGACAACGAAAATATACTCAGACATCACAGGATGGCAACACATCATTGGATAATAATATGAAGCATAAAGCACCATGTTCAAGTAGAGGGTACAACGGGTTGCGCGAGAGTGGACCGCTGTAGATAGATGGGGGAAGGTGATGAAGATGTTAGTGAATATGATGGAGGTGTTGGTGTAGATTGCAGTGATGATGATGGCCCCGGCGGCGTTCCGGCGCCACCGGAAGAGAGGGGGAGAGAGCCCCCCTACTTCTTCTTCTTCCTTGACCTTCTCCCTAGATGGGAGAAGGGTTTCCCCTCTGGCCCTTGGCTTCCATGGCATGGGAGGGGCGAGAGCCCCTCCGAGGTTGGATTTGTCTCTCCGTCTCTCCCTGTTTCTACGCTCCTGATTCTGCCCTTTCACCGTTTCTTATATCCCCGGAGATCCGTAACTCTGATTGGGCTGAAATTTGGACACGGTTTTTATCCGGATATTGGCTTTCTTGCGGCGAAAGAAGGGCACCAACCGCCTTACGGAGTGGCCACGAGGGCCCAGGGTGCGCCCCTCACCCTTGTGGGCCCCTCGGGCATCGTCTCACATTGATTCCACTTCCCAAAATTCACATATATTCCAAAAAAAATCTCCGTCAGTTTTTATCCCGTTTGGACTCCGTTTGATATGGATTTTCTGTGAAACAAAAAAACATGCAACAAACAGGAACTCGCACTAGGCACTGGATCAATATATTAGTCCCAAAAATAGTATAAAAAGTTGCCAAAAGTATGTAAAAGTTGTATAATATTGGCATGGAACAATCAAAAATTATAGATACGACGGAGACGTATCAGCACCCCCAAGCTTAATTCCTGCTCGTCCTCGAGTAGGTAAATGATAAAAAAGATAATTTTTGATGTGGAATCCTACCTAGCATAATCTTGATCATGTAATCTAATCATGGCATGAATATTAAGACACGAGTGATTCAAAGCAATAGTCTATCATTTGACATTAAGACAATAATACTTCAAGCATACTAATAAAGCAATCATGTCTTTTCAAAATAACATGGCCAAAGAAAGTTATCCCTACAAAATCATATGGTCTGGCTATGCTCCATCTTCACCACATAAAATATTCAAATCATGCACAACCCCGATGACAAGCCAAGCAATTGTTTCGTACTTTTGACGTTCTCAAACCTTTTCAACCTTCACGCAATACATGAGCGTGAGCCATGGACATAGCACTATAGGTGAAATAGAATATGATGGTGGAGGTTGTGTGGAGAAGACAAAAAAGGAAGAAACTCTCACATCGACGCGCCTAGTCAACGGGCTATGGAGATGCCCATCAATTGATGTCAATGTGAGGAGTAGGGATTGCCATGAAACGGATGCACTAGAGCTATAAGTGTATGAAAGCTCAAACTGAAACTAAGTGGGTGTGCATCCAACTTGCTTGCTCATGAAGACCTAGGGCATTTGAGGAAGCCCATCGTTGGAATATACAAGCCAAGTTCTATAATGAAAATTTCCACTAGTATATGAAAGTGATAACTCAAGAGACTCTCTATATGAAGAACATGGTGCTACTCTGAAGCACAAGTGTGGTAAAAGGATAGTAACATTGTCCTTCTCTCTTTTCTCTCATTTTTATATTTTTATATTTTTTTTCTCTTTTTTTCTTTTTTTCTTTTTTTGTAGGCTTCTTTGGCCTCTCTCTTATTTTTTGGGATTCTTTGGCCACTTTTATTTTGATAACCTCACATGGGACAATGTTCTAATAATGATCATCACACTTTTATTTACTTACAACTCAATATTACAAGTCGATACTAGAACAAAGATATGACTCTATATGAATGCCTCCGGCGGTGTACCGGGATGTGCAATGATCTAGCGTAGCAATAACATCAAAAAACAGACAAGCCATGAAAACATCATGCTAGCTACCTTACAGTCGTGCAAAGAAATATGACAATAAATGCTCAAGTCATGTATATGATGATGATGGAAGTTGCATGGCAATATTTCTCGGAATGGCTATGGAAATGCCATGATAGGTAGGTATGGTGGATGTTTTGAGGAAGATATAAGGAGGCTTATGTGTGATAGAGCGTATCTCATCACGGGGTTTGGATGCACCGGCGAAGTTTGCACCAACTCTCGAGGTGAGAAAGGGCAATGCATGGTACCGAAGAGGCTAGCAATGATGGGAGGGTGAGAGTGCGTATAATCCATGGACTCAACATTAGTCATAAAGAACTCACATACTTATTGCAAAAATCTATTAGTCATCAAAACAAAGTACTATGCGCATGCTCCTAGGGGGTAGATTGGTAGGAAAAGACCATCGCTCGTCCCCGACCGCCACTCATAAGGAAGACAATCAATAAATACCTCATGCTCCAACTTCGTTACATAACGGTTCACCATACATGCATGCTACGGGAATCTCAAACTTCAACACAAGTATTTCTACAATCCACAACTACCCACTAGCATGACTCTAATATCACCATCTTTATATCGCAAAACTGTTGCAAGGAATCAAACATATCATATTTAGTGATCTACAAGTTTTATGTAGGATTTTATGACTAACCATGTGAATGACCAATTCATGTCATCTCTCTAAATAGATATAAGTGAAGCAAGAGAGTTTAATTCTTTCTACAAAAGATATGCCCACGATCTAACAAATATAAGTGAAGCAAAAGAGCATTCTACAAATGGCGGTTTTCTATGTGAAGAGAAACAGGCAACCCAAACTTCAAATGATATAAGTGAAGCACATGAAGCATTCTATAAAGCCATACTCAAAAAATATAAGTGAAGTGCAATGAGCATTCTATAAATCAACCATGGACTATCTCATACCAGCATGGTGCATAAAAGAAAAGTGAAAACTAAATGCAAAAGACGCTCCAACATTTGCACATATCGCATGAACGAAACGAATCCGAAAACATACCGATACTTGTTGAAGAAAGATGGGATGCCTTCCAGGGCATCCCCAAGCTTAGACGCTTGAGTCTCCTTAAATATTTACTTGGGGTGCCTTGGGCATCCCCAAGCTTGAGCTCTTGCCTCTCCTCCTTCTCCTCACATCGAGACATCCTCGATCTTCGAACACTTCATCCACACAAAACTCAACAGAAAGCTCGGTAAGATCCGTTAGTATAATAAAGCAAATCACTACCAATTCATATTTTGTTTTTGCATTGTAGCTACTATAATATAACTTTTCCATGGCTTAATCCACTAATAAAAATCGATAGTTTCATCAAAACAAGCAAACAATGCATCAAAAACAGAATCTGTCTTAAACAGGACAGTCTGTAGTAATCTGAACATTCACCGTACTTCTGGTACTCCAAAAATTCTGAAACAATTAGTAAAATAAAAAATTTGTATAGAAAGATAGTGCAAAAAGTTTCAGATCCTTCGACGTTCCAGTAAAAAATGTAAAATCGCTCACTACAGCCAAAGTTTCTGTTTTGCACCGCACAAACCAACAAGCAATGTAAACATCCTAAAGGCAAATCTTGGCACATTATTTTTGTTTCTAAACTTTATAAAAGCACACAACAGAAATAAATGACTCTCTAAAACTTCCGGGTTGTCTCCCTGGCAGCGCTTTCTTTAAAGCCATTAAGCTAGGCATATAGTGCTCAAGTATGGATCCACCCGGATCCCAAGGTATATCAAAGCCAATTTTTATTAGCAATGATTTGTCATTTAGTAGTGAGCACAAAGTGACATATATCATGCAACAACGAAGTCTAACTCTCTTCCTATGCATCGGGATGTCATAAAAGAACAATTCATGCACACATAGTAAAGGCCAATGCATACTATAAACAGTTTCTTGCAATTTTATCATATTGGAAACATGGACACGCGGAGATGTAGTTCCTCTCTCATAATAATTGCAAGTAGGAGCAGCAAGCGCATGCATATTATATCTATCAAAATCATCATGTGTAGTAGTAGAATGCAACCCATTAATATAATCCTTAATAAGGGCAAACTTCTCCGATATAGTTTAGTCGGGAGAATTCAAAAAGATAATAGGACTATCATGCATGGGTGCAATAGCAACAATTTCATGTTTAACGTAAGGAACTATACCAAGTTCATCTCCATAAGAATAATTCATATTGGCATCTTGGCCACAAGCATAGCAAGCATCAAGTTCATCAAAAAGGGATATTTCAAAAGAATCAACGGGATCATAACAATCATCATAGCAATCATCCTTCGGTAAGCACGAAGGGAAATTAAACAATGAATGAGTTGGAGAGTTAATCTCATTAGAAGGTGGGCATGGGTAGCTAATTCGCTCTTTCTCCTTTTGTTCTTCGCTCTCCTCATCATATTTTTCATCCAATGAGCTCACAGTTTCATCAATTCCTTCTTCCATAGACTCCTGCAAAATATTAATCTCTTCTTGGACAGCAGAGGAGTCCTCAATATATGGTTTAACATAGGCATTAGAAGCATAATTATATATGGCAAAATTTTCAGATTTGTAAAGAGTAGCATCATATATTTCAATCAAAGAAGCAATTTCATAAGCACCCTTAAAAGCAACAAATTCTTCAATTTGTTGAACATCATAGTAATTATAAACACCCTTAGCATACGAAGATACGATTCCATTATCACTAAACTCACATTGGTAGGGAAGGTGTTTCTTAGGGTCTTCAGAACAACAAGTAACATCATATATTTCACATAAATTCCAAGCATAGCATTGCAAATGATGAATTTGATCTAGTAAAAGTTTCCCTTTTTGAGATAAGCAGTGTCGCACATAACAAGCATGCTCATCTAAAGATTTGCCCTCAACTAAGCTAGTTGGGGTTTCAGCACGAGCACATAGGGATCGAAGATTATCCAAGTAAAAAGCTTCAGGAGTGTGATAGATTTTGAGTGGTTCTTCAACCATTGGTTCAGTAGGTACCACTAATTTTTTTGGTATTTTGCGTCTCCAACCCATAACTAAAGATAGAAAACAAGAGCACAAAATAAAAACTACTTAGTGATAAAGCAAACAAGCACACACGAGAATATTCACCCCACGCTATAACTCCCCGGCAATGGCGCCAGAAAAAGGTCTGGATAACCCGCAAGTATAGGGGATCAATTGTAGCCTCTTTCGATAAGTAAGAGTGTCGAACCCAACGAGGAGCTAAAGGTAGAAAAAATATTCCCTCAAGTTCTATCGACCACCGATACAACTCTACGCACGCTTAACGTTCGCTTTACCTAGAACAAGTAAAAAACTAGAAGTACTTTGCAGGTGTTGTTCGATAGGTTTGCAAGAATATAAAGAGCACGTAAATAAAATCTAGGGGCTGTTTACATAAAGAAGCAATAAAGTTAGTATAGCGAGTGTGGAAAAGTGGTGGTAGGAGTTGCGAAATTGTCCCTAAGCAATTGACTACTTTACTAGACCGATAGCAAGTTTTATGTGGGAGAGGCCACTGCTAGCATGTCATCCCTGACTTGGAATTCTATGCACTTATGATTGGAACTATTAGCAAGCATCCGCAACTACTAACATTCATTAAGGTAAAACCCAACCATAGCATTAAGATATATTGGTCCCCCTTCAATCCCGTATGCATCAATTTCTATGCTAGGTTGAAGCTTCTTTCACTCTTGCCCTCCAATACATAGTCCTATCAACATACAACTAACCCTATGGTGTGATCCATGTGCGCGCTCAGATGATGGGCACCAAAGGACAGCAACATAAGCACAAGCAAATTAGACCAATCATAGCAATTCATCAATTACCGATAGGACAACGAAAATCTACTCAGACATCATAGGATGGCAACACATCATTGGATAATAATATGAAGCATAAAGCACCATGTTCAAGTATAGGGTACAGCGGGTTGTGGGAGAGTGGACCGCTGTAGATAGATTGGGGTGAAGGAAATATGCCCTAGAGGCAATAATAAAGTTATTATTTATTTCCTTATATCATGATAAATGTTTATTATTCATGCTGGAATTGTATTAACCGGAAACTTAGTACATGTGTGAAATACATAGACAAACAGAGTGTCACTAGTATGCCTCTACTTGACTTGTCGGAGTAAATGGCCACGGGTAGCCTAACCGACTCCCCCTGGCTCTTCAAAAATTATCAGGCCGATCGAGCCTTCAAGCACCCAAAGCACAGGGCCGCCTTCCCCTGGCCGGCTATCTCACGGACCGACTACTGGAAGATGTCCCGGCCCTAAAAACCCCCCCAAAGAGAGCCACAAAATGGCCGACTCCAGGAAGCCGGCCACAAGAACACCGACTCCCAGAAGCCGGCCACAAGAAGACCGGTTCCCGGCAAGCGGCCAAGATCGCACCCTCAAGGGCTGCACCCGCATAACGGTGACGAGACGGGCGTGGCTACAGTACGGCCTGTCACCCCTGAATCCCGGAGCACGCATGGCCACAGTGCGCCGTACGGGTCAGCCATCCCCCGTCCGGCGCGGCACTGTTGCCATGTTGACCATGACGCCACCCACAACAAGCTGTCAGTACGGCCCGCGGGCGGCGGGCCCCTTCAGCCAGAGAGACGCTTGAAGACGGCCAAGCCTCCCCCAGTCGGCCTGGGGCGTAGCCGGCTCCCTCCCTCCCTCGAAGTATGTGCATCATTAAGGAGACAAGACGAGGTAAGGCTACAGTGAGAACCCGCCAGGCGGCGGCACTCTAGCCATGCTTACCTCGGCAAAGCCCTCGTCATCAGGGGCGAGGCTACAGTAACCAGCCGCCGACAAGACCCCCAGGCAGTGGGGCCGGCCTGTTTGCCAAGAGGCCGGCAGCTGGCGGGACCCACGTGTCGGCGGGCCCCAGCGGCCGGCGGAGAAGCCGACGAATACAGACACTGACGGCCAGGACCCGCGTCCAGCCGGATTACCATTGTACCCCTGGGGGTAGGCCTATATAAACCCCCCAAGGCACCCATGCAAAGGGTTGATCTCTTAGAGTTTTAGACACCACATAGAGAGAAGAGGAGAGCTAGCCTTGCCCTTCTTCTTCCTCTAGCCAAACAGCTCAAGGAGCCACTTGTAGCCACTTGTGTTGATCTAGTGATCATGCGGAGACCCCGCAGAGCAGGATTAGGGGTGTTATCTCCACGGAGAGCCTCGAACCTGCGTATGATTCGCCGGCATGCATGTCTTTGCCTTATCCCGTTTCCACGCACCGGCGATGTCTTACTGGTTCCCACAATGATAAGCCACCCGTTCGCATATGTCGCACCTACCACCCGACATTTGGCGCCCACCGTGAGGCCAGGTGCACCGTCGTCCGGAGACCTGTTCTGGACGGGAACCCTTTTCCTTCCTAGCGAGCGTAGCCAGCCCGGCACGCCCGATGGCGCTTGCCCCGACGCGCTGCAAGGCGTCGACGACGCCTGCGCGGCGAGCTGCCTCTCCGATCTTCTTGGCGAGGCTCGCATCTCCGACGAGCCTGCGTCCGACGCGGGCACAGACTGCCCCAAGAGCCGCCTCGTCAGCCTCCTCGACCAGCTTCACGTCTCCAGCGAGCTTGTTGTGGACTTGGAGTCGGTCGGCTTCAACGACCCGATGCTTGTCGACTCCGACATGGCATCGCTTGACGCCTTCCCCACCAACGTGGTGATCATCGGCGACCCTCTTCCTCGAGCCGACA
Organism: Aegilops tauschii subsp. strangulata; assembly: GCF_002575655.3. Taxonomy (NCBI): domain Eukaryota; kingdom Viridiplantae; phylum Streptophyta; class Magnoliopsida; order Poales; family Poaceae; genus Aegilops; species Aegilops tauschii. The sequence continues at coordinate 344,429,488 of NC_053039.3, forward strand.
GTGGCAGCAGCGCTGTCACTGAGGTGCTGGTCATCAGCCATGGCGCCGCCTCAGGCGAGAACGCCCACGATGCCCTACAAGCGGCGCTACACGACTTGTCCGCCCCCATCCCATCCGACGCCGACGCCGAGACACTGGAGGCACGCCGCCTTGCCCTCATCGCGGAGGGCCAGAAGATAGCATCCATGAGACGCCTCACTGAGGCTCACCAGCGCGAAGTCGACCGCGCCGCCTTTGGCACGCCGCCTCCTGGCGGGCCGAGCTGAGGCGGCATCATCAAGAAGCGCGGCGCGGCCATCACCAGCATGCTGGGAGCAGACCGCCCAGTCTACGCCACACCACTCGAGAACCTGCGTGCCGCTCAGGCGGCCGTAGACGAGCTGAACGGGCTGGGGGCCGACGAGCTCCCCTACATGACTAGGCGCATCCAGCAGCTGATCGACGCGGCCGCAGAGCGGCATGAAGCCAGCGCCCGCGCTGAAAGTCCTCCCCCACGCCGAGAGCACGGCGTGACATCCCTGACGCCGACTGCAGACGGCGCCCGCGCGAGAAAAGACAAGGAGCCGGCTGCTAGCTGCAGTCGGACTCGGCTCACCATCGAGCGCGACGCAGAAGGCCGCCCCCGAGATGTGGAACGACGAGGCGATCCGCCTCCTCCCCAGCCTCGTGGGGAGAGATATCCCACCCCGCCGCATATTACGCATCCGACTCTCGACGGCCGACTAGGCCACCGTGAAGGAGTCGGCGAGAATGACGCCCGCCACCGGATCGACCGCCTAGCGCGATCGCTGGCGCTAGAACAAGAAGATGATGTCGGCCTGCCTTGCTTTGGCCCCCGCATCTGCGACGAACCCTTCCCCAAAGGGTTCTCGCTCCCAAGAGACACGCGAAAATACAATGGCTCCGTGAAGCCGGAAGACTGGCTGATCGATTACTCCACCGCAGTCCGCATAGCGAACGGCAACAGGCGCGTTGCCGTGAAGTACGTCCCGCTCATGCTTCAAGGCACGGCACGCACTTGGTTGAACAGCCTCAAGCCCTACAGCATCAACAGCTGGCTAGACTTCACTGAAGTCTTCATCCGCAACTTCACCAGCACGTACAAGCGGCTTCCCAAGCCCCGCCAGCTCTCCTTGTGCGTCCAAGGGCCCAACGAATCAACTCGCGACTACCTCACGCGTTGGGCCGAGCTCCGCAACTCCTGCGAAGGGGTGCATGAGGTTCAAGCCATAGAGTACTTCACCGCCGGGTGCGGAGAGGGCACCCTCCTCAAGCACTGGCTCCTCTGCCACGAGCCGACTACCCTCGACGAGCTGCTGATCATAGCAGACAAGTACGCCACGGCCGACTCTTCGATGAAGACCGAGCTTCAAGTGTATGCCTCTGGAAAGGTGCTCGCTCCGGCTCCCAAGACGCCGGCTGGTGACTCCAGTCGACGCCCTTACCAGAACGACAACTAACGCAAGGCCCCTATGCCGCCTTTCACTAGTCGGCAAGTAGCCACAGTCAAAGACGAACAACCTGAAGAGGTGCCCATGCCCAAGAAGCAGAAGGGCGGCAGGCCGGCTTGGCAGCCGGCTTTCTCCTACGAGCAAACCCTTGATGCCCCTACAAGTTCCACAGCGGCGCAAAGCCGTCCAACCACATGACCCGGAAGTGCCATTGGCTCACGCGGATCTCCAAAGGCGAAGGGCTGGTGCCGCCTCCACCTGCTGGCCAGCCACCTCCAGCCCCTCAGCAGTCGGAGCCATTCAAGACGAGTTCCCGGACAAGCACGCCGCCTACGTCATCTTTACAAGCCAAACTGAAGACAGGCGCAGTCGACGCCGACAACACCAAGAAGTCAACACGGTCGCCTCCAACAACCCAGAGTTTATGCATTGGTCTGAGAAGCCTATCAGATGGAGCCGGGCCGATCACCCAGAGGTGATGCCGTCTCCCAGCTCTTATACATTGGTATTGGACGCCACCCTCGCGACGGAAAGGCGAGATGCCCGTTACTCCCGTGTATTGATTGACGGTGGGAGCAGCATCACCATGGAGAAGCTGAACATCAAGACGAAGCAACTCATGCCAAGCCGGACTGTGTTCCATGGCATCGTACCTGGCATGTCCTGCTCACCAATCGGCAAGATCAAGATGGATGTTCTCTTCGGAGACAGGGATCACTTCCGCCGAGAGGCAGTCTGGTTTGAAGTGGTGGATCTAGAGAGCCATTACCACGTGTTGCTTGGCCGACCTGCCCTGGCCAAGTTCATGGCTGTGCCCCACTACGCCTACCTCAAGATGAAGATGCCAAGTTCAAAGGGGATCATCACCATAGCCGGAGACTACAAGAAATCCTCTGAGTGTGTTGCAGCCAGCAGTCGGCTGGCGGAGTCCCTCGTGATTGCTGAAGAAAAAAATTGTTGGACTGAGTCGTGGCCATGGCCGGCAAGCAGCCGGCCCTGTCCCCTGACCCCAAGGAATATGATGCTCAAGGCTCCTTCCAGCCGGCCAAGGAAACAAAGAAGATACCTCTGGACCCAGAGAACCCGGAGAGGTTTGCCGTCATTGGAGCAAACCTGGACAGCAAATAGGAAGGCGAGCTCGTCGATTTCCTCCGTGAGAATCGGGACATCTTTGCATGGTCCCCAAAAGACATGCCGGGTGTTCTGAAGGATTTCGCCGAGCACAAGCTACACATCCGAGCAGACGCAAAACCAGTCAAACAACCTCTCCGCCGACTGTCGGAGGAAAAGAGAAGGATTGTGGGAGAAGAGATAGCCCGGCTTCTGGCAGTCGGCTTCATTATGGAGGTGTTTTTTTCAGAGTGGCTTGCCAACCTGGTCCCGGTGTTGAAGAAAAACAATAAATGGCGCATGTGTATAGATTATACCAGCCTCAACAAAGCCTGCCCCAAAGATTCGTTCGCCTTACCTCGAATCGATCAAGTGATAGACTCCATAGCCGGATGCGAGCTATTGAGTTTCTTGGATGCTTACTCAGGCTACCATCAAATCAAGTTGGATCCAGCCGACCGCCTGAAGACCGCCTTCATCACACCATTCGGAGCTTTCTGCTACCTGACTATGACATTCGGCTTGAGAAATGTCGGTGCCACTTTTCAGCGTTGCATGCAAAAATGCCTCCTCAAGCAACTCGGCAGAAATGCCCACGTCTATGTAGACGATATTGTGGTGAAGACGGAGAAGCGCGGCACCCTGCTGGAAGACCTTGGAGAAACATTTGACAACTTGCGCCGGTTTCAGATCAAGCTCAACCCTGAGAAATGCGTGTTCGGAGTACCAGCCGGCCAGCTTCTAGGCTTTTTGGTCGCCGAACGCGGCATCGAGTGCAACCCAGTGAAGAACAAGGCCATAGAGAGAATGGAGATTCCTACCAAGCTGCGAGACGTCCAAAAGTTTGCCGGGTGCCTGGCCTCCCTGAACCGCTTCATCAGCCGGCTAGGAGAAGAAGGCTCTCCCATTGTACCGACTCATGAAAAAGTCCACCCACTTCGAGTGGAACGACCAAGCAGACCAAACTTTCCACGAGTTGAAGAAGATGCTAACCACGCCACCTGTCTTGGCGGTGCCGACTGAGAAAGAGTCCATACTCCTTTACATTGCCGCGACTAGCCGGGTGGTCAGCACAGTTATTGTGGTCCAACGCCCAGAAGAAGGCCGGGCTCAGTTAGTCCAGAGGCCAGTGTATTATTTGAGCGAAGTACTGTCCACCTCGAAGCAAAACTACCCGCACTACCAGAAGATGTGCTATGGAGTATACTTTGCCGCCAAGAAGTTGAAGCCCTACTTTCAAGAGCATCCCATCACGGTCATATGTACTGCCCCGCTTGCTGAGATCATAGGCAGCCGGGATGCATCCGGCCGGGTGGCCAAGTGGGCCATTGCGCTGGCTCCTTACACGATCTTCTACCAGCCTCGCACCGCCATCAAGTCCCAAGCATTACCCGACTTCCTTGTCGACTAGGCCGAGACCCAGTACCTACCGCCGGCTCCCGACTCCACTCATTGGCGGATGCACTTCGATGGATCCAAGATGCGCACCGGCTTGGGAGCCGGCATCGTCCTCACCTCTCCCAAGGGCGACAAACTCAGATACACATTGCAAATTCATTTTGCCACCTCCAACAACGTGGCCGAGTATGAGGCGCTCATACACGGGTTCTGGCTAGCCAAAGAGCTCGGCATCCGCCGGATCCTGTGCTATGGCGACTCGGATTTGGTAGTCCAACAATCATCCGGCGACTAGGACGCCAGGGATGCAAACATGGCGAGCTACCGATTCCTCATTCAGCAAATCAGCAGATACTTTGAAGGATGCGAGTTCCTCCACGTGCCACGGGCCGACAACGAGCAAGCAGATGCCCTGGCACGAATCGGCTCCACCCGACAAGCTATACCAACCGGCGTCTCTATCCAACGCCTCCTCAAACCGTCTGTCAAGCCGTCTCCAGAATCAGACTCCATCTTCGTACCGCCTGCCCCTGATGCAGTCGGATCCGACTTGGGGAACCCAGCAGGCGGCTCGGGGACTTCGACAGGCGGCCCGGGGACTGCCGTAGTCGCACCCGGCTCGGGGACTTCAGAACCCGGCCCGGGGACTGCAGCAGTTGGCCCGGGGACTGCAACGACACAACAGGCGGTGGTCGACTCCAACTCTTGACCACCCACCCTGGTCGCAATAGCCGTATTGGCAATAGAAGAAGTCACAGCTCCATCATGGGCACAACCCATCCTCAACTTCCTGGTAAACAGAGAGCTGCCGACTGACGAGATCTCGGCAAGACAAGTTCAACGCCGAGCCGGAGCATACACAATAATAAACAGAGAACTCGTTAGGCGCAGCGTTACTGGAGTCTTCCAGCGCTGCGTCGAGCCAGAGAAGGGCATAGCAATCCTCAAGGATATCCACCAAGGCGAATGCGGCCACCACGCAGCCTCAAGATCAATTGTCGCCAAAGCTTTCCGCCATGGGCTCTTCTGGCCGACTGCTTTGGAAGACGCCAAGGAATTAGTCAAATGCTGCAAAGGGTGCCAAGTCTTCAGCTCCAAGCAACACCTGCCGGCTTTTGCACTCAAGACCATCCCCCTCACCTGGCCCTTTGCCGTCTGGGGATTGGACATGGTGGGCCCATTCAAGACGGCGCGCGGCGGCATGACACATCTGCTTGTCGCCGTGGACAAATTCACCAAGTGGATTGAACCGAAGCCAATCAAGAAACTGAACGGGCCGACTGCCGTGACATTCATCGCAGATATCACCACCCGGTATGGCGTACCACACAGCATCATCACCGACAATGGCACAAATTTTGCCAAAGGAGCACTGGCACATTTCTGCGCGACACAGGGCATCCGACTGGACTTAGCGTCCGTTGCCCACCCGCAGTTAAACGGCCAAGTCGAGTGAGCAAACGGCCTCATCCTCTCCGGCATCAAGCCCCGACTGGTCGTACCACTAGAGCATTCGGCCGGCTGCTGGCTCGACGAGCTGCCGGCCGTCCTCTGGAGTCTGCGTACTACCCCGAACAAGTCAAACGGGTTCACCCCTTTCTTCCTTGTATATGGTGCCGAGGCTGTCATCCCGACTGACATTGAGTTCGACTCACCTCGGGTCACCATGTACACGGAGGTGGAGGCCAAGGAAGCACGCGAAGACGGCGTTGACCTGCTGGAAGAGGGCCGGCTGTTAGCACTCAGCCGGTCCGCCATCTACCAGCAGGGTTTACGCCGTTACCACAACCGGAAGGTCAAGCCAAGATCCTTCCAAGAAGGCGATCTCGTGCTCCGGCTGATCCAGCGAACAGCCGGCCAGCACAAGCTCTTGGCCCCTTGGGAAGGCCCCTTCGTCATCAGCAAGGCCATAGGCAACGACTCCTACTACCTGATCGACGCATAGAAGCCGAAGGCACGCAAGAGAGATGATTCCAGCAAGGAGTCGGAATGACCATGGAACGCCAATCTCCTCCGAAGATTTTACAGTTAAAAGCAGTATGTACCATGCTACCTTTTGTATTAAGTACAAGACAACGGGCCCCCCGAGGAGCACTCGGGGACTACCCTCTTTTATCTATGTATGACGAGTGTCATACCTATGAATGTATTATTACATTTGATTTTCTGTCCGGCACCGGGTTCGTTCAGTCGGCCTGGGGACTTGCCGCCTTGAGTTATATTAAAGTTCTACCTGCAGTCAGACAAGTAGTGTGCCGGCACCCAAGCCCTCTCTTGTTGAAAGTAGCAGCTCAAAGAATCGACTGTCTGAATGGCAAGAGTCAAAGGCAGGAAAGGATGCCCACACGAAAAACGGCTAAGGACTAACGAACTTATGTAACACAAACCGGCCTCCCACCCCGCCAACCGGCTGTCAGAACAGCCGGCTGGCCGGTTTCCCATTTACCTTGCTACAATCTAAGAAAGCTAGAGTACTTGCCCTCCCAAACGGCCAAGCCCTTCCCCAGCCACAGACTGCAGAGCAGCTGTCCGGCTGGGAAGGCGGCGACCAAGGGAGGGCGGCAAAGGAAACAGCCAAAAAAGATGAAAAGCAAATACAATCGGAAGCCAAGCACATGCATGATTATATTTACACAAAAGGCCTTCAAAAGGCCGGCATTCAACATAGTTTGAATACACCCCCAGTGGGTGGAACTGCGCAAACTTAACAAATACTGTTCAAAGAGTAATAAACAGGAAAGCAAAGGTGGCGGATCAGGCTAAGGGTGCAGTAGGCGAGCCAGGCAGGTAAGTGGAGACGGCAGTGCTGGCTGGAGGAGTGGCCGGCTGGCGAGTCTCGGCTTGATCATCACCGGCTGCAGGCGGCGCGCTCGCACGCGCCTCGTTGCTGGAGGCACGGTCAAGCTGAGGCTGGCCGGTTGCTCCACCGTCTGGCACGGCGTCTTCACCATCCTCTCCCTCCTCCTCTTCGACCTCGTCGCTGGAGTCGATCTCCTCTGCCGAGTCCTCACCATCCGCTGGGTTCAGCCCAAACCACTCCTCCGGCTGAGCAACGCCGTCATCATCCACCTCAGGGGCAAAGGCACTGGTGTCGGTGTAGTCGGCGATCGCCGAGGCGCGCTGGATGATAGCCGGCCGCACCGCCTCCAGCTCCTCGGCAGCCTCCTGCCGCCAGGTGGCCAGCTGGTCCAAATTCAGCTCAGGATACCAAGCTTTGACGAACTCCAGCGCCCGCCTGGCGCCTGACCGAGCTGCCGAAGCTTTCCAGGCCTCGAAGCGGCCAACCGCTACCTCCAGCCAGTCGGCAGTCCGACTGGGGGTACGGGGAACCACCTCGCCGGGCCAGAGGGCGGCCAGCACTTGCGCCCCAACGCGCTGAAGACGGCGGAGCATGCGGTGAGCCGGCTAGAGGCGGGCTTGGATCGCCAGAAGCTGCTCCTCAAGCGACCAGCGAGCGTCCGACGCGATCTCAGCTCCAGCCTGCCTGTGCGCCTCGCGGTGGGCCTCGATGACTCGGTTGGTGGCAACGGAGTAACCAGGGAAGTAATCTGCAGAAGTAAGAAAGGAAGAGAAAAACACAAAGTCAGAAAATGGACCAAACGGCAGGCGACAAGCAAAGGAACAAAGAAGAAGGCGGCCTACCGTCAACCAAATCTTTGATCCGGCCATAGCCGTTGATCAGCGATTGCCTTGCCTCAGCCCAGCTTGCCGCCTCGGTCTCGTACTCGGCTTGGAGGGTGGCCTCGCTGTCCTGCGCCGCCTTCAGGGCTCTCCTCCTGGTCGGCCAGCTTCTAGACCAAGCGGTCACTCTCCTGAGCCAAGGCGTTGCACTCGGCTTCCTTGGCACGAAGGGCGGTCTGGGCCCCACCCAACTACTCCCTCAGGTCGGCATTGGCCTCTGCAGATATGGCAAAGAAGAAAAAAGCAATAAGAAAGAAGTCGCCAGGAAAGATCCGGCCCGACTGCTCAGCAGTCGGCCCGAATCTCGGGGACTACACCCAGTGGGTGCGCTGACGCGCCCCCACGTGAGATAAAAGATGAAGCACTTACTCCGGCTCTCAGTCAGATCAGTGGTCTTCTGGTTCAGCTCCCGGACCTGGGAGTTGAAGGTAGCCGCGCGGAGGTTGTCATAGTCCTGCAAATAGGACAGAGGAGCGAATAAGAACAAGATAGCAATCGAAGTCTGCTAAGAAGTTCCAAGCCGCCTGCTCAGCAGCCGACTCGGAACTCGGGGACTACACCCAGTGGGTGCGCTGACGCGCCCCCACGGAAGAAATCAAGAACAAGAAACAAAAAAGCGGGAAGATTCACCCGAATGGCCGCCCGTGTCGCGAGGTACTCTTGATTATACTGCTTCAGCACGGTGGCCTGGGATTGAAGCTGGTTCCGGACTTCTTGCGCCGCCACGTTCAGCACGGCCGTCGCACCACCCGGCGTCCACCCCGAGCTGGCGCTGGCCGTCTCCAGATGCAGGGCCGACGAGCTAGAGCCCGCGGCCCTCTGTGGGTCCAGCGCCGAAGTCGCCTTCCCCGCGCGCTGGCGCGATGGCGACCGGACCACAAGGTCTGCCCTCGCAGCCGGCTCGCACCCAGCCGGTTGCACGGGCGGCGCGCTAGGCCGGCTGCCTTGGTCCGCCCCAGTCGGCGATGGCGGTGCCGCCTCCCTCTCCCGGACGACGACGTCATCCTCCTCCCTCTCCATCCCCAGCTGGTCGCCACCGGCTTCCTCCGGCGGGGGCTCCGGGATCTCGGGCGCCACAGCGCGCAGGGGGACGACAAGCAGGGCCTCCGCCGCCCTCTCTGCGGCTGCAGCCTCCGCCTGGGCCTTGGCTGCCGCGTCGGCTTGTGCCGCTGCCGACTCCTCCGCCATCTCCTGCGCCGCCTTGGCAGCGGCCGCCCTCAGCTCCTCCACCTCCCGCTCCTCCCGCGCCTCCCGCGCATTCCGCTCCGTCGCTGCTTGAAGCTCGGCACGGGGGTCCATGCGGCGGGCGCTTGCGGATCCTCCCGCCGATCCAACCACGGAGGCGGCAGCGGTCCGTTCAAGAGAAAGCGGAGCCCTGTTTGACAAGTCAAGACAAGGACTCAGAAGAATATCAACAAAAAAGAAGAAGGAATACGCGAGAGAATTGACACTTACGCCGAAACCATTTGTGGCTGCTTCACCACCTTGCGGAAGCGGGCAGCCTTCGCGGCTGCCTCATACCGCTTGGTCGCCGCCGCCATGCTCTTGGGCTTCTTCGGCCGACTGCCGAATAGGCCCGGCGCGGCCCGGCGCTTCTGCACGCCGCCTCGGGCACCGGCGCGGCAGATGAGCCCGTGCCCTGATCGGACGCCGGCTGGCGACGCGGGACGACTTTCGCCTCATCATCATCCGGCCAGTCGTCGAAGCTGGCTCCAAGCCCGGAGCCGCCTGCCTCGCCGCCTCCCACCACGGTGTTGTCGTCCAGAGCGGCCGCCCCCAAGTCGGGGTCATCCAAGTCATGCGTCGCCCGGTCGGGGAGATATTGGCGCTCCACCCCCGCTGCCCCGGCTGCCGGTCGAAGGAGGGGGCTCTGTCAAGACAAACCGACTAGTCAGAGTCGGCCAAGAGAAACTTGGTGACAAAAGTAAAGAAGAGAAGAAAAGGAAAGCTTACCATAGGCGGGGGATTGGCACGGGAGTACGGCTCCTTGCCAAACTGCCACTCGTCGGTGAGCTTGCAGTTCGCGAGGTAGTTCACCATGAGAGCTACCTCGGCATGAGGCATCTCCTTGGTACACATCCGACTCGGATCGAGTTGGCCGCTCATTTGACAAATCATATGAGGGCGGCCTTGGAGCGGGAGCACCCGGCGCACCACGAAGGCGGCCAGCAGGTCGGGCCCGATCAGGCCCTCCGATTGGACCATTACCCGGAGTCGCACGACGGCGACGGCTCCAGCATGCGACAGCGTTCTGGCCCGATAGGACCACTGGGGCCGCCTCCCAGCCGGCGGGCCGGCTACATAAGCCGGCAAGTTGACGAAGTCTCCTTGCGGAGCGACGTTCTTCACATAGAAGTAGGATTTCTGCCAGAGCTTCACTGACTGGATCAGCGTGATGGGAGGAAAAGGGTTGTCGGCTACCGGCCTCCGCACCGCGATAAAGGCACCGCTCTGAGCCGGCACGCCCCGCATGGCGGTGCCGAGCTTGGACTGGAAGAGTTCCCCCCAGAGCTCGAGGGTGGGAAGGACGCCAAGGAAGCCCTCGCACAAAGTGACGAAGGCAGACAGCAGCACCACCGTGTTTGGAGTGAGGTGGTGCGGCTGGAGCTGGTAGAATTCGAGGAAGGAACGGAAGAAGCCGCTCGCAGGCAGGCCAAGGCCGCGCAGGAAGTGCGAGCGGAAGATTACCCGCTCGCCCTCCTCCGGCACCGGCGAGATCTCCCTCTCCGGCACAAGACGGACCCGCACATGGTCCTTGCCGGGCAACCACCGCGTCTTGCGGAGGAAGTCGATGTGGTCCGCGTGGATGTTGGAGCCGTCCCAGTCTCCGCCGCGCAACATGAGGGCAAGAAGCCGATGAGAAGGGCGCGGCGACGGCGAAACCACGGCCCCGTGGCGGCGAAGCTACGGGGTAGTGCGATGACTAGAGGGACGGCACGGCGGCGAGGGGCTGCAGCGATGGAGAGGAAGAAGAAGAAGATGGCGGAGCGAGGGTGAGCGTGCGAGCGTCTACCGCTCCCCCTCCTCCCCCTATTTATAGCCTCCTGCGGCGAAGCCCAGGAGGCGAGGCGTGGGGGGACGTGGGATTAACTGCGCCCACTCCCCCACGTCCCGCGATTGTTGCACCCAAATGGCTTGCGAAAACCGCCATTGGAAGGCGAACAGCCCATTTTGGGCCACAGAAGATCCATACCTAGGCCTAGGCATGGAAGTGGCGGGCCCAGGCCTGCGGCGGCGTCCCGTCACGCGCGTGGGCTGGCAGGCTCTTCCAGCCGGAGGGTGCCGCGTGGCGTGCGGGCGGCAAGCGGCCGGCCCGCAACCCGGCGTGTGCGCCAGCTGAGTCCCGCCTTCAGACTTCAAAACCTTGGCAAGACAGCGTACCTAATCAAAGTCGGCTCCTAGCTGCTGGCTCTTCAAGATAGGAAGTTGATTGACCTTCTCGCCCTCCTTTCAGCCTCGAAGCCCAACCAGCTTCGGGGACTACTATCGGAGTAAATGGCCACGGGTAGCCTAACCGACTCCCCCTGGCTCTTCAAAAATTATCGGGCCGATCAAGCCTTCAAGCACCCAAAGCACAGGGCCGCCTTCCCCTGGCTGGCTATCTCACGGACCGACTACTGGAAGATGTCCCGGCCCTAAAAACCCTCCCGAAGAGAGCCACAAAATGGCCGACTCCAGGAAGCCGGCCACAAGAGGACCGACTCCCAGAAGCCGGCCACAAGAAGACCGGTTCTCGGCAAGCGGCCAAGATCGCACCCTCAAGGGCTGCACCCACATAACGGTGACGAGACGGGGCGTGGCTACAGTACGGCATGCCACCCCCGAATCCCGGAGCACGCATGGCCACAGTGCGCCGTACGGGTCGGCCATCCCCCGTCCGGCGCGGCACTGTTGCCATGTTGACCATGACACCACCCACGACAAGCTATCAGTACGGCCCGCGGGCGGCGGGCCCCTTCAGCCAGAGAGACGCTTGAAGACGGCCAAGCCTCCCCCAGTTGGCCTGGGGCGTAGCCGGCTCCCAATAGCCGGCTACCTCCCTCCCTCGAAGTATGTGCATCATTAAGGAGACAAGACGAGGTAAGGCTACAGTGAGAACCCGCCAGGCGGCGGCACTGTAGCCATGCGTACCTCGGCAAAGCCCTCATCATCAGGGGTGAGGCTACAGTAACCAGCCGCCGACAAGACCCCCAGGCGGTGGGGCCGGCCTGTTGGCCAAGAGGCCGGCAGCCGGCGGGACCCACCTGTCGGCGGAGAAGCCGGCGAATACAGACACTGACGGCCAGGACCCGCGTCCAGCGGGATTACCATTGTACCCTTGGGGGGTAGGCCTATATAAACCCCCCAGGGCACCCATGCAAAGGGTTGATCTCTTAGAGTTTTAGACACCACATAGAGAGAAGAGGAGAGCTAGCCTTGCCCTTCTTCTTCCTCTAGCCAAACAGCTCAAGGAGCCACTTGTGTTGATCTAGTGATCATGTGGAGACCCCGCAGAGCAGAAGTAGGGGTGTTATCTCCACGGAGAGCCCCGAACCTGGGTAAGATTCGCCGGCGTGCAAGTCTTCGCCTTATCCCGTTTCTAGGCACCGGCGATGTCTTACTGGCTCCCACAATGATAAGCCACCCGTTGGCATATGTCGCACCTACCACTCGACATTGGGCGTCCACCGTGGGGCCAGGTGCACCGTCGTCCGGAGACCTATTCTGGACGGGAACCCTTTTCCTTCCCAGCGAGCGTAGCCAGCCCGGCACGCCCGATGGCGCTTGCCCCGACGTGCTGCAAGGCGTCGAACACGCCTGCGCGGCGAGCTGCCTCGCCGATCTTCTTGGCGAGGCTCGCATCTCCGACGAGCCTGCTTCCGACGCGGGCACAGACTGCCCCGAGAGCCGCCTCGTAAGCCTCCTCGACCAGCTTCACGTCTCCAGCGAGCTTGCTGTGGACTTGGAGTCGGTCGGCTCCACCGACCCGATGCTTGTCGACTCCGACACGGCATCGCTTGACGCCTTCCCCACCAACGTGGTGATCATCGACGACCCTCTTCCTCGAGCCGACAATGGCAGCAACGCTGTCACTGAGGTGCTGGTCATCAGCCACGGCGCCGCCTCAGGCGAGAACGCCCACGACGCCCTACAAGTGGCGCTACACGACTTGTCCGCCCCCATCCCATCCGACGCCGACGCCGAGACACTGGAGGCACGCCGCCTTGCCCTCATCGCGGAGGGCCAAAAGATAGCATCCATGAGACGCCTCACTGAGGCTCACCAGCGCGAAGTCGACCGTGCCGCCTTTGGTACGCTGCCTCCTGGCGGGCCGAGCTGAGCCGGCATCCTCAAGAAGCGCGGCACGGCCATCGCCAGCATGCTGGGAGCAGACCGCCCAGTCTACTCCACGCCACTCGAGAACCTGCGTGCCGCTCAGGCGGCCGTAGATGAGCTGAACGGGCTGGGGGCCGACGAGCTCCCATACATGACTAGGCGCATCCAGCAGCTGATCGACGCGGCCGCAGAGCGGCATGAAGCCAGCGCCAGTGCTGAAAGTCCTCCCCCACATCGAGAGCACGACGCGACATCCCGGACGCCGACTACAGACGGCGCCCGCGCGAGAAAAGACAAGGAGTCGGGTGCTAGCCGCAGTCGGACTCGGCTCACCATCGAGCGCGACGCAGAAGGCCGCCCCCGAGCTGTGGAACGACGAGGCGATTCGCCTCCTCCCCAGCCTCGTGGGGAGAGATATCCCACCCCGCTGCCTGTTACGCATCCGACTCTTGGCGGTCGACTAGGCCACCGCGAAGGAGTCGGCGAGAATGACGCCCGCCACCGGATCGACCGCCTAGCGCGATCCCTGGCGCTAGAACAAGAAGATGATGTCGGCTCGCCTTGCTTTGGCCCCCGCATCCACGACAAACCCTTCCCCAAAGGGTTCTCGCTCCCAAGAGACACGCCAAAATACAACGGCTCCGTGAAGCCGGAAGACTGGCTGATCGATTACTCCACCGCAGTTTGCATAGCGAATGGCAACAGGCGCGTTGCCGTGAAGTACGTCCCGCTCATGCTTCAAGGCACGGCACACACTTGGTTGAACAGCCTCAAGCCCTATAGCATCAACAGCTGGCTAGACTTCACGTAAGTGTTCATCCGCAACTTCACCAGCACGTACAAGCGGCCTCCCAAGCCCCGCCAGCTCTCCTTGTGCGTCCAAGGGCCCAGCGAATCAACTCGCGACTACCTCACGCGTTGGGCCGAGCTCCGCAACTCCTGCGAAGGGGTGCACGAGGTTCAAGCCATAGAGTACTTCACCGCCGGGTGCCGAGAGGGCACCCTCCTCAAGCAGCGGCTCCTCTGCGACGAGCCGACTACCCTCGACGAGCTGCTGATCATAGAAGACAAGTACGCCACGACCGACTCTTCGATGAAGACCGAGCTTCGAGTGGATGCCTCTGGAAAGGTGCTCGCTCCGGCTCCCAAGACGTCGGCTGCTGACTCCAGTCGACGCCCTTACTAGAACGACAACTAGCGCAAGGCCCCTATGCCGCCTTTCACCAGTCGGTAAGTAGCCACAGTCGAAGACGAACAACCTGAAGAGCGGCCCATGCCCAAGAAGCAGAAGGGCGGCAGGCCGGCTTGGCAGCCGGCTTTCTCCTACGAGTGAACCCTTGATGCCCCCTGCAAGTTCCACAGCGGCGCGAAGCCGTCCAACCACATGACCCAGAAGTGTCATTGGCTCACGCGGATCTCCAAAGGCGAAGGGCTGGTGCGCCTCCACCTGCTGGCCAGCCACCTCCAGCCCCTCAGCAGCCGGCTGCCCGACCAGCAGTCGGAGCCATTCAAGACGAGTTCCCGGATGAGCACGCCGCCTACGTCGTCTTTACAAGCCAAACTGAAGACAGGCGCAGTCGACGCCGACAACACCAAGAAGTCAACGCGGTCGCCTCCAACAACCCAGAGTTTATGCATTGGTCTGAGAAGCCTATCAGCTGGAGCCGGGCCGATCACCCAGAGGTGATGCCGTCTCCCGGCTCTTATGCATTGGTATTGGACGCCACCCTCGTGACGGAAAGGCGAGCTGCTCGTTTCTCCCGTGTATTGATTGACGGTGGGAGCAGCATCAACATATTGTACCGTGACACCATGGAGAAGCTGAACATCAAGACGAAGCAACTCATGCCAAGCCGGACTATGTTCCATGGCATCATACCCGGCATGTCCCGCTCACCAATCGGCAAGATAAAGATGGATGTTCTCTTCGGAGACAAGGATCACTTCCGCCGAGAGGCAGTCTGGTTTGAAGTGGTGGATCTAGAGAGCCATTACCACGTGTTGCTTGGCCGACCTGCCCTGGCCAAGTTCATGGCTGTGCCCCACTACGCCTACCTCAAGATGAAGATGCCAAGTTCAAAGGGGATCATCACCATAGCCGGAGACTACAAGAAATCCTCTGAGTGTGCTGCAGCCAGCAGCCGGCTGGCCGAGTCCCTCGTGATTGCTAAAGAAAAAAAGATGCTGGACCAAGTCGTGGCCATGGCCGGCAAGCAGCCGGCCCTGTCCCCTGACCCCAAGGAATATGATGCTCAAGGCTCCTTCCAGCCGGCCAAGGAAACAAAGAAGATACATCTGGACCCAGAGAACCCGGAGAGGTTTGCCGTCATTGGAGCAAACCTGGACAGCAAATAGGAAGGCGAGCTCGTCGATTTCCTCCGTGAGAATCAGGACATCTTTGCATGGTCCCCAAAAGACATGTCGGGTGTTCTGAAGGATTTCGCCGAGCACAAGCTACACATCCGAGCAGACGCAAAACCAGTCAAACAACCTCTCCGCCGACTGTCGGAGGAAAAGAGAAGGATTGTGGGAGAAGAGATAGCCCGGCTTCTGGCAGCCGGCTTCATTATGGAGGTGTTTTTTCAGAGTGGCTTGCCAACCCGGTCCTGGTGTTGAAGAAAAACAATAAATGGCGCATGTGTATAGATTATACCAGCCTCAACAAAGCTGATGAATTTGATCTAGTAAAAGTTTCCCTTTTTGAGATAAGCAGTGTCGCACATAACAAGCATGCTCATCTAAAGATTTTCCCTCAACTAAGCTAGTTGGGGTTTCAGCACGAGCACATAGGGATCGTAGATTATCCAAGTAAAAAGCTTCAAGAGTGTGATAGATTTTGAGTGGTTCTTCAACCATTGGTTCAGCAGGTACCACTAATTTTTTTTGTTATTTTGCGTTTCCAACCCATAACTAAAGATAGAAAACAAGAGCACAAAATAAAAACTACTTAGTGATAAAGCAAACAAGCACACACGAGAATATTCACCCCACGCTATAACTCCCCGGCAATGGCGCCAGAAAAAGGTCTGGATAACCCGCAAGTATAGGGGATCAATTGTAGCCTCTTTTGATAAGTAAGAGTGTCGAACCCAACGAGGAGCTAAAGGTAGAACAAATATTCCCTCAAGTTCTATCGACCACCGATACAACTCTACGCACGCTTAACGTTCGCTTTAGCTAGAACAAGTATAAAACTAGAAGTACTTTGTAGGTGTTGTTGGATAGGTTTGCAAAAATATAAAGAGCATGTAAATAAAATCTAGGGGCTATTTAGATAAAGAAGCAATAAAGTTAGTATAGCGAGTGTGGAAAAGTGGTGGTAGGAGTTGCGAAATTGTCCCTAAGCAATTGACTACTTTACTAGACCGATAGCAAGTTTTATGTGGGAGAGGCCACTGCTAGCATGTCATCCCTGACTTGGAATTCTATGCACTTATGATTGGAACTATTAGCAAGCATCCGCAACTACTAACATTCATTAAGGTAAAACCCAACCATAGCATTAAGATATATTGGTCCCCCTTCAATCCCGTATGCATCAATTTCTATGCTAGGTTGAAGCTTCTTTCACTCTTGCCCTCCAATACATAGTCCTATCAACATACAACTAACCCTATGGTGTGATCCACGCGCGCGCTCAGATGATGGGCACCAAAGGACAGCAACATAACCACAAGCAAATTAGACCAATCATAGCAATTCATCAATTACCGATAGGACAACGAAAATCTACTCAGACATCATAGGATGGCAACACATCATTGGATAATAATATGAAGCATAAAGCACCATGTTCAAGTAGAGGGTACAGCGGGTTGTGGGAGAGTGGACCGCTGTAGATAGATTGGGGTGAAGGAAATATGCCCTAGAGGCAATAATAAAGTTATTATTTATTTCCTTATATCATGATAAATGTTTATTATTCATGCTGGAATTGTATTAACCGGAAACTTAGTACATGTGTGAAATACATAGACAAACAGAGTGTCACTAGTATGCCTCTACTTGACTTGTCGGAGTAAATGGCCACGGGTAGCCTAACCGACTCCCCCTGGCTCTTCAAAAATTATCAGGCCGATCGAGCCTTCAAGCACCCAAAGCACAGGGCCGCCTTCCCCTGGCCGGCTATCTCACGGACCAACTACTGGAAGATGTCCCGGCCCTAAAAACCCTCCCAAAGAGAGCCACAAAATGGCCGACTCCAGGAAGCCGGCCACAAGAACACCGACTCCCAGAAGCCGGCCACAAGAAGACCGGTTCCCGGCAAGCGGCCAAGATCGCACCCTCAAGGGCTGCACCCGCATAACGGTGACGAGACGGGCGTGGCTACAGTACGGCCTGTCACCCCTGAATCCCGGAGCACGCATGGCCACAGTGCGCCGTACGGGTCAGCCATCCCCCGTCCGGCGCGGCACTGTTGCCATGTTGACCATGACGCCACCCACGACAAGCTGTCAGTACGGCCCTCGGGCGGCGGGCCCCTTCAGCCAGAGAGACGCTTGAAGACGGCCAAGCCTCCCCCAGTCGGTCCGGGGCATAGCCGGCTCCCAATAGCCGGCTACCTCCCTCCCTTGAAGTATGTGCATCATTAAGGAGACAAGACGAGGTAAGGCTACAATGAGAACCCGCCAGGCGGCGGCACTGTAGCCATGCTTACCTCGGCAAAACCCTTGTCATCAGGGGCGAGGCTACAGTAACCAGCCGCTGACAAGACCCCCAGGCGGTGGGGCCGGCCTGTTGGCCAAGAGGCCGGCAGCCGGCGGGACCCACCTGTCGGCGAACCCCAGCGGCCGGCGGAGAAGCCGGCGAATACAGACACTGACGGCCAGGACCCGCGTCCAGCCGGATTACCATTGTACCCCTGGGGGGTAGGCCTATATAAACCCCCAAGGGCACCCATGCAAAGGGTTGATCTCTTAGAGTTTTAGACACCACATAGAGAGAAGAGGAGAGCTAGCCTTGCCCTTCTTCTTCCTCTAGTCAAACAGCTCAAGGAGCCACTTGTGTTGATCTAGTGATCATGCGGAGACCCTGCAGAGCAGGATTAGGGGTGTTATCTCCACGAAGAGCCCCGAACCTGGGTAAGATTCGCCGGCGTGCATGTCTTCGCCTTATCCCATTTCCAGGCACCGGCGATGTCTTACTGGCTCCCACAATGATAAGCCACCCATTGGCATATGTCGCACCTACCACCCGACATGACTAGCTCGTTGATCAAAGATGGTTAAGTTTCCTAACCATAGACATGAGTTGTCATTTGATAAACGGGATCACATCAATAGGAGAATGATGTGATTGACTTGACCCATTCCGTTAGCTTAGCACTTGATCGTTTAGTTTACTGCTATTGCTTTCTTCATGACTTATACATGTTCCTATGACTATGAAATTATGCAACTTCTGATTACCGGAGGAACACTTTGTGCTACCAAACGTCACAACGTAACTGGGTGATTATAAAGGTGCTCTACAGGTGTCTCCGATGGTACTTGTTGAGTTGGCATAGATCGAGATTAGGATTTGTCACTCCGACTGTCGGAAAGGTATCATCTGGCCCTCTCGTTAATGCGCATCACAATAAGCCTTGCAAGCAATGTGACTAATGAGTTAGTTGCGGGATGATGCATTACGTAACGAGTAAAGAGACTTGCCGGTAACGAGATTGAGCTAGGTATTGAGATACCGATGATCGAATCTCGGGCAAGTAACATACCGATGACAAAGGGAACAACGTATGTTGTTATGCCGTTTGACCGATAAAGATCTTCATAGAATATGTGGGAGCCAATATGAGCATCCAGGTTCCGCTATTGGTTACTGACCGGAGACGTGTCTCGGTCATGTCTACATAGTTCTCGAACCCGTAGGGTCCGCACGCTTAAAGTTCGGTGACGATCGGTATTATGAGTTTTTGTGTTTTGATGTACCGAAGGTAGTTCGGAGTCCCGGATATGATCACAGACATGACGAGGAGTCGAGAAATGGTCGAGACGTAAAGATCGATATATTGGACGACTATATTCGGACACCGGAAGTGTTCCGGGTGTTTTCGGAGAAAATCAGAGTGCCGCAGGGTTACCGGAACCCCCCCCCCCCCCCCGGAGAAATGATGGGCCTTATGGGCCTTACTGGAGAGAGAGAGGGCTGGCCTAGGGCAGGCCGCGCGCCCCTCCCCCTCTGGTCCGAATTGGACTAGGAGAAGGGGGGGCGCCCCCCTTTCCTTCTCCCTCTCCCCCTTCCTTTCCCCCTCCTAGTAGGAGTAGGAAAGAGAGGACTCCTCCTCCTGGCACGCCTACAGGGGCCGGCCGGCCTCCCCCCTTGCTCCTTTATATATGGGGGCAGGGGCACCTCTAGACATAAGTTGATCAGTTGATCTTTTAGCCGTGTGCGGTGCCCCCCTCCACCATAATCCACCTCGGTCATATCGTAGCGGTGCTTAGGCGAAGCCCTGCGTCGGTGGCATCATCATCACCGTCATCACGCCGTCGTGCTGACGGAACTCTCCCTCGAAGTTTGCTGGATCGGAGTTTGTGGGACGTCATCGAGCTGAACGTGTGCTGAACTCGGAGGTGCCGTGCGTTCGGTACTTGGATCGGTCAGATCGTGAAGACGTGCGACTACATCAACCGCGTTGTCATAACGCTTCCGCTTTCGGTCTACGCGGGTACGTGGACAACACTCTCCCCTCTCGTTGTGATGCTTCACCATGATCTTGCGTGTGCGTAGGAATTTTTTTGAAATTACTACGTTCCCCAACAGTGGCATCCGAGCCAGGTTTATGCGCAGATGCTATATGCACGAGTAGAACACAAGTGAGTTGTGGGCGATACAATTCATACTGCTTACCAGCATGTCATACTTTGATTCGGCGGTATTGTTGGATGAAGCGGCCCGGACTGACATTACGCGTATGCTTACGCGAGACTGGTTCTACCGACGTGCTTCGCACACAGGTGGCTGGTGGGTGTCAGTTTCTCCAACTTTAGTTGAATCGGGTGTGGCTACGCCCGGTCCTTGTGAAGGTTAAAACAGCACATACTTGATGAAATATCGTTGTGGTTTTGATGCATAGGTAAGAACAGTTCTTGCTCAGCCCGTAGCAGCCACGTAAAACTTGCAACAGCAAAGTAGAGGACGTCTAACTTGTTTTTGCAGGGCATGTTGTGATGTGATATGGTCAAGACGTGATGAGATATAAATTATTGTATGAGATGATCATGTTTTGTTAAAGTTATCGGCAACTGGCAGGAGCCTTATGGTTGTCTCCTTATTGCATTAGATGCAAGTGTCATGTAATTGCTTTACTTTATCGCTATACGATGGCAATAATTGCAAAAGCAATAACTGGTGAGACGACCATGTGATGACACGTTGATAAAAGATCAAGATGATGGAGATCATGGTGTCATGCCGGTAACAATGAAGATCATGATAGTACTTTGGAGATGGAGATCAAAAGCACAAGATGATGATGGCCATATCATCTCACATATATTGATTGCATGTGATGTTTATCTTTTATGCATCTTATTCTGCTTTGATTGACGGTAGCATTATAAGATGATCTCTCACTAAATTTCAAGGTACAAGTGTTCTCCCTGAGTATGCACTGTTGCCAAAGATCATCGTGCCGAAACACCACGTGATGATCGGGTGTGATAAGCTCAACGTTCTTATACAATGGGTGCAAGCCAGTTTTGCACATGCAGAATACTCGGGTTAAACTTGACGAGCCTAGCATATGCAGATATGGCCTCGGAACATTGAGACCGAAAGGTCGAGCGTGAATCATATAGTAGATATGATCAACATAGTGATGTTCACCATTGAAAACTACTCCATTTCACGTGATGATCGGTTATGGTTTAGTTGATTTGGATCACGTGATCACTTAGATGATAAGAGAGATGTCTATCTAAGTGGGAGTTCTTAAGTAATTTGATTAATTGAACTTTAATTTATCATGAACTTAGTCCTGGTAGTATTAGCATATCTATGTTATAGATCAATAGCTCGCGTTTAGCTCCCCTGTTTTATTTTTGATATGTTCCTAGAGAAAACTAAGTTGAAAGATGTTAGTAGCAATGATGCGGATTGGATCCGTGATCTGAGGATTATCCTCATTGTTGCACAGAAGAATTATGTCCTTGATGCACCGCTAGGTGACAGACCGATTGCAGGAGCAAATGTAGACGTTATGAACGTTTGGCAAGCTCAATATGATGACTACTTGATAGTTTAGTGCACCATGCTTTACGGCTTAGAATTAGCGCTTCAAAGACGTTTTTGAAATGCCACGGAGCATATGAGATGTTCCAAGAGTTGAAATTAGTATTTCAGACTCATGCCCATGTCGAAAGGTATGCGACTTTTGACAAGTACTTTGCCTACAAGATGGAGGATAATAGCTCAGCTAGTGAGCATATGCTCAGAATGTCTGAGTACTACAATCACTTGAATCAAGTGGGAGTTAATCTTCCATATAAGATAGTGATTGACAGAGTTCTCTAGTCACTATCACCAAGTTACTAGAACATCGTGATGAACTATAGTATGCAAGGGATAACGGAAACGATTCCCAAGCTCTTCATGATGCTGAAATCGACGAAGGTAGAAATCAAGAAAAGCATCAAGTGTTGATGGTTGACAAGACCACTAGTTTCAAGAAAAGGGCAAAGGGAAGAAGGGGAACTTCAAAAAGAACGGCAAGCAAGTTGCTGCTCCCGTGAACAAGCCCAAAGCTAGACCCAAGCCTGAAACTAAGTGCTTCTACTGCAAAGGATATGGTCACTGGAAGTGGAACTGCCCTAGATACTTGGCGGATAAGAAGGATGGAAAAGTGAACAAAGGTATATTGGATATACATGTTATTGATGTGTACTTTACTAGTGTTTATAGCAACCCCTCGGCATTTAATACTGGTTCAGTTGCTAAGAGTAGTAACTCAAAACGGGAGTTGCAGAATGAACAGAAACTAGTTAAGGGCGACGTGACGATGTGTGTTGGAAGTAGTTCCAAGATTGATATGATCATCATCGCACACTCCCTATACTTTCGGGATTAGTGTTGAACCTAAATAAGTGTTATTTGGTGTTTGCGTTGAGCATGAATATGATTTGATCATGTTTATTGCAATATGGTTATTCATTTAAGTTAAAGAATAATTGTTGTTCTGTTTACATGAATAAAACCTTCTATGGTCATACACCCAATGAAAATGGTTTGTTGGATCTCGATCGTAGTGATACACATATTCATAATATTGAAGCCAAAAGATGCAAAGTTAATAATGATAGTGTAACTTATTTGTGGCACTGTCCTTTAGGTCATATTAGTGTAAAGCGCATGAAGAAACTCCATGTTGATGGGATTTTGGAATCACTTGATGCTTGCAAACCATGCCTTATGGGCAAGATGGCTAAGACTCCGTTCTCCGGAACAATGGAGCGAGTAACTGACTTATTGGAAATAATACATACTGATGTATGCGATCCGATGAGTGTTGAGGCTCGGAGCGGGTATCGTTATTTTCTGACCTTCACAGATGATTTGAGCAGATATGAGTATATCTACTTGATGAAACGTAAGTCTGAAACATTTGAAAAGCTCAAAGAATTTCAGAGTGAAGTGGAAAATCATCGTAACAAGAAAATAAAGTTTCTACAATTTGATCGCAGAGACGAATATTTGAGTTACGAGTTTGGTCTTCAACTAAAACAATGTGGAATAGTTTCACAAACTCACGCCACCTGGAACACCACAGTGTAATGGTGTGTCCGAACATCATAACCGTACTTTATTAGATATGGTGCAATCTATGATGTCTCTTAACGGTTTACCACTATCGTTTTGGGGTTATGCATTAGAGACAGCTGCATTCACATTAAATAGGGCACCATCTAAATCCGTTGAGACAACACCATATGAATTGTGGTTTGGCAAGAAACCAAAGTTGTCGTTTCTTAAAGTTTGGGGTTGTGATGCTTATGTGAAAATGTTTCAACCTGATAAGTTCAAACCCAAATCGGAAGAATGCGTCTTCATAGGATACCCAAAGGAGTCAGTTGGGTACACCTTCTATCACAGATCCGAAGGCAAGATATTTTGTTGCTAAGAATGGACCCTTTCTAGAGAAGGAGTTTCTCTCGAAAGAACTGAGTGGGAGGAATGTAGAACTTGATGAGGTAATTGTACCTTCTCCCGAATTGGAAAGTAGTTCACCACAGAAATTGGTTCTAGTGATCTCTACACCAATTAGTGAGGAAGCTAATGATGATGATCATGAAACTTCAGATCAAGTCACCACCGAACCTCGTAGGTCAACCAGAGTGAGATCCGCACCAGAGTAGTACGGTAATCCTGTTCTGAAGGTCATGTTACTTGACCATGACGAACCTACGAACTATGAGGAAGCAATGATGAGCCCAGATTCCGCAAAATGGCTTGAGGCCATGAAATCTGAGATGGGATCCATGTATGAGAACAAAGTATGGACTTTGATTGACTTACCCGATGATCGGTGAGTCATTGAGAATAAATGGATCTTCAAGAGGAAGACGGACGCCGATAGTAGTGTTACTATATACAAAGCTTGAATTGTCGCAAAATGTTTTTGACAAGTTCAAGGTGTTGACTACGATGAGATTTTCTCACTCGTATCGATGCTTAAAAGTATGTCCGAATCATGTTAGCAGTTGCCGCATTTTATGAAATCTGGCAAATGGATGTCAAAACTACATTCCTTAATGGATTTCTTAAAGAAGAGTTGTATATGATGCAACCAGAAGGTTTTGTCGATCCTAAAGGTGCTAACAAAATGTGCAAGCTCCAGCGATCCATCTATGGACTGGTGCAAGCATCTCGGAGTTGGAATATACGCTTTGATGAGTTGATCAAAGCATATAGTTTTATACAGACTTGCGGTGAAGCCTGTATTTACAAGAAAGTGAGTGGGAGCACTACAACATTTCTGATAAATATATGTGAATGACATATTGTTGATCGGAAATAATGTAGAAATTTCTAGAAAGCATAAAGGAGTGTTTGAAAAGAGTTTTCAAAGAAAAAACTCGATGAAGCTGCTTACACATTGAGCATCAAGATCTATAGAGATAGATCAAGATGCTTGATAAGTTTTTTCAATGAGTACATACCTTGACAAGATTTTGAAGTAGTTCAAAATGGAACAGTCAAAGAAGGAGTTCTTGCCTGTGTTGCAATGTGTGAAGTTGAGTAAAGACTCAAAACCCGACCACGGCAGAAAATAGAAAGAGAATGAAAAGTCATTCCCTATGCCTCAGTCATAGGTTCTATAAAGTATACTAGCTGTTTACTAGTCCTATTGTATACCTTAGCATGATTCTGGCAAGGGAGTACAATAGTGATCTAGGAGTAGATCACTGGACAGTGGTCAAAATTATCCTTAGAGGACTAAGGAAATATTTCTCGGTTATGGAGGTGATAAAAGAGTTCGTCGTAAAGAGTTACGTCGATGCAAGCTTTTTACATCGATCTAGATGACTCTAAGTCTCGACCTGGATACATATTGAAAGTGGGAGCAATTAGCTAGAGTAGCTCTGTGCAGAGCATTGTAGACATAGAAATTTGCGAAATACATACGGATCTGAATGTTGCAGACCCGTAGACTAAACTTCTCTCACAAGCAAAACATGATCACTCTTTGGGTGTTAATCACATAGCGATGTGAACTAGATTATTAACTCTAGTAAACCCTTTGGGTATTAGTCACATGGAGATGTGAACTAATCACATAAAGATGTGAACTAGATTATTGACTCTAGTGCAAATGGGAGACTGAAGGAAATATGCCCTAGAGGCAATAATAAAGTTATTATTCATTTCTTTATATCATGATAAATGTTTATTATTCATGCTAGAATTGTATTAACCGGAAACTTAGTACATGTGTGAATACATAGACAAACAGAGTGTCACTAGTATGCCTCTACTTGACTAGCTCGTTGATCAAAGATGGTTAAGTTTCCTAACCATAGACATGAGTTGTGATTTGATAAACGGGATCACATCATTAGTAGAATGATGTGATTGACTTGACCCATTCCGTTAGCTTAGCACTTGATCGTTTAGTTTACTGCTATTGCTTTCTTCATGACTTATACATGTTCCTATGACTATGAGATTATGCAACTCCCGATTACCGGAGGAACACTTTGTGCTACCAAACGTCACAACGTAACTGGGTGATTATAAAGGTGCTCTACAGGTGTCTCCGATGGTACTTGTTGAGTTGGCATAGATCGAGATTAGGATTTGTCACTCCGACTGTCGGAGAGGTATCTCTGGGCCCTCTCGGTAATGCACGTCACAATAAGCCTTGCAAGCAATGTGACTAATGAGTTAGTTGCGGGATGATGCATTGCGTAACGAGTAAAGAGACTTGCCGGTAACGAGATTGAGCTAGGTATTGAGATACCGATGATCGAATCTCGGGCAAGTAACATACCGATGACAAAGGGAACAACGTTGTTATGCGGTTTGACCGATAAAGATCTTCGTAGAATATGTGGGAGCCAATATGAGCATCCAGGTTCCGCTATTGGTTATTGACCGGAGACGTGTCTCGGTCATGTCTACATAGTTCTCGAACCCGTAGGGTCCGCACGCTTAAAGTTCGGTGACGATCGGTATTATGAGTTTTTGTGTTTTGATGTACCGAAGGTAGTTCGGAGTCCCGGATATGATCACGGACATGACGAGGAGTCTCGAAATGGTCGAGACGTAAAGATCGTTATATTGGACGACTATATTCGGACACCGGAAGTGTTCCGGGTGGTTTCGGAGAAAACCGGAGTGCTGGAGGGTTACCGGAACCCCCCCCCCCCGGGAGAAATAATGGGCCTTATGGGCCTTAGTGGAGAGAGAGAGGGCTGTCCTAGGGCAGGCCGCGCGCCCCTCCCCCTCTGGTACGAATTGGACTAGAAGAGGGGGGGCGGCGCCCCCCTTTCCTTCTCCCTCTCCCCATTCCTTTCCCCCTCCTAGTAGGAGTAGGAAAGAGGGGAGTCCTACTCCTACTAGGAGGAGGACTCCTCCTCCTGGCGCGCCTACAGGGGCCGGCCGGCCTCCCCTCCTTGCTCCTTTATATACGGGGGCAGGGGGGCACCTCTAGACACAAGTTGATCAGTTGATCTTTTAGCCGTGTGCGGTGCCCCCCTCCACCATAATCCACCTCGGTCATATCGTAGCGGTGCTTAGGCGAAGCCCTGCGTCGGTAGCATCATCATCACCGTCATCACGCCGTCGTGCTGATGGAACTCTCCCTCAAAGCTCTGCTGGATCGGAGTTCATGGGACGTCATCGAGCTGAACGTGTGCTGAACTCAGAGGTGCCATGCATTCGGTACTTGGATCGGTCGGATCGTGAAGACGTACGACTACATCAACCGCGTTGTCATAACGCTTCCGCTTTCGGTCTACAAGGGTATGTGGACAACACTCTCCCCTCTCGTTGCTATGCATCACCATGATCTTGCGTGTGCGTAGGAATTTTTTTGAAATTACTACGTTCCCCAACAGGGGGAAGGTGATGAAGATGTTGGTGAAGATGACGGAGGTGTTGGTGTAGATTGCGGTGATGATGATGGCCTCGGCGGCGTTCCGGCGCCACCGGAAGAGAGGGGGAGAGAGCCCCCCTTCTTCTTCTTCTTCCTTGACCTTCTCCCTAGATGGGAGAAGGGTTTCCCCTCTGGTCCTTGGCTTCCATGGCATGGGAGGGGCGAGAGCCCCTCCGAGATTGGATATGTCTCTCTGTCTCTCCCTATTTCTGCGCTCCTGATTCTGCCCTTTCACCGTTTCTTATATTCCCGGAGATCCGTAACTCCGATTGGCCTGAAATTTGGACACGATTTTTATCCGGATATTGGCTTTCTTGAGGCAAAAGAAGGGAACCAACCGCCTTACGGAGTGGCCACGAGGGCCCAGGGCGCGCCTGACCCCTTGGGGCACGCCCCTCACCCTCGTGGGCCCCTCGGGCATCGTCTCGCGTTGATTCCACTTCCCAAAATTCACATATATTCCAAAAAAAATCTCCGTCGGCTTTTACCCCCGTTTGGACTCCGTTTGATATGGATTTTCTGCGAAACAAAAAACATGCAACAAACAGGAACTGACATTGCGCACTAGATCAATATGTTAGTCCCAAAAATAGTATAAAAAGTTGCCAAAAGTATGTAAAAATTATATAATATTGGCATGGAACAATAAAAATTATAGATACGACGGAGACGTATCACACCGCCGTAGTAGCACAGAGATCCCGCCGCGCCGCCGTAGCAATAGACTGTTCTAGCCACTCCGCGGAAGCAGCAGAGATGTACCGTCGCACCGCGGATGCAGCAGAGAGGTCCTCCCGCACCGCGGCGTCCTAGGAAAATGTCTCGCGGGCAGGCGAGGACTCTCGTGGGCGCGTGCGTGTTATGCTCCATAACCTGATGGATCGGATCTCCGGCTGGATGAAGCTGCAGGATGAGATGAATGCCTCGTTTGAAAATGCTACTGGCGTCATCCGGCGACTAAGGGAGGACAAGGTGAAGCTCCGCACCGAGCGCGACCTGCTGAGGGCGAAGATCGCCGGAACTGCGAAGCAGCAGGATGAGACCACTGCCTTGTTGAAGAGGACGGGCGACATCGTCAAGAAACTTATGGACGAGAATGAGATACTCCGCATCGAGCGTGAAAGGCTGGTGGAGGAATCCGTGGATGCTGCCAAGCAGCGTATTGAGGACATGAAAGAGTTCATTGCCGCTCACCGCGAGAACTAGTCTCCGCGTCCTGCAGCAACGCATCAAGAAAGTAGAGATCAACGATCCAAATCGTTGTCTTTGTCTTCCTTCTTCTTTTGCCCTTGTGTATTTTGGATGTTGCCCCATGTGGCATTTTTAATTATCTTCCTAAATAGTTATGTAAGACAATTATTATCCACTGTCATTGTCATTATATTTATATCACTATTGCTATACTCAGTTGATGCTATATATGTCCATCAGATCTTACATCAAGATCCATGCAAAATTTTATTTTTAGATTTTCTTTTTTTCTCTCTTAAATCTCAGTCGAGTGAGACATAGCAACACCATAAAATAGGGGCTCGGGCATCATTAATGGAGAAGTTGGGAGAGAGGTGGGCGACGGATGAAGGTCAAAGGGCTCGCCTCGCGATAAGCATGCGCAGGGGTCTACTCGCATGCCTCCCGTACTCAAATAGCTACCCCACACGGCGCCTCCTAGCCAATAAAAAAGGGACATGTGGCGGCACATAAATGGTTAGTAGAACACTCACGGTTTCGATAATACATGTGTTTTTCGATTGCAACGTGACAGCTCTTGTTCCAGAATGACTTTGTTGGTTGTTAATGTGTGTGCCTTCGCAAATCGGACAAAAAATTCACCACAGCATGTTGATGCCATGTGAAGGCAACATGATGAGTTTCATGATTTTCAGACGAGTTTTAGATTTACAGGAATTTAAAAACCAAGTTTCTCTATGCTTCCGGCGTAGCCACGACCCAGATGTTTGAAATTTATTCTCATTTCTTGCATGAGACCTAAACATTCACTCAAGGACACACATATGATTTTTCAACCAGCTTTGGTCCACTGGAGCATGTGCATATAGTTCAAATTTGAAGTATGCACATTAAATCATATGATTTTTCAACCAGCTTTGGTGCACTGGAGCATATGCATGTAGTTCAAATTTGAATTATGCACATTAAATACCTATAAAACTCAGTTAATGTACAAAAAGGTCAGACGAACCCGGATTAATTCCTAAAATTAGCACGATACTCCTATTGGTCTATGTTGCCTCTGTAAAAAATCAAGGTAGGAAGAGGCGGTCTATGTCGTTTTCACACACAGAGGTGGCATGTTTCCTCTCGAAACCATGAGGCTTCTTGAGAGAAGCTCCGTTTTGTAGGAAGCTTACACCAAAACTTGTCCCAAATCGAACGAAATTTTTACCACAACATATTGGTGTCATGTCATGAGACCATGCAAGTTTCATGATTTTCGGGCGAGTTCTGAATTTACACGAATTTAAAAACCAAGTTTCTCAATGTTTCCGGCTGAGCATGACGCCCAAATGTTTGAAATCCGATCCCATTTCTTGCATGGGACCTAAACATTCACTCAAGGACACACATATAATTTTTCAACCAGCTTTCGTGCACTGGAGCATGTGCATGTAGTTTAAATTTCAATTATACGCATTAAATGCTTATAAAACTTAGTTAATGTATAAAAAAACCAGACAAACCCGAATTAATTCCTAAAATTAGCACGATACTCCTATTGGTCTATGTTGCCTCTGTAAAAAAAGTCAAGGCGGGAAGAGGCGGTCTATATCGTTCGTACACAGAGATGACACGTCTTCTCTCGGAAGCATGAGCCTTCTTGAGAGAAGCTCCATTTTGTAAGAAGCTTACACCATAACTTGTTTCAAATTTGACAATTTTTTACCACAGCATGTTTGTGCCATTTCATAATACCATGTCAAGTTTTGTGTTTTTCAGGCGATTTTTTGGATTTACAGGAATTTAAAAATCAAGTATCTCAATGTTTCCAGCCAAGTCACGCCTGGTTTGAGGCAGTTTGGGCACCTATTCAAAAAAAAAACAAATCAAAAAAATTATTTAGAAAACGGATCAAATGTGGCAGGAGTCTTTAAAAAGTTAAGTGATAGGACGGGAACATATGGCCACGTTACGAACGTGTAAGAGCACCAACAAACACGCACATGATGTGAACCAACATGTGGTCGGGTAGTTAGGAAGACAGTGGTATACTCAGCCCACCAGTGTTTGTCCTAAACTTGACAATTGATGCTCACGTTATTCCTGGATTTATTTCAGTATTCCGACGATGTTCATTCTGGGAGAAGACGTTCTCGTCGACTATGTGATGACTTCGTAAAATCTTAAGATGTTATGTCGGCTCAGTCTTTCTAAGGTGCTCATAGGGATAAGTGTGCGTGTGTTTATAGGAATGAATGTATACTCGTGTATGTGAGCAACTTTGATTATACTGTGTTAAAAAAAACACGCACATGACAAAGGAGGGGTGGGGGGACGGCCTAGCAGAACACGCAACGAAGAGGAGAAAGCAATTCCCAAAAACATGGAGAAAGCAAACAAATCTCAAGTGTAAAGTGAAACCGGGTGTAAAAGTTACGACGCAAAAATGACGATCCAAGTAGATCGTCCGTATTATTATTTTTACGGGGTATACTTTACACGTGTAGATGGCTGGAAAACGGCAATCCAAGCGCAGCCTTAAAGCCAAACAAAAACTCCAAAAAGAAACTTACCGGTAAATAGGGAATTTTGTATGCCAGCTCGAGCTCTATGGAGCCCTAATTCAAAATTCAAATGACTAAGTTTCAAAATATTATAAGAGAAAATACACAGATGGATGTATACTACTACTTGTCTACAAAGTTTCATGATGAATACCTTCTTATGCGAGCTAGACAAAAATGACAAAATCATGTGTTTCTAGTACATGTACTATTCACAAATCACACGATTTTTTTATAGGTCGCATGAAAACGTATTTCATGATGAAATTTCACACACATCTAGTAAACATCTATAAGTAATTGTGTGTTTTTTTCAGAGTTTGTTGAAACTTAAAAGGTTGATTTTTTGAATGTTTGAATATTCCGTGCTCCATGGAACATGAGAGCAAAAAAAAATCCATTCTCAGATATTTCCACCCTTGCCGCAGGCCAGTACTTCTCTCGCAGGATCGACATCCTCCAATATCAGACAACAGGTTTGGCCTAACATGCCTCACCAAGGTAGAAACAAGCAAGCGTCAACGTCAACCAAATACATGATCAAAGTTCCTCTTCATCGCCTCACATAGCTTTGCATTAAGTTCAGCTGACATGATCAAAGCAGCTACCGAAAACATGCCTAGCATACGACTTCCCTACGTGAACACTACACATGTCAGATGACATACCTCTAGTAGCTACTTCAACAAAGCAAAAACAACACTAGACAGCCAACATCAGAACCAGCGCACACCAAGATCTAGTGAGCTGCCAATTGTTCACACCTCGACGGAAGTCACCCTGCGGGTTCATCCACCACCTGCACGTCCTTTCGTGGAACTACCACCAGCTTTGCTTGCTGCATGAATGACAGTGCTTTGTAAACCAAGTGAGCAGGAGAGGTACAAAACTATCACGAAACAGCATGTCATTTCTAGTCAGCCATTGAGATGACATTAAAGAAGGTGGTGTAGCATCTTAAGACACGGAGTATCAGGAGAACTTAAGTGTTGTCATAGACAGAATCACTACAATCGTTGACCTTATACATGCTCATTTCACCCTAAATGCAAACCTAATAAATCAATTATAAAAACAATCATCTTTCATAATAGCCACTTAACGTTATTTTGGAAGCAGGTGTATAATGATAAACTGCCCAAGTGACCCATAGTTATTGTTTAGAAAATCACATTTCAGCATCAAGTAAGCAACTAAGACCGTTAACATCATGTCTGAAGCAAGCAACTCACAGAAATAGAAACAAATTATGTGTACTATTCCATCTCATTAATAATTGCGGGTATCAGTCCATAGCAGATAACACAGTTACACTTACACCTGAGATTTACTCTTCGTCCAAGAGGACACCATTTGTTCTGCACTTGTAACATTAAGATGTACTCGCTCCGATCCAAAATATGTGTCGCGGTTTTGAACTAAGGTTAGTTCAATCTTAGTTCAAACCTGCGACACTTACTATGGATCGGAGGGAGTACTATTTTTGTATTTTATATTACAAGATGAAACTAAGACTACAATTGTCAACATTGTGTTACTACTGCCTCCTTTTAGGCTTTCAAGGTCCCCACATATTTTTAGTTCTATTTTGACCATCAATTAGACCAATAAATATATGAGTTGTGCCATCAAAATTATACCATGGAAACTTCTTTCAAATAAAAAATTGATGCTGCATTTTTTATGTCATATAATTAATATTTTGTTCTTCAAGTTGATGGTCAAAGTTGGCCACAAGATACATGTGGGCCTTGTAAACGCAAATGAAGGGAGCAGTCTTATTTGGTATCGATGGCAAATAACATCCGGCTGACTTGTCTTTTCACTAAGAACTTTTTTTATGTTTGCGGTTAGGTGCCTCAAAACTATCGGTCTGGACCTACCCAATGACTCAAAATGCACATTTAAAAAAAAATAGAAGCATAAGCAACAGTTCCACAACATAGATGCATTACATACTCATACTCATGCATTTTAGCATTCTGTAATGATTTCAGACAACCGAATAATAATGATCACTATTGAATACATACCTCCTGCAGCTTCCAACTCCAAAATATTTTCCCTTACAAATTGAACGATCTCCGGAATAGTCTAGCAATGGGGAACAGTTCAAAATGTATTACATATCTTTTACACAATTTATACTAGGATGTTAACTCGTACATGGTCATGGAAGACAAGGGCATTATACCTTTTCTTTCATGTTAACCATCCCTACCAATTTCTTGTCTCGAGCTGCTGTTGACATTTTTTTAGCTGCTGATGCCAGACCAAGTTGTATTGAAGTCAGGTCCAGGGCATACACAATGCCACCAATATCAGATTCAATCTCATCTCCCTCTGCTAGAGAACCATAATTTGGACCACTGGACTTTGTATACAGAACATTCATGCCAACAAGTCAACAAGACGGTGTGTTTCATCAAAAACAGCAGATCCCAAATGCCCGTCTGTGCCAGTTGCACACCCATGCACAAATAAGGTAAGATTATGCTTCATATCCTTGTGCTTCATATGCTTGTGCTTCATGCCTACACCACTGTTGTACTTTTAAATATAAGAAAAGAGCAGAATTAAATAGAAACATCGATATAAATGCTTAGGATATTAACCTTACAATACTTCCAGAGAAGAAACTCCTGCCTTTTTGATTCGAGTTGTAACCACAAGTGAAAACCCTCTCATGTGAACCCACATTTTCATCACTAAATGTAACTTGTTCCACCTTTGCCATGTTGACATCTCCAGCATAAATGATGGCTATTCCAAACTCTTTTTGCACCATATAGTTTTTCACCTTCGTTTTTGTTTTATAAAAAAAATGCGCTTCACATACATGAGTCTTCAAATTCAAAGTAAATGCTGACGTCGTCATGATACAACATGATTTCTCCCCAGATGCAAAAATGGTACCAGTGTGAAGAGATGTAACTTTCTTCTCTGGATCATTTTCCTTATGGGATAGCAAAAGAACGACAGATTTATCACAGATTCCATGAGAATTGACTACGTAATCTTCATAGTATCTCCTGGCCTAGCATTTCAAAAAAAAAGCAACCAAATGAATTGATAAAGTAATGACAAACATCATAAGTTTCTTACATAAAATGATATTAAAACATTTTTGTTAGATCATGGACGCAAGAGATTTCATTGGTCGATATATGAGATTACACAATTCCTCTTTGGGAGATAATCGTTTAGGGTAGGATGAGAGGGAGAGAGATCGATGTCCTTCCAATAGGAGGCAGAGAGAAGAGAGATTACCTCCTCCTCCTCCATCTGCCGGCTATGAGGGGCTGCATCCACCTTTTCGCCGTGGGGGGGGGGGGGGGGGGGGGGGGGGGGTGTGATTAAGGGTTCGTACCTTCAAAAAATCAATCTCCAAGATCGCGGACGGGGTTGGGGACAGCAGGTGCGCGATGAGGCGGAACGGGAACGGTGAAGAAGATGCAACACGGCGGCGGATCTATGGCGCAGCGCTGGTGGACACAAAAGGGCCCCACCGAGTTCGATTGGAGATTGGGCAGGTCGGAGCAGGGTGGGGATGCGCGAGAGAGAAAAGGTAAGCAAGTCGCGGCGGAGATATGGACTTCGATGGTCTGGTTGCTTAAATTTAAGGGGATTTTGATTTGTTGCCACCACTTATTTCGGACTTTGACAATTTGCCACTGTTTACTTTCCAATTGATATTTTGCCACTTCTTAGTTGGCACTTTGAGAATTTGCCATTACCCACGTGAAATACCGAATTTGCCCATGTTCTCGATTGGCCGAGCACGCGGACGAGCTCTTACTGTTTTTCTGTCAGAACTGCTACTGATTATTCCTTGGGAGCATGGCGAGCATGCAAGCAGCTGGTCGATTCTTCTATGATAGCAAACGAAGGATCTTTTTTACGCTAATACACATCAGTGATTGCTCCCGCTCCAAGAGTCAGGATTACGCATCGCATCACCTACCATTTGTTTAGAGCACAAGAGTCTATGCGGCCGGCTAGTGCGGAGGCACTAGACGTGGGCAGCACCAACAACACTATGTGCGGTGGCGGCGACCAGTAGCTACTGCTGTAGCACTAGTACGCGGACGAGGAAGAGCATGGGGCAAGCGGGTGTCACTGGCGAACTAAGTAGCATGGGGCGGCGGGTGGAAGCGGCTGAGCGGCTCGGCGGCAGCCTAAGCACTCGCCGGCGCTCCCTAGCCGTTGTGGTGCGCTCGGCACCGCATAGGTCCTCTCTGTAGCAGCTGCCCGGGCGCAACAGGGGCGGCGGCGGCGGCGGCGGCTGAATTATAAGTTAGGGTTCATCCCGATTTGGAGGAGGTTGTGCAGTCAAACAGGTAAAAGGGTAGTTTTGTCCTCTGTTTTGTGGAGTTATTTTGTCTATCATTTACATAGATTGTTTTTGTGTTGAAAAGTGACAAAAAATTAAAGTACAAACTAAGAAGTGTCACCAGATCAATTTCAATGTAACGAGTGGCAAAATGTCAAAGTCCAAAGTAACCGGTGGCAAATAATCAAATCGCCCCAGAAAAAAGCCCCCTTCTTCCCCAACCCTAACGCACGGCAGCAGCCCCTCGGCCCGCTGCCCGCTCCTCCCCACCAAATCCCCCCTTTCCCACCTCCCGGCGGCAACCTCCCGCAAACCCGGCGTCAGGCCTAGGACCGCTAATTCGCCGTGCCTCTGCCCTCATCTCAAGCACGGCCTGCTTCCGCGATCTGTGGCGGCCCCGCCTAGTTTCCTCTCCACCTCTCTGGTGAGTCTCTGAAAGCTGGTTCACTGTCTCGTCCTCTACTCATCTTCTCCTGATCGTGCATAAGAAATTTGACTTTTGTAGCACATGACCCGATTAGTTCATTTCTCCTGGTCAGTCACACCGCCGATGCATTTGGGATTTAGCAGCAAGAATCTTAAAGCGTCGACTATCTACATCTATTTACACCATAAATAATACAGTACATCCTATATTTGCATGGGGTTCGCGTCTTGTCATTTTTGTTGCTTGGGGAAAGCGCACCGTGCTGTCACGCTCCTCAGTAGATATAGATGAACTTTTTTACTTGAGTCTGTTTGTTGAAACATGCTGGTTCAGATAACCTTTTACCTATATGTCAATAGTTTGGGCACTCTTTCATTGTAGGTCTAGGAGATGCCTATAAAGAGTCAAGGATGTGCACACACGGAGGAAGGAGGAGGAGTAAGCACAAGTAAGAAGACTTCTTTACAATCCAACTCTGACCGAGAAGGTGAACAAACCACACACATTTCTGGTCTCTCCATTGACTTGTGAATCATCATTCAATAAGTAATACTATTAATTGTTCCTTACCTGCAGATTCTCCGCCTCTGAGTGATGGTTAGTTCTATTTTGGCGACAACTAGGGATGGGGTGTTCGATCCTAGTATTGGATCAGACATCCGAGGCAACATTTCTACTGTGAAACAAAAACATTATATTTATACATATGCATCATTATTATTATTTTACTATTGAAACAGTATTTTCTAAATTAACCCCACATAACAAATCTTGTGCGACGGAGATATTTTTTATGTTTGAGTGAAACTTGTCGAACCAAAAGCCATTCCTTTTTGTTTTGGCACATTGCAACCTTATCTTGCATATGGCTTTCACTACTATTCGATTCACATTTCACCTTGTTGCACCAGACCTCCCTCGCATATTACGCAAGCGCCTACTTCCCCGCGGTTATCCTTTGCCATCCAAGTTTGCTGGCAAGTCGTTGTTTTCCATTTTAATGCCCCCCCCCCCCCCCCCCCCCCAAAATATTATTTTAATGTGTTTCTAGATGTTTATTCTAACCCTTACGGTGTGCTATGTTTCTTTGGTTAGGGGGCATACGCTTGGTGAATACATTTGAGCTCTGCTTTGGAAAGTTGGATGGCTACAACGAAGAGCACACTAGCATTAAATTACTTGCTTTGAGTGTCTGTCGGTCCATTGTTTCACTCGCTTCTTTCAAGGGTAAAAATACAATATTAGGTATTCCAATGGTTGTTGGTTAATCAGTAACTAAAGCTTCGATCTGTGTAGGAAGAATTAGACAGTTTACTTGCACAGGCACAATCATAGAGCACACGCCACCCAGCATGAGAATTCTAACATCCGCTAGCTTGATTAGATCGTCTGAAGAAGATGGAAGTAAGATACTTGATAAACTGAAGGTTTGCACTGC
This sequence comes from Aegilops tauschii subsp. strangulata, assembly GCF_002575655.3. NCBI lineage: Eukaryota > Viridiplantae > Streptophyta > Magnoliopsida > Poales > Poaceae > Aegilops > Aegilops tauschii. Next base: position 344,465,976 of record NC_053039.3, read on the forward strand.
TAGTCAATTTTTTCCATCCCATTACTTCTTTATGACTTTTGCTTCTTATAAGATGATATAGTTGTTGCTTGCAGATCAAGGTGCGCCTGCCCAGTGGCAAGCTTGTTATAGGAACGTTGTGGAAATATGATTCATATTATAATATCGCTGTTGTTAACATCAAGGCTTCTCCAGAACTTCGTGAAGCATGCATTCATAATCAAGTGCCAGCTAATGTTAAATTGTCCCAAAGTAAACTGGTGGCTATTGGACGAGCCTTTGAATCCGGAGAGCTTATGGCCACAGGCGGGACACTGCTGCACGGAACTACCAAATTTGACTGCCAGCAACTCATGGCATCTACTTGTAAGATCACAAAGGTATTTCCCTTATCATCTTTTATGACTGTAGACAGATTAATAGAAGGAAAAGTAATACGACTAGATTAAGACACATTTCCTTTACACTGGGAACATAAAAATACTCATATTGAACTATATTATAGCGTACTTAAATATAGAATATCCTCAGCAAAGCATGTTTACAATCATTATATATGTGCTAGGCTGGGATTGGTGGCCTCATTGTTGGTTCTGATGGAAAGTTCATGGGCATGAGCTTTTATTATAAGGATGGAGCTCCTTTCTTACCATTCAGTATCCTCCAGAAATGCTTAAAGCACTTCAATAAATTTGGGTATGTTTTGAAGTTCTGATTTATGTACTTTGCATATATTCCAATTCAATCACATGTTGACAGCATATTGAACATTTCATTCATCCCTTAGTGTCTACTACTTTACTGCTGGCTTGATTGTGGATATCTTAGTTCAAAACTCGAAACTGAAACTAGGATATGTTTTTTTCGATAAAGGGCGATTTTATTATCTCAAAATGTAGCATCAAGTGGATACAAAGCATTATGAGTAACACCCGGCCTCTGCATAACTAAGATGCACACAGCCAAAACCAAAAGTCTGACAAAAAAATCATGAAATACAAACCGACAAATCGGCAACAGTAGAGTCCTATAGACCGACACTATGCCTATGTCGAAGAAGGTGGTGGACCAATCCGTAGGTTATGCTGCCATCCATGTCGCGAAAAAACCTCCGTAGCCACCTGCTCCAATCGCGTACACACTGCCTTGAACAGTGGTTGGTTCTCTGGTTGTTGTAGCATAGACTATGTACGTAGCGAGTGTGTACACCGGAAAATAACTTGTAGAGGAGAAGCATTTTTGTCATTAAAAATCAAATCGTTTCTACATAGCCAAAGCGACCAAATTAAGGCATATGCTCCCATCCTTATTAGCGTTTTGAACCTATTTGGTATTCCGTCCAACCAATGACCAAAAATATTGCCAACATTTATGGGCGGATATAAATTTGACGCTATTTGGATGACTGACCACGTAGAACGTGCAAACTTGCATTGAAAGAAGAGGTGTTTGATTGTCTCGTCATGAGTACAGAAACAACACTTCTTACTCCCTGGCCAGTTGCGCCGTGCGAGGTTGTCTTTCGTTAACACAACTCCCCTACGAATATACCACATAAAGATTTTCACTTTTAGTGGAATCTTGGACTTCCAAATTTTCTTGTTATTACTGTGTTCTTAAATTGATAAGTATATTGGTGATAATTGGGGGATACCAAAATTACGCTGCCACCTACCCAGCTGATCACCAGTTGCCACAGTTGCTGCATGGTTGGCTCATTGAACTACCCAACTGCTGACAGGAGGGCTATCAATTTTCAGTTCAGAAAAGAAGGGCTGACGATATTCATAATCTCTGTAGTCACATCCTGTTCATTTGAGCCATGAGAAACCAACTGTTTGTCCTAGCCAGTAGCTGAGTAAGCAGTTTCAGCCCCCTTAATGTGTGCTGGTCTCTGTTCTCTTGGTGGTCCTAAACCTGCTTTTATTATCGCCGGTTCCATGTAGCTGAAACTAGTTGTCTCACATATTCACATAGCTTTATGCCATCTACTCCCTCCGTTTCTAAATATAAGCCTTTTTAGAGATTTCAATACGGACTACATTCGGATGTACATAGGCATATTTTAGAGTGTAGATTCACTCGTTTTGCTCTGTATGTAGTCCCTATTGGAATCTCTAAAAAGGGTTATATTTAGGGACGGAGGGAGTATATTGCTAGCAGATTTCTTATTAATAAACATTTTGAATGATCAATCATGTGATATATGCAGGAGAGTTGTGCAGTTATCGCTTGGTCTAAGGATTGGATCACTTCAAGCTGAAAAATTGCATGTCCGTGAACAAGTACATGACAGCTTCCCCAATGCACATGGCATTTACGTACAGATGGTGACTACCCACCTTATCTCTCTTTTCTGTGTTGCTGTGCTGCTTCTATGTGTATTTTCTATCTGATTGTTGGGGATGTTTATGGATTCATGTATTGATTATTTTTAGTTGTATTTGTTATCTATGGTAGTAACAAAAAAATGCATCAAAAATAGCATTGACAGCGCCAAGAATAATCATGGGGGATTCACATATACCCTATTTCTGTATTCCCCACAATTTGGAATATTGTTGATGATTGTCCCATCATCAAGCCCTTCATAACCCATTATCCATAGAAATATCTTCTCACAAAAAAGTTGTCTAGGATCACATTAAATGGTTCCCACAGCATAGGTAGAGTGTATGGGCTTGGAAGTGGGAAACTGGGATTATGCGCTTAAGTAGTGATATCAGAACGAGTTTGCTAGTTAGTACCCCATCCTTTTCACAAAAAAGTAGCCTAGCATCACATTGAATGGTCCCCACAGCATTGTAGCGGCAGTTCGGCTCCCAGCCTATTGCTAAACCCTTAGCGACGTCACAATTTTTAGGTGGGTCCATGGGTGGTTGATTGCTTGCCAGTTGCCACAGTTGTGGTTTCCTGCACTTTACTGTTATATGACCCATGTGTCAGACTCAACTTTTTGCCAGAAGTGCAGTGATGATTTTTTTAGTCGCACTTTGTGTCTTTGTCTAACCTTATTTGTGGCTAAGTCAGCCTCAAACTAACAGTCCTGTAGAGCGTAGGGATTTTGAACTGGGAACATGCTTACCAGCGTATTTAACTAGTTGTGATGTTAACATGAGTTAGATTGTACTGATTACATGGGAGGGATGTGTCAAAGTGTTGCATGTGCAAAATCATCTCGAATGAGAACAAGAAAAATGGACATTAGCAGATATATGTGAAAACTAATCTTTTGATATTGAATATGAACATATTTGGACATTTATATCGTGAGGACCACTTGTTGCAGTGATTTGCTTGATAGTTTTTTGATAGATACTTGTTTGTTTGATAGGTTTCTGATAAATCGCCTGCAGCAGATTCTGGAATCAAAGTTGGCGATGTTATTACCAAGATTGATAAGCTTGAGCTGTTCAATGCACAAGAGGTTCTGTTCTTTTGTATTTCTATTTTTTATCTTGAAACTATTCTGTGAAACCAGACTTCCATTTTTGTGGCTTGATGGGTTAGTTGGGTTGGTATCCTGGAGTCCATGCCTGCCCTGAGCCTGAGAAGCGAGTGTTTGTGTGATAAAAATGTTTGATTGGTGACCTGTCCTGTTAGTGTGTGAAAACATTTTAACATGCTTTGATTTATTAAAATCGAAGTTATTTGGTAATCAAAACCCAGCACAAAGAACCCTGCCCCCCTCCCCCCTCTCTGAGCCATGAACCCAAATTTCTCTCTTTAGAACTGTACAGAACCCATTGACAAATCCAAATCAACGGAGGAGTCATGAATCCCCAACCTATTTGATGTACGTTTGAGATCCAGTTGATTCAATTCCCACTTGACCTCATCCCTGTCCGTGCTCTCGTTGGTGGCTGTGACACCGGTTCTTTGCTGAGCAGAGGAAGCATTGAGGCTGGCTCTGGGTGTGACGGGTGGTCATGGTGGTGGATAAGGATGTGCAGGCGATGACTCTGGTTGGCTATGGCAGCGAGCATGCCGAGGCTTGCTCAGTGCAGCCATGGTGACGAACACATCGGGCAGCTACTTGATATTTCTTTCCCCCTTGTATCCCTGTGATTAACGTCTGCCATCAGTTCCAGACCGCTGCTCCTGCATGCCAGGCACCCAAATCTTGTGCCTGGTCCAGGCTAACCACGCTTTTGCATTCTCCAGGCCAGGTTGGCGTCTTCCTCCCCAGGAGGCCGGCCAAACAATTTGCAGGCAGCTTCCTGGGAGACTCTTGTCCATGCGAATGAAACCAACCTAAGCCGTTGCTTTATAGATACAATTTACGATCTCTTGCTTGTGTTTCACCTCACACCTAAGCATCACGTTCTTACGGGCATCTGCGCTCTAAGGAGATCATAATACCACCACTGTACAGCATGGTTGCATCATGCTGTGAGCAGGCTTCAACTTAAAAACACCTGATTAGGCACCAGCGTTAGGATTAGGAACAGCAGCTGGGAAAGCATCATTATCATCCATGGAGGCTGAATAGCAACATAAGTACTGTAGTAGTAGGAGCATGAGCACTGGGGAAATATGAAGTCGATGCAGCTCTGGTAACAAAGCAGTAGGCAAGCCAGGACCTTTACTAATCATGTATTATAGCAGAAAATGCTTCAAGGAATAAGTAAACTATATAATTTTGATTTACTCTGTCGGTCCTGGTTTACAACAGTTTATTTTTCCCAAGTCAGTTTTTGTAGGTTTGAGTTGTTTGATCAAGTTTATCAAGAAAAATGTTGACATATACAAAAGTACAATATGAGAATACATTTCATGATATATATAGTGAAATTCATTTGGTCTCTGTTGTTATATGTGTTGATATAAACTTGGTCAAACTGACATAGGACAAACAAACTATGCCTTGTAAACCCAGCCAGAGAGAGTAGGATTATTCCTGGTATATTTGCAAAATTTGAAGATTTGAGATTCCTTCAGTGTTCTGAAGTTCAAGCATGATGACAATACTTGTCAATTTAATCAGTTCAAAAGTTACAGCTAATACCTAGCTTCATGACAATACTTGCTAATTTGCGTGTTAGCATGCTCTGGGTGCAAAATAGAGAGTAAACATTTGAATTGTATCTAATGGACTTTTGGTTCAAAATGTGACTGAGATGGCTGATGCTTTGTCTAACTGGATTGGGTTATTGACTAGTTTGCTAGAGGAAAATGTGCTTGTCCTTGTTTTGTGCTAGAATTCATTTTGCCATGAATAAAATATATTGGATGTCACAATTGTTTCTGGAAGCTGTCAATTACTCCTAATTATTTAAAACTGCACATCTGGGTCCTAAAAGTATTTGAATCATTCATGGCATGTCCTATGCAGACCCGGTCAGCTTTGACCTTCGCCCTTGGCAGGTTGACCATTGGCACGTAGAAAATATTTTGCACATAACCCCCTGAAAAGTTATCTCATAATTTTGTCGTCCCCTCTTCTAATTTTACACGAGGGGCATGCAACGATGTCGTCCTCGTGGCTGCCGCTGAAACTGAAGCCGGTCGTCGTCCTGACGCTGGCCACCTGCAGTGTGGTTAGGGCCACCAGATGGGAGTCGGAAGGTATGGTCATCTTTTCGAAGTTTGTCATGCTGTCCTGCAGATTGGCTGCCAATTCGTCAAACCCCAGCTTGGCCTGCGAAGCCACATTAGTGGCAGAGGCAGGCTCCACGACGGCAATCCACCTTAACCTCCCCTCCCACCCGCTCACACATCCCCCCTCCCCTCTAGTTGAATCAGCTTTCTACATGCATTGGCAGATCAGAACACCACACCTGAAGCAGTGCGTGTGTGCATGTTTCCCTACTTAAAAGTCGTTGTAATTTTGTAACCAGGCTGACTAACTGAGAAGAAAAAAGCTCTGGCTAAGAGGCATCAACCGAGCACCAATTTTTTTGCGTGTGTGGTTGCTAATGTTCATCTTTCGTTCTTGTGTCTATTCGTGTGTGTTGATTTGTGGGAAAAGCTAACAGGAGAGAGCAGGGCCATGAAATTAGAAGAAATGATTTTTTTGAGGGGTTTTATGCTAAGTGTGGCTTACACGGCGTTGGTTAACCCACCACGTGTGCAGGTCAGATCTGATTGGGGTTGTATAGGACCTACGGTGAACAACTTATAACTACTTTTAGGATCAAGTTATGCAGTTTTTAAGAATTGGGACTTAGTCGACACATTTTTAAAAAGAATTAGGACCTTCAATGTATTTTACTCCTTTTCATTTTGTCTGCTTTTGTTCTTTCAAATCCTCTGGATCATTCTAATACCAGTTTGAAATAATCTATTTTTAAATAAAATAATTTAGTAGGTTCTACCTTAGTTCCTCGTTTTTATAAACAAATAAGAAAACTCAAAGCACGGATTGTCCTACATTTGACCACGGATTAGAGCAATAATATATGACATGCATGTTACACAAAGCATATCATCAAATTCGTGTTTCAAAGGAGTTTCTAATGATATAAATTTGTATATCATACATCTCATGTATTATTAATCTTATTAATGATCAAAGGCAACATCGAAAAACGTCTTAGGCCCTATGTATTTGGATGGATGGAGTATATTAAGTAGAGCTTTGTTTGCCTGCGCAATATTTGGCCAACATATGATTGTTAACAAGAACTGAACAGGCATCTTGTATGGATCGAGAGGAACTCTATCCTATCTATTTGTTAGTATGATGATTTTCACTTGTGTATAACCTAGCGTACATATGGCTGTTTCTTACAAAATCTACTGCTTGTATCGATTTTATTTGTTCTTGCCAGTTCCATGAGCTGATTTTGGACAAGCCAAAGCGTATTTTGCGACATGGTGAAGGAATGCCTTTTACGGTTAGTTGCAGCTTTTGTATGCTGGATTCATTGTGCCTCAACACTTATGCTTTAATTATTCTTTACGTTGTGCCATTGCATTGAAAATAGGTATGTGTCCTAAGGCCAAATAGTAATGGTCGTGAGTTCCCTGCAACTATCAATGCTGTGATAGACAGCAACGAGCAAAACAGTTTTTTTTTTTCTTTTCTGTCAGTTAATTTGTTGATTTTTATGTCAATATTTTTTGTTAAGTCAATCCTTCCAATGATAGTTGGCTGGTACCCAAGACAAAGTGGCTATGTCCAGATGACATACGTGATGCTGATAAGATGCCCCTCGTTCGGAAGCGTTTCAAACCTGACTACACATTTCGTGAGAATCTTATCTTGTATTCTATTGTTGATAATGTTTAAAGGAATACCTGCTACTGTCATCTTCGTTTGATATTTTTTCATCTGTCATATTTGGGGTCTTTGCCACTTTAGCAACATACGAGTCCATGTAGGGTCTCGAAAAACAAGACGTTCATGTAGCTCCCTGTGACATTTTGGTACCATTTTACATTTTTAGAATAACTGTAAAAAATATTAATGGGCATCAAGTAAAATTGCTGGTTTCTGTCAATTCTTTGATGCATATGAATCGAACTGGACAAAAAGGAATCGGGTCCTCTCTTTTTTGACACTAAAGAATCAGATCCTCCCTTTTTTGAACTAAAAATCAGATCCTCTCTCTTTTTGAACTAAAAATCAAATCCTCTTTGTACAGTGTTTAAATAATGTTACTTGCTAGATTTCTCATGGACATGCTGTCGCCTGTGTTTCAGCCCCCCTTGATGGAATGGATCTACATACAGAAGATTCCGATGAAGAATGAAGTGGAGCAAAGGTTTGGTAAAGAAAAGCTTGTGTTAGCATGAACCGGGCATGAACATTTCCGTTTTTTGATCTATATTTGGACCGAGCAGCATGTGGTACCGCTAAGCTACGTTGGCCCAGAAGTTTGGTTTGGTTCACTTTAGCTGTTTATGCGATTCGGAAAATCGCTAGCATGGGCTTGATTAATCATTTATGTAGAGCCTCGTTTTTTTAGCAGTGTAGAGCCTGATGAGATGTATCCTTAATCTTGTTAAGAGGCGGTAGATGAGTTAGTTAGGGCGAAGTTTGTTAGAGCGGAGATTTGTTTCTCAGATGCTTCTTGTATCTCCACTGTTTGCTCTGCGCAGCCCATTTGTATCCACTGGCATTTCGCTTACTTATCGTGATTTAGTTTGCTAATCTGGCCCACACATTTACATTTTTTAGACTAAACACATAACTTTTCTTTTTTCTTTTTTCTTTGTGAAAAACACACCACTTTATTGATCTGACAATGGTTACTAGGATACAACAATTGAGGTTCGAAGACTAAAGGGGTCTTCTATCAGGCTACCAGTATAGCATTGGGGTCAGCTGACCCCAATGAAATTAGGTAATCACCACGGAAATTGCTTTTGGAGCAATGTTATTATGGCGTAACATGTTTTATGGTGACCGAGCCCCTTCATAACATTATAACGCTTATGGCGTATGGCATGACGACATTATAGACACAACCTAACTTTGTATGATAGCAAGTTAAATCACAGTTTCAGACATAATCTAACTCTGTAATATGTATGACAACAAACTGAAGCACCTAGAAGAGTCTGAGTCACTAGAGCAATTTCTGGAAGCTCTTTACCCTCCCCATCTCCTTTTCCTTCTCTCTCTCTTCTCTCTTTCCGCCTGCCTCTGATACTCTTTTCCCTCCCGATCTTTCTTTTCCTTTCTGCCGCTGGTTGCTAGTTCCTGTGCGTGCCAATTCTCCCGCCGCTGGCTGCTGGTCCCCATGCGCACCACCCTGCCTATGGCGACAAAAAACGAGTCATATGGACCGATATGGGGACGCCACATGCCAAAAGTATTGCGAGCCTGAACGCTTTAGGCTGGGACCATGCCACACCTTTATATCTAGCGATGAGATAACTACATCTTGAAAACACTGTTTTGAAGGCCGAGCTCCATGAGGCCTCAAATGCAAAATTCAAAATTCATATATTTACATTTCAAAAAATTGTGAAAAATACAGATATAGATGAAGGCATAATGCACAAGTGTGTAAATTTTCAGGACGAAATACGTTGAAATGAGGGTTGTGCGAAAAAAAATCTAGGTATTTTTTAACACATACATCTCACATCGTTGTTTACTTGTACAATTTTTTCTTTTCTGTGCATGTCGCATTTCATCCTGAAATTTTACACACATATATCTCACATCCTTGTTTACTTGTACAATTTCTTTCAGATTTTGTTGAAACTAAAAATTTTGAATTTTGAATTTTTCAAAAATTTGGCCTCCATGGAGGCTGATATCCAAAACGCCATACTCGGTAAAACCAGTGCTGCTAATTTTTCTGCTTAGTGGAGAGAAATTAGTGTTGAACTCTTAATAGTCTATGAAGATGACCCTAATGACTATTTTGGCTGGCTTGGGAAAGAGATCGTCGAAGAACATATATACACTCCCTATGAATTCATGCATACAACGCTAAGCTAAGGACGTGTTTGGTTGCTTGCATGAGGCCCAACTAGGCCAGTGCAGGAATATATTGGGCTGTTTGGTTGCCGACATTCAGTGTTTCGTCTGCATAGTATGATGTTTAAAGCATGTCACAGCCAGGCCCGTTAGGAATCACTGAATCGGCAGTTTCTAGCGAGCCAGGCTCGGCCAAAGCAGGGAAGGGAACGTGGCGTGGAGCTCATGCGACCACGAAGATGGAGCACGTTCGCGCGCGTCCTCGAAAAATTTGTTGGAGGATTTCGGGTTACATCCCGTCGATTCGGTTGCCCTATATAGCCCCCTACGCCTCACCACCGAAACTCCCGCCACCATTCTCTCCCTTTTCGAGCTTTCCCCCCAACGCGCATCAGCACCGACGAGGAGGTAAGTGAAGGAAATATGCCCTAGAGGCAATAATAAAGTTATTATTTATTTCCTTATATCATGATAAATGTTTATTATTCATGCTAGAATCGTATTAACCGGAAACATGGTACATGTGTGAATACATAGACAAAACAGAGTGTCACTAGTATGCCTCTACTTGACTAGCTCATTGATCAAAGATGGTTATGTTTCCTAGCCATTGACATGAGTTGTCATTTGATTAACGGGATCACATCATTAGGAGAATGATGTGATTGACTTAACCCATTCCGTTAGCTTAGCACTTGATCGTTTAGTATGTTGCTATTGCTTTCTTCATGACTTATACATGTTCCTATAACTATGAGATTATGCAACTCCTGTTTACCGGAAGAAAACTGTGTGTGTGCTACCAAACGTCACAACGTAACTGGGTGATTATAAAGGTGCTCTACAGGTGTCTCCGAAGGTACTTGTTGGGTTGGCGTATTTCGAGATTAGGATTTGTCACTCCGATTGTCGGAGAGGTATCTCTGGGCCCACTCGGTAATGCACATCACTATAAGCCTTGCAAGCATAGCAACTAATGAGTTAGTTGCAGGATGATGTATTACGGAACGAGTAAAGAGACTTGCCGGTAACGAGATTGAACTAAGTATTGAGATACCGACGATCGAATCTCGGACAAGTAACATACCGATGACAAAGGGAACAACGTATGTTGTTATGCGGTTTGACCGATAAAGATCTTCGTAGAATATGTGGGAGCCAATATGAGCATCCAGGTTCCGCTATTGGTTATTGACCGGAGACGTGTCTCGGTCATGTCTACATAGTTCTCGAACCCGTAGGGTCCGCACGCTTAAAGTTAGATGACGGTTATATTATGAGTTTATGTGTTTTGATGTACCGAAGGTAGTTCGGAGTCCCGGATGAGATCGGGGACATGACGAGGAGTCTCGAAATGGCCGAGACGTAAAGATCGATATATTGGACGACTATATTCGGACTTCAGAAAGGTTCCGAGTGATTCGGGTATTCATCGGAGTACCGGAGAGTTACGGGAATTCGCCGGGGAGAAGTATTGGGCCTTATTGGGCCATACGGGAATAGAGGAGAGAGGCCAAAAGGAAGGAGGCACGCACCCCCCCTCTGGTCCGAATTGGACAAGGGGTGCAGCCCCCTTTTCCTTCTCCCTCTCCCCCTCTTTCCTTCTCTCCTACTCCAACAAGGAAAGGAGGAGTCCTACTCCCGGTGGGAGTAGGACTCCCCCCTTGGCGCGCCCTCCTCCTTGGCCGGACGCCTCCCCCCTTGCTCCTTTATATACGGGGGCAGGGGGGCACCCCATAGACACAACAATTGATCTATTGATCTCTTAGCCGTGTGCGGTGCCCCCCTCCACCATAATCCACCTCGATAATATCGTAGCGGTGCTTAGGCGAAGCCCTGCATCGGTAGAACATCATCATCGTCACCACACCGTCGTGCTGACGGAACTCTCCTCAAAGCTCGGCTGGATCGGAGTTTGAGGGATGTCATCGAGCTGAACGTGTGCTGAACTCGGAGGTGTCGTACGTTCGGTACTTGGATCGGTCGGATCGTGAAGACGTACGACTACATCAACCGCGTTGTTCTAACGCTTCCGCTTTCGGTCTACGAGGGTACGTGGACAACACTCTCCCCTCTCGTTGCTATGCATCACCATGATCTTGCGTGTGCGTAGAATTTTTTTGAAGTTACTACGTTCCCCAACAGTAAGTGGTGCTTCTTCTCCGACCGGCGGTCCACGGCAGCGGCGACTTGTGTCCTCCTCTTCTTCGACCTGTTCCGTGTCTCCATCGAGCTGCAGTGATGGCTTCTGTGAGTTCAATCACCCCCTTCTCTGTACTCGTTGTACCTAGATCTGAGAGCATGTGGTAGGATTTGATCTGTGAGCATGTGGTAGGGTTTGATCTGTGACCACCTTGTAACATTGTACATTGCTAATCTATGAGATTGTGATGTTGTGGTAGCTATTGATCCGTGACCATCTTGTAGGAGTATATAGATGTAGTTTAGAGTGTAGATTCACTCATTTTGCTCCATATGTAGTCCATATTGAAATCTCTAAAAAGACTTATATTTAGGAACGGAGGGTGTAGATTTGAACACAATGGATTGGTAGCTAAGTTGTGATGGATTGGTAGAATGCTTGTTAATGTATGCTACTCATATAGTGCTGGGTTGAGCTAAATGGTCGCGTAGTGTGTGTGCCATGCATACTGCCCATGTGTGTGCTACAACTGTAGGACATGACCACACAAACACATGAGGTTAGTCAGGTCATTGTCCTGTCCGAGAGCCAGATCCCTCCGTCCTATGTCGAGGACTCCCAGCCCCCCATTAAGGACCAAATGCCTCCTGATTCAGATGTGTTCGAGGTTTCAGGAATGGGTTCTCCTTTTGTGCCTACACCATTTGTGCTCATTGTGCTAAATGTTGCTGCTGCCACCGCTACACAAACAGCAGCCGCAAAGGCAAAGGAGGATGGTAGGGGCAACAACATGAAGTGGCAACCATTCATGTCCATGTTTGTGCTTAACAAGATGTGTGAGCTCATATCTAGTGGGGTTAGGACTGGCAAGGGCTTCAAGGAGGTGCACTTGAACACCATTGTGAAGCAGGTGTTCGAGTTCTGTGACCAGGAGGTGACCCCCACCCAGGTCTACAACTACCTCAGGAAGTGGAGAGCTAGATGGATCCAAGTGTCCAAGCTCAGAGACCTTAGCGGCTCCTCATGGGATCATACCACTTGCTCGATTGTTCTGGAGGCAGAGCACCATGGTTAACTCACGCCCCCTTGTTTAAGCCTTTCAACCATTATCTTCTTGCAACTAACAACACCATGTTTCTTTCTTAGGACCACCCCAAAGACGCAGAGTTCCTCAACACACCCATCCAGAAGTACAACCAGATGTATCACATTTTCTCCTTCGGGCTGGCAACCGGCAAGCATGCCATGGGCTCCGGTGAGCCGCTCGGTTCACCCATGCCTGAGTTCCCAAACACCCAGTGTTGTAGGGTGGAATCCTAAGATGGATCTTTCACACTTGGAGGGGAAAAAGGACGAACACCAAGAAATCACAAAGAGGAATTCACTCCAACAATACCCAATTACACATCCACTAGAGTAGCAACACAAGATCCACAAGTCACAAACACAATCAAAGGAAAGATACAATGGTAGAGTTCTTCCCACTCCTAGGAGATGAGGTCTTGATGATGGTAGTCTTCTCCAAGATGGAGGTCTTGAAATCCACAAGTGGATCATCTCCTAAGAGGCCTTGATCTCCAATGGAGGTGGCAGAAGGAGCAAAGCTCACAAATATCTCATCTAATACTTTGCTAACCCTAAACATGACCCTAGGTATGGTTTATATAGGCTTGGGGAGGTAGGAGACGAAGTGGAAGCCGAACAACAATCTCAGCCGCCCATCCTGTAGGGCCCGTCGCACGGTGTAAGTTGGGCCCGTGCACACGGGGGTCCCGTGCGCACGGGGTGCTACAGCCGTAGCTCCCTGTGTAGCCCGTGGGCACGGGGTCTTGGGGACCCGTGCGCACGGGGTCGCCTGGGATCTTCTGTCCTGCTGCTGATTAGCTTCTCCCTCTTTTGTGTGGACTTGGGGTGGTTCTCCTACTCCTTGGTGATGCTCCTTAGCTACTTGGGACTGTTCCTCTTCGTACCTAATGACGCATATAGAATTTTTGTGTGGTAGCAACCAAGTTCCATTTGTATCCATATGCAAGTCATGTAGGAAGGAGTTCACCTCGGTTTCCAATGCACGTGCTCTAGCTCTTGTCATCGGTCCACGTGGGGCTTGATGTGTTGGTGTAGAGTCCATGTGGATGATGGAAGGATGCTCCGCATAATCCCCCCACTTGGGAGAGATCCGTCCACGGATCGTAATCTTCATCACCAAGGTACTTGGCCAAGTCTTTGACATTGAAGATGTCACTTACATTGTACTTGTCGCGTGGGATGGAAATCTTGTAAGCGTTGTCGTTGTAGCGAGCTAGCACCTTGAAGGGTCCGTTGGCTCGTGGTAGTAGCTTTGACTTGCGCTCGTTGGGGAAACGGTCCTTGCGAAGGTGAAGCCATACAAGATCGCCCGGTTGGAACACCATTGGTGTCTTGTTGATGTTGAGCTTGGTGGCGATGCGGTGTACTTGACGCTCGATTGTTGCCCTTGTATCTTCATGCATCTTCTTGAGGAAACTTGTCCTTGCACTTGCATCCATGTTTGCGTGTTCTTGGAGCGGAAGAGGTAGAATGTCCAATGGGGACAATTGGTTAAAGTCGTAGAGAACCTCGAAGGGGGACTTGCCGGTAGTAGTGTGTCGAGCTCGATTGTAGGCGTACACGGCGATGGGTAAGCACTCCTCCCACTCCTTGATGTTCTTCTTGATCAACACGCGTTGTCGGAGGGATTGACCACGGGTAGCCTCATCAGCACCCTATAGTATTTCAAGACATCGGGGCTAGCTGCGCCCCTCACACCTTCCGGACGAAAGGCCGACTGGTCCAACGGGCCAGCTGCCAGAAGATGGCGTGCTCCCAGGAGGCGGCCCCAGGGAGCCGGCATCTAGCAGGCGGCCCCGCGCCTCCTCAAAGTTTGCACCCGCTTACTGCAACAAGACGGGGCGTGGCTACAGTACAACCTGCCACCCCTGAATCCAGGGTGGAACGTGGCCACAGTGCGGGTGTACCAAGCGGACACCCCTCACCCAGCGCGGCACTGTTGCCACGCAGCCCATGACATCACCTACGTCAGAGGGAGCCATGCTCCCACGATGGGCGGTCGGCATGGCCCGCAAGCGGTGGGCCCTACCTGTCTGCGAGCCACTAGCTAGAAGACGGTGAATCCTGAGCAGGCGGCATCGAGGGCGGGTCGACTCCTAGCAGGCGGCCTCCTTCCCCTCGGAGTCTGTGTACCATTAATCTGATGAGACGGGATGTGGCTACAGTGAGCGCCCGCCAGGCGGCGGGGCTGTAGCCATGCGTCCTTCGACAAAGCCTCCGTCATCAGGGGCGAGGCTACAGTATAAAGCAGTCAACCTGGCCCGTGATAACCCACAAGTATAGGGGATCAATTGTAGTCTCTTTTGATAAGTAAGAGTGTCAAACCCAACGAGGAGCTAAAGGTAGAACAAATATTCCCTCAAGTTTTATCGACCACCGATACAACTCTACGCACGCTTGACATTCGCTTTACCTAGAACAAGTATAAAACTAGAAGTACTTTGTAGGTGTAACGGGATAGGTTTGCAAGAATATAAAGAGCACGTAAATAAAAACTAGGGGCTGTTTTAAGTAAAGAAGCAATAAAGTTAGTATAGCGAGTGTGGAAAAGTGGTGGTAGGAGTTGCGAAATTGTCCCTAAGCAATTGACTACTTTACTAGACCGATAGCAAGTTTTATGTGGGAGAGGCCACTGCTAGCATGTCATCCCTGACTTGGAATTCTATGCACTTATGATTGGAACTATTAGCAAGCATCCGCAACTATTAACATTCATTAAGGTAAAACCCAACCATAGCATTAAGATATATTGGTCCCCCTTCAATCCCGTATGCATCAATTTCTATGCTAGGTTGAAGCTTCTGTCACTCTTGCCCTCCAATACATAGTCCTATCAACATACAACTAACCCTATGATGTGATCCACGCGCGCGCTCATATGATGGGCACCAAAGGACAGCAACATAACCACAAGCAAATTAAACCAATCATAGCAATTCACCAATTACCGATAGGACAACGAAAATCTACTCAGACATCATAGGATGGCAACACATCATTGGATAATAATATGAAGCATAAAGCACCATGTTCAAGTAGAGGGTAAAGCGGGTTGCGGGAGAGTGGACCGCTGTAGATAGATGGGGGAAGGTGATGAAGATGTTGGTGAAGATGACGGAGGTGTTGGTGTAGATCGCCGTCACACGATGATGGCCCCGGCGGCGTTCCGGCACCACCGAGAGAGAGGGGGAGAGGGCCCCCCCTTATTCTTCTTCTTCTTCTTCCTTGACCTTCCCCCTAGATGGGAGAAGGGTTTCCCCTCTGGTCCATGGCCTCCATGGCGGCGGAGGGGCGAGAGCCCCTTCGAGATTGGATCTGTCTCTCTGTCTCTCTCTGTTTCTGCGTTCCCTGATTATGCCCTTTCACCGTTTCTTATATTCCCGGAGATCCGTAACTCCGATTGGGCTGAAATTTGGACATGATTTTTATCCAGATATTAGCTTTATTGCGGCGAAAGAAGGGCACCAACCGCCTTACGGGGTGGCCACGAGGGCCCAGGGCACACCCCTCACCCTCGTGGGCCCCTCGGGCATCGTCTCGCGTTGATTCCACTTCCCAAAATTCACATATATTCCAAAAAAAATCTCCGTCAGTTTTTATCCCGTTTGGACTCCGTTTGATATGGATTTTCTGCGAAACAAAAAACATGCAACAAACAGGAACTGGCACTGGGCACTGGATCAATATGTTTGTCCCAAAAATAGTATAAAAAGTTGCCAAAAAGTATATGAAAGTTGTATAATATTGGCATGGAACAATCAAAAATTATAGATACGACGGAGACGTATCAGCATCCCCAAGCTTAATTCCTGCTCGTCCTTGAGTAGGTAAATGATAAAAAAGATATTTTTTGATGTGGAATGCTACCTAGCATAATCTTGATCATGTAATCTAATCATGGCATGAATATTAAGACACGAGTGATTCAAAGCAATAGTCTATCATTTGACATTAAGACAATAATACTTCAAGCATACTAATAAAGCAATCATGTCTTTTCAAAATAACATGGCCAAAGTAAGTTATCCCTACAAAATCATATAGTCTGTCTATGCTCCATCTTCACCACACAAAATATTCAAATCATGCAGAACCCTGATGACAAGCCAAGCAATTGTTTCATACTTTTGACGTTCTCAAACCTTTTCAACTTTCACACAATACATGAGCGCGAGCCATGGACATAGCACTATAGGTGGAATAGAATATGATGGTGGAGGTTGTGTGGAGAAGACAAAAAGGAGAAAGTCTCACATCGACGCGGCTAATCAACGGGCTATGGAGATGTCCATCAATTGATGTCAATGTGAGGAGTAGGGATTGCCATGCAACGGATGCACTAGAGCTATAAGTGTATGAAAGCTCAAACTGAAACTAAGTGGGTGTGCATCCAACTTGCTTGCTCATGAAGACCTAGGGCATTTGAGGAAGCCCATCGTTGGAATATACAAGCCAAGTTCTATAATGAAAATTCCCACTAGTATATGAAAGTGATAACTCAAGAGACTCTCTATATGAAGAACATGGTGCTACTCTGAAGCACAAGTGTGGTAAAAGGATAGTAACATTGTCCCTTCTCTCTTTTCTCTCATTTTTTTCTTCTTTTTTTCTCTTTTTTTTCTTTTTTGTAGGCTTCTTTGGCCTCTCTCTTTTTATTGGGGGCTTCTTTGGCCACTTTTATTTTGATAACCTCACATGGGACAATGTTCTAATAATGATGATCATCACACTTTTATTTACTTACAACTCAATATTACAACTCGATACTAGAATAAAATATGACTCTATATGAATGCCTCTGGCAGTGTACCGGGATGTGCAATGATCTAGCATAGCAAAGATATAAAAAAATGGATAAGCCATGAAAACATCATGCTAGCTATCTTGCGATCATGCAAAGCAATATGACAATGAATGCTCAAGTCATGTATATGATGATGATGGAAGTTGCATGGCAATATATCTCGGAATGGCTATGGAAATGCCATAATAGGTAGGTATGGTGGCTGTTTTGAGGAAGATATAAGGAGGCTTATGTGTGATAGAGCGTATCGTATCACGGGGTTTGGATGCACCGGCGAAGTTTGCACCAACTCTCGAGGTGAGAAAGGGCAATGCACAGTACCGAAGAGGCTAGCAATGATGGAAGGGTGAGAGTGTGTATAATCCATGGACTCAACATTAGTCATAAAGAACTCACATACTTATTGCAAAAATCTATTAGTCATTGAAACAAAGTACTACGCGCATGCTCCTAGGGGGATAGATTGGTAGGAAAAGACCATCGCTCGTCCCCGACCGCCACTCATAAGGAAGACAATCAATAAATACCTCATGCTCCAACTTCGTTACATAACGGTTCACCATACGTGCATGCTACGAGAATCACAAACTTCAACACAAGTATTTCTACAATCCACAAATACCCACTAGCATGACTCTGATATCACCATCTTTATATCGCAAAACTATTGCAAGGAATCAAACATATCATATTCAGTGATCTACAAGTTTTATGTAGGATTTTATGACTAACCATGTGAATGACCAGTTCCAGTCGACTCTCTAAATAGATATAAGTGAAGCAAGAGAGTATTCTACAAATGGAGGTTTTCTATGTGTAGGGAAACAGGCAATCCAAACTTCAAATGATATAAGCGAAGCACATGAAGCATTCTATAAAGCCATACTCAAAAGATATAAGTGAAGTGCAAAGAGCATTCTATAAATCAACCATGGACTATCTCATACCAGCATGGTGCATCAAAGAAAAATGAAAACTAAATGCAAAAGACGCTCCAAGATTTGCACATATCACATGAACGAAACGAAACCAAAAACATACCGATTCTTGTTGAAGAAAGATGGGATGCCTTCCGGGGCATCCCCAAGCTTAGACGCTTGAGTCTCCTTGAATATTTACTTGGGGTGCCTTGGGCATCCCCAAGCTTGAGCTCTTGCCTCTCCTCCTTCTCCTCATATCGAGACCTCCTCGATCTTTGATCACTTCATCCACACAAAACTCAACAGAAAGCTCGGTAAGATCCGTTAGTATAATAAAGCAAATCACTACTCTAAGTACTGTTGCAAACCAATTCATAGTTTGTTTTTGCATTGTAGCTACTGTAATATAACTTTTCCATGGCTTAATCCACTGATAGAAATCGATAGTTTCACCAAAACAAGCAAACTATGCAACAAAAACAGAATCTGTCTTAAACAGGACAGTCTGTAATAATCTGAACATTCACCATACTTATGGTACTCCAAAAATTCTGAAAAATTAGGAAAAATAAAAAAAGTGTATAGAAAGACAATGCAACAAGTTTCAGAACCGTTTGACGTTCCAGTAAAAAAATGTAAAATCGCGCACTACAGCCAAAGTTTCTGTTTTGCACCGCACAAACCAACAAGCAATGTAAACATCCTAAAGGCAAATCTTGGCACATTATTATTGTTTTTAAACTTTATAAAAGCACACAAAAGAAATAAATGACTCTCTAAAACTTCCGGGTTGTCTCCCTGGCAACGCTTTCTTTAAAGCCATTAAGCTAGGCATATAGTGCTCAAGTAAAGGATCCACCCGGATCCCAAGGTATATCAAAGCCAATTTTATTTAACAATGATTTGTGATTTAGTAGTGAGCACAAAGTAACATATATCATGCAACAACGAAGTCTAACTCTCTTCCTATGCATTGGCATGTCATAAAAGAACAATTCATGCACACATAGTAAAGGCCAATGCATAGTATAAACAGTTTCTTGCAATTTTATCGTATTGGAAACATGGAGAGGCGGAGATATAGTTACTCTCTCATAATAATTGCAAGTAGGAGCAGCAAGCACATGCATATTATATCTATCAAAATCATCATGTGTAGTAGTAAAACGCAACCCATCAATATAATCCTTAATAAGGGCAAACTTCTCCGATATAGTGTAGTCGGGAGAATTCAAAAAGATAATAGGACTATCATGCATGGGTGCAATAGCCAAAATTTCATGTTTAACATAAGGAACTATAGCGAGTTCATCTCCATAAGCATAATTCATATTGGCATCTTGGCCACAAGCATTGAAAGCATCATCAAAAAGGGGTATTTCAAAAGAATCAACTGGATCATAACAATCATCATAGCAATCATCCTTCGGTAATCACGAAGGGAAATTAAACAATGTATGAGTTGAAGAGTTACTCTCATTAGAAGGTGGGCACGAGTAGCTAATCCGCTCTTCCTCCTTTTGTTCTTCGCTCTCCTCATCATCTTTTTCATCCAATGAGCCCACAGTTTCATCAATTCCTTCTTCCATAGACTCATACAAAATATTAATCTCTTCTTGGACAGCGGAGACTCTCTCAATAAAATCATGAATATCGGAATTGAATTCATAATTCTCATAGCAATATTTAAGTATAGCAAAATTTTCAGGTCTGTAAACAGCATCATCAAGATTTTCACACTCTTTAAACAAAGATTCAATTTCATAAGCACCCATAAAAGCAACGAATTCTTCTATTTGTTCCACATCATAGTAATCATATATACCATTAGCATAAGAAGCCAAGGTTTTATCATCATTAAATTTGCATGAAAAGGGAAGGTGTGGAGCCTTCATCCTAAAGCAACTGTTGGGGAACGTAGTAATTTCAAAAAAATTCCTACGCACACGCAAGATCATGGTGATGCATAGCAACGAGAGGGGAGAGTATTGTCCATGTACCCTCGTAGACCGAAAACGAAAGCGTTATGACAACACGGTTGATGTAGTCGTACGTCTTCACGATCCGACCGATCCAAGTACCGAACGCACGTCACCTCCGAGTTCAGCACACGTTCAGCTCGATGACGTCCCACGAACTCCGATCCAACAGAGCTTCACGGGAGAGTTCCGTCAGCACGACAGCATGATGATGGTGATGATGTTGCTACCGACGCAGGGCTTCGCCTAAGCACCGCTACGATATGACCGAGGTGGATTATGGTGGAGGGGGGCATCGCACACGGCTTGGAACAATCAACTTGTGTGTTCTAGGGTGCCCTCTGCCCCCGTATATAAAGGAGCAAGGGGGGAGGCCGGCCGGCCCTTGGGGCGCGCCAAGGAGGGGGGGGAGTCCTCCTCCTAGTAGGAGTAGGACTCCCCTTTCCTAGTCCAACTAGGAAGAGGGAAGGGGAAGGAAAGAGAGGGAGAGGAAGAGGAAAAGAGGGGCCGCGTCCCCCTCCCCTAGTCCAATCTGGACTCCTCATGGGAGGGGGCGCGCCACCTCTTGGGCTGCTGCCCTCTCTCTCCCCTCAGGCCCACTAAGGCCCAATACTTCCCCGGGGGGTTCCGGTAACCCCTCCGGCACTCCGGTTTTCTTCGAAACCACCCGGAACACTTCCGGTGTCCGAATAGCTGTCCAATATATCAATCTTTACGTCTCGGCCATTTCAAGACTCCTCGTCATGTCCGTGATCATATCCGGGACTCCGAACTACCTTCGGTACATCAAATCACATAAACTCATAATACCGATCGTCACCGAATGTTAAGCGTGCGGACCCTATGGTTTCGAGAACTATGTAGACATGACCGAGACTCGTCTCCGGTCAATAACCAATAGCGGAACCTGGATGCTCATATTGGTTCCTACATATTCTACAAAGATCTTTATCGGTCAAATCGCATAACAACATACGTTGTTCCCTTTGTCATCGGTATGTTACTTGCCCAAGATTCGATCGTCGGTATCTTAATACCTAGCTCAATCTTGTTACTGGCAAGTCTCTTTACTAGTTCCATAATGCATCATCCCGCAACTAACTCTTTAGTCACATTGCTTGCAAGGCTTATAGTGATGTGCATTACCGAGAGGGCCCAGAGATACCTCTCCGACAATCGGAGTGACAAATCCTAGTCTCGATCTATGCCAACTCAACAAGTACCATCGGAGACACCTGTAGAGCACCTTTATAATCACCCATTTACGTTGTGATGTTTGGTAGCACACAAAGTGTTCCTCCGATATTCGGGAGTTGCATAATATCATAGTCATAGGAACATGTATAAGTCATGAAGAAAGCAATAGCAATATACTAAACGATCAAATGCTAAGCTAACAGAATGGGTCAAGTCAATCACATCATTCTCTAATGATGTGATCCCGTTAATCAAATGACAACTCATGTCTATGGCTAGGAAACTTAACCATCTTTGATTCAACGAGCTAGTCAAGTAGAGGCATACTAGTGACACTCTGTTTGTCTATGTATTCACACATGTACTAAGTTTCCGGTTAATACAATTCTAGCATGAATAATAAACATTTATCATGATATAAGGAAATATAAATAACAACTTTATTATTGCCTCTAGGGCATATTTCCTTCAGTCTCCCACTTGCACTAGAGTCAATAATCTAGATCACATCGCCATGTGATTTAACACCAATAGTTCACATCACCATGTGATTAACACCCATAGTTCACATCGCCATGTGACCAACACTCAAAGGGTTTACTAGAGTCGGTAATCTTAGTTCACATCGCCATGTGATTAACACCCAAAGAGTACTAAGGTGTGATCATGTTTTGCTTGTCAGAGAAGTTTAGTCAACGGATCTGCCATATTCAGATCCGTATGTATTTTGCAAATTTCTATGTCAACAATGCTCTGCACAAAGCTACTCTAGCTAATTGCTCCCACTTTCAATATGTATCCAGATTGAGACTTAGAGTCATCTGGATCAGTGTCAAAACTTGCATCGACGTAACCCTTTACGACGAACCTTTTGTCACCTCCATAATCAAGAAACATATCCTTATTCCACTAAGGATAATTTTGACCGCTGTTCAGTGATCTAATCCTAGATCATTATTGTACTCCCTTGCCAAACTCAGTGTAGGGTATACAATAGATCTGGTACACAGCATGGCATACTTTATAGAACCTATGGCTGAGGCATAGGGAATAACTTTCATTTCTTTCTATCTTCTGCCGTGGTCGGGCTTTGATTCTTAGTCAATTTCACACCTTGTAACACAGGCAAGAACTCTTTCTTTGACTGTTCCATTTTGAACTACTTCAAAATCTTGTCAAGGTATGTACTCATTGAAAAAACTTATCAAGCGTCTTGATCTATCTCTATAGATCTTGATGCTCAATATGTAAGCAGCTTCACCGAGGTCTTTCTTTGAAAAACTCCTTTCAAATACTCCTTTATGCTTTCCAGAAAATTCTACATTATTTCCGATCAACAATATGTCATTCACATATACTTATCAGAAATGTTGTAGTGCTCCCACTCACTTTCTTGTAAATACAGGCTTCACCGCAAGTCTATATAAAACTATATGCGTTGATCAACTCATCAAAGCGTATATTCCAACTCTGAGATGCTTGCACTAGTCCATAGATGGACCGCTGGAGCTTGCACATTTTGTTAGCACCTTTAGGATCGACAAAACCTTCTGGTTGCATCATATACAACTCTTCTTTAAGAAATCCATTAAGGAATGTAGTTTTGACATCCATTTTCCAGATTTCATAAAATGTGGCAATTTGCTAACATGATTCGGTCAGACTTAAACATCGCTACGAGTGAGAAAATCTCATCGTAGTCAACATCTTGAACTTGTTGAAAACATTTTTGCGACAATTCGAGCTTTGTAGATAGTAACACTACTATCAGCGTCCGTCTTCCTCTTGAAGATCCATTTATTCTCAATGGCTCGCCGATCATCGGGCAAGTCAATCAAAGTCCATACTTTGTTCTCATACATGGATCTCATCTCAGATTTCATGGCCTCAAGCCATTTCGTGGAATCTGGGCTCACCATCGCTTGCTCATAGTTCGTAAGTTCATCATGGTCTAGTAACATGACTTCCAGTACAGGATTACCGTACCACTCTGGTGCGGATCGTGCTCTGGTTGACCTACGAAGTTCTGTAGTAACTTGATCTGAAGTTACATGATCATCATCATTAGCTTCCTCACTAATTGGTGTAGGAGTCACAGGAACAGTTTTCTGTGATGAACTACTTTCCAATAAGGGAGCAGGTACAATTACCTCATCAAGTTCTACTTTCCTCCCACTCACTTCTTTCGAGAGAAACTCCTTCTCTAGAAAGGATCCATTCTTAGCAACAAATGTCTTGCCTTCGGATCTGTGATAGAAGGTGTACCCAACTGTCTCCTTTGGGAATCCTATGAAGACACATTTCTCCGATTTGGGTTTGAGCTTATCAGGATGAAACTTTTTCACATAAGCATCGCAACCCAAACTTTAAGAAACGACAACTTTGGTTTCTTGCCAAACCACAGTTCATATGGTGTCGTCTCAACGGATTTATATGGTGCCCTATTTAACGTGAATGCAGTTGTCTCTAATGCATAACCCCAAAACGATAGTGGTAAATCGGTAAGAGACATCATAGATTGCACCATATCTAATAAAGTACGGTTACGATGTTCGAACACACCATTACGCTGTGGTGTTCCAGGTGGCGTGAGTTGCGAAACTATTTCGCATTATTTCAAATGAAGACCAAACTCGTAACTCAAATATTCTCCTCCACAGTGAGATCGTAGAAACTTTATTTTCTTGTTACGATGATTTTCCATTTCACTCTGAAATTATATGAACTTTTCAAATGTTTCAGACTTATGTTTCATCAAGTAGATATACCCATATCTGCTCAAATCATCTGTGAAGGTCAGAAAATAATGATACCCGCCGCGAGCCTCAACACTCATCGGATCGCATACATCAGTATGTATTATTTCCAATAAGTCAGTTGCTCGCTCCATTGTTCCGGAGAACGGAGTCTTAGTCATCTTTCCCATAAGGCATGGTTCGCAAGCATCAAGTGATTCATAATCAAGTGATTCTAAAATCCCATTAGCATGGAGTTTCTTCATGCGCTTTACACCAATATGACCTAAACGGTAGTGCCACAAATAAGTTGCACTATCATTATTAACTTTGCATCTTTTGGCTTCAATATTATGAATATGTGTATCACTATGATCGAGATCCAACAAACCATTTTCATTGGGTATATGACCATAGAAGGTTTTATTCATGTAAACAGAACAACAATTATTCTCTAACTTAAATGAATAACCGTATTGCAATAAACATGATCAAATCATATTCATGCTCAACGCAAACACCAAATAACACTTATTTAGGTTCAACACTAATCCTGAAAGTATAGAGAGTGTGCGATGATGATCATATCAATCTTGGAACTACTTCCAATACACATCGTCACCTCGCCCTTAACTAGTTTCTGTTCATTCTGCAACTCCCGTTTCGAGTTACTACTCTTAGCAACTGAACCAGTATCAAATGCCGAGGGGTTGCTATAAACACTAGTAAAGTACACATCAATAACATGTATATCCAATATACCTTTGTTCACTTTGCCATCCTTATTATCCGCCAAGTATCTAGGGCAGTTCCACTTCCAGTGACCATTTCCTTTGCAGTAGAACCACTCAGTTTCAGGCTTGGGTCTAGCTTTGGGCTTCTTCAGGGGAGCAGCAACTTGCTTGCTATTCTTCTTCAAAGTTCCTCTTTCTTTCCTTTGCCCTTTTCTTTAAACTAGTGGTCTTGTCAACCATCAACACTTGATGCTTTTCTTGATTTCTACCTTCGTTGATTTCAGCATCACGAAGAGCTTGGGAATCATTTCCGTTATCCCTTGCATATTATAGTTCATCACGAAGTTCTAGTAACTTGGTGATAGTGACTAGAGAACTCTGTCAATCACTATCTTATCTGGAAGATTAACTCCCACTTGATTCAAGTGATTGTAGTACTCAGACATTCTGAGTACATGCTCACTAGCTGAGCAATTCTCCTCCATCTTGTAGGAAAAATATTGTCAGAGGTCAAATACCACTCGACACGGGCATGAGTATGAAATACCAATTTCAACTCTTGGAACATCTTATATGTTCCGTGGCGTTTCAAAACATTTTTGAAGTCCCAGTTCTAAGCCGTAAAGCATGGTGCACTAAACTATCAAGTAGTCATCATACCGAGCTTTTGTCAAACGTTCATAACGTCTGCATCTGCTCCTGCAATAGGTCTGTCACCTAGCGGTGCATCAAGGACATAATTCTTCTGTGCAACAATGAGGATAATCCTTAGATCACGGATCCAATCCGCATCATTGCTACTAACATATTTCAACTTAGTTTTCTCTAGGAACATATCAAAAATAAAACAGGGGAGCTAAATGCGAGCTATTGATCTACAACATAGATATGCTAATACTACCAGGACTAAGTTCATGATAAATTAAAGTTCAATTAATCAAATTACTTAAGAACTCCCACTTAGATAGACATCCCTCTAATCATCTAAGTGATCACGTGATCCATATCAACTAAACCATGTCCGATCATCATGTGAGATGGAGTAGTTTTCAATGGTGAACATCACTATGTTGATCATATCTGCTATATGATTCACGCTCGACCTTTCGGTCTCAGTGTTCCGAGGCCATATCTGCATATGCTAGGCTCGTCAAGTTTAACCCGAGTATTTCTATGTGTGCAAAACTGGCTTGCACCCGTTGTATATGAACGTAGAGCTTATCACACCCGATCATCACGTGGTGTCTCGGCACGACGAACTTTGGCAATGGTGCATACTTAGGGAGAACACTTGTACCTTGAAATTTAGTGAGAGATCATCTTATAATGCTACCGTCAATCAAAGCAAAATAATATGCATAAAAGATAAACATCACATGCAATCAAATAAGTGATATGATATGGACATCATCATCTTGTGCTTTTGATCTACACCTCCAAAGCACCGTCATGATCACCATCGTCACCGGCACGACACCTTGATCTCCATCGTAGCATCGTTGTCGTCTCGCCAACTATTGCTTCTACGACTATCGCTACCGCTTAGTGATAAACTAAAGCAATTACATGGCGATTGCAATTCATACAATAAAGCGGCAACCATATGGCTCCTGCCAGTCCGATAACTCTGTTACAAAACATGATCATCTCATACAATAAAATTTAGCATCATGTGTTGACCATATCACATCACAACATGCCCTGCAAAAACAAGTTAGACGTCCTCTACTTTGTTGTTGCAAGTTTTACGTGGCTGCTACGGGCTGAGCAAGAACCGTTCTTACCTACGCATCAAAACCACAACGATTTTTCGTCAAGTATGTGCCGTTTTAACCTTCAACAAGGACCTGGCGTAGCCACACTCGATTCAACTAAAGTTGGAGAAACTGACACCAGCCAGCCACCTGTGTGCGAAGCACGTCGGTAGAACCAGTCTCGAGTAAGCGTGCGCGTAATGTCGGTCCGTGCCGCTTCATCCAACAATACCGCCGAATCAAAGTATGGCATCCTGGTAACCAGTGTGACTCTTATCGCCCACAACTCACTTGTGTTCTACTCGTGCATATAACATCTACGCATAAACCTGGCTCGGATGCCACTGTTGGGGAACGTAGTAATTTCAAAAAAAATCCTATGCACACGCAAGATCATGGTGATGCATAGCAACGAGAGGGGAGAGTATTGTCCACGTACCCTCGTAGACCGAAAGCGGAAGCGTTATGACAATGCGGTTGATGTAGTCGTACGTCTTCACGATCCGACCGATCCAAGTACCGAACGTACGACACCTCCGAGTTCAGCACACGTTCAGCTCAATGACGTCCCACGAACTCCGATCCAGTAGAGGTTCACGGGAGAGTTCCGTCAGCATGACGGCGTGATGACGGTGATGATGTTGCTACCGACGCAGAGCTTCGCCTAAGCACCACTACGATATGACCGAGGTGGATTATGGTGGAGGGGGGCACCGCACATGGCTTGGAACAATCAACTTGTGTGTTCTAGAGTGCCCCCTGCCCCCGTATATAAAGGAGCAAGGGGGGAGGCCGGCCGACCCTTGGGGCGCGCCAAGGAGGGGGGAGTCCTCCTCCTAGTAGGAGTAGGACTTCCCTTTCCTAGTCCAACTAGGAAGAGGGAAGGGGGAAGGAAAGAGAGGGAGAGGGAGAGGGAAAGCGGGGCCTCGCCCCCCTCCCCTAGTCCAATTCGGACTCCTCATGGTAGGGGGCGCGCCACCTCCTGGGCTGCTGCCCTCTCTCTCCCCTCAGGCCCACTAAGGCCCAATACTTCCCCGGGGTGTTCCGGTAACCCCTCCGGCACTCCAGTTTTCTTCGAAACCACCCGGAACACTTCCGGTGTCCGAATATAGCCGTCCAATATATCAATCTTTATGTCTCGACCATTTCGAGACTCCTCGTCATGTCCGTGATCACATCCGGGACTCCAAACTACCTTCGGTACATCAAATCACATAAACTCATAATACCGATCGTCACCGAACGTTAAGCGTGCGGACCCTACGGGTTCGAGAACTATGTAGACATGACCGAGACTCGTCTCCGGTCAATAACCAATAGCGGAACCTAGATGCTCATATTGGTTCCTACATATTCTAAGATCTTTATCGGTCAAACCGCATAACAACATACGTTGTTCCCTTTGTCATCGGTATGTTACTTTCCCGAGATTTGTTCGTTGGTCAAGTCTGTCACATCATTCTCTAATGATGTTATCCCGTTAATCAAATGACAACTCATGTCTATGGCTAGGAAACTTAACCATCTTTGATTCAACGAGCTAGTCAAGTAGAGGCATACTAGTGACACTCTGTTTGTCTATGTATTCACACATGTACTAAGTTTCCGGTTAATACAATTCTAGCATGAATAATAAACATTTATCATGATATAAGGAAATATAAATAACAACTTTATTATTGCCTCTAGGGCATATTTCCTTCAGTCTCCCACTTGCACTAGAGTCAATAATATAGATCACATCGCCATGTGATTTAACACCAATAGGTCACATCACCATGTGATTAACACCCATAGTTCACATCGCCATGTGAACAACACTCAAAGGGTTTACTAGAGTCAGTATTCTTAGTTCACATCGCCATGTGATTAACACCCAAAGAGTACTAAGGTGTGATCATGTTTTGCTTGTGAGTCTCCCCTCGGAGTATGTGTACAATTAATCTGATGAGACGGGATGCGGCTACAGTGAGCGCCCGCCAGGCGGCGGGGCTGTAGCCATGCGTCCTTTGACAAATCCTCCGTCATCAGGGGCGAGGCTATAGTATAAAGCAGTCAACCTGGCCCGTGATAACCCACAAGTATAGGGGATCAATTGTAGCCTCTTTCGATAAGTAAGAGTGTCGAACCCAATGAGGAGCTAAAGGTAGAACAAATATTCCCTCAAGTTTTATCGACTACCGATAGAACTCTACGCATGCTTGACGTTCGCTTTACCTAGAGCAAGTATAAAACTAGAAGTACTTTGTAGGTGTAACGGGATAGGTTTGCAAGAATATAAAGAGCACGTAAATAAAAACTAGGGGCTGTTTTAAGTAAAGAAGCAATAAAGTTAGTATAGCGAGTGTGGAAAAGTGGTGGTAGGAGTTGCGAAATTGTCCCTAAGCAATTGACTACTTTACTAGACCGATAACAAGTTTTATGTGGGAGAGGCCACTGCTAGCATGTCATCCCTGACTTGGAATTCTATGCACTTATGATTGGAACTATTAGCAAGCATCGTAACTACTAACGCTCATTAAGGTAAAACCCAACCATAGCATTAAGATATATTGATCCCCCTTCAATCCCGTATGCATCAATTTCTATGCTAGGTTGAAGCTTCTGTCACTTTTGCCCTCTAATACATAGTCCTATCAACATACAACTAACCCTATGGTGTGATCCACGCGCGCGCTCATATGATGGGCACCAAAGGACATCAACATAACCACAAGCAAATTAAACCAATCATAGCAATTCACCAATTACCGATAGGACAACGAAAATCTACTCAGACATCATAGGATGGCAACACATCATTGGATAATAATATGAAGCATAAAGCACCATGTTCAAGTAGAGGGTACAGCGGGTTGCGGGAGAGTGGACCGCTGTAGATAGATGGGGGAAGGTGATGAAGATGTTGGTGAAGATGACGGAGGTGTTGGTGTAGATCGCCGTCACACGATGATGGCCCCGGCGGCGTTCCGGCGCCACCGGGAGAGAGGGGGAGAGGGCCCCCCTTATTCTTCTTCTTCTTCCTTGACCTTCCCCTAGATGGGAGAAGGGTTTCCCCTCTGGTCCATGGCCTCCATGGTGGCGGAGGGGCGAGAGCCCCTCCGAGATTGGATCTGTCTCTCTCTGTTTCTGCATTCCCTGATTCTGCCCTTTCACCGTTTCTTATATTCCCGGAGATCCGTAACTCCGATTGGGCTGGAATTTGGACACGGTTTTTATCCGGATATTAGCTTTGTTGCGGAAAAAGAAGGGCACCAACCGCCTTACGGGGTGGCCACGAGGGCCCAGGGCGCGCCTGACCCCCTGGGGCACGCCCCTCACCCTCGTGGGCCCCTCGAGCATCGTCTCGCGTTGATTCCACTTCCCAAAATTCACATATATTCCAAAAAAATGTCCATCAGTTTTTATCCCGTTTGGACTCCGTTTGATATGGATTTTCTGTGAAACAAAAAACATGCAACAAACAGGAAGTGGCACTGGGCACTGGATCAATTCGTTAGTCCCAAAAATAGTATAAAAAGTTGCCAAAAAGTATATGAAAGTTGTATAATATTGGCATGGAACCATAAAAAACTATAGATACGACGGAGACGTATCAGGCCGCAGGCGGCAAGCCCTACCCGTCAGCCGAGTTCACGACAGCCGGCGGGACCCACCAAGCGGCGGGCCCCAGTAGCCAGCGGAGAAGCCAGCGCCTAGAGACACTGAGAACCGGGTCCTACACCCGGCCGAATTACCATTGTACCCCGGGGGTAGGCCTATATAACCCCCCAGGCTCACCCATGCAAAGGGTTCAGAACTCTAGCCATCATACACACACCCATAGAAGGAGAAGATAGAGCTAGTCTTGCTCTTCTTCCTCCTCTAGCCGAAACAACACAAGGAGCACTGTTGTAGATACTCTATTGACGATAGTCATCATGCAGAGACCCCGCGGAGCAGGACTAGGGGTGTTATCTCCACGGAGAGCCCTGAACCTGGGTAAGACTCATAGGCGTTCGAGATCTCGCTCACTCGCGCTTCTAGGACCCGGCAACGTACTCCTGTCCCCATCCATGATAAGCCACCCCTGGCTACGTCGTTAGATATCCCCGACATTTGGCGCCCACCGTGGGGCTAAGTGCACCGTCGGCCGGAAACACGTTCTGGACGGGAACCCTCTTCCTCCCTGGTGAGCGCAGCCAGCCCGACACGCCTGATGGCGTTTGCGTCGATGCTCTGCGTGGTGTGGAAGCCGCTTGCACTGCAAGCTGCCTCGCTGATCTCATCGGCGGGATCCGCCTCTCCGACAAGCCCGCGCCTGATGCGGGAACGACCAGCTCCGAGAGCTGCCTCATCGACCTCCTCCACAAGCTCTGCATCGCCAACGAGCCTACCTCCGCCCTGGAGTCCGTTGGCTCCACCGACACGCCCGTCGAGATGCTCATCGACTTCGACGCGGCGTCCACTGATGCCTTCCCTAGCAACATGGTGATCATCGATGACCCACTCTCTCCTGCGGTCAGCGGCGCCAGCGCCAGCACCATCACATATGTGCTGGTCACTAGCCATGATGGAGCCTCTGATAGGGCCGGCCAGGACCCACTACTGGCGGCAATGCGGGGTCTGTCCGCCCCCGTAGCGGCGGGCGCCGATGGTTTTTCGATGCTGGAAACATTCCGCGTCTCGCTCCTCGACAGCGCCAACAAGTTGGCGGCCATGAGGTGCCTCACTGAACCCTACCAGCGCGAGATGGACCACACCGTGTGGGGCACGCCAGCTGCCGGTGAACCTAGCCGAGTAGGCACGATCCGGCAGCGCGGCGCAGCCATCGCCAGCATGCTGGGAGCCAAACGCCCGGTCTAGGCCACCCCGATGGAGAACTTGCGCGCCGCTTAGGCGGCGGTAGATGAGCTGGACCACCTGGAGGGCGACGAGCATCACTGCATGACGGCACGCCTCCAACAGCTCCTCGACACGGCAACTGCACAATAGGAGGCTGGCCGCCGCATGGTGGAACCCGGCGTGCAAGTCGAAAATCACCCCCCCCCCCCCGCCGTGAGCATGGGTGACCTCCCAGTCCCCAACAGGCGGCGCTGATGGTCGGCGAGACCAAGAGCCGGTTGCTAGCCGCAGTCGGCGCACCCACGTCACGATTGAGCGCGACCAAGACGGCCACCCACGAGCAGTGGAACGGCGGGACGATCGTCCACTTCCTCCTCATAGGGAGAGGTGCGCTTGCCCACCACCTGTTGAGCATCCGACTCTCAGAGGCCGGCTAGGCCCCTGTGAAGGAGTCAGAGAGAACGACGCCCACCACCGGATCGACCAGCTTGCTCGGTCCTTGGCGATAGAAGAAGAAGAAGATGCAATCGGCCCGCCCTGTTTCTGTTGGGTTCTACGGTAGGGTGCGTCGACTGCAAATTAAAAATTCCTACGCGCAGAACAACCAAGAACATGCTACGGGAGATGGATCACATCTTGTTACCACTAGATGCGCAGTGCCGTGCAGCGGACGTAGAGTTCAGGTAGTGCGTTCCTGGAGCCTCCTCGTGTTCCCGGAGTCGTCTCCTCCTTGCCGGTCTCCCACGTAGCCGATCGGATCCCGTGAACAGGTTCGCCGGACCGGCACAAGTGCACCGCCTCTAACAGTATCCGCGCATGTAGGAGGAACGTTGTGTGGCGGACTGCTAGGTCCAATCACACAACCGGCGGCGAGTGGAGGTGTCTATTCGCAACACATGCAAACCCTAGTGACAGCGCTGAAGCGATCAACCGCATGAGTGTGCTGCACCCCACTTTATATAGGCGTCTGTCACGGGCTCAACATTTGGGCCTCGCACGGACCCTAAATCCCATAAGTCTACTCGGCCACAATCCGAATACAGCTCGGATCACATCCGACCAGTGTCCTCGGATCCGACCTTGTAGGTTCCTTCCCTTAAGAGCGCGACCCCTTAGGTTCAAGCCGGCTTGGTCGCAGTTCGGATCACCTCCAAACTACATGGTTGGTAGCGGCCTCTAGCAAGGCGTGCCGACCACCAAGCAGACAATGAAGCTGGTTAGGCAAACCTGTACATCACACTTCCATTCCTTTTGCCACACGATATATGTTGTCGGGCTCAAGGCGAGTCTGTCATCCTTGTGCTAGCCCGACCTCTTTCTCGTTCCAGTGATGCCGACCACAAATCGGATTATCTCATAATCCATGTCGCATGGCCATGCTTATCTTGGTCGGATCACATGAGGGGCCCAGAGTATATCTCTCCTGATCGGAGGGGCAAATCCCATCTTGCTCGACCACGTCTCACAACATGGGTCTAGACAAACCCAAAACCTACCTTCATAACTACCCAGTTACGGAGTAGCGTTTGGTCGGCCCAAAGCAAGTCTGTCACCATCCCGAGTACATGCGCCAGCTCAGGTCTTAGGACATAGAACGTAGGTTGTACTAGAGACTCACAGATGACATATCGCTGCGTCTCATAGTTGGGTTTGTCTGACTCGGACCTTATCTCGACTCAGATCCGACTACGTTGAATCCGACCAGACCTTTCCAAGTGCATATTATCCGGTTAGCATCCAATGCTCCATGGCTAGTGAGACCAAGCCATCGACCGTGTCAGATGCTAGTCTAGTCGGCTGCGCATCCACACAGCCCTTTCGACTAGGGATCTTTTAGGACAGCCATCATACAATGCATAGTCCCACAAACAAGTCACGTACTTGCTGATACGCATCATTGATAATGTCCAAGGACTATCTTTATTCATGAACACATAGGAAATATCATCATACATGATTGCCTCTAGGGCATATCTCCAACAGTCTCCCACTTGCACTAGAGTCAATCAAATAGACATCGAATGTCCATAGCTCCAACGTGTCCCTCATGCTTGGGTTGTGGAAGCAGCTTAGTCAACGGATCTGCAACATTTGCATCCGTGAATCTTGCATAACTCTACATCACCATTCTTTACGATCTTTCGTATCAGGTGATATTTTCGATCTATGTGTCTGGTCTTGTGGTGATTCCTCGGCTCCTTGGCTTGTGCGATGGCACCAGAATTATCACAATAAAGGTCCAACGGTTTTACTGAGGCTGGGAAAATACCATGATCATCCGGAAAGTTTCGGATCCAAACACCTTCCTTTGTAGCTTCACAAGCCGCAATGTATTCGGCTTCTGTGGTAGAATCGGCCATCATATCTTGCTTGGAACTCATCCAGCTCACTGCTCCTCCATTCATGACGTACACGAATCCGGACTATGATCGACAATCATCTCTGTCGGTTTGGAAACTAGCATCGGCGTAACCCCTTATGACGAGCTCTTCCTCACCTCCATAAACTAGGAACATCTCTTTAGTCCTTTTCAGGTACTTCAAAATAGTCTTTACCGCTGCCCAGTGACTCTCACCTGGGTTGGCTTGGTATCTGCTTGTTAGGCTTATTGCATAAGCAACATTTGGCCTTGTACATATCATGGCATACATGATGGATCCGATTGCCGAGGCATACTGAATCCTACTCATCCTGCTTCGCTCATCAGATGTCGAAGGACTCTGAGTCTCGCTTAGCCTTATAACATGTGAGAGTGGCAAGAACCCTTTCTTCGCCTCACTCATGTTGAACTGCTTCAACACTTTATCTATGTACGTGCTCTGGCTTAAGCCGAGCAGCCTCCTCGATCTATCTCTATAGATCTTAATGCCTAAAATGTACATTGCCTCACCAAGGTCCTTCGTCGAAAACTTGCCATTCAATGACTCCTTGACTGAGTTCAGCATCGAAACATCATTTCCGATCAGTAGTATGTCATCCACATACAAGATCAAAAACACTATCGAGCTCCCACTTAACTTCTTGTATAAACAAGAGTCCTCTTCGCTTTTGATGAAACCGAGACCAGTGACGACCTCATCAAAATGAATATTCCAGCTCCGAGATGCTTGCCTCAACCCATAAATGGATCTCTTGAGCTTGCATACCTTACTAGTGCTAGTCGGATCGATAAAACCCTCAGGCTGTATCATATACACGTCCTCAGTTAAATTTCCGTGAAGGAAAGCCGTCTTGACATCCATCTGCCATATCTCGTAATCGAAATATGTAGCTATAGCTAGTACGATCCTCATCGATTTCAGCATTGCTACCGGCGAGTAAGTCTCGTCGTAGTCAATTCCTTGAACTTGTCCATAACCCTTAGCGACAAGCCGAGCTTTATGGATCTAAACATTTCCATCCACATCGGTTTTCTTCTTAAAGACCCATTTGCAACCAATGGCTGTTACGCTAGGTGGCGGATCAACCAAGTCCCAGACTTGATTCTCATCCATGGACTTTAACTCGGATCTCATTGCCTCTAGCCATGTCTCGGAATCTGGGCTCACCATCGCTTCCGCATATGTAGCCGGCTCGTCGCTTTCTAGCAACAATACATCGCGCACTCTACGCAATCTCTCCGACCTCCGTGGTTCCGGTGCCGCTTCCACTACGGGTTCCCTGACTGACTCCGGTATGATCTCATCATCAGCCGAGCCGTCCCCGAGTGGTCCTCAAATTTCTTTGAGTCAGACCGTCCTCCCACTGGCCTCCTGACTGAGAAACTCTTTCTCAAGGAAAACCCTGTTCCGAGCAACAAACACTTTGTTCTCTTCCCGGTTGTAGAAGCTATATCCCAAGGTTTCCCTCGGATATCCCACGAATATGCATTTATCCGACTTGGGTGTAAGCTTGTCTGACATAAGTCGCTTGACAAATGCTTCACAACCCCAAATCTTTAGAAAAGACAAACTGGGACTCTTCCCGGTCCACATCTCATGTGGTGTCTTGTCTACGGATTTTGATGGTACCCTATTAAGTGTGAAAGCTGCAGTTTCT
This sequence comes from Aegilops tauschii subsp. strangulata, assembly GCF_002575655.3. Lineage (NCBI taxonomy): Eukaryota > Viridiplantae > Streptophyta > Magnoliopsida > Poales > Poaceae > Aegilops > Aegilops tauschii. The sequence continues at coordinate 344,501,548 of NC_053039.3, forward strand.
AGAGCGTATCCCTAGAATGACAAGGGTAAATCCGATTTGCTCATCATAGATCAAACCATGTCCAACAAGGTACGATTCCTTCGTTCCGACATGCCGCTTCTGTGTGGCGTACCCGGAGGTGTGAGTTGAGGTACTATACCTTGGCTTTTCAAATGATCATCAAACTCCTGGCAAATGTACTCACCTCCATGATCAGATCGTAGAAGCTTTATAGTCTTGCCGAGCTGATTCTCAACTTCGTTCTGAAACTCTTTGAACTTTTCAAAAGTTTTCGACTTGTGCCTCATCAAATAGATATATCCACATCTACTCAAGTCGTCGGTAAAAGTCACGAAGTACCGATAGCCTCCTCTGGCAGTTGTGCTCATTGGACCACACACATCATTGTTTATAAGTTCCAATAGCTCAGACGCCCTCTCGCAACTCTTTGCGAAAGGAGACTTAGTCATCTTGCCGAGCAAGCATGATTCGCATGTCTCAAACGACTCGAAGTCAAACGAAGTTAGGAGCCCATCATCATGGAGCTTCTTCATGCGTTTCGGACTAATGTGTCCAAGCCGGCAATGCCATAAGTATGTCGCATTTATCTCATTAGGCTTATGCCTCTTGACATTCACGTTATAGACCGGTTCCTGTTCTAGATTCAATATAAATAACCCATCAATAATGGGTGCATAGCCGTGGAACATACCATTCAAATAAAACGAACAACCATTGTCCTTTAAATTGAATTCATAACCCTAACTCATCAAACATGAGGCAGAAATAATGTTCCGACTAAGTGCAGGAATGTAATAACAATTATTCAATTCCAAAATAAATCCAGAAGGAAGCTGGAGCTGCATCGTGCCGACCTCCAATGCAGCAACTCTTGCTTTGTTGCCGACCTGATGTCAATCTCCCCTTGTGCCACACGCCTAGTTCTTACCAGCCCCTGCATCGAGTTGCAAATATGAACAACCGATCCGGTATCAAATACCCAAGAGCTACTAGGTATGTCAGCAAGGTAAATGTCTATAACATATGCAACAAGTGTACCTTTGCCTGAAGAAGCATTTCCGGCCTTCTTGCCATGCTCTGCAAGCCACTTGCTATAGTTCCTCTTCCAGTGACCAGTTTCCTTGCAATGGTAGCAAATGGTCTTCGAGTCCAGTCCAGACTTTGGCGCATCAGCGGAGGTTACTGTCTCCATGCCCTTTGCCTTAGCCTTCTTCTTGGACCAACTCTTCTTGAACTTAGCCGATTTCTGCACCATCAACACTTGATGCGTGCCTTTCTTAATATCCTGCTCTGCCACTTTGAGCATCCCATGCAATTCAGTGAGCTTCTTATCCATGCCATGCATATGATAGTTCGAGATGAACGTCCCATAGCTAGGCGGAAGAGAACCCAAAACTGCATCTGTAGCCAGCTCATCCAAGAGCGGGAAGCCCAACCGATCCAAAGCTTGCACATATCCAATCATCTTGATCACATGTGGGCTCAGTGGATCACCTTCCTTGAGCTTGCAATCCATCAAGGATCGCCAGACGTTGAACCTTTCGGTCCTAGCCTGTGTTTGAAACATGCTCTTGAGACTCTCGATCATATCGTAAGCCTCAACATTTTTGAAATGCTGTTGCAAATCGGGCTCCATACAAGCCAGCATCAGACAGTTGATCTCCGTTGATTCATCAACGAGTTTCTGGTAGGCGTTCTTAGTTGTGGTATTAGCATGATCGACAGGTTCCTCTGGAAGTGGATCCTCTAGAACATGTTCCTTTTTATCATGCTTGAGAACAATGCTCAGATTTCTATACCAGGTGGTAAAGTTTGTTCCATTCAGTTTATCCTTTTCCAGAATTGATTTCAATGCAAAGTTGGGTTGAGCAGGTGGTGCCATTGATCTACAGCAGAAAATATGCAATCACTAAGAAATGTGTTTATGTAGAGTAATTATAGCCTTAAATGATAATACTCCCACCGAAGTTGGCATCCCTCTGCAAACTCTCAGTGATTCAGGATCCGACTAGCACATGCGACTAGTGAGCTTTAGCATCACTGCTAGACATCATGCCTATCCGGTAAGCAATTCCTTGCTAATCGTATCTCTATACGACTCCTGTCGGTCGGGTAGGTATCTCATACCCCGGCTCTCAACCTTCTTTGTCACAAGGCCCAAAACCATTTTGATAGCCTTGTCAAGTTAACCTGATGCAGTGCATGTCCGTGTCTGACACGAACCCTTCAGTTCAAGGACACCGAGCAGCACCTCAATTTTATGAGCCCACTACTAGACGTACTTGACATGCGAAGGTGCAACATCGGGGATGGCAATTCGCTTGATATTCATGAGGGATCTTTCTACCATTCTAACATACATAGGAAACAAGAAGCATAACAATCACAAATAAACATATATTGTGAAATAGTATGGCTACTTCATGGACGTTCTTCTAGGTCGGCTCCGACTCCGATGACCATCTAGGAACTCCATCTTGTTTGCCACGCCGGGACGCCAAGCCACCAACCTGATCTCTATTATCCAACTACTACAACTAGTAATGAATTTTACATAGAGTCACAAGTCGACAAGCAGGTCGTTATACAATATAATGACATCACTTTGGCTCCTGCCGGCTGACAAACATGACACACATGCCATGTATAATTTACACACGTGCATCACATACACATGAGCCATACTATTCACATCAAACCCTGCAAAATAAAGTTATGCATAGAATCGCATTCTACCGGTTTGAGTGTCGGGTACGAAATACAAGGCGCTACGTTTTCGGAAATCACAGATCACATCTGAACTCCGATCACGCCGAATTTTCCGATCTGACCGATCTCATCGATCATCGCGAGTCCGATTCGGATTTACGTTTCACTGTTAACCCCGATGGTGGATACCGACCGGTAGGGGTAGGTTGTGTCACGACCTCATCGACTCCGATCATCAGAAAACATAGCCACATCGATCCCTGTGTGCAGTTGATCTCATCAACCGTGCACATAGCCGATCTCATCAACGACAACAGATCTCATCTGCCGTCTCCACATATCTAATATGCATACGATCTGAATCCAAATCCTATAGTAGAGGCTCTGATACCACTGTTGGGTTCTACGGTAGGGTGCGTCGACTGCAAATTAAAAATTCCCACGCGCAGAACAACCAAGAACATGCTACGGGAGATGGATCACATCTCGTTACCACTAGACGCGTAGTGCCGTGTAGCGGAAGTAGAGTTGAGGCAGCGCGTTCCCGGAGTCGCCTCGCGTTCCCGGAGTCGTCTCCTCCTTGCCGGTCTCCCACGTAGCCGATCGGATCCCGTGAACAGGTTTGCCGGAGTGGCGCAAGTGCACCGCCTCTAACGGTATCCGTGCGTGCAGGAGGAACGTCGTGCGGCGGACTGCTAGGTACGATCACATAACCGGCGGCGAGTGGAGGTGTCTATTCACAACACATGCAAACCCTAGTGACAGCACCGAAGCGATCAACCGCATGAGTGTGCCGCACCCCACTTTATATAGGCGTCCGTCGCGGGCTCAACATTTGGGCCTCGCACGGACCCTAAAGCCCATAAGTCTACTCGGCCACAATCCGAATACAGCTCGGATCACATCCGACCAGTGTCCTCGGATCCGACCTCGTAGGTTCCTTCCCTTAAGCGCGCGATCCCTTAGGTTCAAGCCGGCTTGGTCGTAGTTCGGATCACCTCCAAACTACATGGTTGGTAGCGGCCTCTAGCAAGGCGTGCCGACCACCAAGCAAAGGATGAAGTTGGTTAGGCGAACCTGCACATCACACTTCCATTTCTTTTGCCACACGATATATGTTGTCGGGCTCAAGGCGAGTCTGTCATCCTTGTGCTAGCCCGACCTCTTTCTCGTTCCAGTGATGCCGACCACAAACCGGATTATCTCATAATCCATGTCGCATGGCCATGGTTATCTTGGTCGGATCACACGAGGGCCCAAAGTATATCTCTCCTAATCAGAGGGGCAAATCCCATCTTGCTCGACCACGTCTCACAGCATGGGTCTAGACAAACCCAAAACCTACCTTTGTAACTACCCAGTTACGGAGTAGCGTTTGGTCGGCCCAAAGCAAGTCTGTCACCATCCCGAGTACATGCGTCAGCTCAGGTCTTAGGACATAGAACGTATGATGTACTAGAGACTCACAGATGACATATCGCTGCGTCTCATAGTTGGGTCTGTCCGACTCGGACCTTATCTCAACTCGGATCTGACTACGTCGAATCCGACCAGACCTTTCCAAGTCCATATTATCCGGTTAGCATCCAATGCTCCATGGTCAGTGAGACCAAGCCATCGACCATGTCATATGCCAGTCTAGTCGGCTACGCATCCACACAGCCCTTTCGACTAGGGACCTTTTAGGACAGCCATCATACAATGCATAGTCCCACAAACAAGTCACGTACTTGCTGATACACATCATTGATAATGTCCAAGGACTATCTTTATTCATAAACACATAGGAAATATCATCATACATGATTGCCTCTAGGGCATATCTCCAACAGTTTCGGCCCCCGCATTCGCGATGAGCCCTTCCCCAAAGGGTTTTCACTCCCTCGAGACACCCCAAGTACAACGGGTCCGTGAAGCCGGAAGACTGGCTGGTCGACTACTCCATAGTCGTCAACATAGCAAATGGCAACAAGAGCGTTGCCGTGAAGTACGTTCCGCTCATGCTCCAGGGCACGTCCCGGACATGGCTGAACAGCCTCAAGCCTTACAGCGTTAACAGCTGGCTAGACTTCGCCGATGTCTTCATCCGCAACTTCACCAGCACCTACAAGCGGCCACCCAAGCCCCGCAGCTCTCCATGTGCACCCAAGGCCCGACTGAGTCCACCCGTGACTACCTGACGCGCTGGGCTGAGCTGCGCAACTCTTGCGAAGGGGTGCATGAGGTGCAGGCCATAGAATACTTCACCGCCGGGTGCAGAGAGGGCACCCTGCTCAAGCACAAGCTCCTCTATGATCAGCCGACCACACTAGACGAGCTGCTGATCATAGCGGACAAGTACGCCATGACCGACTCCTCCATGAAGTCGGAGCTGCGGGTAGACACGTCCGGGAAGGTGACCCCCCCGGCTCCTCAGACGTCGACTGGTGACTCCAGCCGGCGACAGCAGCCGAACGACAACGAGCGCAAGGCCCCGCAGCCGGCTTCCACCAGCCGACAAGTGGCAACGGTTGAAGACCAGCAGCCGGAGGGACAGCCCGGCCCCAAACATCAGAAGGGTGGCAAGCCTGCTTGGTTGCCCGCCTTCTCCTTCGAGCAAACCCTAGATGCTCCCTGCAAGTTCCACAGCGGCGCGAAGCCGTCCAAACACACCACCCGGAAATGCCATTGGCTCACCTGAATCGCCAAGGGCGAGGGCCTGCCTCCTCAGCCTGCCGGCCCCCCGGCTCCGCTTCCTCAGCAGCCGGCGGCCCGCGCAGCCGGCACGATCCAAGATGAGTTCCCCGAAGCCAACGCCACCTACGTCGTCTTCACCAGTGAAGCCGACGACAAGCACAGCCGGCGTCAGCAACACCGGGAGGTGAACGCCGTCGCCTCAGAAGTCCTAGAGTTCATGCACGGGTCCGAGAGGCCCATCAGTTGGAGCCGTGATGATCACCCGACCGTGATACCCTCGCCGGGTTCCTAAGCCTTGGTGTTGGATTCCACCTTCTCGACAGAGAGGCGAGCTTGCCGCTTCTCCCGAGTCCTGATAGACGGCGGTAGCAGCATCAACATCCTCTACTGCGACACCATGGAGAAGCTGGGCATCAAGGAGAAGCACCTCATGCCCAGTCGGACCGTCTTTCATGGCATTGTACCTGGCCTTTCCTGCTCTCCAATCGGCAAGATCAAGATAGACGTCCTGTTTGGTGACAAGGATCACTTCCGCCACGAGCCAATCTGGTTCGAGGTGGTTGACCTTGACATGCCCTACCACGCGCTCCTGGGTCAGCCCGCTCTGGCCAAGTTCATGGCAGTGCCGCACTACGCTTACCTCAAGATGAAGATGCCGGGCACCAAGGGCATCATCACCATAGCCGGCGACTACCAGAAGTCGGCTGCATGTGCTGCTGCTAGCAGTCGGCTGGCCAAGTCCCTCGTCATAGCTGAAGAGAAGCGTCTCCTTGACCGGGTGGTGGCTATGGCCAGCAAGCAGCCGGACATGCCATCAGACCCTAAAGAGACGGAGGCTTAGGGTTCCTTCCAGCCGGCCAAAGAAACCAAGAAGATCCCCTTGGACCCGGAGCACCCGGAGAGGCACGCTGTCATAGGGGCCAACCTTGATAGCAAATAGGAAAGCGAGCTCGTCGATTTCCTCCGTGAGAACCGGGACATCTTTGCATGGTCTCCCAAAGACATGCCGGGTATTCCGACAGACTTCGCCGAGCACAAGCTACATGTGAGGCCGAATGCAAAGCCAGCAACCCCTCCACAAGCCTGTCAGAAGAGAAGATAAGAATCGTTGGTGAAGAGATCGCCCGGCTTCTGGCAGCCGGCTTCATGATGGAAGTGTTCTACCCGGACTGGCTTGCCAACCCAGTCCTCGTGTTGAAGAAGAACAACAAGTGGCGCATGTGTATTGACTACACTAGCCTCAACAAAGCCTGCCCAAGGACCCTTTTGCCTTGCCTCGGATAGACCAAGTGATAGACTCCACAGCCGGATGCGAGCTGCTGTCTTTCTTGGATGCCTACTCCGGTTACCATTAGATCAAGCTGAACCCGAGCGATCGGCTAAAGACCGCCTTGATCACACCATTCGGAGCCTTCTGCTACCTGACCATGCCGTTCGGCCTGAGAAATGCCGGTGCCACGTTTCAGCGTTGCATGCAGAAGTGCCGCCTCAAGCAACTCAGCAGAAATGCCCACGTCTATGTAGACGATATTGTGGTGAAGACAGAGAAGCGCGGCACCCTCCTGGAGGATCTCAAGGAGACCTTTGATAATTTGCGCCGTTTTCAAATCAAGCTTAACCCGGAGAAATGTGTCTTCAGAGTCCCAGTCGGCCAGCTCCTTGGTTTCGTTGTCTCTGAACGTGGCATCGAGTGCAACCCCGTGAAGATCAAGGCCATTGAGCGGATGCAGAGATCCACCCGGTTGCGCGACGTCCAGAAGTTCACCAGGTGCTTGGCATCTCTCAGCCGATTCATCAGTCGACTGGGCGAGAAGGCCCTCCCCCTGTACCAGCTAATGAAGAAAACCACTTGCTTCGGGTGGAATGACAAGGCGGACAAGGCATTCCTCCAGCTCATGAAGATGCTAACCACGCCGCCTATCCTGGCCGCTCCGGCTGCTAAGGAACCCATGCTCCTCTACATCACCACCACCAGCCGGGTGGTCAGCACCGTGATCGTGGTCGAGCGCCTAGAAGACGGCAAGGCACAGCCGGTCCAGAGGCCCGTCTACTACCTGAGTGAGGTGCTGTCGGCCTCCAAGCAGAACTACCCCACTGCCAGAAGATGTGCTACGGCATGTACTTTGCCTCCAAGAAGCTCAATCAGTACTTCCAGGAGCACTCCATCACGGTCGTCTGCACTGCCCCACTTGACGAGATCATAGGCAACAGAGATGCATCAGACCGGCTGGCGAAATGGGCCATCGAGCTAGCTCCCTGCACCATCCTCTACCAGCGCTGGCCGACTTCCTCGTCGACTGGGCCGAGACCCAGTACCTGCCGCCAGCGCCGGATTCCACCCATTGGCGGATGCACTTTGACGGCTCAAAGATGCGCACCGGTTTGGGAGCTGGCATCGTCCTCACCTCTCCCAAAGGCGACAAGCTCAAGTACACACTGCAGATTCACTTTGCCGCCTCCAACAACGTGGCCGAGTACGAGGCGCTCGTCCACGAGCTCTGATTGGCCAAGGAGATCGGCATCCGCCGAGTGCTGTGCTACGGCGACTCGGACTTGGTGGTCCAGCAGTCGTCTAGCGACTGGGACACCAAGGATGCAAACATGGTGAGCTACCGCTTCCTCGTCCAGCAGATCAGTGGGTACTTCGACGGGTGCAAGTTCCTTCACGTGCCACGGGCCGACAACGAGCAAGCTGATGCCCTGGCACGGATTGGCTCCACCCGGCAGGCAATACCAGCCGGCGTCTCCCTCCAGTGCCTGCGCAAGCCGTCTATCAAGCCTTCGCCGGAATCAGAGTCCATCTTCGTGCCGATTTAACCTTGAGCAGTCGGATACGGCTTAGGGACTGCAATAGTCGGCCTGGGGACTTCGGCAGGTGGCCCGGGGACTGCAGCACTCAAACCCGGCCCGGTGACTTCACAACCCGGCCCAGGGGCTGCTGTAGTCGGCCCAGGGACTTCGGCAGGTGGCCCGGGGACTGCAGCACTCGCACCCGGCCTGGGGGCTTCAGAACCCGGCCCGGGGGCTGCAGCAGTCGGCCCGAGGACTTCAATGACGCAACAAGCAGCGGCCGGTTCCGACCCACCGCCTCCCAACCCAACCGCCCTGGTACCGGTTGCCGTGATGGCAGTGGTAGAAGCACCATCTTGGGCGCAACCCATCCTCAACTTTCTGGTCAGTAGAGAGCTACCAGCCAACAAGATTTTGGCCCGGCAGGTGCAACGCCGGGCAACAACATACACAATAGTGAACAGAGAGCTTCTCAGGCGTAGCATGACTGGCGTCTTCCAGCGCTGCGTAGAGCCGGAGAAGGGCATGGCAATCCTCAGAGATATTCACCAAGGCGAATGCGGCCACCACGCGGCCTCCAGATCCCTTGTCGCCAAATCTTTCCGCCATGGATTGTTCTGGCCGGCTGCTTTGGACGACGCCAAGGAATTGGTCAAGAAGTGCAAGGGGTGCCAACGCTTCAGCTCCAAGCAACACCTGCCGACTTCTGCACTCAAGACCATCCCCCTAACTTGGCCGTTTGCCGTCTGGGGGCTGGACATGGTGGGCCCATTCAAAACAACACGTGGCGGCATGACCCTTCTGCTGGTCACTGTGGACAAATTCACCAAATGGATTGAAGCGAAGCCAATCAATAAGCTGAACGGTCCGACTGCGGTGACCTTCATCGCAGATATCACCGTCTGGTATGGCGTACCGCACAACATCATCACCGACAATGGCACAAACTTCGCCAAAGGCACCTTGGCCCGTTTTTGCGCAACGCAGGGCATCCAACTTGACTTAGCGCCCATCCGCAGTCAAACAACCAGGTCGAGCGAGCAAACGGCCTCATCCTGTCCGGCATCAATCCCCGACTGGTTGAGCCGCTGGAGCGCTCGGCCGGCTGCTGGATCAAAGAGCTGCCGGCCGTCCTTTGGAGTCTCCGGACTACGGCAAACAAAGCAACCGCCTTCACTCCCTTCTTCCTCGTGTACGGGGCCGAGGCCGTTATCCCAACTGACATCAAGTTTGATTCACCTCGCGTCACCATGTACACGGAGGAGGAGGCGAAGGAGGCACAAGAAGGCGGTGTCGACCTGCTGGAGGAGGCCCGGCTGCTGGCACTCAGCCGGTCCGCCATCTACCAGCAGGGCCTGCGCCGCTACCACAACCGGAAGGTCAAGCCACGGTCCTTCCGCGAGGGGGACCTTGTGCTCCGGCTGATCCAGCGAACAGCCGGCCAGCACAAGCTCTCGGCTCCTTGGGAGGGGCCTTTCATCATCAGCAAAGCCCTGGGCAGCGACTCCTACTACCTCATCAACGCGCAGAAGCCCAGGGCACGCAAGAGGGACGATTCCGGCAAGGAAACAGAGCGCCCCTGGAACGCGAATCTTCTCCGTCGATTTTACAGTTGATGCACTGTATGTACCACACTACCTTTTGTATTATGCAAAGACAACAAGTCCCTCGAGGAGCACTCGGGGGCTACCCTTTTTATCTATATGATAAGATTATGCCTGTGAATGCATTATTTCACTCTTTCGCCCAGCACCGGGTCCGGTTAGCTGGCCCTGGGGCTTGCCGCCTTGACCTAAGCTGGTACCACCTGCAGTCGGACAAGTAGTGTGCCGACATCTAAGCCCTCTCTTGCCTTAAGCCGTAGCTCGCAGAGTGATGTCGCTTGAAGCTACGTCGGTATTTCCCCAAAGAGGGAGGGATGATGCAGCACATCGGCGGTAGGTATTTCCCTCAGATATGAAACCAAGGTTATCGAACTAGTAGGAGAACCAAGCAACACAACGTAAACAACCCCTGCACACAAATAACAACACCTCGCAACCCGACGTGTTAAAGGGGTATGGCACCAGAAATTGCGTGTTGACGGGAGAAAGTTGTAATAGATTGAAATAAATAGATCGCAAATAAAATAAAGTGCAGCAAAGTATTTTGTATTTTTGGTTTAATAGATCTGAATAAAAAGTGCAAATAAAATAGATCGCAAGGCAAATATATGAGAAAGAAGACCCGGGGGCCTTAGGTTTCACTAGTGTCTTCTCTTGAGAAAGATAGCAAACGGTGGGTAAACAAATTACTGTTGGGCAATTGATAGAACCTCAAATAATTATGACGATATCCAGTCAATGATCATTACATAGGCATTGATACATCTCCAACATATCTATAATTTTTTATTGTTGCATGCTGTTTTATCATCAATCTTGGATGTTTTATAATCATTTTATATCATTTTTTGGTACTAACCTATTGACATAGTACCCAGAGCCAGTTGTTGTTTTTTGTATGTTTTTTACATCGCAGGAAATCAATATCAAACGGAGTCCAAATGCCCTGAAACTCTTTGGAGATTTTTTATGGGCCAGAAGGAAGAAGATGGGCCCTGGTGGCACCTGGGGGGAGTCCCGAGGAGGGGACAACCCACCAGGGCGCGCCAGGAGGCCTAGGTGCGCCCTGGTGGGTTGTGCCCACCTCGGGCACCCCCGGACCCCTATTTACTCTATAAATACCCCAATATTCCAGAAACCCTAAAAGCGTCGACGAAATATTCATCCAGCCGCCACAAGTCCAGAACCACCAGATCCAATCTAGACACCATCTCAGATGGGGTTCACCACCTCCATTGGTGCCTCTCCGATGATGCATGAGTAGTTCTTTGTAGACCTTCGGGTCTGTAGTTAGTAGCTAGATGGCTTCCTCTCTCTCACTGAATTCTCAATACAATGGTCTCTTGGAGATCCATAGAATGTAACTCTTTTTGCAGTGTGTTTGTTGGGATCTGATGAACTTTGAGTTTATGATCAGTCATATCTTTTTATATCCATGAAAGTTATTTGAGTTTATTTGATCTCTTATATGCATGATCTCTTATAGCCTCGTATTTCTTCTCCGATATTTGGGTTTTGTTTGGCCAACTTGATCTATTTATCTTGCAATGGGAAGAGGTGCCCGGTAGTGGGTTCGATCTTACAGTGCTTGATCCCAGTGACAGAAAGGGAATCGATACGTATGTATCGTTGCTACTAAGGATAAAAAGACAAGATCTAATATCTGCCGCAATAGATAGATGTATCTTGTCTACATCATGTCATCATTCTTATTGCATTACTCCATTTTCCATGAACTTAATACACTAGATGCATGCTGGATAGCGGTCGATGTGTGGAGTAATAGTAGTAGATGCAGGTAGGAGTCGGTGTACTAATCCTGGACGTGATGCCTATGTAATGATCATTGCCTGGATATCGTCATAATTATTTGAAGTTCTATCAATTGCCCAACAGTAATTTGTTTACCCACCGTTTGCTATTTTTCTTGAGAGAAGCCACTAGTGAAACCTATGGCCCCCGGGTCTTCTTTCTCATATATTTGCCTTGCGATCTAATTTTCTTTTGCATTTTTATTCAGATCTATTAAACCAAAAAAATACAAAAATACCTTACACTTTATTTTATTTGCGATCTATTATTTCAATCTATTACAATTTTCACCCGTCAACGTGCCTTCTGGCACCATTACCCGAAAGGGATTGAAAACCCCTTTAACATGTCTGGTTGCGAGTGGCTGTTAATTGTGTGCAGGGACTATTTACGATTTGTTGCTTGGTTCTCCTACTAGTTCAATACCTTGGTTTCAGTACTAAGGGAAATACCTATCGTCGCTGTGCTACATCATCCTCTCGTCTTGGGGGAAATACCGCCGTAGTCCTAGCAGACATCATCAGGCATCACGCCCAAGATTAGTAGACCAACTCCTACCTGCATCTACTACTATTACTCCACACATCGACCGCTATCCAGCATGCATCTAGTGTATTAAGTTCATGGAAAAATGGAGTAATGCAATAGGAACGATGACATGATGTAGACAAGATCTATCTATGTAGAGATAGAACCCATCGTTTTATCCTTAGTAGCAACGATACATATGTGTCGTTTCCCTTTCTGTCACTGGGATCAAGCATCGTAAGATCGAACCCACTACCGGGCACCTCTTCCCATTGCAATATAAATAGATCAAGTTGGCCAAACAAAACCCAAATATCGGAGAAGAAATCGAGGCTATAAGAGATCATGCATATAAGAGATCAAAAACTCAAATAACTATCATGGATATAAAAAGATATGACTGATCATAAACTCAAAGTTCATCAGATCACAACAAATACACCGCAAAAAGAGTTACATCATATGGATCTCCAAGAGACCATTGTATTGAGAATTCAGCGAGAGAGAGGAAGCCATCTAGCTACTAAATATCGACCCGAAGGTCTACAACGAACTACTCACGCATCATCGGAGAGGCACCAATGGAGATGGTGAACCCCATCCGAGATGGTGTCTAGATTGGATCTGGTGGTTCTGGACTTTGCGTCGGCTGGATGAATATTTTGTCGACTCCCCTAGGGTTCTGGGATTTTTGGGGTATTTATAGAGCAAATAGGCGGTCCGAGGGGTACCCGAGGTGGGCACAACCCACCAGGGCGCACCTAGGCCTCCTGGCGCGCCCTGGTGGGTTGTCCCCTCCTCGGGACTCCCCCAGGTGCAACCAGGGCCCAATATCTTACTTCTGGTCCATAAAAAAATTCCGTAAAGTTTCGGGGCATTTGGACTCCGTCTGATATTGATTTCCTGCAATGTAAAAAACATGCAGAAAACAGCAACTGGCACTTGGCACTATGTCAATAGGTTAGTACCAAAAAATGATGTAAAATGACTATAAAATGATTATAAAACATCCAAGATTGATAATAAAACAACATGGAACAATAAAAAATTATAGATACGTTGGAGACGTATCATCATCCCCAAGCTTAATTCCTACTCGTCCTCGAGTAGGTAAGTGATAAAAACAGAATTTTTGATGTGGAGTGTTGTTTATCATGTCATATCATATTCTTTTCTTTATAGCATGGACATTTGCACTTTTATGTGATTCAAAGCAATTGTCTAGTTTTGACATAATAATTTAGATACTCAACCATATCAACAAGCAACCATGCCTTTCAAAATATCAATGCTAAAACAAGTTATCCCTAGCACATCATGCTCAAACATTGATCCATTCATGAAACACACTCGAATATTAACTACACCCAATACTTAAGTACGATCATATTGCCTCTTAGTTGGTGCTTTTATAAGAGAAGGTGGAGACTCAAATAAAAATTGCATAAAGTAAAAGAAAGGCCCTTCGCAAAGGGAAGTAGGGATTTGTAGAGGTGTCAGAGCTCAAAGCGAAAAAATAGAGATAAAAACATTTTTGGAGGTGTATCCATCCCACCAACGAAAACGACTTAGAGTTCCGAACCTTTCCATGCTAGATATGCCATAGGCGGTTCCCAAACAGAAAATAAAGTTTATTCCTTTTTCCACCATTCTTTCACTTTCCATGGTTAGCCGTATCCACGGGTGCCTTCCATACCAACACTTTCCAAGGAATTTATTATTTGAAAGCATGAAGTAAATTCATTTTTGCATTTCGGGAGTGGGCATCCCTAAAACCTTTGCCTTACTCTCGTGCAATGACAAGTGAATAAACACTCATCGTGAGAATAACACATCCAACATGGAAAATATTAGCCACCCGTTACCGTTCCGTGAGCGAAACAAACACACAAAAGAGAAGTTTATTTTGAAAATTAGAGATGACACATGCAAATTTTCTTAGAACGGCAAAACAATACCGCATATAGGTAGATATAGTGGACTCATGTGGCAAACTGGTTTAAAGGATTTTGGATGCACAAGTAGAGATCATAATTGGTGCAAAATGAAGGCTAGCAAAAAGATTGAGAAGCGACCAACCAAGAAACGAATAATCTCATAAGCAAGCATTAAGAATAATTAACACTAAATAATGCACCACAAGTAGGATATAATTTCATTGCATGACTATTGACTTTCGTGCATGCATAGGGAATCACAAACCTTAACAACAATATTCTTACTAAAGCATAATTACTCATCAACATAACTCACATATCACATCATCATATCTCAAAACTATTACCAAGAATCAAGTTTATTTTGTCCAATGATCTTCATGATTTTTTTACTTACCCTTCTTGTATATCTATCACTTTGGGACTAATTTTCATGTGTTGCTTTTCGTAAGCTCAAACAAATATAAGTGAAGATCATGAGCATACAATTTTTTATTTCTCTCAAAATAATTTAAGTGAAGCAAGAGAGAATTTCTTTAAAATTTTACTAACTCTCAAATAAATCTAAGTGAAGCAAGAGAGTATTTATTTAAAAATACTAAGCACACCATGCTCAAAAAGATATAAGTGAAGCACTAGAGCAAGTCCTAGCTCATAAAAGATTTAAGTGAAGCACAGAGAGCAATTCTAACAAGTCATGAAATAATTTTGGCTCTCTCAAATAGGTGTGTCCAGCAAGGATTGATGACTTAAAACACAAAATAAAATAAGGAAAGACTCATATCATACAAGACGCTCCAAGCAAAACACATATCATGTGACGAATAAAAATATAGCTTCGAGTAAAATACTGATAGTCGTTAGAAGAAAGAGGGGATGCCACTCGGGGCCATCCCCAAGCTTAGTTGGTTGCTCATTCTTGGATAATAGATTGGGATGCCGGGGCATCCCCAAGCTTAGGCTCTTCTATCCTTCTTTCATCCATCGTAAGATAACCCAAAACTTGAAAACTTCAATCACACAAAAATCAACAAAACCTTCGTGAGATCCGTTAGTATAAGAAAGCAAACTACTACTATAAGTACTGTATCAAACCAATTCATATTTTGTTTTTGTATTATATCTACTGTATTCCAACTTTTCTATGGCAAAAACTCACCAAAGAAAACGATAGAGCCATCAAAATAAGCACACAACACAAAGAAAACAGAATCTGTCAAAACAGAACAGTCTGTAGCAATCTGATACTTTCGAATACTTCTGTAACTCCAAAAATTCTAAAAAATTAGGAAGGCCAGGGTAATTTGTATATTGATCTACTTCAAAAAGAATTGGAATTTTATCACGTTCTCGTGAGTTTTAACAATTGTTTTCGTGACTGCATAAGTTTCTGTTTTTCAGCAAGATCAAACAACTATCACCCAAGAAGATCCTATAGGCTTTACTTGGCACAAACACTAATTAAAACACAAAAAACACAATCATACCAGTAGAATAATTGTGCAAACACTCAATAACAGAAAGCAAAAAGAAAAAATAAATTTATTCATTGGGTTGCCTCCCAACAAGCGCTATAGTTTTACGCCCTTAGCTAGGCATAAAGCAAGGATCTAAGTTTTGTCATCTTTGGTTCGAGATCCATAAGATGCCCTCATGATTGATTCATATGGTGGCCTGATTTTTGTTCTAGGAAAGTGTTCCATACCCTTCCTCAAGGGAAATTGTAACTTAATATTGCCTTCTTTCATATCAATCACGGCACCGATGGTGCGTAAAAACGGTCTACCAAGTATAATTGGACAAGACAGATTGCAATCAATATCAAGAACAATAAAATCTATGGGCACATAATTCCTATTTGCAAGAATAAGAACATCATTAATTCTTCCCATAGGCTTTTCAATAGTAGAATCCGCCAAGTGCAAATTCAAAGAACATTCTTCAAGATTAGTAAGACCAAGCACATCACATAAAGATTTCGGAATTGTGGAAACACTAGCACCCAAGTCACACAAAGCAAAACACTCATAAATTTTAATCTTGACTTTGATATTGGGTTCCCATTCATCATGCGATTTTCTAGGAATTGAAACTTCTAATTCCAATTTTTCTTCAAAAGCTTTCATCATAGCATCAACAATATGTTTAATAAAAGCTTTGTTTTGTTCATAAGCATGGGGTGAATTTATCATGGCTTGCAACAAGGAAATACAATCAATCAAAGAGCAACTATCATAATTAAAGTCTTTGTAACCAAAAGAGTGGGTGCATCACTAGCTAAAATTTGGACCTCTCCAAACCCACTTTCATCAATTTTCTCAATAAGATTTTCACCCTCCGAATCATTGGGATGCCTTCTACCTAAAGTTGACTCTTCTACAGTCCCCTTTTCATCAATCTTAACTTTACTAAACAAGGAATCAATAGAAGAAACACCAATCATTTTAAGATCTTCATCACTTTTACTAAAGTAATCACTAGAGAACGCTTTTTCTAAAAATTCTCTTTTAGCTCTAAGCATAGGGATTCTTTTCTTACTTTCATCCATAGAAACATAAAGAGCTTTAATTGATTCATCAACTTTAGGCACACAAATTTTCAACTTGAGATTTTCCACATAAAGAGCAATTCTATCAACACTACTAGACAAATCATCAGTCTTATTCAACTTTTCTTCTATAGAAGTGTTGAAAACTTTTTGCGTGTTGATAAATTCTTTAATATTATTCTCAAGATCAGAGGTGTTCCTATTATTATTATAAGATTGATTTCCATAGGAATTACCATAATTATTAGAGGAATTACTAGGAAAAGGCCTAGGATTAAAATTACCTCTATAAGCATTGTTGTTGAAATTATTTCGAGAGATAAAATTCACATCTATGGCATCACCATTTTGCTCAATCAAAGTAGACAAAGGCATACCATTAAAATCAATAGTAGCACTTCTACTAGCAACCAATTTCATAAGAGCATCAACTTTATCACTCAAAGAAGAAATTTCTTCAACCGAATTAACCTTTTTACTAGTAGGAGCTCTTTCGATATGCCATTGTGAATAATTTGCCATGATATTATCAAGAAATTTGGTGGCTTCACCCAAAGTAATTTCCATAAAAGTTCCACCCGCGGCGGAATCTAAAAGATTACGAGAACAAAAGTCAACCCCGCATAGAATTTTTGTATGATCATCCAAAGATTTAACTCATGAGTTGGGCAATTCCTTAGCATCATTTTCATACTTTCCCAAGATTGTGCAACATGCTCATCTTTAAGTTGCTTGAAATTCATGATCTGGGTTCTAAGGGAAATAAGATTTGCGGGCGGAAAATACTTAGTGATAAAAGCATCTTTGCACTTATTCCAAGAATCGATACTATTGCGAGGCAAAGAAGAAAACCAAATTTTTGCAGAATCACGCAACGAAAACGGAAATAATTTCATCTTCACCACATCATTGTCCACATCTTTTTTCTTTTGCATATCACATAATTCCACGAAGGTATTAAGATGAGACGTGGCATCCTCATTAGGAGTACCGGAAAATTGATCTTTCATAACAAGATTCAGCAAATCAGTATTAATATCACAAGACTCCGTACTAGTGGCGGGAGGAGCAATCGGAGTGCCAATAAAATCGTTGTTGTTGGTATTTGAGAAATCACATAACCTGGTGTTCTCTTGAGTCATGATTACCACACAACAAGATTGCACTAAAAACAGATCCGGTAAGAAAACAGCGAGCGGAAAGAGGGGAAAACGACAATTTTTGTGAAGTGGGTGAGAGGAAAACGAGAGGCAAATGGAAAATAATGTAAATTGCAAGGAGATGAGATTTGTGATTAGGAACCTGGTATATGTTGAAGATCCTCCCCGGCAACGGCGCCAGAAATTCCTTTTGATGTCGCTTGAAGCTACGTCGGTATTTCCCCAAAGAGGAAGGGTTGATGCAACACAGCGGCGGTAGGTATTTCCCTGAGATATGAAACCATGGTTATCGAACTAGTAGGAGAACCAAGCAACACAACGTAAACAACCCCTGCACACAAATAACAACACCTCGCAACCCGACGTGTTAAAGGGGTACGGCGCCAGAAATTGCGTGTTGACGGGAGAAAGTTGTAATAGATTGAAATAAATAGATCGCAAATAAAATAAAGTGCAGCAAAGTATTTTTGTATTTTTGGTTTAATAGATCTGAATAAAAAGTGAAAATAAAATAGATCGCAAGGCAAATATATGAGAAAGAAAACCCGGGGGCCGTAGGTTTCACTAGTGGCTTCTCTCGAGAAAGATAGAAAAGGTGGGTAAACAAATTACTGTTGGGCAATTGATAGAACCTCAAATAATTATGACGATATCCATGCAATGATCATTACATAGGCATCATGTCCAGGATTAGTAGACCGACTCCTGCCTGCATCTACTACTATTACTCCACACATCGACCGCTATCAACATGCATCTAGTGTATTAAGTTCATGGAAAAACGGATTAATGCAATAAGAACAATGACATGATGTAGACAAGATCTATCTATGTATAGATAGATGTCGGTTCTATATCCGACGTATCTCGTAGTAGGGGTCCCAAGCTAAGCGTCTTAGAGCGATGGTAACATGGACACAGGGTTTTACCCAGCTTCGGGCTCTCTCGTAGAGATAATACCCTACATGCTGCTTTCGATTGTATTCATATGAGGGGATAGTACAGAGTACATGCATCTACCATGAGATTGTTCTAATGAATATGAGATTGTCTATTGACTAGCATGGCCTCGGTTTATATATGTACCGCAGGCCTAGGGTTTAGAGGAGTCCTTATCTTGGGCGCCAAGTCTTGTGGAATCCTCCTTGTATGCGTCATGGGCTGTCCGAACTGGCCCAATAGTGAACCGCCATGGGGGTCCTCGGCCCGATCCAGCTGGTCGGGAGACGACGTGGTGAGTACCCCCCAGTCCAGGACACAGTCAGTAGCCCCCTGAACCGGTCTTCAAGTTGGGGACGCTCCTTGATTCTTCCTAACTGTTCTTTATCTTCGGTCGTCGGTCTTGAAAACTGGTTCAACAAATCTTCCCATCTTCGATCTTGAGGATCGCCGAAGCGAATCCGAAGAGTTTACACGTCGGGTATCCAAGGAGCCCTTTTAAGTTCTCGGCCTTTATCAATGCCTTGTTATTTTTTACACCACACCTCGGGTTTGAAGTTGTTCCCGTGCGGCGGTGTCCTCTTGCATCCGAACTCCAACGCCGGACTGCATTCGAGGTATCCTTTGTAGCCGAGCACCAACGCCGGACTGTATTCAGGCTCCCACGCTGGACCATATCCGAGGTGTCATAGATCACCTTGGCTTGAAGAAGTTTGAAGGAGGTTAACCGAGCTTTAGTGCCGGAAATGCCCTCTATAGAGCCAGCCACTTGCATCCGAGCTTTATGCCGGACTGCTTCCGAGGTGACGCACCACCTCGGGCTTGGGCTAATTGTTTGCAGATTTTATTTCCTATTTATGCAATTTATTTATTGACGAGATATGTAGCCAGTAGCCCTCAAGGTGTTTGTCGGCCTAAAAATCCGAGATGCACTTTAGAGGAGATAGTGATCGGCGGACGGGCCCTTGAGAGAGGGTTTTAAGAAGTCGCCGTGATATATTAGCTTGATGGAGGATAGGTCCAGATGGTACCTATTGTTGTCCGAAGACACGTTTGCCCATAGTTCGGTCAAGCCGAACACTGAGCACTGTGAATTTTTTGCATTGAATAGGCAATGCAGTAGCCCCCGAGACACTGGTCGGGTGGCAACACCAGATCAGGGGATCGTTGTGCCCCTTTAATATTAGTAAATGATAAGCCCGAAGCCCAGTAGCCCCCGAGCCTTAATGCGGGCGCGGGTGGCCGAATTAAGGATCGATATCCGGAGTAAAATCATAGATTATGTGTAATGATTCTATGTATCCAAGTACTCTACATCATTAATGCTCGGATCCGCACTGTACAAAACTTTGTTGACCGACCATCGGCTTCAACCTCCTCGGCCAGTAGCCGGGGAGTGTTTGTCCCATTTTGTAAAGCCTTTATGAGGGCAAAGATTTACGACAAACAAGGCAATCCGGCCATACGATTTTATAAACAAAGGTACGCGGAGAGATATGTTATATTACTATTAACGTAAGAAACATCTTCCAAAGAAAATAGTCCCGCCATCGGTTCTTTTCTTTGGGTTGTCATGCTGGCCATGATGAAACCTCACCTCCGATCAATGTGGGAGGAAAATATTGAGGATTTAGTTCAGGGAAAGTTCCCGAACTCTATGGTCTGAATGGACCAAAATTTTCACTTCCGTCGTTGCTGACCAATTATATCCTTTAAGATTGCTAGCTTTCGGCTTCACCCAGTCTGAGGTACTAACCCGGATGACCCGGTAGTAACAATCCTAGAGGTGCTCCCTTTACCGCCTAGCCGAACAATCGGGAACATAGGGGTAAGCACAGGAACTAGGCAACCCAGCTTGGCTTTTATAACGATGATTATGGAAGGTAGCCCTTGTATATTAAATACAAATGCCGACGATATGTTTATTTTGACTCCGTTGCGACCGTTTATAAGTTCAAAGTGGCCCATCGTCGGCTTCCATCCCCTTGTAGATGCTACGCAGGGTATTTCCGCAATAACAATCAACCCTTAGCCGACGTCTCAGTGCCCGAAGTCTGTTGTGTTAGCGGAAACGAGGCAATCAGATATGTGGGCTTTATAACTTTCACTTAGTTATAGGAGCTTTAAAGTTGGGAGGCCAAATATTAGCCCCTGGTTAATGTTCGGCGACAGCCGAGGTTAAGCCGTTAACACTTCGGCCAATATTATGAATGACCCGTCGCTTAACACAGGGTGACCTCCATCGATCTTATAGTTTAACACAGTCATCGGATCACTGACCAGTTTACGATTATTGTGACAGCCAATTTTCGGCTTTCTCCACTGAGGCGCTGAACCATGCGAGCTGGAAGCACAATCATAGTGGTTCTCCGTTTGCACTCCTAGCCGAACAAAGCGGTACGTAGGAGGCAAGCACAGGAGCCGGGCAACCCAACTATTGACCAAAGACACAATTTGAAACTGATGCATATATATCAATATCTGAGAATGTTTTTGCCGAATCTCTAAAGGTGTTCGACATTGCACTGCGAGACTTATGCTGGAAACACACAAATAGTTTAAAAGTGCCATAGGCTTGGAAAACCAAAAACTTCAGTAAAAACTTGACGTCCGAACTAGATCAAGTGTTCGGTGCCAATCCGAAAATTGGTCTTAGGAAAAAATTGTGCTTCTGTCGTGCTTTAACATGACACATCCTATCTCAAGACTTCAAGCAAGTCAGCCTACGGCTTCAACCTCCTATCCTGAAGGCGGAGTACTTCTCGTTAGGCCAGTTTAGCAAACTAAACTCGAGCGGCTTTGAGAGAGAAATTAGGCTCCTCGGCTATTGACCACACACTCGCGTCGACAAAAATGAGTGATAGAAAAAGACTTTGCAACGACTAAGAAGAAGAACACTTACTATAAAACATCTCACACTAATTTAAGAGCCCCCAAGTGACTTGGGTAAAAGAATTTTATGTATAATGATTGTATGTACCAAAGTACTTATATCATATCTGTGTTCACCCGAGCTTTAAATGCGTCTTAACTGACCGTTGGCTTCTCCCTTTTCGGTCAAGGGCCGAAAAGTGTTATGTACTCCACCTGTCGAGAATATCGACGGTGTTTCCGATAACCAGGTAATCAGGCCATAAGGCTATAACAGACAAAACGCGCTCAGGGAACTTATGCTATATTACTGACGAAGTGTAAGAAGCATCTTCGAAGAAAATAGTACCCCCACCGATACCTTTCTTCGGTTGCTCATTGTTACTATGAGACTTGTGCAATAGATTTTTTGTACTCATGAGTTCCGTTGTGTGCCGACCATGATTGAAAACAATAAGAGCACTAGCTTTCGGCTTCACCCAGTCTGAGGTCCGAACTCGGATGACCCGATCGTGACAATCGCAGAGGTGCTCTCTTTACTCCCTAGCCGAACAATCGGGAACGTAGGGGTAAACACAGGAGCAAGGCAACCCAGCTTGTGGAACACTTAAGTCAACATGTTGCATATTGTGGCGTAATATACGAACAAGGAACGAAGCCATACAAATATAATCATATGCAAGAGGAAATGCTTCATAAAGGAAGCCCCCCAAGTAAATGGGGTATTTGAATTTGTGTGCCACAAACAAAGTTCTGACAAGGAAGTTTTTCACATACAACTTTTTGCTAAAAAAGTATAATGCTTGGTCGAACCGAACAAAATTTAAAACTGAAAGTTTTTGAGCATGAAAGTGACTTTGCTGGTTAATGTGTTCGGCATTGATGACGTGGTCCGAGCTTGATGCGGGACAAGGTCCCAGCCCTCAAGCCGGACCCGAGGTGGTGGAGCGAAGAGCTCGGCACTCCAAAGTGGCGACGTAGCACGACCAATGTGGCGAGGTATAATCCCCAGTCCGACTGAGGCGACGGAGCAGGCCGACAGTATGATGCCAAAGTCCTCGGCGTGGGTTAATGAAGTGTTTGGCGAAGCCCCCGGTCAGCCGAGGTGACATGGTACATCTGTATGCCGAGGTGACAACGCTGCCCAACCCGGATCATTTATACTCGATGAGGTAGAGCTCTCTCAGCGATGTCGAAGTCCCCAAGGCAACCGAACATGTCGGTATGGCAATTCGACCAACAAGGTGGTCACGTGAGCCGATTTATGCCGATGTCGGCTTGCCGAAGTGACCGCGCGACGCAGTCGAAGTAGATTACCTACACATGTAAAATAGTGCGGTCCAAAACTTAATAGTATAAATATATAAATAATCCTCGCAAGATAATAATTTTTTTAAAGAGATGTGGCCTGGCGCGAGGCCATTGTCAACACAAGGCGTCGGCGCGGCGAGGTGATAAAATCCGAATTCGCACGGTCACCCGAGTTACAGACGCAATGTGCACGGGGCAGCGACGGCATATCGGATCGCCCTGAAACGGTGGCCGCGATATTGACCTGATTGCAAAACCTGCAACAAAAAATTGCTGACCAGCAGAGAATACTCTTTGAACTATTATTAATAGGCACAGGGCGAATAACTAGAACAATTGCACCTGATAATTTATTTGACGACGTCCAAACTCATGGTGGACGAGATAATTATGGGTGAGGGACCTCGTGGCTGGAGTGACGACAGGATATGGCCACAATCGGGTTTTGACGTCTGAGGAGTCGGCCGGCGAGCCCCTGGCTAGGTCGATACAGACAGAGAACGCATGTACAAGCATTGGCAAAATATCTCGAAGAAGAAATTCTTCTACGTCCCAGTGTGATCTAGGCAGATCGGCCTCCACCAGAAGTTATAATGGCGATTGACTAGGAGCAACCAAAAAACAAACATTAAATTTGGCCATCACGTGAGCAAAAGCTAAGACACCCTGTTCATTGATTAAACCTTGATAGGCGTGCTGTACTTTAGATAAATAGTACTATTTAAGGAATTGATTTACTTCCCTGGTGGATCACGTGAAGAACTAGCATCGCCAGGTAGCTTTGCCGGCCATTGGAGTTCGGAACTGTAGATGCGTTCCGCCTGGACTTGTGTGCATGTACCCCGATCTCTCTATAACTAGATCGGATTGTCATTGCCATCGTCTAACTCTGCGCACAGATGCTATCATCCGAATTCCTCTTGATTCGATCTAGCACAAATCTATGCACATAAGAGAGCGCAAACTAGTAATAATAAAAAAGAAAAAAAATGCATAATTAATTTATGCGAATTAAGTGACTGAAGAAAGATGGCCTGGCATCGAGATCGTCTTGGCCGAGCACGTATGTGGACGCAGGTCGCTGTTCCTAAAACGATGGTGTCAACGTGATGCGGCGTTCGTCAGACCGTGATTGCTGTGCTATACATCTCGGGTCGCCCGGGAACGGCGGCAACACCAGATCAGCTACACGCACAAAACAATGCGAGAGGAAATACTAGTTATACAGTAGAACTAGTTAATGAAACAGCCGCACCTGGTGGTTTGCTCGGTAGTGGTCATAGCAATCAAAGAAAAACACTTTCCCGTAGTACAAGTGCTTAGTGGCCACGTGAAGTCCCAACCTATCCATCCTTTGTACGTGTATGCGCGAGTGTTTAGCTGGAAAAAAGGTTGGTCAACGTAGAGATTGGTCAGCCCGTGCTGTAGATTGCCAAGGCCACGCGACCCCTTGGTACTTTGTGAAAAGGAGCTATAGCCAGCATGGATACTGCGGCAGCTTGTCCTTAAATTGCGCGCCGATCTGATAGCCATAGGACGTGTTAGATCGGCCTATGCCAGCCTCCGTTTGGGTGGGGCTTCACGCGCCGCTCTCGTATCTTTGGATCAAGGACACCGATAACTGCCACACTTGTGGTGTATCGGGTGGTTGTGCCGCACGCCTCGTGTGGCATGGAGAAGAACCCGCCCGCACGACCGCGTCCAGGCGCGCGCAGCCACAGCCCGCACGTCCGGTGTGTGGCAAAACCATCCACACGTCCGGACCAAACGACCGCGCTGCCCGCACGACCCAGCACGCCAGCCGTCCCGGGCTCCTTCCGATCCCCAGTCCGCCCTGCCGCCATTGTCTCGCATCTCTCGATCCCCTACCTCCATCGCCTTCCTTCTTTGGTTGCCATGGCAACCAGAGCAGATCCCTAGCGCCTTTCCCACAGCTAACCACCCACCCCACCCTCCCTACCCCCTTCCACCCCAACCCCGCCCTCCCAAGACGACGAGCTAAAACAGGTGGATCCCCGATCTCCTTCTATTTCTCGACCTTCTTTTGTCCAGAAATCTGAATTTGCAAAATTTGCCCACGAAGATGGCGACTGGATACACGCTATCAGGGCAAACACCACACGAATTTGTGTGTCTTTGCATTTGCCCACCAACATACGTCAGATCTGCCATATACTATGCTAGACTTGTGCCAAGCTTCTGGGTTAGCTTGATGCGAGTAGTTGGTAGCGTAGTAATCACTATAAAAATAGGGAGAGAAAGGAGGAGTTTGGCATGGGGAGGGAGGAAAAATAATTGCCACTTGTATCTGACGTCAGTTGCCATCTATCGTTGTCCGTAGTTGCCACCATGTTATATTATTGCTTGCCATCCTATTTTATTTTCTGTTGCCATCGCTTCAAAATGATAGATGGCATCCAGAATTCAGAAAACAAAATGGATGTGCATGTCCTACTTGCCATGAGGTGTTGGTTGCCTACGCAAGAAATGTTATGAGATTGCCGTGTTATCTTCTACGTGCAAACAGCAAGAACGCTTTTTGCGGATTGTTGATGCGTTCTTGTTCATGCAGTGACTAAAAGCACAGTGGCAGAAAAGAAAAAGCAGAAGAATGAATCACGAAGATGGCACTGATCCTTGGCTTTATCAAAGTCCGGAAACGCCACCTTGGGATGCAGCAGAGTACAATCAACTCATTTCTTTAGGGCCATTGCTGCCACTACTAGAGCACTACGCGGGCATCGGTACAATGCATGATAAACAAAAAAGAAACAGTTGCCATGTTCGTGACAATGAAGATGTCATTCTACTTATGTCCTACAATCTATTTTTTAGCAGGTTCTTATGACCAAACCACAATCAGGGGGGCAGCATGGCAAGTTTCGTCACAGGGCGCTAACGCTGACAAATGTACGGGCAACCAACTTCAGCTAGCTAATGTGGCAAATCAAGGTAACGCATACGAAAAAGAAACTTATTGTTGTGGACATGAAATTAAACTTGCAAGGATGGCAAAAGACTCACAAGTTATATCAGAAAAAATGTAGGACCTTCATGTATCACGTGGCATCAGGCAGCAACCATGTACCTGCCATCAACGTCGTACACATGTGAGTGCATGAAAAGTGAAGTTGTGGAAAGTGAGTTAGGAGAAAGGAACATATATGACAGCTGCAGTTGCCATGCCTGGACAACTTCGGTTGCCATGGCTGGACAAACTGCAGTTGCCATGCCTGGACAACTGCAGTTGCCATGTATAATCAAATGTGACTGCAATGTCTAAACAACCGTGGATGACAAGTGTGAACAAATATGTGTGGCATGGTTGGACCACTACATGTGCCATGTTGAACAAACTACAGTTGCCATGCAATGACCAACTGCTACCATGATCGCAGGTTGTTACGGTGGAACCACATCGGCAAACATCTCATGGCAAGCTTCACAGTTGCAGGAAAGCGCTATTGCAGATAGAGCACATCAAATTGGAATGACAGACCACACAAGATCGGCACATGCGGCACAACAAGGTAAAAAAAAAGTGAAAACAGAAAACAGTACTGCATTTGCTTTTGTGGGGAATAGCATGTGAAGAAAAGTAGATTTGTAACGGTGGTGGTGGAAAAAACAAAAAAAATGCTACCAAGTGGTCATGTGCAAAAGAGTCGTATATTGTCTTCGGGATTTGCCAATTGCTATAAGAGTGTGTGCAACATTCATGATTGTTCACATTTGCGTATTGAGCTCAAGCCTAGAATACAAAATTTTGATGCTAGAGTATACTGGTTGCCATGTGTTGGCAACAGTAGTTGCCATGTATGTTGGACTGTATCTGCCATTGCTATGTGCTGCAAGTTCTGATGCTGAAAGAAGCTGGTTGCCATGTGTGGGCAACAGTAGTTGCCATGTGTGTTGGACTATTTCTACCATTGCTCTATGCTACAAGTTCTCAAGCTAAAAGACACTGGTTGCCATGTGGTTGGACTGTAGCTGCCATTACTGGAGAATTACAGTTGCCATGCATGGCCATATGCAGATTCAAGGCTTGCTGTGTGAAATGATGTCATGCAAAATCACATGCAGTTGCTGTACTCCGTTACGATACACATGACATTCAAGCAAAATCTTACGCTCGTACCTGATTTTTTAATGCAGGACCTTGAACTACAATTAACAGCGGCGCGGGGACATCTACTGCGGGGAGCTCTGAGCGCACGGAAGACGCGTTCCACCAGCCAACCAACACTCATGCCACAAACAATGTCAAGTCAGTGTCGGAAATGGCAATCGTGCCAGCAATACCGACAAGCACACATGTGCACACCAGCACAAGCAACACTCAAGCAGGTGAAACAACCGCCGATACTGAAGTGAATGATGAAACTGATGACGAAGCACAAGGGGATGAAGATGGTGGGCAATCAGAAATCATGGTACCCCAGCCACCGTATCTTGGGCAGAGATTTGATTCGTTTGAAGATGCAAAGGAATTCTACCAGACATATGCAAAGTTCCATGGGTTTGCGGTCAACACCGAATACCATAGGAAAATTAAAAAAACTAACGAGTACAGCAGAGGTGAGATGAGGTGCTACAAGGCACGAAGAAACAAGAAGGGCAAAGGTGATGCGCTTGTTGGTTCGGAACGAAAGAGAGGTATCATTGTCAAGACGGAATGCCCTGTCCGGTGTAAGCTGAATGTAGATGGAGCACAGTGGGTGGTCACTGAATATTTTGACGAGCACAACCACGAGCTAATAAAGAACTTTGACCTAGTAAAATTTCTGACCGCCCACAGAGGATTCACCCCCCTCGAGAAGAAATTCATAA
Source organism: Aegilops tauschii subsp. strangulata (assembly GCF_002575655.3). Lineage (NCBI taxonomy): Eukaryota > Viridiplantae > Streptophyta > Magnoliopsida > Poales > Poaceae > Aegilops > Aegilops tauschii. Next base: position 344,529,263 of record NC_053039.3, read on the forward strand.
AGCTGCTACATGATTGTAACGTCGGTCCATCAAGAATGGTGCAGATACTCTCCCTCATCCATAGCAAAAACGGGTCTCTGAGTAGCATGCCCTACCTACCAGCAGACGTCACAAACCTAAAGGCAAAGTACCATAGAGAAAGCAAGTTGGCTGACATAGAAGCCACGATAGCCTACTTCGATGAGAAAGCGAAAGAAGATCAAGATTTCTTCTACAGGATAAGATTGGACGATGAGGACCGTGTCAGGAACATGTATTGGGTGGATGGTGCTGCAAGAAGAGCCTACAAACATTTCCGAGACTGCATTTCTTTCGACGCGACATATCTCACTAATATGTACAAGATGCCATGCGCTCCATTCATAGGAATAAATAACCACAATCAGTCATTTTAGTTCGGATGCGGGCTCGTTCGGAACGAAGACACGGATGGGTACGTTTGGCTGTTCAAGACCTTCTTCGAGTGCATGGGTGGACTTGCTCCGATGAACATAATAACAGACCAGGATTTTAGCATGCGTGCAGGCATAGAGGAGGTCTTTCTGTTGGCAGTGCATAGGCACTTCAGGTGGCACATTATAAAGAAGGCTGAGGAGACACTAGGACCGTTCTTTGCTGACCGTCCAGACCTGCACAAGGCATTCGAGCTGTGCGTGGACCACAGCTTGACGGTGGAGGAGTTTGAAAGGAGCTGGATGGCTATGATTGAAACATATCAAGTCCAAGACCACGAGACGCTTGCTAGCTTGTGGGAGAAACGAATGTACTGGGTGCCGGCCTACTTCATGCAGTGCTTCTTCCCGTTTCTGCAGACTACACAGCGCAGTGAGGGGTTCAATGCTGTTTTGAAGCGGTACGTGAGCCCTGGCAACTCATTGCTACAGTTTGCCAAGTAGTACACCGCTTTGCAACAAAAAATACTGAGATCCGAGCTACAGCAAGAAGCAAACACCGCGCTCAAGCAGCCAAAATTGCTAACGTATTTACCAATGGAGAGGCAGATGAGCAAGATATACACCAACACGGTTTTTAACAAGTAAGTCAGTTGTGTTACAATCTTATTTGCACAAATCATGAAGGTACTAGGTGCCATGTAGAATGCAATGCAGTTGAAATGCTTATTTGAAAATGATGATTGTGTTGAAAAGTAGCCATTAGGTACAGAGTAAACATGATATGTAGTTGCCGTGCTTAATGAACTACAGTTTGCCATGCTTAATGAACTGCAGTTTGCCACGTTCACTCAACTGCAGTCACCATGTTTAATGAACTGCAGTTGCCATGTTTGATGAACTGCAGTTGCCATGTTTAATGAACTGCAGTTGCCATATTTAATTAAATGTAAATTCCAATGGCCATGATGGTATGGAATGCAAATGCCAAATTGAAGTTGTTATGTAGTTGCCATGTTTAAATGAAATGCAGTTGCCATGTTTACTCAACTGCAGTTGCCATGTTTAATGAACTGTAGTTGCCATGTTTGAACGAATTGTAATTCCATTGGCCACAACAAACAAAAGGTGCTACAAAAAACTTCACACAAGAGTTTAATAAAAACCACACAAAACTTGCAGATTCCAGGAAGAAATAAAGCGTGCCAGCATGTACACGGCTTTCCAGGTGGACGAAGATACGTTCAAGGTGTGTTCTATCATGGGCATGTCGGATTCAGAACCTGAAGACCCAGACAAGGGAAGGAACTACTTTGTGAAGGCATCGATAAGCGAAGGCGAATACTACTGCCAATGCTGCAAATTCGAACGGGACGGGATTGTGTGCTGTCACATTCTAAAAGTAATGGACTTGAACGCGGTGACACGAATGCCCCGCCATTTCATAAGGCGACGATGGACTTGGGACGCTGACGACGCATTGGCGCCGCAAACATCAAACGGAGTTTTGGCCGTGCATGACGAGAGACCAGAGTCCACCATGGAAGCCGTGAGGCATGTTGTGTTGACAAAGAACTATGCTGAACTAATTGATGAAGCGTGCAAGAGTGATGAGACATCAAGAGTCGCAGAAAAACACAGGAAGGCCCTCAAAAGAGAGCTTGATGAGATCAAGACGAGGAAAGCTGAGGAAGCCTTACACAGGTTCCCCCGCACATCAAGTGCCTTCGTCCACAGGGCCATCATCTGAAAACTCGGAGGTAGGATCTGGAACAGCAAGCACACAAACACAGGTTACGAACCCGCCCCGTTCCATCACAAAAGGGCGTCCAAAAGAGATAAGATACAAATCGGGATTGGAGATTCAAGCAAAACACAAGAAACCAAAGAAAGGGACGGGCAATCCGTAAACAACATTGGAGCACTATGACTAGGTCCATGGTGATTTTTTTTTGTAATCTAGATGTTCTAAATTTTGTAAAAACTGGAGAATGACTCTTCAGGTGCATTAGAATCTGAAGTAAAAATGACATGAAGGAATAGCTGCAGTTGCCACGTGTATGGCACTGAATTTGCCATGTTACTTGAACTGAATCTGCCATACCATTTCTACTGAATCTGCCATGCCATTTCTACTGAATTTGCCATGTTATTTTTACTGAATTTGCCATGTTATTTTTTACTGAATCTGCCATGTTAGTTGTACTGAATCTTCACAGCGTAGATTTCCATGTTCAGTCAGCGCATTTTAGTCACACATATTGTATTGTGGTGCAAACTATGGGAAACAAGCTGAAACGGTCTCGTGCACCAACCGCACAGGTTACTGCTCCGCGATCAAACTACAATGCTAGCCGGTACAGTTAGCAGTGCAAAAAACCCAAAAAGCCAAACAAGAAAGAACGATAACTTTCACTAACCCTGATTGATCAACTACATTTGCCATGTTTTCAGACATCAAGGACGCAATCCAAACACCATGCTGGTACTACCAACCCACAAGCACATAATAATACTGAAAACACATAAACGTATCTGCTGTCAAACCTAAGTAGGTTCACATCCACACATATAGGGCGATTTGATTATTTGCCACAAATTACTTTGGACTTTGACATTTTGCCACTCGTTACATTGAAATTGATCTGGTGACACTTCTTAGTTTGCACTTTAATTTTTTGCCACTTTTCAACACAAAAACAATCTATGTAAATAGACAAAATAACTCCACAAAACAGAGGACAAAACTACCCTTTTACCTGTTTGACTGCACAACCTCCTCCAAATCGGGATGAACCCTAACTTATAATTCAGCCGCCGTCGTCGCCCCTGTTGTGCCCGGGCAGCCGCTACAGAGAGGACCTATGCGGTGCCGAGCGCACCACAACGGCTAGGGAGCGCCGGCGAGTGCTTCAGGATGCCGCCGAGCCGCTCAGCCGCTTCCACCCGCCGCCCCATACTACTTAGTTCGCCAGTGACACCCGCTTGCCCCATGCTGCTCTTCCTCATCCGTGTACTAGTGCTACAGCAGTACCTACTGGTCGCCGCCACCGCACATAGTGTTGTTGGTGCTGCCCACGTCTAGTGCCTCCGCACTGGCCGGCCGCATAGACTCTTGTGCTCTGAACAAATGGCAGCTGATGCGATGCATAATCCTGACTCTTGGAGCGGGAGCAATCACTGATGTGTATTAGCGTAAAAAAGATCCTTTGTTTGCTATCATAGAAGAATCGACCAGCTGCTTGCATGCTCGCCATGCTCCCAAGGAATAATCAGTAGCAGTTCTGACAGGAAAACAGTAAGAGCTCGTCCGCGTGCTCGGCCAATCGAGAACATGGGCAAATTCGGTATTTCACGTGGGTAATGGCAAATTCTCAAAGTGCCAACTAAGAAGTGGCAAAATATCAATTGCAAAGTAAACAGTGGCAAATTGTCAAAGTCCCAAATAAGTGGTGGCAACAAATCAAAATCCCCTTAAATGGGCGATTTGATTATTTGCCACTAGTTACTTTGGACTTTGACATTTTGCCACTCGTTACATTGAAATTGATCTGGTGACACTTCTTAGTTTGCACTTTAATTTTTTGCCACTTTTCAACACAAAAACAATCTATGTAAATGATAGACAAAATAACTCCACAAAATAGAGGACAAAACTACCCTTTTACCTGTTTGACTGCACAACCTCCTCCAAATCGGGATGAACCCTAACTTATAATTCAGCCGCCGCCGTCGCCCCTGTTGCGCACGGGCAGCCGCTACAGAGAGGACCTATGCGGTGCCGAGCGCACCACAACGGCTAGGGAGCGCCGGCGAGTGCCTCAGGCTGCTGCTCAGCCGCTTCCACCCGCCGCCCCATGCTACTTAGTTCGCCAGTGACACCCGCTTGCCCCATGCTGCTCTTCCTCGTCCGCGTACTAGTGCTACAGCAGTAGCTACTGGTCGCTGCCACCGCACATAGTGTTGTTGGTGCTGCCCACGTCTAGTGCCTCCGCACTGGTCGGCCGCATAGACTCTTGTGCTCTGAACAAATGGCAGCTGATGCGATGCATAATCCTGACTCTTGGAGCGGGAGCAATCACTGATGTGTATTAGCGTAAAAAAGATCCTTCGTTTGCTATCATAGATGAATCGACCAGCTGCTTGCATGCTCGCCATGCTCCCAAGGAATAATCAGTAGCAGTTCTGACAGGAAAACAGTAAGAGCTCTACCGCGTGCTCGGCCAATCGAGAACATGGGCAAATTCGGTATTTCACGTGGGTAATGGCAAATTCTCAAAGTGCCAACTAAGAAGTGGCAAAATATCAATTGCAAAGTAAAAGTGGCAAATTGTCAAAGTCCCAAATAAGTGGTGGCAACAAATCAAAATCCCCTTAAATGGGCGATTTGATTATTTGCCACCAGTTACTTTGGACTTTGACATTTTGCCACTCGTTACATTGAAATTGATCTGGTGACACTTCTTAGTTTGCACTTTAATTTTTTGCCACTTTTCAACACAAAAACAATCTATGTAAATGATAGACAAAATAACTCCACAAAACAGAGGACAAAACTACCCTTTTACCTGTTTGACTGCACAACCTCCTCCAAATCGGGATGAACCCTAACTTATAATTCAGCCGCTGCCGTCGCCCCTGTTGCGCCCGGGCAGCCGCTATAGAGAGGACCTATGCGGTGCCGAGCGCACCACAACGGCTAGGGAGCGCCCGCGAGTGCTTCAGGCTGCCGCCGAGCCGCTCAGCCGCTTCCACCCGCCGCCCCATGCTACTTAGTTCGCCAGTGACACCCGCTTGCCCCATGCGGCTCTTCCTCGTCCGCGTACTAGTGCTACAGCAGTAGCTACTGGTCGCCGCCACCGCACATAGTGTTGTTGGTGCTGCCCATGTCTAGTGCCTCCGCACTGGCCGGCCGCATAGACTCTTGTGCTCTGAACAAATGGCAGCTGATGCGATGCATAATCCTGACTCTTGGAGCGGGAGCAATCACTGATGTGTATTAGCGTAAAAAAGATCCTTCGTTTGCTATCATAGAAGAATCGACCAGCTGCTTGCATGCTCGCCATGCTCCCAAGGAATAATCAGTAGCAGTTCTGACAAGAAAACAGTAAGAGCTCGTCCGCGTGCTCGGCCAATCGAGAACATGGGCAAATTCGGTATTTCACGTGGGTAATGGCAAATTCTCAAAGTGCCAACTAAGAAGTGGCAAAATATCAATTGCAAAGTAAACAGTGGCAAATTGTCAAAGTCCCAAATAAGTGGTGGCAACAAATCAAAATCCCCTTAAATGGGCGATTTGATTATTTGCCACCAGTTACTTTGGACTTTGACATTTTGCCACTCGTTACATTGAAATTGATCTGGTGACACTTCTTAGTTTGCACTTTAATTTTTTGCCACTTTTCAACACAAAAACAATCTATGTAAATGATAGACAAAATAACTCCACAAAACAGAGGACAAAACTACCCTTTTACCTGTTTGACTGCACAACCTCCTCCAAATCGGGATGAACCCTAACTTATAATTCAGCCGCCGCCGTCGCCCCTGTTGCGCACGGGCAGCCGCTACAGAGAGGACCTATGCGGTGCCGAGCGCACCACAACGGCTAGGGAGCGCCGGCGAGTGCCTCAGGCTGCTGCTCAGCCGCTTCCACCCGCCGCCCCATGCTACTTAGTTCGCCAGTGACACCCGCTTGCCCCATGCTGCTCTTCCTCGTCCGCGTACTAGTGCTACAGCAGTAGCTACTGGTCGCCGCCACCGCACATAGTGTTGTTGGTGCTGCCCACGTCTAGTGCCTCCGCACTGGCCGGCCGCATAGACTCTTGTGCTCTGAACAAATGGCAGCTGATGCGATGCATAATCCTGACTCTTGGAGCGGGAGCAATCACTGATGTGTATTAGCGTAAAAAAGATCCTTCGTTTGCTATCATAGAAGAATCGACCAGCTTCTTGCATGCTCGCCATGCTCCCAAGGAATAATCAGTAGCAGTTCTGACAGGAAAACAGTAAGAGCTCGTCCGCGTGCTCGGCCAATCGAGAACATGGGAAAATTCGGTATTTCACGTGGGTAATGGCAAATTCTCAAAGTGCCAACTAAGAAGTGGCAAAATATCAATTGGAAAGTAAACAGTGGCAAATTGTCAAAGTCCCAAATAAGTGGTGGCAACAAATCAAAATCCCCTTAAATGGGCGATTTGATTATTTGCCACCAGTTACTTTGGACTTTGACATTTTGCCACTCTTTACATTGAAATTGATCTGGTGACACTTCTTAGTTTGCACTTTAATTTTTTGCCACTTTTCAACACAAAAACAATCTATGTAAATGATAGACAAAATAACTCCACAAAACAGAGGACAAAACTACGCTTTTACCTGTTTGACTGCACAACCTCCTCCAAATCGGGATGAACCCTAACTTATAATTCAGCCGCCGCCGTCGCCCCTGTTGCGCCCGGGCAGCCGCTACAGAGAGGACCTATGCGGTGCCGAGCGCACCACAACGGCTAGGGAGCGCCGGCGAGTGCTTCAGGCTGCCGCCGAGCCGCTCAGCCGCTTCCACCCGCCGCCCCATGCTACTTAGTTCGCCAGTGACACCCGCTTGCCCCATGCTGCTCTTCCTCGTCCGCGTACTAGTGCTACAGCAGTAGCTACTGGTCGCCGCCACCGCACATAGTGTTGTTGGTGCTGCCCATGTCTAGTGCCTCAGCACTGGCCGGCCGCATAGACTCTTGTGCTCTGAACAAATGGCAGCTGATGCGATGCATAATCCTGACTCTTGGAGCGGGAGCAATCACTGATGTGTATTAGCGTTAAAAAGATCCTTCGTTTGCTTTCATAGAAGAATCGACCAGCTGCTTGCATGCTCGCCATGCTCCCAAGGAATAATCAGTAGCAGTTCTGACAGGAAAACAGTAAGAGCTCGTCCGCGTGCTCGGCCAATCGAGAACATGGGCAAATTCGGTATTTCACGTTGGTAATGGCAAATTCTCAAAGTGCCAACTAAGAAGTGGCAAAATATCAATTGCAAAGTAAACAGTGGCAAATTGTCAAAGTCCCAAATAAGTGGTGGCAACAAATCAAAATCCCCTTAAATGGGCGATTTGATTATTTGCCACCAGTTACTTTGGACTTTGACATTTTGCCACTCTTTACATTGAAATTGATCTGGTGACACTTCTTAGTTTGCACTTTAATTTTTTGCCACTTTTCAACACAAAAACAATCTATGTAAATGATAGACAAAATAACTCCACAAAACAGAGGACAAAACTACGCTTTTACCTGTTTGACTGCACAACCTCCTCCAAATCGGGATGAACCCTAACTTATAATTCAGCCGCCGCCGTCGCCCCTGTTGCGCCCGGGCAGCCGCTACAGAGAGGACCTATGCGGTGCCGAGCACACCACAACGGCTAGGGAGCGCCGGCGAGTGCTTCAGGCTGCCGCCGAGCCGCTCAGCCGCTTCCACCCGCCGCCCCATGCTACTTAGTTCGCCAGTGACACCCGCTTGCCCCATGCTGCTCTTCCTCGTCCGCGTACTAGTGCTACAGCAGTAGCTACTGGTCGCCGCCACCGCGCATAGTGTTGTTGGTGCTGCCCACGTCTAGTGCCTCCGCACTGGCCGGCCGCTTAGACCCTTGTGCTCTGAACAAATGGCAGCTGATGGGATGCATAATCCTGACTCTTGGAGCGGGAGCAATCACTGATGTGTATTAGCATAAAAAAGATCCTTCGTTTGCTATCATAGAAGAATCGACCAGCTGCTTGCATGCTCGCCATGCTCCCAAGGAATAATCAGTAGCAGTTCTGACAGGAAAACAGTAAGAGCTCGTCCGCGTGCTCGGCCAATCGAGAACATGGGAAAATTCGGTATTTCACGTGGGTAATGGCAAATTCTCAAAGTGCCAACTAAGAAGTGGCAAAATATCAATTGGAAAGTAAACAGTGGCAAATTGTCAAAGTCCCAAATAAGTGGTGGCAACAAATCAAAATCCCCTTAAATGGGCGATTTGATTATTTGCCACCAGTTACTTTGGACTTTGACATTTTGCCACTCTTTACATTGAAATTGATCTGGTGACACTTCTTAGTTTGCACTTTAATTTTTTGCCACTTTTCAACACAAAAACAATCTATGTAAATGATAGACAAAATAACTCCACAAAACAGAGGACAAAACTACGCTTTTACCTGTTTGACTGCACAACCTCCTCCAAATCGGGATGAACCCTAACTTATAATTCAGCCGCCGCCGTCGCCCCTGTTGCGCCCGGGCAGCCGCTACAGAGAGGACCTATGCGGTGCCGAGCGCACCACAACGGCTAGGGAGCGCCCGCGAGTGCTTCAGGCTGCCGCCGAGCCGCTCAGCCGCTTCCACCCGCCGCCCCATGCTACTTAGTTCGCCAGTGACACCCGCTTGCCCCATGCTGCTCTTCCTCGTCCGCGTACTAGTGCTACAGCAGTAGCTACTGGTCGCCGCCACCGCACATAGTGTTGTTGGTGCTGCCCATGTCTAGTGCCTCAGCACTGGCCGGCCGCATAGACTCTTGTGCTCTGAACAAATGGCAGCTGATGCGATGCATAATCCTGACTCTTGGAGCGGGAGCAATCACTGATGTGTATTAGCGTAAAAAAGATCCTTCGTTTGCTATCATAGAAGAATCGACCAGCTGCTTGCATGCTCGCCATGCTCCCAAGGAATAATCAGTAGCAGTTCTGACAGGAAAACAGTAAGAGCTCGTCCGCGTGCTCGGCCAATCGAGAACATGGGCAAATTCGGTATTTCACGTTGGTAATGGCAAATTCTCAAAGTGCCAACTAAGAAGTGGCAAAATATCAATTGCAAAGTAAACAGTGGCAAATTGTCAAAGTCCCAAATAAGTGGTGGCAACAAATCAAAATCCCCTTAAATGGGCGATTTGATTATTTGCCACCAGTTACTTTGGACTTTGACATTTTGCCACTCTTTACATTGAAATTGATCTGGTGACACTTCTTAGTTTGCACTTTAATTTTTTGCCACTTTTCAACACAAAAACAATCTATGTAAATGATAGACAAAATAACTCCACAAAACAGAGGACAAAACTACGCTTTTACCTGTTTGACTGCACAACCTCCTCCAAATCGGGATGAACCCTAACTTATAATTCAGCCGCCGCCGTCGCCCCTGTTGCGCCCGGGCAGCCGCTACAGAGAGGACCTATGCGGTGCCGAGCACACCACAACGGCTAGGGAGCGCCGGCGAGTGCTTCAGGCTGCCGCCGAGCCGCTCAGCCGCTTCCACCCGCCGCCCCATGCTACTTAGTTCGCCAGTGACACCCGCTTGCCCCATGCTGCTCTTCCTCGTCCGCGTACTAGTGCTACAGCAGTAGCTACTGGTCGCCGCCACCGCGCATAGTGTTGTTGGTGCTGCCCACGTCTAGTGCCTCCGCACTGGCCGGCCGCTTAGACCCTTGTGCTCTGAACAAATGGCAGCTGATGGGATGCATAATCCTGACTCTTGGAGCGGGAGCAATCACTGATGTGTATTAGCATAAAAAAGATCCTTCGTTTGCTATCATAGAAGAATCGACCAGCTGCTTGCATGCTCGCCATGCTCCCAAGGAATAATCAGTAGCAGTTCTGACAGGAAAACAGTAAGAGCTCGTCCGCGTGCTCGGCCAATCGAGAACATGGGAAAATTCGGTATTTCACGTGGGTAATGGCAAATTCTCAAAGTGCCAACTAAGAAGTGGCAAAATATCAATTGGAAAGTAAACAGTGGCAAATTGTCAAAGTCCCAAATAAGTGGTGGCAACAAATCAAAATCCCCTTAAATGGGCGATTTGATTATTTGCCACCAGTTACTTTGGACTTTGACATTTTGCCACTCTTTACATTGAAATTGATCTGGTGACACTTCTTAGTTTGCACTTTAATTTTTTGCCACTTTTCAACACAAAAACAATCTATGTAAATGATAGACAAAATAACTCCACAAAACAGAGGACAAAACTACGCTTTTACCTGTTTGACTGCACAACCTCCTCCAAATCGGGATGAACCCTAACTTATAATTCAGCCGCCGCCGTCGCCCCTGTTGCGCCCGGGCAGCCGCTACAGAGAGGACCTATGCGGTGCCGAGCGCACCACAACGGCTAGGGAGCGCCCGCGAGTGCTTCAGGCTGCCGCCGAGCCGCTCAGCCGCTTCCACCCGCCGCCCCATGCTACTTAGTTCGCCAGTGACACCCGCTTGCCCCATGCTGCTCTTCCTCGTCCGCGTACTAGTGCTACAGCAGTAGCTACTGGTCGCCGCCACCGCACATAGTGTTGTTGGTGCTGCCCATGTCTAGTGCCTCAGCACTGGCCGGCCGCATAGACTCTTGTGCTCTGAACAAATGGCAGCTGATGCGATGCATAATCCTGACTCTTGGAGCGGGAGCAATCACTGATGTGTATTAGCGTTAAAAAGATCCTTCGTTTGCTATCATAGAAGAATCGACCAGCTGCTTGCATGCTCGCCATGCTCCCAAGGAATAATCAGTAGCAGTTCTGACAGGAAAACAGTAAGAGCTCGTCCGCGTGCTCGGCCAATCGAGAACATGGGCAAATTCGGTATTTCACGTTGGTAATGGCAAATTCTCAAAGTGCCAACTAAGAAGTGGCAAAATATCAATTGCAAAGTAAACAGTGGCAAATTGTCAAAGTCCCAAATAAGTGGTGGCAACAAATCAAAATCCCCTTAAATGGGCGATTTGATTATTTGCCACCAGTTACTTTGGACTTTGACATTTTGCCACTCTTTACATTGAAATTGATCTGGTGACACTTCTTAGTTTGCACTTTAATTTTTTGCCACTTTTCAACACAAAAACAATCTATGTAAATGATAGACAAAATAACTCCACAAAACAGAGGACAAAACTACGCTTTTACCTGTTTGACTGCACAACCTCCTCCAAATCGGGATGAACCCTAACTTATAATTCAGCCGCTGCCGTCGCCCCTGTTGCGCCCGGGCAGCCGCTACAGAGAGGACCTATGCGGTGCCGAGCACACCACAACGGCTAGGGAGCGCCGGCGAGTGCTTCAGGCTGCCGCCGAGCCGCTCAGCCGCTTCCACCCGCCGCCCCATGCTACTTAGTTCGCCAGTGACACCCGCTTGCCCCATGCTGCTCTTCCTCGTCCGCGTACTAGTGCTACAGCAGTAGCTACTGGTCGCCGCCACCGCGCATAGTGTTGTTGGTGCTGCCCACGTCTAGTGCCTCCGCACTGGCCGGCCGCTTAGACCCTTGTGCTCTGAACAAATGGCAGCTGATGGGATGCATAATCCTGACTCTTGGAGCGGGAGCAATCACTGATGTGTATTAGCATAAAAAAGATCCTTCGTTTGCTATCATAGAAGAATCGACCAGCTGCTTGCATGCTCGCCATGCTCCCAAGGAATAATCAGTAGTAGTTCTGACAGGAAAACAGTAAGAGCTCGTTCGCGTGCCAATCGAGAATATGGGCAAATTCGGTATTTCACGTGGGTAATGGCAAATTCTCAAAGTGCCAACTAAGAAGTGGCAAAATATCAATTGCAAAGTAAATAGTGGCAAATTGTCAAAGTCCCAAATAAGTGGTGGCACCAAATCAAAATCCCCTTAAATGGGCGATTTGATTATTTGCCACCAGTTACTTCGGACTTTGACATTTTGCCACTCTTTACATTGAAATTGATCTGGTGACACTTCTTAGTTTGCGCTTTAATTTTTTGCCACTTTTCAACACAAAAACAATCTATGTAAATGATAGCCAAAATAACTCCACAAAACAGAGGACAAAACTACCCTTTTACCTGTTTGACTGCACAACCTCCTCCAAATCGGGATGAACCCTAACTTATAATTCAGCCGCCGCCGTCGCCCCTGTTGCGCCCGGGCAGCCGCTACAGAGAGGACCTATGCGGTGCCAAGCGCACCACAACGGCTAGGGATCGCCGGCGAGTGCTTCAGGCTGCCGCCGAGCCGCTCAGCCGCTTCCACCCGCCGCCCCATGCTACTTAGTTCGCCAGTGACACCCGCTTGCCCCATGCTGCTCTTCCTCGTCCGCGTACTAGTGCTACAGCAGTAGCTACTGGTCGCCGCCACCGCACATAGTGTTGTTGGTGCTGCCCACGTCTAGTGCCTCCGCACTGGCCGGCCGCATAGACTCTTGTGCTCTGAACAAATGGCAGCTGATGCGATGCATAATCCTGACTCTTGGAGCGGGAGCAATCACTGATGTGTATTAGCGTAAAAAAGATCCTTCGTTTGCTATCATAGAAGAATCGACCAACTGCTTGCATGCTCGCCATGCTCCCAAGGAATAATCAGTAGCAGTTCTGACAGGAAAACAGTAAGAGCTCGTCCGCGTGCTTGGCCAATCGAGAACATGGGCAAATTTGGTATTTCACGTGGGTAATGGCAAATTCTCAAAGTGCCAACTAAGAAGTGGCAAAATATCAATTGCAAAGTAAACAGTGGCAAATTGTCAAAGTCCCAAATAAGTGGTGGCAACAAATCAAAATCCCCTTAAATGGGCGATTTGATTATTTGCCACCAGTTACTTTGGACTTTGACATTTTGCCACTCGTTACATTGAAATTGATCTGGTGACACTTCTTAGTTTGCACTTTAATTTTTTGCCACTTTTCAACACAAAAACAATCTATGTAAATGATAGACAAAATAACTCCACAAAACAGAGGACAAAACTACCCTTTTACCTGTTTGATTGCACAACCTCCTCCACATCGGGATGAACCCTAACTTATAATTCAGCCGCCGCCGTCGCCCCTGTTGCGCCCGGGCAGCCGCTACAGAGAGGACCTATGCGGTGCCGAGCGCACCACAACGGCTAGGGATCGCCGGCGAGTGCTTCAGGCTGCCGCCGAGCCGCTCAGCCGCTTCCACCCGCCGCCCCATGCTACTTAGTTCGCCAGTGACACCCGCTTGCCCCATGCTGCTCTTCCTCGTCCGCGTACTAGTGCTACAGCAGTAGCTACTGGTCGCCGCCACCGCACATAGTGTTGTTGGTGCTGCCCATGTCTAGTGCCTCCGCACTGGCCGGCCACATAGACTCTTGTGCTCTGAACAAATGGCAGCTGATGCGATGCATAATCCTGACTCTTGGAGCGGGAGCAATCACTGATGTGTATTAGCGTAAAAAAGATCCTTCGTTTGCTATCATAGAAGAATCGACCAGCTTCTTGCATGCTCACCATGCTCCCAAGGAATAATCAGTAGCAGTTCTGACAGGAAAATGGTAAGAGCTCGTCCGCGTGCTCGGCGAATCGAGAACATGGGCTAATTCGGTATTTCACGTGGGTAATGGCAAATTCTCAAAGTGCCAACTAAGAAGTGGCAAAATATCAATTGCAAAGTAAACAGTGGCAAATTGTCAAAGTCCCAAATAAGTGGTGGCAACAAATCAAAATCCCCTTTTTTCTGTGTGTATGCGGAGTGGCATCGAGAAACTAGATTCGTGCCGGAGATGGATGCCAGGCAGGCCATGTGTACCGGTGAACCATACGAAAACCAATATCCGATGCAAACCGATGAAAACATGAGAAAAAATGTTTTGAAGTTACAAAAAAATCTGAAAAAAATATATGAAAGATTAAGAGGGTGATGTTTTATTGCCACTCAAAATTTCAAGTTGAAACACATTACAAGATATGAGCTATGAAAAAAATAAAATCAGCGTTAAATAGTGTATGCCAGGCAGGCCATGTGTACCGGTGACCCATACGAAAACCAATATCCGATGCAAACCGATGAAAACATGAGAAAAAAATGTTTTGAAGTTTTGAAAAAATATGGAAGATTAAGAGGGTGATGTTTTATTGCCACTCAAAATTTCAAGTTGAAACACATTACAAGATGTGAGCTATGAAAAAAATAAAATCAGCGTTAAATAGTGTTAAACAGTAATATCACTATTCAAGGCTGAATTTTCTTTTTCATAATGTCACTATTCAGGGTTGAATTTGTCTTTTTCATATCTCACATCACATAATGTGTTTCAACTTGAAATTTTGCGTGGCAATAAAACATAACCCTCTTAACAACTGTATTTTTTCAGATTTTTTCGAAACTTTAAAATATGGTTACCATGAAGTCTTCATTGAATATTGGTTTCCGTATGATATTCTCCCCGGCCTGGATCGCGCATAGAATTTTGGTTGTGGCAGCACGCAATTTCGTCTGATCCAGGGGTATTTATGTCTTTTCACTAGCCTACCCCAATCACTGTGCCTGGAGCCCTAAGGCCCACGCTCTCCCGCACAGCTCGCTCGATCCCCTTTCTCCTCTCGTTTTCCCGACTCTCTCTCTCTTCACAAAACACTGTGGCTACTATCGTCGCCACCGCCGATTCCTCCTGGGCATGGTTGTCTCCGGCACCGCCATCAATAGGGGAGACTCCACTCGCCTCACTCTACCGATTCCCCGCCCTAGCCGCTGCTCTACGCCCCCGCTCGCGCCCGCACAGCTAACCCTAGAGAGGAGGTCGTGAGGGAGGAAGGAGAAGATGACATGGAGGTCATGGGGGAGGAAGAAGGCGAGGCAATGGAGGCCACGGGGAAGGAAGAAGATGGCCCCCTCGTTCCCGAAGTTGGTCTTCGCATCAAATGCGCTCACAACACCCCGTTGTGCTCGACCCGCCGGTTTTACGTGGAATTCCATCACATGTTCTTTTGACGTCGCCGGATTTCGACCAATTTGTGCTCCGCCTCTGCTTCCAGCGAGCACGCCGGCTACGGTCCAACTGGGTGAGCTTCTTCTCCTGTTATGTTCATGTACCATTTGGTGACCTCGCTCTCGTCCCGTTTGAGAAGAGGAGTCAAGTACTGGCTATATTTTTGTAAGAGGTTTTTGGTTTCTTCTTGTGGAGTAGATTCTCAGGTCTAGCTAGGTTCCAAATAAATTTTGGGTTAGTCTTGTTATGTTGATACCTTGTTGTCCAGGAGATTTGGATCTAGCTAGGTTTTTACATACTATATATGTATTTTTTGTTGTTGAGGAGCTTAGGTCTCCCTAGATTCTTGAGGTCATATGATAATTAGGAGACACCATGTTGCATGTTTTATTGCTTTTTGTGGGCCTTTAAATTGGTGTTCTTGAATAAATAAAGGATCTGGTGAGAGATTAAGGGTAGTAAAATTTCCTCCTCCTCTGCTCCTCCCAGATTCCCCTAATTTCCCTATGATTATTTTATTACAGGTTTGTTGCGCTCCGCCTCAGCCTGATCAAGCCTTCATCCGATCCGTGCTCAATGTCGTCTTCCTATATCGGCTGTGTCCATAGATCTGCAGGTCCGCCTCTCTTTTCCGTTTTCTTGACCGGTGTCTGATGTGGTCCTCTTCACTCGAGGTGTAGGGAGGATTTGTGTAGTCTATCTATGGCTGGCATAGGGTTCTTTTGAGAGTAGTTGTTTTTCATGTGTCGGTCCATGGATGTGCAGACTAGAACTGTGCTTGTCTTTATCGGTGGGCTTTTGTAGCCTTCCTTACTAATTTTATTTGGTATTGCCAAATGTTTGTTGGTTCATATTGTTTTTTGTTCAGTTATGAGGTTGATGCGGAGCATCCTACGAATATCACCATGTCAAGAGTCCATTTGGCAAGTGACACGTGCGACATCCACTTCACATACATAAAGGTGAATCATCTTCTTTACACGTGCTCACTTGACCCCTTCGAGGATGGTATACTACTTGACATTTCCCCTGTGTGCATGCATACGATTGTCGGAGCTTCATGGATGACGAGGAGGATTTCAAGTGCAAGGGAACAACTACACCATCCGTGAGGGAATCATAGAAGCGGCGACGAATGAAAATGGAGCTGCTGAAGTTACAGCGGCCAGACATCCAGGCCCAGGCCGGACATCCAGCGCCTGTGCAGAATAGGAACATAAGAGCTTCAGCGGTCGGACATCCGGCACCATGCGACTGGCCATACATCTAGCGCCTCCCCAGATATCAGGCACGGGGAGTACAGAAACCAGCCTAATGGACGGTCGGACATCCCGCGCCTACGGCACAGCCATGGCCAAGAGGTCATGTACTCTCTCTCTCCCCCCCTTCGCCTACACTATAAATACCTATCCCCCCACTTCACCTACACTATAAATACCTCTTCCCCTCCTCATTTCTAGGGATGGCTAAGAATAGAACTACACATTGGAGCTTAGCTCATGTACCTCCCCTTGTGGGATTCCTCCTAGGAGAAGATCCATGAGTGGATTCAAGGCCTCTTCAAAGAAGATCCCCCAAGTGGATATCAAGACCCCATATAGGGAAGGATCTTTCTTGATCGCCAAGACTTCATCTCCTCTTGGATTTGGGATGAACTCTAGCTTGTATCTTTGTTCCTTTTGTTGTTCTTGTACCTTTGCGGATTTTATGTGTTTGTTAGTCTAGTGGATGTGTGATTGGACTTGTTCTTGAGTGTTCCTCTCATGATTTCTCCCCACTCCCCCCTCATGTTCTTCGGGTTCCTCCTTGAATCCACCTCCAATTCGTGAACATCAGGACAGATCGGGGCACTTTGGCTCGTGCCCTACAACAGAGATGTTGTCGGAGCTACAAAACAAGCCAGTGCCATAGTGGCCAGGGGCTCGTATGGTTATCTCCCTTTGCCATCAGGTTCTATTGGAACTATCGAACGATCCAATGCCATGTGGGTAGGATAGGTCCTCTTAGATGTAAATTTGTGAAAGGTGCTTATGGTAGTTTTGTCCTGGCAAGTGCTTCTATTAGGTTTGAATTATGTTTTTTGTATCTTTTCGTTATTGCTAATGTGAACTTGGTTTCACTATGGTTTATATATGCATAGTTGTGTATATTCTTCCTCTCAAGTATTTTGTTCCTATCAGTGAGGTCAATTGTTTAGTTTCATTTTTGTTGATTGTCCATGGTACATTTGTGGTCATTTTCTTGTTAGATGGTTGATTCAGATGTGATTTTGTTTGCAGGGAGGGTGATACGGAACATCCTTCGATCATTCCCATGGACTCTACTACAACTCATCAAGCACCACGTGGACCTATGACAAGAGCTCGTGCACGTGCCATCGAAATGGAGGTGAACTCGCTCCTATACGAGGTGGGCATGGATATGAACGGAACTTGGATGCTACCTCACCAAGATGTGCTATGTGTCATTAGGTACGAGGACGACCACCACCAAGCAGCTAGGGAGCATCCCATAAGCCAAGGAGGACCCCAAGGCCACGAGGAAGGAGGCATCCACAAGGATGAAGACTGCACCTCCCACGCAGTGATACGTCCATTTTGCATCATGTTTTCCTACTGTTATTTATAGTGTTTTTAATCAATATAATACTTTGTGGAGCAAATCTAATGCATTTTCTCTCTTAATATTCAAGATTTACATGAAGAGGGAGATTACCGACAGCTGGAATTCTAGACCTGAAAAAGCTTTGTCAGAGATACCTATTTTGCACATCTCCAAATGAGCTGAAATTTCACAGAGATTTATTTTGGAATAAACAAAAAATATTGGAGAAAATAAATACTAGTGGGGGCCACCCAGGTGCCCATGAGGCACTAGGGCGCGCCCACCTCCCCTGGGCGCAACCTGGTGGCTTGTGGGCCCCCTAGCCAGCCTCTAGTGCCAACCTTCTGGTACATAAGCCCATTTGCCCTATAAAAATTAAGAAGAAGACTTTCGGGATGGAGCGCCGCCGTCTCGAGGCGGAACTTGGGCAGGAGCACTTTTGCTCTTCGGCGGAGCGATTCCGCCAGGCATACTTCCCTCCGGGTGGGGGAAATCAAAGCCATCATCGTGACCAACAACCCTCTCATCGTGGGAGGACCAATCTTCATCAACATCTTCACCAGCACCATCTCATCTCAAACCCTAGTTCATCTCTTGTATTCAATCTTTGTATCAAAACCTCATATTGGTACATGTGGGTTGCTAGTAGTGTTGATTACATCTTGTAGTTGATGCTAGTTGGTTTATTTGGTGGAAGATTATATGTTCAGATCCATTATGCTATACAATACCCCTCTGATCTAACATGAATATGATGTGTGAATAGTTACTTTTGTTCTTGGGGACATGAGAGAAGTCTTGTCATAAGTAATCATGTGAATTTGGTATTCGCTTGATATTTTGATGATATGTATGTTGTTGTTTCCCTTAGTGGTGTTATGTGAACACAACATGACACTTCACCATCTTTGGGCCTAAGGGAATGCATTGGGGAGTAGTAATTAGATGATGGGTTGTTAGAGTGACAGAAGCTTAAACCCTAGTTTATGCGCTATTCCGTAAGGGGCTGATTTGGATCCATATGTTTAATGCTATGGTTAGATTTATCTTAATTCTTCTTTCGTAGTTGCGGATGCTTACGAGAGGGGTTAATCATAAGTGGGAGGCTTGTTCAAGTAAGAACATCACCCAAGCACCGGTCCACCCACATATCAAATTATCAAAGTAGCAAACGCAAATCAAACAAACATGATGAAAGTGACTAGATGAAATTCCCGTGTGTCCTCAAGAACATTTTGCTTATTATAAGAGACCGTTCTGGCCTGTCCTTTGCAGCAAAAAGGATTGGGCTACCTTGTTGCACCTTAGTTACTATTTCTTCTTGTCACTTGTTACAAATTATCTTGCTATCAAACTACTCATTACCGATAATTTTAGTGCTTGTAGAAAATACCTTGCTAAAAAATGCTTGTCAGTTCCTTCCGCTCCTCGTTGGGTTTGACACTCTTACTTATCAAAAGGACTACTATTGATCCCCTATACTTGTGGATCATCAAGGCTCTTTTCTGGCACCGTTGTCGGATAGTGAAGCGCCTTTGGTAAGGAAACATTTATATTACATGCTGAAATTTACTGTTACTTGTTACTATGGAAAACAATCCTTTGAGGCGTTTGTTCGAGGTATCTTCACCTCGGCCGGAAGCACAAAGAATTGCTCCTCAACCTACTGCACCTACTGAAAATATTTATTATAAGATTCCTTTTGGTATGATAGAGAAACTGCTAGCTAATCCTTGTGCAGGAGATGGAACACTACATCCTGATATGCACCTAATTTATGTGGATGAAGTTTGTGGATTATTCAAGCTTGCAGGTTGATAACCCACAAGTATAGGGGATTGCAACAGTTTTCGAGGGTAGAGTATTCAGCCCAAATTTATAGATTCGACACAAGGGGAGCCAAAGAATATTTGAAGGTATTAGCAGCTGAGTTGTCAATTCAACCACACCTGGAGATTAATTATCTGCAGCAAAGTGATCAGTAGCAAAGTAGTTTGATAGTTTTGATAGTAGTGACAGCAGCAACGATAACAGTAACAGTGATAGCAGTAATTTGTAGCAAGTGTAACAGTGATGATAGCAATAGTAACGCAGCAAGATCAATATAAATAAATTCGTAGGCATTGGATCGGTGACTTGTTGGATGATATTCATCATGTGATAATTATAACCTAGGGCGATACGGCACTAGCTCCAGTTCATCGATATAATGTAGGCATGTATTCTGTAAATAGTCATACGTGCTTTATTAAAAGAACTTGCATGACATCTTTTGTCCTACCCTCCCGTGGCAGCGGGGTCCATATTGGAAACTAAGGGATATGAAGGCCTCCTTTTAATAGAGAACTGGAACAAAGCATTAACACATAGCGAATACATGAACTCCTCATACTACGGTCATCACAAGGAGTGGGCCCGGTTGTTGTCACTCCGGGGTTGCCGGATCATAACACATAGTAGGTGACTATAACTTGCAAGATCGGATCTAAAACATGGATATAATGATGAATTCATAAACGGTTCAGATCTAAGTTCATGGCACTCGGGCCCAAAGTGACAAGCATTAAGCATAGCAAAGTCATAGCAACATCAATCTAAGAACATAGTGGATACTAGGGATCAAGCCCTATCAAAACTAACTCGATTACATGATGAATCTCATCCAACTCCACACCGACCAGCGAGCCTACGAAGGAATTACTCACTCCCGGTGGGGAGCATCATGGAATTGGCGATGGATATTGGTTGGTGATGACAAAGAACGAAGATCCCCCTCTCCGGAGCCTCAAACGGACTCCAGTTCTTGTAACGCCCCGAGACCGACGCTCCAGAAGACTTCCATATTTCGTGATCGCCGTGTGTTTCTTTTGTGCTTGCTCTTTTATTTTTGCATTTCATCATGTCATACGCATTGCATCCGCATGTTTTCATAAAACTTGCATACGCCCGTAGTTGCCGTGTCCCCCCTTGCTTTCGGTGACCGTTCCGAGTCAAACCTTGTTATTCGTTTGCCCTCTTGCCTAAACCGGAGTCTCTCTGTATGGTGCATCGACCTCTTGCCCGTGTCCGAAACTTCCCCGAACCCGAGCCGGACTATCGTTACCGTTGGGTCCGGATCATCCCCAAACATCTATAAAACATCACCGTTTTCTTTGTTGGACTCTCCTAGCTTATTTTCTTGACCGTCCGATTACGATCGGAGGGACGAGATAGTCTAACCCTAACCCACCTACTATATATAGTCGGTGCATTTCTAGACCAGACCCTATTTTCTAGGGATCCTCACCTGTCCAATCGTCGCCGCCGTTAGTCAACCACCCCTCTTCCCCCTCGGGATCTCCCCTATCCCATCCACCATTCCATCCCCATCCCGTAGCCGCCACTCCTCTCCTCCTCGATCTGCATGCTCGGCCAACCACAACTCCCCTCGATCCAACTCCACCTCACCTGTTGCCTCCTTGCAGGCTTCCTCGACCCTCTCCCGAGCAGGTGCTCGCCCGGAGCCCCGCGTCCCCGCCAACCTCCACGCCGGCGAGCGAACCAGCAGCCAACCAGATGAGCGCCGACCCCGTTCTTCTTCACCTTCCCGTTCTCCTCCCGTTTCCCCCTCTCTCGCATCCCTCCTAATCTCTCTCTTTCTGTCAGCAGGAAGCCATGAGGAGCTGCGCTCGTCCCTTTTCTTATGGAGCCGGCCATCCCAAGGCAAGCTGCTGGCTTGCCTCTGCTCTGCCTCATCGCCGCCGCCTCTCCGGTGAGACCCCGCGCCGCCCCGTCGTGCCACCTCTTCCTTCCCTTCTATTTCGTCCCTGCCTTTCCCCTCTCTCAACCATCTCTTTTACTCTCTGCACCCAGGACGAAGCTCCGTCGCCATGGAGCTCCAACATCGCCGGCCACCTTCGGATCCGGCTATTGGGACCCGAGCCGCGCCAGATCCTCGTTGTGGCTCCCGCCGATCTTCATCCTTGCCCTGTTCGTCCGTTGCTGTCCCTACAGACGTCCCCGGCGTAGTCAACCACCGCCTCCTCCTCTGCTTCGAGCAGGAGGACGAGACGCGCCCGATCCGCCTCGTTTGCTCCTCAATACCCGCGTTGACCCTTTGAATCGACCGTGCCAGCGCACGCGTCGAACCGCTTCCCTGCGGGTGGCCCAGATCCACAGCAGGCCCAGCACGCCCAGCCAGCCTCGCCGGCCTGCTCCACCGCGCCCTCCCGCGGGCCGCCTTCTCGTCTGGGCCGAGCCCATGGGTGAGCAGCCCCTCCAGTTCCCCTGTTCCTGTTGGGTCAGTAAGATTCAGCCCAGTGTATTTTTTTTACCTGTCTGCGAATTTGCTATTTATCAAGAAAACTGCCAGTTTACAGTTTAACCCCTCATGTTCACGCATATAATAACTCACAAACCGTGCATCATTTGTAAATAATTTATATATGTAAAATGCTTAGAGTTCTGTCTAGTTTCACATTATGCCACTTTCATCCATGTTTAAAATGTTTAAGTTGCTGTTTGCATTTATTTTGCATAAATAACATGCTAAAATGATTTATTTCATAACTAAATAACCGTAGCTCGGATTTTAATTAACTTTATATGTAAATGGGGTAGAAAAATGCCTAGTTTAACATGGTGCACTTTATTTTGCTGTTTAACAACATTAAAATTGTGTTTATGGCAGAACAGTACCAATTCCAAAATATGCATATGAGGATTTTCCGGAATTGTTGTTTGTTGTTCCGGCCTCATTTAAACTTGCCTAAATAGTTAGTTTACTTATGCTTCACCTCTTGCCATGTTAATCAACATTTAATATTGTTGGGTACATAAACGAGAAAGAACTAAATATTTGATGTGGTGTTTCGTCAATATGCAACTCGTTGCATATTGAGCTCCACTTAATTTGTAGTTTTGTTTGTGCACTTTGCCATGCCTTGCCTCCCATGTTGCCATGCCTTGCCTCATTAAACCGGACATGCATCATATTTGATCGTGCATCATGCCATGATTATGCTTGATTGTTTACTATGTTGTTTGTTTCTTTCCGGTTTGCTTCTCTCGTTAGCTTCGGTTTCGTTCCGAAGTTGTGAGGATTCGTTCGACTACGTCCGTTTGTCTTCTTCATGGACTTGATCTTCTTCCTAGCGGAATTTCAAGCAAGACGACCATACCCTCGATATCACTTCTATCTTTGCTTTGCTAGTTGTTCGCTCTATTGCTATGCTGCGCTACCTATCACTTGCTCTTCAAGCCTCCCAAATTGCCATGTCAGCCTCTAACCTTTTTACCCTTCCTAGCAAACCGTTGTTTGGCTATGTTACCGCTTTTGCTCGGCCCTTCTTTTAGCGTTGCTAGTTGCAGGTGAAGGTGAAGTTTGTTCCATGTTGGAACATGGATATCATGTGATGTTGGGATATCACAATATCTCTTATTTAATTAATGCATCTATATACTTGGTAAAGGGTGGAAGGCTCGGCCTTATGCCGGGTGTTTTGTTCCACTCTTGCCGCCCTAGTTTCCGTCATACCGGTGTTATGTTCCTTGATTTTGCGTTCCTTACGCGGTTGGGTGTTATGGGGACCCCTTGACAGTTTGCTTTGAATAAAACTCGTCCAGCAAGGCCCAACCTTGGTTTTACATTTGCCTAACAACCTATTACCTTTCCCTTGGGAGTAATTAACCCGAGGGTCATCTTTATTTTTAACCCCCCGGGCCAGTGCTTCTCTAAGTGTTGGTCCGAACCGAGCTGCCTGCGGGGCCACCTCGTGGAAACTCGAGGTCTGGTTTTACTCGTAGCTAGTCTTATCCGGTGTTGCCCTGAGAACGAGATATGTGCAGCTCCTATCAGGATTGTCGGCACATCGGGCGGCTTTGCTGGTCTTGTTTTATTATTGTCGGAATGTCTTGTAAACCGGGATTCCAAGACTGATCGGGTCTTCCCGGGAGAAGGAATATCCTTTGTTGACCGTGAGAGCTTATAATGGGCTAAGTTGGGACACCCCTGCATTGTATAAACTTTTGAGAGCCGTGCCCGCGGTTATGAGGCAGATGGGAATTTGTTAATGTCCGGTTGTATAGAACTTGACACTTGACTTAATTAAAATACATCAACCGCGTGTGTAGCCGTGATGGTCTCTTCTCGGCGGAGTCCGGGAAGTGAACACGGTTTCTGGGTTATGTTTGACGTAAGTAGGAGTTCAGGATCACTTCTTGATCATTTCTAGCTTCTCGACCGATGCTTTGCTTCTCTTCTCGCTCTCATTTGCATATGTTAGCCACCATATATGCTTAGTGCTTGCCGCAGCTCCACCATATTACTCCATCCTTCCTACAAGCTTATATAGTCTTGATCTCGCGGGTGTGAGATTGCTGAGTCCTCGTGACTCACAGATTCTACCAAAACAGTTGCAGGTGCCGATGATACCAGTGCAGATGACGCAACCGGGCTCAAGTGGGAGCTCGATGAAGATCTTGTTCGTTGTGTTGTTTCGTTTCCTGTTGATCAGTAGTGGAGCCCAGTTGGGACGATCGAGGATCTAGCATTTTGGGTTGTCTTCTTTTATTTTGGTTCCGTACTCGGACCTTGATTGTACTCTGAATGATGTATGTTTAATTTATGTATTGTGTGAAGTGGCGATTGTAAGCCAACTCTTTATCCCATTCTTGTTCATTACATGGGATTGTGTGAAGATGACCCTTCTTGCAACAAAACCTACAATGCGGTTATGCCTCTAAGTCGTGCCTCGACACGTGGGAGATATAGCCGCATCGTGGGTGTTACAAGTTGGTAATCAGAGCCATCCGCGACTTAGGAGCCCCCTGCTTGATCAAATCGCTGGCGTTGTTGAGTCTAGAACAAAAATGTTTTGAGTCTTAGGATTATATATATCGGAGAGTAGGATTATTTTTACTCCTCAGTCCCTTCGCCGCTCTGGTGAGGTCTCCTGACGTAGAAGTTTTGACTCCCCTCTGCTCAAATTTCACTAAAAAAAATTTAGGATCACGCGGGTATCTTGGAATCGTTCCGATGGTTTTGTGATGAGAACATTGTTCTTGGTGCCTCCTGACATTTAGGGGTTGTGGCAGTGTCCCGAGGAGTTGAGCTCCGAGGTGTTGTCGTCACAATTTTATCGTTGCAGTTCTGGAATACCTGAGTTTTGCCGACATCGAAAATCTCTTTTATGCAGTTGTTGGCGAGATAACCTCGACGCCACCTAGTACTGGGGCGGGTGATCGTGAGTATTGCCATAACTCGTATAACGGATGCTTTTCGAAGGTTGAGGTAAATGATTTCCGAAGGTTTCTTGGTTATGTGTTGAAGGATGGATACAGCTGGATCTAGGTATTGTTAGTTTGGGTGATATATTTTGTGTCCCCTGTATCCCCAACACCTGATTGCATAACCAGAAAGTTTCGGGAGTTTATAAGTGGGAATTCAAGTAGCTCTTAGGATATCTTTCCGACAGATACATGATATGAGATTGGGGTTCGACGTCTAGTGGTCCGCCTTTCCACGGTTGGTTTTACAGTGGTCTCGTAGTGTCTTAAAGAGTCCTTGGTTATGCCGACTCGGGGACGCTTCGTATGTCATGTGCACTGCCTTGTACATGATGGTGCTGTACGATCGAGCCCGTGTGGGCCCCACCACGAAAACTTCGGACGAAATCTCTATCATATGTTTGTTCCGGCTTATTCTACAAGCCAAATCCTTTGTTTTTGTTTTGTTTTGTGGTATTCGAGTTGCTTCAATGCCAAGTGTTGATTCCATACCTTCCTAAACGGTGTTCTCATATTTCTATGCGAATACTAATCCTTCTTGATCATCGAGGTTGCCATGTTAATTCTTTTCAACCGGCATGTTTCTCTTCAAGTGCATCCAGTCATTCCAACATTCGCAAGATCAATTCTAAGTTTTCTCAACGGTGTTTGTTTCATCCGTCCCAAGTTGCCTTTGTTTTTTCCCCGCCCTCCCACCCTTTTTCTTCAGGGACTCACATTTCTTAATTAAGTATCATTTTATTGATGGGAAGTCTCTCCATTCTTTTCCGTCAATGTCCTTATCCGGTGATTTCCCATGAAGATACTAACGAAGCTTCAAGTTTATTATTCTTCGTTCTTTTTCTTCCCCGGTGGATCCAATTCAAGCTTTCGGTGTTGATCATATTCCTTTCCTTGTTTCAAATGTTTTCTCATGTCGGTGCATCTCTTAATCATCCACCTCTTTCTATTCATGTTATCTGGAGTGCGGAAGATATCTCGGAAGATTCGAGTTTCCATTCTTATTCCTTTCAAGCTATTTTGAGGATGCTATCTCATTCAAGCCATTTAAATCGACCGGTGCATTATCTCTTCCTAAGCAATCATTCAACGGTGTACCTTTTGAGTGGGCCCTAACCCACAGGTCTTTTTCCAGGATCTTATCTGACTCTTCTAATTCTTTTTCGGAGTTATTGTCAAATTCATTGCAAAGTTTGACGTAAGAATGAATTATCATCAGTCATATTTCTTCTCCAAGATCGCTTTCAAATTATTTTCATTGTTGGTTCAACCTTTCTAATTTTCATCCCGGAGTATCTCAACAATTCATGGTGGTTTCTCGTCGTCATTCTCGGATTTTGAGACCGAAGAAGAGTTTCTCTTAAATCTTGCTCCATTCTCTTCAAGATTCATGGTTCTAGTTTGATGCCATCCTCTCATAATTGTTTTTGACTGCGAGTATTCTTTTCACCCATCCGGAGCAATTCAGGAGTCTTTTCAGTTTGATTCTCTGGAACTCATCATCTCAGAATTATTCATTCTCAGCTTTCAGATCTCATTCTCCAAATCTTACCGGCGCATCATTCAAGTATTCTCTAATCAGCTCGTCATCTATTCGTTCACTTGTATCTATATTCCCTCAAGTATCTTCATTCGTTTTCAAATTCTTCCCGGTGAATTGTGCCTTTGCTACTTTCATTTCCAATTCTTACGGTGGTTCGTTCAAGAGTTCTCTTTTCTTGGTTATCATATCAATTCATTCGTTTTTTTCCAAATCCTACCGGCGGATCCTTGAAGACTTTTCTCAAGTTTGAGCAATATCTCTCTTCAATCCTTTTTCAACGAAAATAAGTATTATGCCAAATCCATTGCTTGTCATCAATTTAATTGGTGAAGGATGAGCATAATGTAATTCTTATTCTTGTTTCATCGAGTAAATTCAATTCCTTATTCCGGAGGTTCATCAAAATTGTTGATTTCATTTGTTCATCTTTCTTTCCGGAGTTCCATGTTTTCTCGGTTATATCATTTCAAAGCTTCATCTTATCACTACAAGGTTTCACCTTGTTCTTTCAACTTCTCTTTTCTTTCTACCATCCTTTTGTTACCGGAGCTCTTCATGGAGGCTCTACATGGTGGTTCATCAAGGATTTAATTCATTCTCGAAGTGTTCTCAAGATTCTTGTTGGAGCTCAAGCATTCTTGCATTCCGAAGTGCACTTCTTTCTATCTTATCTTTTGAGGTGGTATTATGTCATTCTTGATAATTTTCTTCATGTTTCATGATTCACAAGTTGTCAAGAATGAGATATTTAACCCATCATATTTTTCTTCGTCCATGAGTTGTTTCAACCCATAATAATCTCTTTGTTGGAGTTATCTTGGGTTATATTTCACATAAAGCCTTCCATTGGAAATGTTGCTAATTGTGGTGCTTATCAATGATCCAAGTTTTCTCCTATCCTCTCGGCGAGAGAAGTTTTCATCTCTTTGTTGATCTCAAGCAAGCAATTGTTTTCGTTAGTGGCAGAATTTCACCTCAAGTTTTGAGATGTCTCCATAAGCCCACGAAGATCATATCCTTTCCTTGTTGATTTTTCAACAACTCCGTTCTTCTCCGTTCTTTTCATTGCATTCTATCATTCCTACTGGAGGCATTGTGATATTGCTCTCTTCGACCCATCTTCTTGTTTTGTCAAGATCATCTTCTGTCCTTGCTTATCCTTTTAACCAGAGTGTTGTGTCATCTCTGCAATTTCTTTTCATCTTATCAAGTTTCCTTCTCTTTTTCAATCGGAGTGCTGCAAAAATTCTGTCATTCTTGTTCCTTGGCTATCTCATTATATCGGTGTGGTCATATTCTTTTCGTTCGTGAAGCTCTTATTTCCATGTTTTTCAACCTACAAGGTTCTTGTAATGTTCCTTGTTCCTCTTGCTGAACGGAGTGTTTTAAATTTTGTTCACCTCCGTCGTGTCATTTCTTCAAGATTTGCGACCTCTCAAGGTTCGTGGTTTCACTCGTTTGTCGAAGAAGCAACTTAGTTTTACCTCTTCCTCTTCCGCTTTTCTCCGGTGCCATCCTAGATCTCGGGACGAGATCCTCTTGTAATGGTGGAGTGATGTAACGCCCCGAGACCGACGCTCCAGAAGACTTCCATATTTCGTGATCGCCGTGTGTTTCTTTTGTGCTTGCTCTTTTATTTTTGCATTTCATCATGTCATACGCATTGCATCCGCATGTTTTCATAAAACTTGCATCCGCCCGTAGTTGCCGTGTCCCCCCTTGCTTTCGGTGACCGTTCCGAGTTAAACCTTGTTATTCGTTTTCCCTCTTGCCTAAACCGGAGTCTCTCTGTATGGTGCATCGACCTCTTGCCCGTGTCCGAAACTTCCCCGAACCCGAGCCAGACTATCGTTACCGTTGGGTCCGGATCATCCCCAAACATCTATAAAACATCACCGTTTTCTCTGTTGGACTATCCTAGCTTATTTTCTTGACCGTCCGATTACGATCGGAGGGACGAGATAGTCTAACCCTAACCCACCTACTATATATAGTCGGTGCATTTCTAGACCAAACCCTATTTTCTAGGGATCCTCCCCTGTCCAATCACCGCCGCCGCTAGTCAACCACCCCTCTTCCCCCTCGGGATCTCCCCTATCCCATCCACCATTCCATCCCCATCCCGCAGCCGCCACTCCTCTCCTCCTCGATCTGCATGCTCGGCCAACCAGAACTCCCCTCGATCCAACTCCACCTCACCTGTTGCCTCCTTGCAGGCTTCCTCGATCCTCTCCCGAGGAGGTGCTCGCCCGGAGCCCCGCGTCCCCGCCAACATCCACGCCGGCGAGCGAACCAGCAGCCAACCAGATGAGCGCCGACCCCGTTCTTCTTCACCTTCCCGTTCTCCTCCCGTTTCCCCCTCTCTCGCATCCCTCCTAATCTCTCTCTTTCTGTCAGCAGGAAGCCATGAGGAGCTGCGCTCGTCCCTTTTCTTATGGAGCCGGCCATCCCAAGGCAAGCTGCTGGCTTGCCTCTGCTCTGCCTCGTCGCCGCCGCTTCTCTGGTGAGACCCCGCGCCGCCCCGTCGTGCCATCTCTTCCTTCCCTTCTGTTTCGCCCCTGCCTTTCCCCTCTCTCAACCATCTCTTTTACTCTCTGCACCCAGGACGAAGCTCCGTCGCCATGGAGCTCCAACATCGCCGGCCACCTTCGGATCCGTCTATTGGGACCCAAGCCGCGCCAGATCCTCGTCGTGGCTCCCGCCGACCTTCATCCTTGCCTTGTTCGTCCGTTGCTGTCCCTACAGACGTCCCCGGCGTCGTCAACCACCGCCTCCTCCTCTGCTTCGAGCAGGAGGACGAGACGCGCCCGATCCGCCTCGTTTGCTCCTCAATGCCCGTGTTGACCCTCTGAATCGACCGTCCAGCGCACGCGTCGAACCGCTTCCCTGCGCGTGGCCCAGATCCACAGCAGGCCCAGCGCGCTCAGCCAGCCTCGCCGGCCTGCTCCACCGCGCCCTCCCGCGGGCCGCCTTCTCGTCTGGGCCGAGCCCATCGGTGAGCAGCCCCTCCAGTTCTCCTGTTCCTGTTGGGTCAGCAAGATTCAGCCCAGTGTATTTTTTTTACCTGTCTGCGAATTTGCTATTTATCAAGAAATCTGCCAGTTTACAGTTTAACCCCTCATGTTCACGCATATAATAACTCACAAACCATGCATCATTTGTAAATAATTTATATATGTAAAATGCTTAGAATTCTGTCTAGTTTCACATTATGCCACTTTCATCCATGTTTAAAACGTTTAAGTTGCTGTTTACATTTATTTTGCATAAATAACATGCTAAAATGATTTATTTCATAACTAAATAACCGTAGCTCGGATTTTAATAAACTTTATATGTAAATGGGGTAGAAAAATGCCTAGTTTAACATGGTGCACTTTATTTTGCTGTTTAACAACATTAAAATTGTGTTTATGGCAGAACAGTAACAATTCCAAAATATGCATATGAGGATTTTCCGGAATTGTTGTTTGTTGTTCCGGCCTCATTTAAACTTGCCTAAATAGTTAGTTTACTTATGCTTCACCTCTTGCCATGCTAATCAACATTTAATATTGTTGGGTACATAAACGAGAAAGAACTAAATATTTGATGTGGTGTTTCGTCAATATGCAACTCGTTGCATATTGAGCTCCACTTAATTTGTAGTTTTGTTTGTGCACTTTGCCATGCCTTGCCTCCCATGTTGCCATGCCTTGCCTCATTAAACCGTACATGCATCATATTTGATCGTGCATCATGCCATGATTATGCTTGATTGTTTACTATGTTGTTTGTTTCTTTCCGGGTTGCTTCTCTCGTTAGCTTCGGTTTCGTTCCGAAGTTGTGAGGATTCGTTCGACTACGTCCGTTTGTCTTCTTCATGGACTTGATCTTCTTCCTAGCGGAATTTCAAGCAAGACGACCATACCCTCGATATCACTTCTATCTTTGCTTTGCTAGTTGTTCGCTCTATTGCTATGTTGCGCTACCTATCACTTGCTCTTCAAGCCTCCCAAATTGCCATGTCAGCCTCTAACCTTTTTACCCTTCCTAGCAAACCGTTGTTTGGCTATGTTACCGCTTTTGCTCAGCCCTTCTTTTAGCGTTGCTAGTTGCAGGTGAAGTTGAAGTTTGTTCCATGTTGGAACATGGATATCATGTGATGTTGGGATATCACAATATCTCTTATTTAATTAATGCATCTATATACTTGGTAAAGGGTGGAAGGCTCGGCCTTATGCCGGGTGTTTTGTTCCACTCTTGCCGCCCTAGTTTCCGTCATACCGGTGTTATGTTCCTTGATTTTGCGTTCCTTACGCGGTTGGGTGTTATGGGGACCCCTTGACAGTTCGCTTTGAATAAAACTCGTCCAGCAAGGCCCAACCTTGGTTTTACATTTGCCTAACAACCTATTACCTTTCCCTTGGGAGTAATTAACCCGAGGGTCATCTTTATTTTTAACCCCCCCGGGCCAGTGCGTCTCTAATTGTTGGTCCGAACCGAGCTGCCTGCGGGGCCACCTTGTGGAAACTCGAGGTCTGGTTTTACTCGTAGCTAGTCTTATCCGGTGTTGCCCTGAGAACGAGATATGTGCAGCTCCTATCAGGATTGTCGGCACATCGGGCGGCTTTGCTGGTCTTGTTTTATTATTGTCGGAATGTCCTGTAAACCGGGATTCCGAGACTGATCGGGTCTTCCCGGGAGAAGGAATATCCTTCGTTGACCGTGAGAGCTTATAATGGGCTAAGTTGGGACACCCCTGCAGGGTATAAACTTTCGAGAGCCGTGCCCGCGGTTATGAGGCAGATGGGAATTTGTTAATGTCCGGTTGTAGAGAACTTGACACTTGACTTAATTAAAATACATCAACCGCGTGTGTAGCCGTGATGGTCTCTTCTCGGCGGAGTCCGGGAAGTGAACACGGTTTCTGGGTTATGTTTGACGTAAGTAAGAGTTCAGGATCACTTCTTGATCATTTCTAGCTTCTCGACCGATGCTTTTCTTCTCTTCTCGCTCTCATTTGCGTATGTTAGCCACCATATATGCTTAGTGCTTGCCGCAGCTCCACCATATTACTCCATCCTTCCTACAAGCTTATATAGTCTTGATCTCGCGGGTGTGAGATTGCTGAGTCCTCGTGAGTCACAGATTCTACCAAAACAGTTGTAGGTGCCGATGATACCAGTGCAGATGACGCAACCGAGCTCAAGTGGGAGCTCGATGAAGATCTTGTTCGTTGTGTTGTTTCGTTTCCTGTTGATCAGTAGTGGAGCCCAGTTGGGACGATCGGGGATCTAGCATTTGGGGTTGTCTTCTTTTATTTTGGTTCCGTACTCGGACCTTGATTGTACTCTGAATGATGTATGTTTAATTTATGTATTGTGTGAAGTGGCGATTGTAAGCCAACTCTTTATCCCATTCTTGTTCATTACCTGGGATTGTGTGAAGATGACCCTTCTTGCAACAAAACCTACAATGCGGTTATGCCTCTAAGTCGTGCCTCGACACGTGGGAGATATAGCCGCATCGTGGGTGGTACAGTTCTGCCCTCCCGAGGAAGAACAGGGCTTGGCGGCGGCTTCGTCTCGTGAAACGTGATAATTCTTTCTCCTTGATTTTTTTCTCCGAAAATAGGAATTTATAGTGTCAGGGTTGAGGTCTGCGGGGCCACCAGGTAGGTACAACCCACCTGGGCGCGCTAGGAGAGGGGGGCGCGCCCTGGTGGGTTGTGCCCACCCAGGGGCCCCTCTCTGGTGGTTGTTGGCTCCAAAAATCCTGTTTTATTCCATAAAAAATCCTTGCAAAGTTTCGTTTCATTCCAAGAACTTATATTTCTGCACAAAAACAACACCATGGTAGTTCTGCTGAAAACAGTGTCAGTCAGGGGTTAGTTCCATTCAAATCATGCAAATTAGAGTCCAAAACAAGAGGGAAAGCGTGAGAAAAAGCAGATACGTTGTAGACGAATCATAGGTTTACCCGGAGATGAAGTTAAGAAGAAGGCTTTCCCTTTATCTTTGAAGGGAAAGGCATTGACATGGGGTTAGTTCCATTGACATGGGGTTAGTTCCATTCAAATCATTCAAAGCATGCTCGATTCTTCTTTGACTGGCTCCTTTATGAAGAAAACTATTGAATTTAGATGGGATCTTCTGGAAAGAATTAAACTCAACTCTGAAGATGGGAACTCGACAAAGGTAATGAGTCGGGTATAACACTTGAGTTCGATTGTGTAAATCTTTTATGGATACTGATGCTTTTCGTAAGTTTAGGACTAAATATGGACTTGACTCTGAGATAATAGCCTCCTTTTGTGACTCATTTGCTACTCATGTTGATCCCCCTAAGGAGAAGTGGTTTAAATAGCATCCCCCTGTTAAATAAAAGATTAAGGAACTCGTTATAGTTTAAGACGAAACTATCATTTACAATGTTGATCCAGTTGTGCCCATTGCTTATATTGAGAAACCACCTTTTCCTGTTAGGATTAAGGAACATGCCAAAGTCTCAACTGTGGTTAACAAAAGTAATATTAGAGCACCTAGACCCTATGAATATATTAAAGTTGAACCTATGTTTCTATGGTTAAAGATCTCTTAGTCGATAATGTAGATGGGCATGTTATTTACTTCTGCGGTGAAGCTACTAGAATTGTTAAGCCCGATCCTAAAGATAAGAATAAACTTGTCGTTGGCATGCCTGTTGTCTCTATTAAAATAGGAGATCATTGTTATCATGGCTTATGTGATTTTGGTGCTAGTTTGAGTGCCATTCCATTAAGAAATTATGAATGATATTGCATCTATTGAGATAGAGGACATTGATGTTACTATTAAGCTTGCGAATAGAGGTACTATTACGCCGCTTGGGATAATTAGAGATGTTGAAGTCTTGTGTGAAAAAATAAAATACCCTACTGATTTTCTAGTTCTTAGTTCTCCATAAGATGATTTCTGTCTCATTATATTTGGTAGACCTTTCTTGAACACTGTTAATGCTTAGATTGATTGCGCTAAAGAAATTTTTAGTGTTAACTTTGGTGATATATCTCATGAGTTTAATTTCTCTAAGTTTGGTAGACAACCTCATGATAAAGAATTGCCTAGTAAAAATGAAATTATTCGTCTTGCTTCTATCGCCGTACCTCCGACTGGTCCGTTAGAACAATTTTTACTAAACCATGAAAATGATATGCACATGAATGGAAGAAATGAAATAGATAATATGTTCCTTGATCAAACACCTATCCTTAAACACAATTTGCCTATTCAAACTCTTGGAGGTCCTCCTCCACCTAAGGGTGACCCTGTGTTCGAATTGAAACAATTGCCTGATACATTGAATTATGCTTATCTTGATGAAAAGAAGATATATCATGTTATTATTGATGCTAACCTTTGAGAGCATGAAGAAAAAAGATTACTAAAAACTCTCAAGAAGCACTGTGCCGCTATTGGATATACTCTTGATGATCTTAAGGGCATTAGTCCCACTCTATGTCAGCACAAGATTAATAAGGAGCCTGATACTAAACCAGTTGTCGATCATCAGCGGCGATTAAATACTAAGATGAAGGAGGTGGTAAGAACTGAAATATTAAAGCTTCTGGAAGCAGGTATAAACTATCCCATAGCTTATAGTAAATGGGTAAGTCCCGTTCATTGTGTCCCGAAGAAAGGAGGCATTATTGTTGTTCCTAATGATAAAAATAAACTCATTCTACAAAGAATTGTAACTGGTTATAGGATGGTAATTGATTTTAGAAAACTAAACAAAGCTACTAGAAAATATCATTACCCCTTACCTTTTATTGATCAAATGTTAGAAAGATTGTCCAAGCATACACACTTTTGCTTTCTTGATGGATATTTTGGTTTCTCTCAAATACCTATATCACAAGCCGACCAAGAGAAACAACCTTTACTTGTCCTTTTGGAACTTATGCTTATAGACGTATGACTTTTGGTTTATGCAATGCACCTGCTACCTTTTAAAGATGTATTACTGCTATATTCGCTGACTTTTGTTAAAAGATTGTTGAAGTTTTCATGGATGATTTTTCTGTTCACGGAACTTCTTTTGATGATTGCTTAACCAACCTTGATCAGTTTTGCAGAGATGTGAACAAACTAATCTTGTCTTGAACTGGGAGAAGTGCCACTTTATGGTGAATGAAGGTATTGTCTTGGGGCATAAAATTTCTGAACGAGGTATTGAAGTAGATAAGGCTAAAGTTGATGCAATTGAGAGAATGCCATGTCCTAAAGATATTAAAGGTATAAGAAGTTTCCTTGGTCATGCTAGTTTCTATAGGAGGTTTATTAAAGACTTCTCTAAAATTTCTAGGCCTCTTACTAATCTCTTGCAAAAAGATGTTCCATTTGTTTTTGATGATGATTGTGTCGAAGCCTTTGAAACACTTAAGAAAGCCTTAACCTCTGCACCTATTATTCAACCACCTGATTGGACCTTGCCTTTTGAAATTATGTGTAATGCCAGTGATTATGTTGTTGGTGTTGTTCTAGGAAAAAAGTTGATAAGAAATTAAATGTTATCCATTATGCTAGTAAAACTCTAGACAGTGCTCAAAGAAATTATGCTACTACTAAGAAAGAATTTCTAGTAGTTGTGTTTGTATGTGATAAATTCATTTCTTACATAGTCGATTCTAAAGTAATTGTTCACACCGACCATGCTGCTATTAAATACCTTATGGAAAAGAAAGATGGTAAACCTATACTCATTAGTTGGGTTCTATTGCTACAAGAATTTGACTTGCATATTACTAATAGGAAGGGAGCTGAGAATCCCGTAGCTGATAACTTGTCTAGGTTGGAAAATATTCTTGATGACCCACTACCTATTGATGATAGTTTACCCGATGACCAACTAGCTATCATAAATGCTTCTCGTAATACTCCTTGGTATCCAGACTATGCTAATTATATTGTTGCTAAATTTTTACCACCTATTTTCACATACCAACAAAAGAAAAAAGTTCTTCTTTGATTTAAGACATTACTTCTGGGATGACCCACATCTTTATAAAGAAATAGTAGATGGTATTATTAGACGTTGTATACCTGAGCATGAACAGGAACAAATTCTATGAAAGTGTCATTCCGAGGCTTACGGAGGACACCATGCAGCAGACATAACTGCACATAAGGTACTTGATACGTCTCCAACATATCTATAATTTTTTTATTGTTCCATGCTATTATATTATCAATCTTGGATGTTTTATATACACTTTCAAACAATTATATATCATTTTTTGGGGACTAACCTATTAACTTAGTGCCTAGTGCCAGTTGTTGTTTTTTGCTTGTTTTTGGTTTTGCAGAATATCAGTACCAAACAAAGTCCAAATGCCACAAAACTTTTGAAGATTTTTTTCTGGACAAAAGAGACACTAGAAGCTTCAGGAGAAGACCAGATGATGAATCGTGGCCCACAAGGCACCATTGCGCACCCAGGGGGTAGGCGCGTGCTGGTGGCTTGTGGGGCCCGCATGGCTCCGTTTGACCTAACTTCTGGAGGCCTTTTCCGGCACTGTGCCGGAAGGGGATTCGATCACGGAGGGGGCTCTACATCATCCTTGCTACTTGGCGTGGCTTAGATCTGCGTTGGTATTTCCCCAAAGAGGAAGGGATGATGCAACACAGTTATGAAAACCAAGGTTATCAATCCAGTAGGAGAACCAAACAACACTATGTAAATGGTACATGCACACAAAGAACTAATCCTCGCAACCCAACACGTAGGAGGGGTTGCCAATCCCTCCTCGGTAAAAAGATAGATTAAATGGTATGAGTTTGGATAAATAGATCGCACAAGAACACAAAATAAAAGATGCAAATAAAAAGTGTAGCAAGGTATTTTTGGGTTTTTGGAATAATAGATCTGAAAACAAATACGGTAAAAAGTATATCTGAAAGCAATATAATAAAAGATAGACCCGGGGGCCATAGATTTCACTAGTGGCTTCTCTCGAGAAAAGCATACGGTGGGTAAACAAATTACTGTTGAGCAATTGATAGTAGATCAAATAATCATGACGATATCCAAGGCAATGATCATGTATATAGGCATCACGTCCAAGATTAGTAGACCGAAATGATTCTGCATCTACTACTATTACTCCACACATCAACCGCTATCCAGCAGGCATCTAGTGTATTAAGTTCATGGAGAAACGGGGTAATGCAATAAGAATGATGACATGATGTTGACAATATCTATTCATGTGGGAATAGACCCCATCTTTTTATCCTCAATAGCAACGATACATGCGTGCCTCGCTACCCCTTCAGTCACTGGGTGAGGACAGCACAAGATCGAACCCATCACAAAGCACCTCTTCCCATTGCAAGAAAAATCAATCTAAGTTGGCCTAACTAAACCAAAGATTTAGAGAAGAAATGCGAGGCTATAACAATCATGGATATAAGAGATCAAAGAACTCAAATAATATTCATGGATAGAACTGATCATAAACCCGAAATTCATCGAATCCCAATAAACACACCGCAAAAGTCATTATATCAAATGGATCTCCAAGAGACCATTGTATTGAGAATCAAAAAGAGAGAAGAAGCCATCTAGCTACTGCCTATGGACCCATAGGTCTATGGTGAACTACTCACGCATCATCGAAGGCGCACCAATGAGGATGATGAACCCCTCCGTGATCGTGTTCCGCTCCGGTGTAGTGCTGGAATAGGGCTCTAGATTGGATCTCATGGTTCTGGAAGTTGCGGCGGCTGGAATTGTGTTTCGACGACTCCCCTAGGGTTTTTGCAATATTTGGGTATTTATAGAGCTGAGAGGCGGTGGAGGAGACCCCCGTGGGCCCCACAACCCATCCGGGCGCGCCAGGGGCCTCTACCATGCCATGGTGTCTTATGGGCCCCACGGGCCTCCCCCAGGTGCTTCCTTGGCTCCCAAGTTGTCTTCTGGTCCAAAAAAAATCTCCAAAAAGTTTTGCTGCCTTTGGACTGCGTTTGATAGGGATATTCTGCGAAGTAAAAAACAAGCAAAAAGAACAACTGGCACTGGGCACTATGTCAATAGGTTAGTCCCAAAAATGATATAAAGTTGCTACAAATGATTGTAAAACATCCAAGAATGATAATATAACACCATGGAACAATATAAAATTATAGATACACTGGAGAAGTATCAGCATCCCCAAGCTTAATTCCCGCTTGTCCTCGAGTAGGTAAATGATAAAAACAGAATTTTTGATGTGGAATGTTGCCTAACATGTTCATCACATATTTTTTTCTTTTGTATCATGGACATTTGGACTTTTAGATGGTTCAAAGCAATAGTCTATATTTCACATGAAGACTTTAATACTCAAGCATATCAACAAGCAACCATGTCTTTCAAAATATCAACACTAAAGAAAGTTATCCCTAGTCCATCATGCTCAATCATTGATCCATTCATGAAGCACACTCGAATATTAGCTGTATCCAATGCACAAGTATGATCATAGTGCCCCCTAGTTGTTGCTTTATAAGAGAAGATGGAGACTCAATTTTTTTTGCATAAAGTAAATAGATAGGCCCTTCGCTGAGGGAAGCGGAGATTTGTAGAGATGCTAGAGCTCAAAGCTTAAATTGAGAGATAATTTTTTTTGGGAGGCATACTTTTCCCGTCAACGAAAATGACCGAAAATTTCCAATACTTTCCATGATAGATACATCATAGGCGGTTCCCAAACATAAAATAAAGTTTATTCCTTTTTCCACCATTCTTTCACAATCCATGGCTAGCCGTATCCACGGGTGCCTTCCATACCATCACTTTCTAAGGAATTTATTATTTGACAACATAAAATAAATTTCTTTTTCATTTTGGGACTGGGCATCCCTATTACCGCCACACTCGTGCAATGACAAGTGAATAAACACTCATCTTGAGAATAACACATCTAGCATGGAAAATATTGGCCAGCCACTGCTGCTTCATGAGCGGTACAGGCACACAAAAAGGAAATTCATTTTGAAAAATTAGAGTTGGCACGTACAAACTTACTTAGAACGGCACAGAAATACCGCATATAGGTAGGCATGGTGGACTCATATGACAAAACTGGGTTTAAGGATTTTGGATGCACAAGTAGTATTTCGACTTAGTACAAGTGGAGGCTGTCGGTGTCAAAACCGGCGGATCTCGGGTAGGGGGTCCCGAACTGTGCGTCTAAGGTCGATGGTAATTGGAGACAGGGGACACGATGTTTACCCAGGTTCGGGCCCTCTCTATGGAGGTAATACCCTACTTCCTGCTTGATTGATCTTGATGAATATGAGTATTACAAGAGTTGATCTACCACGAGATCGAGATGGCTAAACCCTAAAAGCCTAGCCTGTATGACTATGGTAATGAGTATCTCCCCCTCCGGACTAAGTCCTCCGGTTTATATAGACACCGGGAGGATCTAGGGTTACACAAGGTCGGTTACAAAGAAAGGAATCTACATATTCGATCGCCAAGCTTGCCTTCCACGCCAAGGAGAGTCCCATCCGGACAAGGGTGCAGTCTTCGGTCTTCGTATCTTCACAGCCCATCAGTCCAGCCCATGGCTAACAGGCCGGACGCCCGAGGACCCCTTAGGCCCCGTTTGGTTTGGACGTGGATTTTTAAAAGCAGCTGTGAAAAATCTACTGTGGAAAAACAGCTGTGGAAAATCTAATGTGAAAAAATGTAGGTCATTTGGCAAACCAGCTGATACAGTTTTTTCAGATTTTGGCCCGCAGCGGAATCAGATTTTGGAAAGCACGTCCTGGGCTGCTTCCGCTTTTGGTTCAGATTTTGGCAGCGGATTTTTGAAATCGGATTCTGCTGGGTTCGCCCTTTGGTTCAGATTCTGCTGCGCGACAGCGGAATCCGTCGATAAAAGCTGAACCAAACAGGGCCTTAGTCCAGGACTCCCTCAGTAACCCCTGAACCTGGCTCCAATGACAAGGTATCCGGCGCATAGGTCTGTTTTCGGCATTGCAAGGCGGGTTCCTCCTTCCAAACTCCAAGATAGTCCTCAGATGTATTGAACGTATCCGGACCTGTAACATACACACCACACACAACCGCAGAGAGAATATAACTTTACACGAGTCCAATCCGCTGACAACTTTTCTGTAACATGACATCACATCTGTCCGGTCATAATTTCGAACCGTTTTTCATCTGCCGCTCCACGTTTCAAGACGCAGTTGCCATTGGCACGCACTACAAAAAAATACACTTACGTGATGATACGTGTTTGTCACAGTAGGTCGCATTTTTTGTCATGCATGTACATCCATGACAATTTTATGATAGAATCAAGATAGTCATACCTGTGCTGTCGTAGAAGTGTTCCATGACATTACCAAAATTATCATCACGGAAGTGTCCACTTCCATGACGATAAATCGCGTGTCACAGAAGTGCTTTCGTCAAGGGTGACCAACATGTGGCATCCATCGTAACGGAACACCGTTAAGCTATCATGTCCGGTTTTGGATCCGATAACCCGTTAACGGCCCCGACCAATGGGGATTTTCCACGTGTAAAATCATCATTGGCTGGAGGAAACACGTGTCAGCTCACCGTTGGGACAGATGTCATCCACTCATTGGACACAAAGCGCCTATGATACGTCGACATGTGGCACGGCCCAATAGTGGCCCATTCCTGTGAAAAGGCCGGCCTGTTTGACTTGGTCAAAAGGTGGCAGGCCGGCCCACGGCAAGCCTGTTAACGGCTTGTTCGCATATAGCCCATTTACAACCCGCTAACCCAGGGCCCGTTTACGGCCTAACCGAATTAGGCCCAGTAGCGTCATCTGGGCCGTCCAATATAATTCCAGCCCGTTTTAACTTCTGGCCCACGTATGGCCCATGACGTCTTTTGGCCCATATGAGGCCCTTATTACTCTCGGCCCATTAACAGCCTGTGGTAAAACTGGCCCGTAATGAACAGTGTATCACTTTATACCCATTAACGGCCCGTGGTGAAACTGGCCCGTAATGAGCAGTGTATCACTTTATACACATTAACGGACCATTATTCAGTTGGGCCGTTTCCAGCCCATGTTATCTTTCGGCCTTCTCGGGGCCCATTTATTCTTGGCCTCATTTCCACATTCGTTTACTTACGGCCCGTTACTGTCATTTTCTGCTTGTGGGCCAAATTCAGCCCGTGGTTACAGTCGGCCCGTTTGTGGCCCGTTAATATGTTGGGCCGTTTTGATAGTGTCATCAAAATACGGTCGATTAACGATGACCCGTTATGGTCGGCCCATGAACAGACGATTTCAACTCTAGCCCATTTACGACCATAATGTGGTCTGTTATTGGCCCATGTTTGGCCAACCGATCATAAGCCCGTAGAAGGCCCACTGATGATACGACCCATAGAAGGCCCATTGTGTCTACGGCCCGTATAAGGCCCATTGTTTCTATGCCATGTAGAAGGCCCATTGTTTTTACGGCCCTTAGAAGGCCCATTGTTTCTATGGCCCGTAGGAGGCCCATGTAAACTACAGCCGGTGGGCATCAAAGTTCGCCACTCGTGCAAATATAGGGAGCACCCTACACTATACAAAATGGCTTGCTGTTTTCTTCAGTCGGTGGTTGCACGTTAAGAACAAATTTTTTATCGCACCAAAACAAATTACAACTATAAAACAAAAGGAAGGTTGGCATAAAAGTTAACGGTCTAGCAGATAAATGCACCACCAGAAGTTCAGAAGCTCAGTTCATTTGACCTGACTGTTACGTTTTCATGCTGTATTGTCCGATGGAGCACCATAACCTTGGCCTTCAGTTCTCCTAGGCTCTTGAACAACATAGAAAATGTTTGATAGTCTGGTTTCAAAACCATGCATATCTTGACAACATCAAACAATGTCTCTCCTTGTTTCACAAAGGGTCTCTGTTAGGGAATGGACTTGTGTTTGGAGCGCAGATACAACATTGTTTTGAGCTTGCATATCTTGATCATGAGGCAGTTTGGACGAGATTGCCTTAACAACCAACCCAGTATTATGCAGGAACGTGCTTTTGGCACTGTTAGTGGACATGTACTGATCCACTGCATCAAGAGCTGACATTGCGGTTATAGTTGCCTCGCCACCTTTAGAAGGTGGTGGTTCCACCATTTTTTCCATAGCTCGCTGAAAAGTTGTGGTTTTACATTAGTAGTACCAAAACAGAAGATATTAAGGAGGCAGCAAAACCATACAAAATAGCTTTGGTCTATATACAGAACTTATTCTGGTGAACCCATGTAAAATAATAGTTGTATTTTATTGCAAAGTACATAATAAAACCAGGTTCCAAACATATGACCATGTACCATCGCTAATGTATTGTCTATTTCTTCACATTGTATTGAGGGCTAAGGATAAAGAGACGAAGTTTATAATACGGTAAGCATAGTATGACATCATTCATATCACAAAACAACTGAGAACAGACAAACAGGCAATTGTAACGTTGTGTGGGCAAGTCCAGCACGGAACTAGATTACAGGTCAAGATCAAAGGAACATCACTCCTATCTTTTAAACCTTGTAAGGTGCAATGATACGCTAAGACAATTGTGTATAAAATTGAAAAGAGTAATAGACATTGGCTGCAAACCATGTAGTTCAAGGCACAAGTCAGAGTAAGTAGTAGTTAAAAGGCATGAGGATTAAGGACTTACAACAGCGGCTTTGACTGGTGTAGTCATGCCCTTCTTCTTGCTGGTGTGACAGTCCTTGAAGATTTCCACATCGTTTGGTTCAGGTACTTTTTGGTCCTTGCGGGCTTTCCTCTGCATTTGGAACAAGTCAATATAGATCTGATAATATGGTACAGCGAATAGAGTGAAACAGCAGCTAATTACAAGAGCCTCGCAGTGTGCAATATAGCTACGAGATCCTGTCGTCTGTTGGAATTTCATTTTCGTACAGTTGGCCTTGTTCTTTGAACAGTTCACCTACAAGAAGATAGATTTGTGTGGCACATGCGTAAATAGGACTTCAACATGTGATCTGATCACATATATATAATGTACCTGATACTTCGGATTGGACCAGTGTTTAACGAGGCCTCTCCAGTCTTCATCAGATATATTTTCCACTTGAGATGTTTGGGCAAGTTCACTGTTAGCCTTGCCTTCAAAGTGAGTTTTCCTCAAGTTATACCGATATTGTCGTAGAGCAGACTTGAAAACATGGGTGCAAGCTTGTCTGGTTGCATCATCTTGGCTATCCAACTTGAACCTCATCTGTTGAAAATTATGGGAGTCTCATTATCAGCAACCTAGAAAGTATTGGACAGAGCAAGACGATATTACTAGTTTCCATACATAACCATACTTACAGATAAATGGTCGAGGAAGGTGTTGAACTAGGTTTCATCTTTGTCATTTCTGTACTGAATCCATGTTGGGAGGATACGTACATGACACCTAACAGCAACCGCTGCCTCTGATACTAACTTGGCTGACTCTGTAGCATCACGTGGCCTTTTTAAACCTACCTCAAAACGGATGTCCATTCTTCCTCCTCTAGATTTAGTTAACCTATTGAGCATTATCCCTGATGTTTGTTTCCTCTTGCGCCTAGGTGCTAGTCCAACAACAAACATAGGAAGTGTTAGTGTACATCAAACTGTGAGACTACATATAAAGAAGCATGCAACTGTAACTTGACTCCAGCAACTACCTTCTTGCTGTTGAAGCTCACAAAGTTCATCTGATCTTGCCAACTCATCTTGTGTCAAGAGTGCTTCCGAAGTAGTGTCAGGTGGCAAGGGAGCTTGGGAACGTGCTGCTAGCTGAGTTGACGAACGAGTAAATCGTGCAGCTGGTGGTACTGTGGAAGGTGTTGCAACAGCTAGGGTTGTCTATGCTTGTTTGGTGGCAGCTATTTGTTTCTGTTTGTCTTGTTCTACAGCTCGTGTAGCATGGGATACCCTATCGGTACAATTTTCTCCTGGACTTTGACCTTCCATTGCACCATCAGTACCAGCAGAATCTGCAGGATTGTTCCGCTTCCCTTTCCCTGTCGTTCTGTCTTGCTTCCCCTTTCTCTGTGCCATGTTAAGTCAAGCCGACAAGTAAAACGAATAACAATTTAGTTCTTCAGAACAAATGTACTTTGATGTAAGAACATGGTGTGATAGACAGATATTGTATGTTCTAGAAACAGGAACACGTGTCTTAGTCACAAGTATAATGTGTAAAGTAAGTAGATGCAATTCAACAAAATTAGAAGCAATACAAGCTAGACATCATACATAACATGCAACCACATATAACAGTGCCAAGTTAGAGGGAGCACCCGTGATGGTGCACTAGGGGAGACGTGCTCATCACCAACACAGCTATGTTGAGTGTCTATGCATGTGTTGTCTTGGAAATCATCTTGGGGGGATGGAGGAGTAGAATATGTAGAGGCCCTCCATTTGGAAGG
This sequence comes from Aegilops tauschii subsp. strangulata, assembly GCF_002575655.3. Taxonomy (NCBI): domain Eukaryota; kingdom Viridiplantae; phylum Streptophyta; class Magnoliopsida; order Poales; family Poaceae; genus Aegilops; species Aegilops tauschii. Next base: position 344,573,216 of record NC_053039.3, read on the forward strand.
AGCACCTTCATCTGCTGCCTTGCTAACTTCCTTCCGCTTTATTGATTTTGAATTGTCAAGTAAAACCGACAAGAAAAAGTAATAAAATTCACTCTTCAGAACTCATTCATGCATGATACTGGCAATCACTACTTTGATGTAAGACAAACACATGATTCCAGGATGGAATAATAAGAAAAACAGGACGGCATGGCATATTCACAACTGTTTGTGTAAACTAAGCAGAAACCATTTCACCAAATAAGAAGCAATGCAAGCTAGACACCACGTGAAAGATGCAACCAATATGACTCTGCCAAGTTAAAAGTGTCCCATCATAAATGGCATTTCAACAAATTAGAAGTAGCGCATGCTATAAATCATATCAAAGATGCAACTAATATCACACTGCATATACTGAACGTGTCTCGTCATATTGATTTATGCGGGATACAAAAAACAATAGTTTTATGTGAGGACATGCTTAATAGACAGATGTACTATGTACTAAATACAGGAAGGCATGTCACATTAACAGGTATAATGTACAAGCTAAGCAGAATAGCACATGCAGTTTAACCAGATTGGAAGAATTACAATCTAGACACCATATGCAACATGCAACCACATATCACGCTGCCAAGTTAGAGCAAGCACCTGTGATGCTAGTGTAGGGGAAATGCGGTAATCAATTATAGAGCTACGTTCACTATCTTCATCTAGCCTTGCTGTTTCTTGAGAATCATGTCGGGAGGCTGACGCTGCATTCTTTAAATGAGGAGTATTCCGCTTGCCTGACTGCCTCATCATAAGTGATTGATGAGGGATACACAAGAACATTAGTTTGATGTAAGAACATGGTTAATACACAGATGTACTAGTATGTACCAAAAACAGAAAGGCATGTCATATTCAAAGGTATAATGTGTAAGCTAAGCAGATGCAATTTAACCAAATTGGAAGCAATACATGCTAGACATCCGGCTGGAGTGGTAAGCATGATCATCTAGGACCTGAGAGCCTGGTGGGAGGCGGGCTGCTTCGCCACCATCGCGGCTTTTTAGTCGGCTTCCAGGTGATGCCTCTCTTTGCTGGGCTTGTCACTGGCTCGGCCAGTGCCCTGACTAGCTATTTGTCTTCTGGTGCTCACGGGATGGTGCTTCATGTAAAAAATATCTTTCCTTATCTTAATAAAGACCGACTTCGGCCTTTCGAATACAAGCTAGACACCATATGGAACATGCAACCACATATGACACCGTGAAGTTAAAGCAAGCACCTGGGATGGTGGTTCATGGCGAGCGAGATCATCAACTCCAGAGCTACGTTCCCCGTCTCCATCTGCTGACACTACACCCTTTATAGTCTTGAAACATGTCTGGCTTAGCCGCGTACCATGCAGGAGCGACTTCTCTCTTATCTTTTCTGCTTCTGTCAAGGCAGGGTCTGAAATACCCTTGCATAAAAACACAATAGTGAGAGTATGGGTGAAGTGTGTGTAGAACTAGTGCACTGTAAAAGTAGCAGATAGCAGGTGGCTGAAAAATAAATGACAGGAGACATATGATAGCTCTACAACATTGCATGGCAAAAAAAAAATTAGATTCTACTCCGTATGATTTTCTAATATATGAGCACAGGATAAATAGGTCAGTCGGTTTTTTCTAATGAACCGTTCGATCTATAAGGAATGGGCAGATGGCCTTCGTCTACCTCCTGCCAGTCACTGTTGACGATCTTTCTCGAACCGCCAGCGACCACCGGCCCAGACCCCTGCCTCCGCCACCCCGCCCTCCCCTCGACCTCACACCACCGCCGTGCTTGGCAGCACCCCCAAGCCATCCCTTTAATCCCGCCCGACCTCCAGATCGGGCGCCAGTAGCTCTAGGCCCCACACGCCCCTAAGATAAACACCGAGGCGCTGCTTCCCCGGCGTAATAGGCGGACTAGCGCCTGTTACGCCGGGGAATGCTTCCGTTAATTGGGAATCAACTGACCAGGAATTGAAATTCAGGGGGGCGACGGACCTCTAGCTAAGGTGAAATAGTATATGAGGAGAAACCTTGTGCATTGCGAGTTTCTAGGAACATATAGTATCAAGAAGAAGCGGTCAACTAGTGTCTTCTGTGGGATGAATACCGTGCAAGCAGACACGTATGATTTGCACGAATAAGGGAAGAGGAGTACCCTTATCGGTTGCCCGTGTAGTCTCCTCCATATGTCGCGGCGATCTTCTTTTTTCTCCCGGGGGAACCGATGTTTTGGAGAACCGTGGATTCTTGGACGAACCCATGGCCAAATTGTTGACTGTGTTGCCGTGGCCGTATGTCGGCGGAGGGGAAGCAGATCCGAGGCGGCGAAGGACGGCGTAGCAGAAACAGCTCCGGTGCGGTGGAGGGTGGCGAAGTTGGAACGGCAGCGGTGAGGCACAGGACGGTGTGGTTGAACTGGCTCGGGTACGGACGGCTCAGCCTCGGCTTCAACTACTAGCCGTGGAGGGCGTTGCGGTTGAGGTTGCGGTGGACGACGACGTCGGGATATCAGCTCCGGCGTGATGGAGGAGGGCGGCGGTTGATGGGTGGAATGGGGTGGCGGACGGAGGACGCCGGAGTTTCGCGGCTGGTGGAGAGGTAGTTTTTGCGCCCACGGAGTACGAATGGGGAATCAGACGGGTGGGCGGGCGGGGGGGGGGGGGGAGGGGGAGAACCATGTTTCGGTCTGGGACGCGCTTGTTTTTGGCTTTTTTGAACAGAAGATCGGATGCGCTTGTTTGAAATTTGGGGAAAGTACAAACTTTGCCCCCCTCTTAAATTTCGGACCTACTGCGGATCGGGGGTAGGATGGTAATCCCAGGTGTCCCAAATAGTGGGCGGGAGAGATTTCGGCCGGGCGCATGTGTGCTTAGGCGGCCATTGTGTATGAATGTTTTTCGGAGGCGGTTGCGTGGCGTCTAGATGAACCTACAAACCTACCCCGGTTTAGACCTTTGGATGTCGGGCCGGTAGGTTTCACGGGTCGGAGTTATTAGAAAAGTAATTTCCCTGTACTACCAAACATTGGTCTCACGTGGTTTCGGGTGAGTAGAGGCTCTTTTGGCGCTTCGTTCGAAATTTTGAAACAGAAGCATTCACGTTTAGAGTACTCTTGAACTTTGAGGATTGACCTAAATAGACAACGTTAAATTTGACCTTGTACGTTTGAAAACCTCATTAAATTATCCGCTTCTTTTTGAAATTTTGACACTTGAAAATCCTATAACTATGATTATTTTGGAATGGAGGAGCTAAATTAGAATCTATTTTATACACGACTACATATGCTATTATGTACAAAATCAGAGCAAAGATTGGTGCCCCCATAATTTAGGTATGATTTACAAACGCCATGATATCAAATTCAAATAATTGAATGGACTTCATGTTGAATTCGATTTTTTAAAACCACCTTAAGTTGAATTCAAATGTATGCTAGTTCATAGGTAGCTATTTATAATGTTCATTGTGTAACTTTCTTATGTATAATGTGCTTTACACACACAACATGAACTATACTCACGTTTATATTCGACTGCTAAAGCGATGCATTGTCTGGAGTTCAAAATACTAACTATGTGGATCAATTGTGTCGAATAATAACATAGACATGCTCAAATTCGATAGAATCTAGATGTCGGATGGATCAATGACCGTTCCTTACGCGAATTTCAAATATCATGATCCCATCCTAATATTTGGATACAATTTATATCTTTAATCAATGTGTACAACGGTCTTGTACGTGTAGTTTCACTCTCCATCGGTGGTCTCTCACACATGCTCACACACTCTCTCCCGAGGTGTCTTTCTCGCACCCATGCTCTTGATATAACCCTCCCTCCCTCTCGTAACCATTTACGACTGTTTTCACTAACCTTTATCACAAGCATTCTTCCTCTCGCAAGCATACACATGCACAATCCCCATCGACCCTTTCTATATACATAGACCTGCCTACGTGTCTCCTGTACGCACATTATCTTTAGGCATGTCTCACACCTCTCTTCCTAATCGACGAGTATGATTCTAGCAGAGCATTCTGTAGGATGCCCCTTAAAGTTAGGTTGGATGAATAGTAATATCAGAGATAAAGGGGTTACCTTAGTCCGAGAACCCAGGGTTACAAATCCTAGCCGGCTTTGTCAGTGGACATAGAGTCCTTCACAATTATGCTATCTTTGTCTTGTACGACTAGTCATCCATGGGTCTCCCTAAATGCGTCACGGGCCGACCAATGTGGCGCGGGACGGAACCGAACGAAGGGCCTCACCTCGACCCACCGGACCTCACGTGGTGACACACCCTCTGCCCCCATGTCTCGTTATCTTCTCACACCCACACATACCAACACAGACACCACACAAAAAATATATATTCTCCTGGTTCCTCTATCCACTCCCCCTTGCATATACACACTCAAGGGAATCTCTCGCCGTGATGTCATATTCGTCTCTCTCTCTCTAGACCACTCTCATTTCTCGTGCTATCTCTCCCACGCCCCCCTGTCGGCCCCTCTATCCATGCCTCTCTCGAATACGTAATACACACACATACCTCTCTAGGCCCTGCCAAATGCATCAACTACACATTCACACATGTTACATCACGTACCCCATTGATCTAAAAAGCCCTCTCTTCACGTTTATTTCGCATACAACATTCCTTTTGAATAAAGTGTGGCCAAAAAAATATTTTAGAATTTCTACATATATACAACATTACAAAGTTATATGGAGGAGTATGAACGCTTGCATTGCATGATGCCCACAATGATATTTATTCCGCACTGTGAATTTGTATATTTTTATACTATATATAAAGGTAGTCATAATAAAGAGAAACGAAGAGCATCTCTCTCTCCATCGCATACCCCCCTCTACGCCCCTTTTAGGTACGCACACAAACTATCTCCGGGTCCTCTAAAAGTAAGCCCCCAGCACATTCACGCATGTTTCATCTTTCTCTCGCGATATATACAGTGACGATCATTGTATTTGAAGCGAAAGCACGATACGTACATTGGACTTCAGAATCCACTCATTACGGTCACCATTTATGTTTTGTGGTTATTATACAGTCACGGGCTCACCGTATAACTCCGTATTTGCTCAAGACACGACTAGTTGACCAGTTAAACGCTCCACATGGCACCTCTAGTGTTGCATCACATTATCTCACTACCATCGGGCCCACATGTCGGCTTGTATCTACTCTACATCTACACTCTTATAAAATACTAGCAAGATGCCCATGCATTGCACGGAACATCAAGATGCATTTGTATGAGTAGTTTATCTTGTGGGAGAAAAGGATGAACAAGGGAAGGCCTTATTTGCAAGTGTGGAGAGGGGTGTGGGTATCTTTTTGCAAAATTGCCATAGTTTCCTTCCTATCCGTCAGATATAGATCGGACGGCCTATATTGCAGGATGGCAGGCACACGATCATCACCGACTATGTTGGTGATGATGGTGTGCCTGCCATCCTGCAATATAGGCCGTCCGATTTATATCTGACGGATAGGAAAGAAACTATGACAATTTTGCCTAAGATGTACCCACACACCTCTCCACATTTGAAAATAAGGCCTTCCCTCGTTCATCCTTTTCTCTCACAAGATAAACTAGTCATACAAATGCATCTTGATGTTACGTGCAACGCACGGGCATCTTGCTAGTAAGAATGAAAACAAACGACAAAAAAATATTGGACGGTGGTTCGAAGTCATGATCGCGGGCACAACGGACAAGGTGGCCTTGTATTGGTATGCTGAGCTGTCTGCTTTAACACACAGGAGCTGGTGTGGTGATTATACACACACGCACGCATGCACACGAACTGCATGCACGCAACACTCACACGAACACATGCACCCACGCACGCATGCAACACTCACACGTACACACGCAGCCACGCACGCACGCAACACTCACACGCATGCATGCACACACCAGTACACCACACGACCAACACACACTCTCACGCTCAAGTGCTCAACCTACACGTGCATGCGCACACATCAGGCCCTGACAGACACATACACAACCAGGTGATTCCCGCGCACGGGGTGGAGTCTTGTCGCGCCTGCGTAAATTTGTGTTTATGTGACCTTTTCCCTATGCGAACTGACAGGTGGGACCCACAAGGAACATGGTCAATTTAACTAGTCAACATGGTGCCAGGCAGACTATTTGGCCGGTCAACAGAGTGCAATCTGATGCTGAACCGTGAGCAAGTGACCGTATAATCACCGCAAAACGTATATAGTGACCGTAATCAGCTTATTCTGAAGTTCGGTGAACGTATTACGCTTTTCTCTCTATAGGCCCTCCAAAACTACATCTCTACACGTTCTCGCATGTTACATCTAACAACTATGCAATACAACACTACTACTACACTCTAACACAATAAATCATATGTGTTTTTAGTTTTACTAGATATCATATTGTTACTTAATTATTCAGTTTGCATACATTAAAATTGCCTTTGAAATGTATGGCCAGTATCATATACCGCGCGGGGAAAATCCCGCCTTTTCCTGTTTAATCGGGTTTGTATCGATGGATCGTGCGAAATAGCAAAACTATAGTACTATATACAGTACAAGTGACAGTTCACTGGGCCGTCGTGTCGTGTACTCCTCCGTCGTAAGAGTGGAGCGCTCGCTTTCATAAATCTTCTAGTCCCTTTCGCCGACATGTGGGGCATCAAGCTACCGGGTCCACGTGCCATACCGGAATACACTTCAGAGCAGCCGGGGTGAAGCACCCAGTCATGGCGCCAGCGTAGTAATGAGCAATGAGGCGTCAAATCACAAAGCTGCACCTTTCCCACAGTTAAGTTGGAGGGACGAAGTAATAATGCTAAAAAAAGAAGTTGGAGGGACGAAGCAACCATCATTTCACTCGTTGCTGAATCCGCTTCTCCCTCATCTTCTTCAAGTTAACCACATGTTGCTTCTGTCGTTGTTCTGCCTCATGTGGGAAGTGGATTGGCTTGGTAAAGCACCGACACGTGGGACCGCATGTTAGCAAACCGCCAGGACAACGTCCTCTAAAAATAAGAAACCTCCCCCGCCATCCGCGCGGCAAAATCACCTCCTTTTTACTAATCTTGATTCTATAATTTTTTAGATCAATATAGTTGAGATTTGTATAGATAGCACACAGGAGCAAAACCAAGTGGTACGGTTAAGGGCATCCACAATGTGTAGCCAAATGTGAAAATAGCTTTTGGCATCGTGGGAACCATTGTGGACGGTGTTGCCAAAGCCAAAAGGATGGAATCGAAGCTCCCTGATTGATTGATTGAAGGAATAGAAAAATGCAACGTCTCTCCTCTTTCTCCCGTGCTTGGACGCATGTAAAGTATAGAGGACAGAGTCTACTCCCCTGTCCCTTCTATCACAAATCACAAAGCAGTGAGGCGTCAAATCACAAAGCACGGACGAAGCAACCATCATTTCACTCTTCGCTGACTCCGCTTCTCCATCGTCTTCTTAGAGAAACCATCTCACCGCACTAAGCTGTACGGACGACGCTATTGTGTACGAGTAGTACTAGTACATTTACACGTCCTTTGGTTCAACGGACTTCCTGGATGCAAATAAGGCGGTTGTCTCGGCTTGCAGGCGGCACTTGCAAACGACTTACCGTGGTCTCCCTCAATGGTGTTCTCCGTCGATCGCACTTCGCCAAACCACAACGTTCGAGATATCGTCGATGTCACCGGAATGGGGAAGGAAGTCAAATATAGTTACTACCTCCATTTTTTTTGTACACAAGGCCAGTATATCAAAATTGCAATTTGCAAAAGGCCACTAACACTAATCGAGGCAAAATTGATGGGGTTTGCCTCATACTAGCAACCAAGGACATTAATATCCCCTGCATGCATGCGGAAGTGAGAAGGTTGGTTTGCATGGCGCTGCATTAATCAAGCGTGAGAAGTGAGATGGTTAGCTCTTCGGGCTTTGGAGAAAAAATATGCATAATTGACACGTGAAACGAGGATTTGTATCGATTAATCCCGCGAAGGAAAACCCCGCCTTTCTTTTTTAACACTAGTACTCCTACTACGTACTTATCCTGTTTGGGTCTAGGCCTTGCATTGCCATACTTCGCCACACATTTTTGCCAAGCTTGCCTAAAGTTTTCAAAATGAAAAGGAGGTACACTTGTGCACGGTTGTCGCGGTCGCACCGCACCCTCACACGGTTGCTCCTGCACGCCGCGGTCGCACCGCACCCTCACATGCACAGTCGCTCCTGCACGCCACAAACCCAACCAAGGGAACGCACCCTCACTGACACGTGTTGTCGCATTCGAACAAACCAAACTCAGTCATCCTACCGCTGACACATAATTTTCGTTCATAGAGTATGTTTATCCAACCACATGTTGGGGAGTATCCGTACGGCCCGTGCGATGGTCTGTTGGGGAAGAAGAAGAGGTGAGGAAGGAGGGTTAGGAGATGTAGGATATTCATCCAACCGCCTGAAATGGTAGACTGACCCAAGTCAGGCGACTTGCATAACAATATATGTTTTTACACAGCAAAAGATCCATAAAAACAACAACATAAAGAAAAACTACCACTGCTCGTGGAACGAGACAGCCTCGTCGTCTTTGGCTGCCGGCGCGAACCAGCCGTAGCTGTCGACGTGTGTCTGCGCACCGTGGTTGTCCTCGGCCTCCAGCTACTCGTTCATGCGGAGCGTGTGGGTGCTCTGCATGGACGAGAGCACCACCCGGTTCAAGTCGAGGACGTCCGGTTCCGCCTGCAGGAGGGCCTCGATGGCAGCGGCATCCGCGCTCTCCGCGTCAAGTCGAGCCTCCGCCGCCCGGTTCAAGTCCAGGACGTCCGGTTCCGCCTGTAGGAGGGCCTCAATGAGAGCGGCATCCGCGCGCTCCGCGTCGAGTTGAGCCTCTGCCGCCCGGTTCAAGTCCAGGACGTCCGGTTCCGCCTGCAGGAGGGCCTCGATGGCAGCGGCATCCGCGCGCTCCGCCTCAAGTTGAGCCTCCGCCGCCCGGTTCACATCCACGACATCCGGTTTCGCCTGCAGGAGAGCCTCGATGGCAGCGGCATGCGCGCGCTCCGCGTCGAGTTGAGCCTCTGCCTCCCGGTCCTCGTTTAGTATCGCCAGGTTGAACCGCTGGTCCGCCTGCACCATGGGGGACTCGGACGCCGGCACGAAGTCGACGTCCATCGTCTCATACCCATCGGGGGCCTTCTGCGTCGCGACCTCCACCATGAATATTGGATCGGCTTCCTCCTCCTCGTAGCTTGGCTCCAGAGAACTCGGGGATTGGCCCGCCGCAAAGCGAGCTTGGGAACGGAGGTCTCTGGCGCCGACCGCCGCCGCGATTTCTGTGCGGCGCTCCGGCGTCAGCATCTTGTAGTATGTGATCTTGCGGTGCACCATGGCTTTCCGGTGAACTAGGGGACGCTTGATGCGGGCTAGGGCATCGAAAGGTGGGGGAAGGGACTGGAGATTAGCTGTGGTTTTAGGGCAGTGGCTGGCATAGGCCGAGAAGCGAAGGTTCTGGTGTGAATAGTGGTTCCGGTGACGACCCGTCAATCGGTTTTGACTGTACATCGCTCTTGTCGCCTTCGCGTTGCAGCCCGGCATGCTGGACCCTCCACGTCGCTCACCGAATGGAACGCGCTTTGTCTTGTGTTTTTGCTCGCTTGTGGGACCACAGTTGAGAGCAAACCGACGTCCTTCCCCCTCCCCCGCCCGCGTCATTTTATGTGGAGTAAATAAAAACATAGGGAGTATACTACGGATGAGGATCCCCCGACGTGGCCGAACCCATTGAGTAACTGACATGCGGGGCCTAGCAAGCATGGGGTCCGCCAGTAAGTGACCGAAGGGAGGGTAAGGCAGGGATACGTATGTGAAAGGAGCTTCCAATGATATAATTTTCACATTATACATCTCATGTACTATTAATCTTGCCAATAGTCAAATGCGGTTTTGAAAAACGCATTAGAGCATGGTTAAGAATATAGCCAGTCGATGGCTATAAGGAACTGCCATGTCATCTATAGCCATCATCTATTATATGCACTCATACAGTAGTGTGGGCTATAAGGTTGGCTATTTCCTGCAAAAAAAATTATAAGGTTGGCTATTGTATTAGTACTTTTTTCAATCTCCTCTCCATCTCTTTCTTCATATTTATTATACGTATTTAACTAGGAATGCGTATGTAGCTAGGCTCTTGCATGAGAGCTCACTTCCCTTAGTTTTTCACATCTCTCTCCTCCACATAGGCCCTATATAAATGGAAGGAGGGAGTACAACTATGAGCACTGCATACTCTAGTACAGATGTTGTCAATACTCCACTATTACTATTGGACTAGCTATATGTGGCGAAATCCTAGTAGGAAGAGCATGCGCGAGAACAAGCACATTCACGTGGTTGAAAACAAATTGGAAACCACCTCGAGTACAAATCTAGGAGTACGTACGAATCTAACAATATTGATTGGGCGTTGTTGAGTGTTGATACTTTGTTTTATCAAAGTAGAGATACTTTGACTACACATAAAACTTATATGTAAACTAGAAAGGATAGGAGGGAGTATATTGTACGTTCAAAAACGAAACGAACATTGAATACCCTTTATATATGATTTGTGGATGCTATGATCACCGGTTCAAAAATTTGAATCCGCCTTAGGTATCAGACATGCCCCCACTCGTTCTCTCTCGATTTCATCTCGGGGCCCGGAGATCGATTGAAAGAGGACTAGGGTGGGTACAATACGTTCGTTTCGCTTATGAACGTACAATATACTCCCTCTGATCCACACAGACCCCCCCCCCCGCGGGTCATTTCTATCATAGAAATAGACCAAACCTTTACCTCCTTGCACGACACGCAATTGATCTCTGAACATCAATCGATCTCGTCAACATGTGTCGGGGCATGCATGAACCGAATGGGATGACAAAACTAAGACGCGAAGCGACACGTAGTGCAGGCAAAGTGAAACTTCAAACGAACCGTTTGTTTGTATGCATGTCGGACAAATTACAAATAAACATTGGAAATACAAGCATGGTCTAGGCCCACATGCGAATGATACTCGGCAGAATGTTCAAATGAGGCATGCGGGAGGATGGACTCGACCGGAGGGCGAGATGATCGATGGAGAAGAGGGTTGGAGATGAATGAGAAATAAGCAAATGCCACATGATTATACTTGACCGGCTCAAATAAACAATAAGTTGTGTCGCTTGGCCTACATGGTGAAAGGCCTAATGCGCAACGCGAAGCACTGACGCTTGAATATGGCCGGGAAAACAGGGAAACCGACATGTGGGGCACACCTGTCGGGACAACGTAGCGCAAACTAGTCCAATGGAGGAGCTGGCCCACGACCTCCTCGCCACCGGCAACCGTTCATGTGGGTCGTGGGGGCCAACAACGTGGTGCAGCTCCAGCACCGCCTCTGGACACGGCGACCGCGGTGAGCGACACGCTCATCATTGCTAGACACGATCGGTTTTAGTGTGCCGAGGGTGGCGTTAGTGCTGTGGCACGACCAACAGCTAGTATGTTTGGTTTGTGCCCAAGGTTGCCCCATCAAAGCATTGGGTAGCCAAAATTTTGGTTGAGGTTTTGGTTGCCCATGATTTGGCCGACATCGGCAAGAAAAATGAACTAGAGTTGGCTAGAGTTCATTGGCATGCCAAAAAAATGGCAACCATCCATTTTTGGGTCATGACCAAAACCTAAAAAAAATGGCAACCATCCAAACAAAGACCAATCTTTGGGTCATGACCAAAATTTTGGTATGGTGCACTTTGGCCACAATCCAAACACACCCCAACACCCGGCTCGTCGAGGATGCACGGGGCGCCGGGACGCGTCCGCAGAGTGGTGTAGCGCCGCCAACTGCATCCTCAGGACCTGAGACCATGCCGGGTCGTCTTGCTTTTTCAATGACATGCGTCGATCGCATGTGAGCAAAGGGCATCTCCAACGTTGCCACGACCGCAGCTGACTACCCTGGCACACCAAAAACCGTCGTCCCTCGCGCCGTCGCGCGGTGCGTTCCCAGCCGGCACCAGCTGCCCGCATTCATGCCATCCGTCCGTATGCCGTCGTTAAGAGGCTCGGTGCCCGAGGAACCAACTCCGGCGACTTAATGACGCACCAGGACGCTTGGCCTCACCGGAATGCGCTACTTAAAGCGGCAACGCCCAGCTAACCTCCACACCATAGCGCATCGTACTCCTACCTGGCACCACATCCGCCATGACCGCAAGCGCAAACGCTCTGCGGGAGAGCTTGTCTTCGGGGATGGAGCTCGAGGTCGCCGCCCTCGCTCAAGTCGCCGCACAAGCGGTGGCCACGCTGGCGGCCGACGACGGGAGCACCGTCAGCCACACGTCCTACTTGCCGCTGTCCAACATCCAGAATCGCCGAGGTTGGGGACTCCTCCGAGGATGAGTAGGGCATGGGAGGCGGTAGGGCATGGTGTGCCAACTGGCCGGTCCGTCTCCCGTGTTCTACTATTCCTCGCCGGAGACCGCACCTTCACTTCACGGGTCTTGAACCCCGGCCCCATACATGGAGATCGCAGATGGAGGACGTCGGTCGCCGCCGTAGAATAGGTTTAGGGTCGGGTTTCTTTTATTTTTTCTGTCCTATAAGAGTTCGAAATTTAATGAAAATCTGCCGTGTTTGCATTAATCTCGGTAGGTGTATATGAACTTTCACAATAATATAGTATATTGTAGGAGTACTAGCAAGATGCCCGTGCGTTGCACGGAAGATCAAGATCTTGTGGGAGAAAAGGATGAACGAGGGAAGGCCTTATCTACAAATGCACATTCACACATTTCACATTTTTCTACATCTACGGGAACCTACGAAAGGGTTACCGTAAATTGCCTCTCTCTCCTCCCCTGATTTTCATGGTGGTGGGCCCCTCCCTCCCCCCAATCTACAAACAACAGCTCACATGTTTCACATTATGTTAATTACGTAACAGGGACTACGTAGGTGTAGCATTACTCGTCCTAAAAAACCCAACTAAGCCAACCTCCCAGCATATCGCGCGGGAAAAGACCCGGCCGCGCCATTTTAGTCGGGATTACCGGATTACTAGTAGTAGTATCGGTGGATCGCGCGAAGCAACAAGTTTTTTTGAGGGGGCAAAGCACCTAGTTTAAAAGGAAAAAAGGCGGTACACTCACAACACCCCTGTCGCGGTCGCATTGCACCCCACACACGTTCGGTCCTGCACACGGCTCACGCAAACGGAACGCGCTTCGGCTTGCCTCTTCACTGACACGTGGGACTGCATTTGGAGAAACCAACCATGCGCCAAACTCCCCCCGCCCACCGCGCGAAAATCCTCCCCCCACCCAAAAATTCCCCCCAAATCCTAGATTCAACCGCCCTTCGGCCAACTAGGCAATAATATACCCCAAACCCGCTCCCCCCGTCCCCCTCCACTCCATTCGCTCCGCCAAAGCCGCCCTCTCTGCCACGCCGATACATCGGCGCTGCGGTTCATCGAGGGGACGCACGGCGATCCTCTCGCTCCCACAGTACGCTATCGTAGACTGCCGTCCTCTAGCCGCACCGCTACCGCTGGCGACGTTCTTGTGGAGGCGCACGGCGGTCAGTGCCGCCACCGCTGGCGATGTTCATGTGGAGACGCACGGCGGTTAGCTTCTCCCATGGTACGTGCATTTTAGACTGAGGCCCCGTGCATGTCGGTGTAGCGCTGAATGTTAGCTGATAGACGCAGTTAATCTCACTGTTTGCCGAAGTAGTTTATAGTCAATATGCTCTGCTTAAGAAGCTTCCTTGCCCTGTTCTGCACTCAGTCTGCTTAGCTGAGATGGCATGCCAAGGCTGATTAGTTGCTAAAATATCCTGCCATATATTTATTGTGACGTAGATTGCCCTGGTCTAGTAGCCAATCTGTTAGGTGAAATAGCTCTACACCGTTTTATACTCGATCTTTGTTGCTGCGATGGCCTTCGATAGTTCGATGGCTGTGTGCTCGGCCTCATTGACTGTTGAAACAGCCTGCCATAATTTAGCACTCAAATCTGTTTGCTGAATTAGCTTTACATATATTTCGTTACTTAGATCTGCTCGTCCAAATATCTTGCCATAGCTTTAGACATCGACCTAGGTATTTTCTTCTGGACTTCATAAAAAAGCATATATGTTTTTCCTGTAATATCTAGTAGAAGAACTAATTTGTATGTCTAACAGGACTTGGATAACTTCTGCTCGAAGATTCTCCGCTGCATATGTCGAGGGGGTTGGAAACTTCATGAACTTTATCAGAGCTGAGTACGGTGGTCCGAAATCAGATGTGCTCTGCCCATGTAGCAGTTGTATGAATTCAGTTACAAGACCCCAGTCAACTATGCAAAATCATCTACACTTGTATGGGATGTCGGTCACATATACTAGGTGGGTTCATCATGGTGAAGCTGTGAACGTCAATGTTATTGACTACGTGGAAGCAGCAGATCACCATCTTGATCTGCCTGATGCTCAGGTGGAAGAGGAGGAGGAGGAGGTGGTGGCGGAACCAGTGAGTTTGACCAACATTGAAACAATGCTACGAAATGCTCGTGCATTCCGTGAACTTTCACCTGCAGAAGAAAAACGGTGGGCCCGCATGTTGGAACAATGCAACATGGCTGTCACCCCAGGAAATAAGCTGTTAGTATTCTCAGCTATGGTCACCTTTCTTCAGGTTATGACATCTGAGCGGATGACCAACAAATCATTCGATGCGATGTTGGCTGCTTTCCGCAAAGCTTTTCCAGATGCGTCTGAGCTGCCACACACCTACAGTAAAATGAAGAATTTCCTTCGTGCAGTTGGAATTGGATATGATATGATCCATGTTTGTAAGAATAATTGTGTTCTATTCCGGAAGGATTATGCCAACTTAAGTGAATGCCCGAAATGCAAATCGTCAAGATGGAAAGATGGTGATGCTGTGAAGAGGATTCCTCATAATGTTCTGAGAGATTTTCCAATTACACCAAGGTTGTTTCATGATGCTGAAACAAGAGAGGATGTACTGTGGCATTCTAGGAACCAGGATTTCAGAGATCAGAATGTAATGAGCCATCCATCTCAGGGCAGTGAGTGGAAAAGCTTCAATCAGAAGCACGAAACGTTTGCTGCTGACCCGAGAAACATTAGACTTGGCTTAGCTTCAGATGGATTTAACCCATTTGGCCACCAGAGCGCCACATATAGCATGTGGCCAGTGCTTGTTATCCCTTACAACATGCCTCCAAATGTCTGCACTGAAGAATCAAACTACATGATGGCCTTGCTCATCCCAGGTCCAAAAAGTCCTGGAAAGGATTTTGATTTGTTCATGGAGCCTCTTGTGGAGGAACTTCAACAACTATGGAGGGGTGTTCTCACTCGAGACCTATATAGCAGCCCACTAGCTGATTTCTTTCTACGTCCTGTTATAATTTGGTGCATCCATGATTATCCGGCTTTGGGCACTATGTCAGGGCGAACGACACATGGTTACAATGCATGTGCTCACTGTGACAGGAATCCGCTGTCATACGCAATACTTAGCAAGATCTGTTACATTGGACACCGCCGTTTCCTTGCCAAGGACAAGCCGCATCCTAGAAAATACCAAAGACATGTGTTCAATGCAAAGCATGAAAACCGTGATGCGCCAAAGAGGCTCACCGCCGATGAGTTGCAAGTGCAATTAGAGAAGGTTAGGCATATTACACCAGGAAACCATCCTGATAATGGTAGCGGGAAAAGGAAGCATGGCAGCGCAGAAGAGAGATTGTTGTTTACCCGCAGGTCCACTTTGTGGGACTTGGAGTATTGGAAAGATTTGGATCTGTGGCATAATCTTGATGTGATGCACATCGAGAAAAATATATGTGACAGCATTATCGGCACACTTCTTAATATTGAAGGCAAGACAAAAGATACCTTAAAATCTAGGATTGATTTGACACACCTGGGTATCAGAAAGGATTTGCAGGTGCAATATGAAGGTAAACCACGGGATATGGGACCAGATGTGTACATCTTGGACAAGGTAAAAAGAAAAGAATTCTGCAAGGTCCTGTCACGTGTGAGATTCCCACATGTATTTGCTTCCAACCCTGAAAGGAGAGTTAGTGTAGATGGAGACAAGGTACAAGGGTTGAAAAATCATGACTACCACGTCCTACTTCAAAGGGTTTTACCTGTTATCCTTAGAGGATTGGGCCGCCCTGACTTATACAGAGCAGTTGCAGAGTTGGGACAATTCTTCAGGGAACTCTGCTGTAGAAATATCAGTATAGATGCTTTGGAGCGTCTTACAGACAAGATACCAACTATCCTATGCGACCTTGAGAAGATATATCCTCCAGCCTTCTTTGATGTGATGGTGCATTTGTCTGTTCATCTACCTGATGAGGCACTACTTAGGGGTCCAGTACAGTATGGCTGGATGTACCCTATTGAAAGGCGGCTAGGCACTTTCAAGGGCTATGTTAGGAACAGAGCTAGACCCGAGGGTTCCATTGCAGAGGCCTACATTGCTACAGAAGCGTTGACATTCTGCTCAAAATACATTGAAACAGCTGATCAGGTTAGCAAAGACGTGGATGAAGACAATCCCGGGCTCAATATTTTCGATTATTCCGTTCGAGTTACAGGGAAGAGTCGACAAGAGGACAAACCTAAAGATTTGGACAAAATGCTTTGGTATGTGTTGAATAACTATCCTGAGATACTACCTTATATCAAGTAAGTGCTAAGTACTGCAACTTATACATCGTAATCTACTAAACTTGCAGCATATTCTTATATATTTAGATGTTTGACGCGATCACTATGTTGTGCAGCATCTACAAAAAGGAGTTACTGCCGCAAAATCCAAGAAACATTGACAAACTGGTTATGGTAGGATTTGCGAAATGGTTCAAGAGCCATGTAAGCTTTTGAATTGCACTGTCAGTTTTCTAATATATTGAGTACATATGATGACCAGCTTGTCTATTTTCTAACCATAGGTTAAGAAGATGCGGGAGGATGGGAAGGCAGTTGATGATGCCCTTTACTCACTGGAAATGGGTCCTGATACTCGCGTAAGACATTATGAATCTTACGTTGTTGGAGATGTGCGCTACAACACCCTTGCACGAGACAAAGGCAGGAAGACACAAAATAGTGCCATCATGAGCACGGATACGTATGATAAGAGATAACTGAAATGTATGCTAACATAACAGACATTGTTCAGTTGCAGTATATCTCCAGTTTCGAGGATCATCGATGGGTGGTTCTGTTGTGCTGTCGTTGGTATAACATGTTTTCCAGGATCGCAAAACCCAGAGCTGATGATTATTTCAAATCCGTCAATGTCAAGGCGGCGTACCAGACCAACGAGCCTTTTATTTTGGCAAATCAAGCAACACAGATATTTTCTTGGAAGACACATTTGCACATAGCGATGACTGGAGAGTAGTGCAAAGGTTTGAGCAGAGGATTTCGTTTAATGAAGTTGCACAACAAGATGATTCTTACACTGCTCCTGATGTACAAGATAACACAGATGTTCCTAATATCTTTGAGAACCATCACGTCAATGACGCCGGCGAAAAGATTGCCTGTCGTGCTATGGACATACAAGAGTTGATCAAGAAGAAGCCAATGTTCGAGGACGTTGAGGACGAAGAAGAAGATGACACCATGGGGAATTATGATTTAGACTGATACACATGGCGAAGATGTTGACGCTGCTGCTGCGGATGATGATTACATTGCTTTTGTCGTATTTGCCTGTCAGAAGACGTTCTTTTATCTACTATGTGAAATTGTGTTTGCTATGACAACTGAAACCTGATGAACATGTTGTTTAGTATTTTCCTGTGAGAACATCACTTGTTATGTATGCTGATTTGTGTTTGGTGATTGTATGACGACTAAAACATGATGACATTGTTGTTTAGTTGTACTCATATTTGGCTGTGAAACTTGAATTTGATGACATAGTTTGTTGTTGGACTTCAATTTGCTCGACGTCTTCGAATGAGAACAAAGCTGACCCGACAGGTCCTCTGCTAATTTATTTATTTATTACCAAAAGGGCCTCTGCTATTTATTTATTTATGAGCAAAAGGGGATACCCCCCTGATTTCTGTTAATAGAAATCATTAGATGTTCACAACACTACGCCCAGCCTGCTACACATGTTTCATTCATTACTACTTTCAGCAAAGTGCTCATGTCATAGCCACTGAATACATCACGAGTGCCACATACACTACAAATAAAGAGACAATCATCCTACAGAGCACATCAATTTTGCCCATTATCTTCACAAGCTCTTTCATCTCATCATTGCTGTCAAGGCCGTTCAGCAGCTGTTGCTTGGCCATGATCAGAGGAACTGCATCTTTAACCTTCTGCTCTGCATCTTCCTCTTCTGCCATTCCTTCAGTTATTTGTCCAACACCCCAACCTGCTGGTATTGGGATTCCTCGGCTAACCAAATAATCAGCGTAGTTGCACTCCCCCACATCAGCAACTTCCCAGAAATACAAATCACACGAATCTTCCCTTTTCTGCACGAATCAAATTGGAAGATCATCAACCAAACTATTAAAAAATCAGCAACTGAAAGCAGCAGAACAACACTTAAACATATTATTACCCCATGATTCGGGCATTTGTAGAAGACTCGGCCAGGGTTGAGGATTGTGGTTGAGACGTGACGGATGACTCTGCGTGATTTGAAGCAGTGGCACCACACCAACGGCAGCGGGTTGCGATGAGCAACCGGCTGCGATGCGCGTGCCGGCAGGGGTGTGATGAGACCCACAGGCGATGGTACGGGTGGCGACTTGGCGCATATTTGGTCGTTGTCTGCTGAAGAGCAGGTGGACGAGCAGCCAACGGACATGGTTGCTGTGGCCTGAGCTTCTGATGCTAGGCAGAGTAAGTAGAGAAGAGGAGAAGCGAATGTTGGATATGTCGGTTTCATTACTTGCAGAGTAGCATAGCACCATATATAGTCATAGTCTAGGTTTGGATTGGAACCAGCTACAGGAGCACGTCTCTCTTTTTTCTAAAACTCAGCAACGTCTCTTTACTGGTACACTAGCTTGTTCTGTACGCCTTCTCAAGTCTTTGATTCCTCCACCTGACATCTAGGACCCACCAGAAGGGTCTCTGTATTTCACGAAAAAAATGTGCCCCCCGTTGACAGGTCGGACCCACCAGCTATCTTCGCACGCAAGGAAGTGCCTCCTTATTATGCACAAAAAAAATGAATACTCCCCCTGCCAGCTGGAACCCAGCATCGTGGGAGGCTGACTTGTGGGCCTACCAAGTTGACGGGGATGGAGGGCTTTGTCAACTTAGTCAATATGAACGATTCTAGCTCCAGTTACCGTACGATGTTCATCCAACGACAGTAGTGCTTCTTCAACCTCTAGTCTTCTTGCTCCAGCCGCCCAAACCAGCGCCGGTTGTGCCGCGTGCTCCTGCCTCCTATGGCCGGCTGTGATGCCGTGGAGGCCTTACCGCCCCCTACTACTCCCACCGCTCGCCAGGCCATCCCCCTACTCACCCACACCCCCTGTTATTCTGCGGCGACGACAGCCTCACACCACAGCCGAACCAGTGAACCCTCGTACTCCTCTCCACCTGGGCATCCACTGCTGCGTCTTCCCCGGCTCCGCGTCGTCCCCTTCCTAGGCCTCACCATCGTCCACCGCCTTGGTGCTCTCGGCGCGGCGTGATCAATGTGGTCAACGACCGACTTCTATCGGAAGAGTACTGTACGTGAAGAGGCTGACAGCTGGGTCCACGGCCGCAGCTGGGTCCACGGCCACAGCCCAGTCTTTTTGTGATTTGCCAGGTAAGTTGCTTTGTCAGGCCTGTTGGGCTGCAAATCTTTTAAGACGAGGAGAGATTCATTCGGTTGGGCGAGAAAATGGCCTATAAGTAATGAGAAATGGGCTGTACATTTTTGAAACACATCAAACCGGCAATTAGTTTCAAATTTCTTCTTTTCATTTCGAGATTTTAAATTGCATTGATTTTTATGCGTGGACAATTTGTTGGATTTTATATTGACATATATTTATTTTTAAAATCAGTTTGAATGTGACTCGAAATTTCGGGATTAAAAACAGTTCGGACCGCACCGAAATATGCAAAATTTTGTATAATTTTTTAACCGTGGCCACAAGATGGGCTGTAATGCTAACAAAAAGAATATGGGCTCCAAAAAAACCCTTAAGAATTAGCAAATGGGCTGTAAATTATTAGAAATAATGGCAGATGGGTTGTATGATGTTTTCCACAGATTTTAGGCTTTCCTAAAAAAAAGGTTGACGCACAAGGAGTGACTGTTGGATGTCCATCCAACAGCCGTCGTGCTTCTTCAATCTCTGCTCTTCCTGCTCCAGCCGCTCAAACAAGCGCCGGCGGGACTGCCTGCTCCCTCCTCCCCGCGGCCAGTTGTGCTGCCGCGCAGGCCTCACCGCCCCACCGTACTCCCATCGCTGGACTAGCCATCCCTCTACTCACCCACACCTGCTGTTATTCTCCGGCGATGGCAGACGAATCAGTAAACCCTTGTATAGTCGTACTCCGCTCCGCGTGGGAAACAACTGCCGAGTCTTCCCTGGCTCCGTGTCGTTCCCTTCCTAGGCCTTGCCGTCGTCCATCACCCTGGTGCTCTCGGCGCGGCCTGGTCAACGTGGTCAACGACCGACATGCATCTGAAGTGGACTGTACGTGGAGAGGCTGACAGCTGGGTCCACGGCCGCACGCAAGGAAATGCCTCCTTATTACGCGCAAAATAATGATTCCTCCACCTGACATCTGGGACCCACCGAAAGGGCCTCTGTATTTCGCGAAAAAAAACGTTACCGTTGCTGACAGCTTGGACCCACCAGCTATATCTTCGCACGCAAGGAAGTGCCTCCTTATTACGCACAAAAAAAATGAATACTCCCCCTGCTAGCTGGGACCCAGTACAGTGGCAGGCTGACTTGTGGGCCTACTAAGTTGACGGGGACGGAGGGCTTTGTCAACTTAGTCAATATGCACGATTCTAGCTCCATTGACCGTACGATGTCCATCCAACGGCCGTAGTGCTTCTTCAACCTCTGGTCTTCTTGCTCCAGCCGCCCAAAGAAGCGGCGGTCGTGCCTCGTGCTCCTGCCTCCTGTGGCCGGCTGCGATGCGGCGGAGGCCTCACCGCCCCCTACTACTCCCACCGCTGGCCAGGCCATCCCTCTACTCACCCACACCCCCTGTTATTCTGCGGCGACGGCAGCCTCACACCGCAGCGAACCAGTGAACCCTCATACTCCTCTACGCGTGGGCATCCACTGCCGCGTCTTCCCCGGCTTCGCGTCGTCCCCTTCCTAGGCCTCTCCGTCGTCCACCGCCCTGGTGCTCTCGGCGCGGCGTGGTCAACGTGGTCAAGGAACGGCTTCCATCGGACGTGGACTGTACGTGGAGAGGCTGACAGCTGGGTCCACGGCCGCAGCAAAGAAGTGCCTCCTTATTACGCGCAAAATAATTATTCCTCCACCTAACAGCGGGGACCCACCGGATGGGCCATCGTATTTCGCGAAAAAAACGTTTCCCCCTGACTGCTGGGACCCACCAGCTACATCTTTGCACGTAAGGAAGTGCCTGACAGTCGGGACCCACCTGGTCGAAGCGTACGTAGCATTGTCATTCTGTTCGCGAACGTGTACGTACATACTGGTCGATGTAGAGGCGCGCACGTGTCGTAGTAGAGGCGCGCACGTAGCATGTACACGTATGTACAACGGCCAGGGTGCAAGAAAGTAAATACGGCCACATACGTACATACGGGCGGGGTCTCGAACGCCTACTCACGCGTACGTACGGCCAGGCCTCGTGTACATGGCTGGGTCGGAACGGAGAAACAGCGTCGTCGTCGTGTTCATGGGGAGCCAACCGGCTGGGTCGGAACGGAATGCGTCGTCGTGTTCATCGGGAGGGCTTGGACGGAATAGCCGATGGAAACGAGGCCTAGCGTACCGCAGAACAAAGGAAACGGCCTTGTGTTCGACCGGCCACGTGCGAAACAGGATCCTGTTCATCGGGAGGGGTCTGGCGTACCGCAAACCGGAGGAAACGGACCTCCTATAGTCGAAACGGGGGTCCTGTTGATCGGGAGGGGTGTGGCATACCGCAAAACGGAGGAAACGGACTTGTGTTGGAGCGCTATGGTCGAAACGGGGGTCCTGTTCATCGGGAGGGGTGTGGCATACCGCAAAACGGGACTCCACGGGATACTGTTCATCTCCACCGTCGACCCCCTCCAGCCTCCATGGGCTACTGTTCATCCACCGTCGACCTCCTCCAGCCTCCACCTGCGACTGTTCATCCACGGGCTCCTGTTCATCCAGCCTCCACCGCGCGCTACTCCACCGGCTATTGTTCAACCAGCCCTCTCAATGGGCTTTGTTCAACCATCCCTCCATGGGCTACTCTTCATCCTGCCCTCCACCATCTACTGTTCATCCTGCCCTCCACGGGGTGGTCCTATTCATCCTGCCCTCCACGGGTCCTGTTCATCCAGCCCCAACTGGCTCGAACGATCGGGGTCCTGTTCATCCACCCCCACCGAGAACTGTTCATCCAAATCCCCCAAAAACACTCACTGTTCATCCAGAGGCAACGCCACGGGGTCCTATTCATCCACCCCCACCGGGAACTGTTCATCCACCCCCCCCCCCCCCCCGCAACGCTCACTGTTCATCCAGAGGCAACATCGATCGGCTTCAGTTAGCAGCAGTAGCGAAGGAATCGCTCGATCGGGTTCAGTTAACAGCCATCGATCGATCGCTTGGGTTCAGTAACGTGTAGCCTGCAGTGCAATCGCTCGGGTTCAGTTAGATCCCAATGCCTCGCTCGGGTTCAGTTAGAGCCCAACGCCTCGCACACACGCGCGTACGTATGAGAGAAACGCGCATCGCTCGGCCCCCGACCACCCACCGTAACCGGGGACTCCCCAATATTTTCCGCGCCCTCGCTTCTACCACGGTTTTTTCCATCATGGACAGCCCAAAGAATGTCATGCAGCTACGTCTCCGGCCCGCCCAGGACGAAAAGCCCATTTTGTATCATGATTTTTTGTCATAGAAGTAGGACCCCACCACATCTATGATGATACCGGGTTTTGTCACAATTATCGTCATAGAAGTGTCATAAGTATGACAGAAAAGATTTTCGTTCGGCCCAAAATGTCACGGATGTGTCTTTTTTTTGTAGTGACGTCTTGTCAAAGCAGAGATCGTGTCCCCTTATTGCGGGATTCTCATCAATACAGGCGTGGGTAACCCAACCGTGTCGTTTACACATCCCTTGGGAATAGGCGAGTTTTGAGGAGAGTGGGGAGGCGCTTGACATTCTCGGCCTTTATAAGGGGATAAGGATTCGTCCCCATTTACTCACGCCTTCTCCTTCCTCCACCCATCCATTCTCGAGCTCCAGCGCCCAAGCTCTAGCTTTCCCCACCCGAGAAAGTACTCCAACCATGTCCGGATCCGGAGCTGGCGACAAGTGGATGGCCTCCTCCGTTAAGAAGAAGGATATCAAGGACCTCCGAGAGGCCGGATACCTGACCAAGGAGATCGTTCACCGACTCCCGGCCAAGGGACAAATCGTCCCTACCCCAGAGCCCCATGAGAGGGTTGTGTTTCTCACGCATTTCGTCTGCGGGATGGGATTCCCTCTCCACCCGTTTGTCCGCGGACTGATGTTTTACTATGGGTTGGACTTCCATGATCTAGCCCCCAACTTTATCCTCAACAGCTTGGCATTTATAGTCGTGTGCGAGGCCTTCCTCCGCATCCCACCTCACTTCGGCCTATGGCTAAAGACCTTCAATGTGAAGCCGAAGGTGGTGACCGGCCAACAAGCAGAGTGCGGAGGTGCCATGGTGGGCAAGATGCCCAATGTCACCTGGCTCGAAGGCTCCTTCGTGGAGACGGTGAAGGGGTGGCAATCAGGGTGGTTCTACATCACTGAGCCACGCGACACCAACTGGGCGGCGGCCCCCGAATTCTGATCCGGAGTTCCGATGCGGCTCACCTCCTGGCAAGAGAAGGGCCTAACCTGGGGTTCTGCGAACGAGCTGACTGGCTCCAGACGTGCGTCCAGAACATGATAACCAAGAGAATCAAACTTGTCAACGTGATCCAGCTTATGCTCATTCGCCGGATCCTTCTTGCCAACGCCGGACTTGCTATTTGTGGGAGTTCAATCCGGCCAAGCACGAGACACTGCTAGAGCTCTTCGGCATGACGCACGAAGACATCTGGAAAGTGCTCTTCAAGGCCGGCGAGACACCACCGCCTACGATCGAGGATTGCGGGCTTAGCTTAAAACGTGAGGCCAATTCGGTAAGTTATTTCATGTTTTCAAGGTATAGCCTTTACTGGCATATTTTGAGGAAGGAGTCTAAGCCTTCCTATCAATTTTTAGGCCTGGACCGACATAGCGGGGCGGATTAATTGTCCGGCCCCACTAACCAAAGACGAAGAAACCCCACTCCTGACGAAGATGCTGTTTCCGGCACCTTATGTCGTGCGGGAGAAGAAGGTCAAGAAAATAGCCAAAGGGACCAGGAGTGGCCTTCCCCAAAGAGGTGCTTCGGACATGTCGTCCGAAGACGAGACTCACTCTTCGGCCGCCAAAGACGACGACGACGAGGAGGAAGAAAGAGACTCCCCCCTTGAGGGGGGAAGGAAGAAAAGGGGGGCCTCCACAAATCTGGAGGCGAAGGCGCCCAAGAGGGGGAAGGGCTCCCTTGCAGATAACTCCGCGTGGGATGTCGATAGCAGTCCGGAGCGAATGCCCCGGACCAAGCCTCAGGCCGCCTCGTAAGTACCAAAAACCTTATGCACATCCAAATGCCTGGCCTTTCCACTTTGTAATATTAATATGTTTAAATTATGCCATTGTGGTCCGGCCCGCGACAGCTCCCCGCGATCCTTGACAGAGGGTTCACTAGATTCAAAGGAGATGGCTAGCATGTCACCGCCGCCCGCTCACTCTGTCTCGGCCAAGGGTGATTTCGCTAGAATCAAAGGAGATGGCAAGCATGTCACCGCCGCCCGCTCACTCTGTCTCGGCCAAGGGTGATTTCGCTAGAATCAAAGGAGATGGCAAGCATGTCACCACCGCCCGCTCACTCTGTCTCGGCCAAGGGTGATGACGAGGTGGTGTCCCAAAGGACCTTCCCAGACCGGAGGGAGGTTTCGGAGATCGTCGGGGTGGCGCCCAAGGATGACTCCTCAGTCGCCGGACACATGGGGGGAAAAGCCCCCATGGGGACTGGTGATGGGGGCCGAATTCCATTCGGCCCCCAGCCAGATACCATTCCGGAGACCTACGCGGCTCCGGAGTCCAGCGAACGGCCTTCCCGAAAGGAGGAGGTATGCCTATTCCGCCGGTGACCTCTGTCCAACCAGAGGCACCAGATAATCTGATGGAAGCGCTGCGAGGCGCTTCCATTGTGGATGAACACCGTGTCCTTATGGGTATGGTTATCGAGAAGGTTCAGTCTGCCAAAAGTGGACTGACCGAGGCCTGCGCTAGCCTTTTAACAGGCTTTGAGGTAAGTAATGTAATTGTAGACAGAATATCACAGAGTAGACAGTAGCCCCTGATGCTCTGTTCGGTGTTCGGAAAGAAAAAGCCGAACAGAAGATCAAAATAATTTTCGCAGGAGTCTAACATAAGATGTCTATGTGAATAAGCATGTGTCACTGCTGGCTGCTGCCGCTCATACTGCGGAGGTGTCCGTCCTGAAGCAAAGCCTGGAGCGGGCCGAAGAAGAGCTCGGCCTCATGAAGAAGCAGCTAGAGGACATCCAAGGTATGCAGTAACCTGCGCGTATATTTAGGAAGGATGATTTCGTACTGACTAAATTGTCATGAACTTTATTAGGGGCCACGACCGAGGTGACGGTCCTCAAGAAGGTGTTAGCCGAGGCCGAGGACAAAGCGGCCAAGGAGCGCGCTACGCGCGAGAAGCACGAGGCCCAGGTCAGTGAGGTCCAGCAAGAGCTCCAGGACGCCGTCAAGAAGTACGAGTCTTTGGAGCGTGATTCTAAGACGCAAGCGTCCGAACTTGCGAAGGCCCGCCAGAGCACGTAAGAGGCTCGAGCTGAGGCCCAGAGCGCCCTTCAGGAAATCTAGGCGGCCAAGAAGATCGCAGCGGGTAAGGCTTTCATTATGCAAAGCAAGTCTGTGAAGGAAATGTTCCTTTTACTTACCCGAATTTGGAGCTCTCCAGGGGCATTTACGGATTTGCCGCGTAGCGTATCAGATGCTGCCGAGTTCTATTGAGCCGAAGAAGGGAGTTCTACGGAGAAGCTGTTCTAGTCTCAATATCTTGGACCAGAACATCTGGTGCCCTTTAGCGACCAGCTGAAACAGCTGGTCGAGCTGCACAAGGCGGCCGAGCTACCCATGAAGGACCTGATAGTCCAACTATGGCCTGCCGCGCCGATACCCAGCAGCTACTTCGGACTTGTGAAGTGGCTTGTTAGTGCCTGCCCATGGCTTGAGGTCATAATGCAGTCGGTCTGTATGGAAGGTGCACGGATGGCCTTTGCCCGCGTCAAGATGCACTGGGCGAAGATGGACGCCAAGAAGCTGATGACCGAGGGGCCACCTGAGGGCAAGGAGCACCGCCGACCCGAGTTATACTTTGATGGTGTCCTGGAGGGATCCCGCCTTGTGGCGGAGCAATGTGCGAAGGATGGTATATTCCCATGAAAACATTCGTATTATCCTGTCCTGTAATATGAAACAATGATGTTATGTAATATAATGCTTGTGACTTTTAAAATTTTACCTCCTGTGCGGCCGTTTATGAAATCTGAGGGTTGGCCAGTCGCCGGCTCCTGCCCCAAGTAGATAGTACGAGGGTGTTCGGGATAAATCTAAACACTCTTTACTCCACATTCTGGTCCTTAAAGGAGGTGTTTAGCGCAACGAACGAGGCAATCAGACTATACGGCATTTATCGCCCTCACTTAGCCATAGGAGTTTGACAATGAGAATTTTGGCGAAGCCCGTGGTATTCGAAAGGCTGAACTTGGGGCGTTATACGCACCTGATCGGATAAAAACCGATTCCTCGCATAAAGCGGAAAAAATCTCTAAGGATTTGAAACCTCTCGAACAGCTGACCAGCTCTCGCTGCATCATGACAATCAGTTTTCGGCTTTCTCTACTGAGGTGCTCGTCCGGAAGAACCGGGACATATCGCAGTAGTTCTCCCTTTACTACCCTAGCCGATATAGCGGAACATAAGGTAGTAAGCACAGGAGCCGGGCAACCCAACTATTGACCAAAGACATGATTCAGAGCCGATGCATATAATGCTATAAGTTCGGGGTGCCGAACTGTACTGAAAAAGGTGTTCGGACTTTATTGTCGTACTGCGGGGCGCGAAAGCCCCTGGCGAAGTAAAACGTACCAGAGTGTACGGGTGCAATGAATAATAAATACAAAGGTAAGAAAAAAGAAAAATCAAGTAATAAGCTGACGCTACCATTTTATTTTCCATTGTAATGTGACTAATACGTCGGGGCGTACTTGTACAAGTAATACGATAAGCAAGTAAGGCTATTTAACATGCCATGACCAAGAGCGAGTTGCGTGCTGGTATGTAAAATAGGTATAGCAATCGTTAGCAGAGACCACCTGGGGATTCCCTTGTACGTCAAAGCTCCTTGCCTCATCGGTGTGTCCGATGATCGGGTTATCAGAAAAAGCCTCGAGAGGAGAAAAACCTGGAAGGAAAAGTGAAGGTCTGCGAATCTAGGGTCGGTCGAGCCGCACTGTGGATCACGAGCTGGCTATGCCTCCATCGATGCCCATGGGATTTTGAGTGTGTAGTTATGTACGCGCGGTACGAATGCCGTTGTTTGATCGGGACTGGGACGGAGGCCAAATTGCTAAAGCTCTTGACGAGCCGGGCTGTCTTGCTGCAGAATAGTCCGGACTCTTTTAATGGTGTTCGAGGGCTTGGCCACCGAACTAAGGTTCTACTGAAAAAGGCTGCGCTGTATTTCTGCTGCTAAGGCCGTGGTATGCTCCTCGGTACGGAGGGAGGGTTCCGTATTTCCATTGATTGTTATGACGCCACGTGGTCTGGGCATCTTGAGCTTGAGATAAGCGTAGTGAGGTACCGCATTGAATCGAGCAAATGCGGTTTGTCCGAGCAGTGCGTGATAGCCGCTGCGAAAGGGGACAATATCGAAGATTAACTCCTCGCTTCGGAAGTTGTCCAGAGATCTGAAGACGACCTCTAGTGTTATTGAGCCCGTACAACAGGGCTCTACGCCTGGTATGACTCCTTTAAAGGTAGTCCTTGTGGGTTTGATCCGTGATGGGTTAATGCCCATTTTGCGTACTGTGTCCTGATAGAGCAGATTGAGGCTGCTGCCACCGTCCATGAGGACTCGCGTCAGGTGGAAGCCATCAATGATTGGGTCTAGGACTAGTGCGGCTGATCCGCCATGCCGAATACTGGTCGGATGATCCCAATGATCAAAAGTGATCGGGCATGATGACCATGGATTGAATTTTGGGGCGACTGGCTCTATCTCATAGACGTCCCTGAGTGCGCGCTTGCGCTCCCTCTTGGGGATGTGTGTAGCATATATCATGTTCACCGTTTTGACCTGGGGGGGACTTCTTTTGTCCCCCTGTAGTTGGCTGCAGGGGCTCCTCATCATTGTCCTCGCTTTGCGATCCCTTTTCCTTGTTCTCGGTGTTTAACTTGCCGGCTTGCTTAAAAACCCAGCAATCTCTGTTGGTATGATTGGCTGGTTTGTGTGGGGTGCCATGGATTTGGCACGGTTGGTCAAGTATGCGGTCCATGCTAGATGGTCCCTGATTGTTTCTTTGATACGGCTTTTTCCGCTGGCCGGACTTGGAGCCGCTGAATCCGGCGTTTACAGCAGTGTCATCGGTGTTATCGCCATTGCTTCGGCGTTTGTGTCTGCCGCGTCGGAGCTTGCTGTTGCTGTTTTTGGCCTTGGAGGGGCCTGCCTCGCTGACCGTATTTTTACTATGAGCCAGCCAGCTGTCCTCACCCGCACAAAAGCGGGTCATGAGTGCCGTGAGGGCTGCCATAGATTTCGGCTTTTCTTGGCCGAGGTGGCGGGCGAGCCATTCATTGCGGATGCTATGTTTAAAGGCCGCTAGGGCTTCGGCATTCGGACAGTTGATGATCTGGTTCTTTTTGGTTAGGAACCTAGTCCAAAATTTCATGGCTGACTCTCCAGGTTGTTGGACTATGTGGCTTAAATCATCAGCGTCTGGTGGCCGGACATATGTACCTTGGAAGTTGTCGAGGAAGGCTTCTTCCAAGTCCTCCCAGCTGCCGATAGAGTTTTCAGGCAGGCTGTTTAACCAGTGCCGAGCTGGCCCTTTGAGTTTTAGTGGGAGGTATTTGATGGCGTGAAGATCATCCCCGCGGGCCATGTGTATGTGGAGAATGAAATCCTCGATCCATACAGTGGGATCGGTTGTTCCGTCATATGATTCAATGTTAACGGGTTTGAACCCTTCGGGGAATTCGTGATCCATTACTTCATCGGTGAAGCAAAGAGGGTGTGCGGCGCCTCTATATCGGGCCGCGTCGCGACGTAGCTCCGATGGAGTCCGTCTGCGGTTGTCGGCTCGGGTGTGACTAGGTTTGTCACGTCCGAATAGGTAGCCATCATCACGTGTCGAGGAACGTCCTCTACTATCCAGGGTTTGCCGGAGGTCGTATGTATGACCCAGAACTATTTTGTCTCTGTTTTTTCATGGCGGCGGGGCGGGGCCGCTGTTCGGCTTGAGTTGCCGCTCTATCCCGACCACGAGGTGGTCGGTCCGCCGCACTGTCCCGACCGCGTAGTGGTCGATCAGCCGCATTACGCGAGGGAGGTATGGGCTTCGGTGCCTCTTCATCGAACTAGGGTAGTAGCCTTCGCTTCGGGTAACTCTTGGCTGGGCGTCTGAGGCCGTATTCTTTGGCTGCGAGGACATCAGTCCATCTGTCGACGAGCAGATCTTGGTCAGCTTGAAGTTGCTGCTGTTTCTTTTTCAGGCTCCTTGTAGTGGCTATTAGCTGGCGCTTGAAGCGCTCCTGCTCGAGAGGTTCCTCAGGCACGATGAAATCTTCATTGCCGAGGCTTTCCTCATCCTCGGAGAGCGGACGGTAACTACCGTCCTCCGAGTCGTTGGGCCTGGCCTGTTCGTCGGGGCTAGCTTGCCCGTTTTCTTGCTCCTCCTGTTCGGATGTTACCTCAGCGAGGTCTTCATTTTTTTCGGCATCATCCGGAGTATTATTTTCACCGGTCCCAGCATTGCTGTCTTTTGAATGACGTGACTTAGAGCGGCGCCGAGGACGCCGGCGTTTTTGCTGTGTCTCAGGAGGTTTATTCTTGACTGGATTTTCTTTGTCATCGTCGTTGGTTGTTTTGGGTGTATCCACCATGTACACATCATATGAAGAAGTGGTCGTCCAGTGTCCAGTATATGGTGGATTTTGGTCTTGCTCTTCATCAACATCGTCGTCCATACCGTCGATGTCTTCGGAGCCGTAATCAAGCGTGTCGGTTAAATCCTCAACCGTGGCTATAAAGTGGGTGGCGGGTGGGAAGCAAATTTCTCCATTATCAGCCCCTAGTTCGTACCGAACATGGTTCGGCTGTGAGTCCCCCGCCAGGG
Organism: Aegilops tauschii subsp. strangulata; assembly: GCF_002575655.3. Classification (NCBI taxonomy): domain Eukaryota; kingdom Viridiplantae; phylum Streptophyta; class Magnoliopsida; order Poales; family Poaceae; genus Aegilops; species Aegilops tauschii. The sequence goes on from NC_053039.3 coordinate 344,604,008, forward strand.
ACAAGTTCTTTAATGAGTTCAGCACATCGCCCAAGGGCGAGTGCTGGAAGATGTCTGCGGCGCTCAACTCGAAGATCGATAAGCGATCAAGTTCGGCATCCGCGAACTCACATGGTTCGGAACTTATACCCAGAGAAGAGTCCGGAGTTCCGGTGACACGAGTATTGTGCAAGGTTAAGTCCATGTGCGGCTCCAACGCCGGGGAATCTGTGGCCTCCTGATACGTCTCCAACGTATCTATAATTTTTGATTGTTCCATGCTATTATATTATCTGTTTTGGATGTTTAATGGGCTTTATTATGCACTTTTATATTATTTTTGGGACTAACCTATTAACCGGAGACCCAGCCCAAATTGTTGTTTTCTTGCCTATTTCAGTGCTTCGAAGAAAAGGAATATCAAACGGAGTCCAAACGGAATGAAACCTTCGGGAGAGTTATTTTTGGAACGGAAGCAATCCAGGAGACTTGCAGTAGACGTCAGGGAAGCTTCGAGGAAGCCACGAGGCAGGGAGGTGCGCCCTACCCCCCTGGGCGCGCCCCCACCCTCGTGGGCCCCTCGTGGCTCCCCTGACCGACTTCTTTCACCTATATATATCCATATACCCTCAAAACATCAGAGAGCAGAATAGATCGGGAGTTCCGCCGCCGGAAGCCTCTGTAGCCACCAAAAACCAATCGGGACCCTGTTCCGGCACCCTGCTGGAGGGGGAATCACTCACCGGTGGCCATCTTCATCATCCCGACGCTCTCCAGGACGAGGAGGGAGTAGTTCACCCTCAGGGCTGAGGGTATGTACCAGTAGCTATGTGTTTGATCTCTCTCTCTCTTTCTCTCTCTCTCGTGTTCTTGAGATGGTACGATCTTGATGTATCACGAGCTTTGCTATTATAGTTGGATCTTATGATGTTTCTCCCCCTCTACTCTCTTGTAATGGATTGAGTTTTCCCTATGAAGTGATTTTATCGGATTGAGTCTTTAAGGATTTGAGAACACTCTATGTATGTCTTGCATGTGCTTATCTGTGGTGACAATGGGATATTCACGTGATCCACTTGATGTATGTTTTGGTGATCAACTTGCGGGTTCCGCTCGTGAACTTATGCATAGGGGTTAGCACACGTTTTCGTCTTGACTCTCCGGTAGAAACTTTGGGGCACTCTTTGAAGTACTTTGTGTTGGTTGAATAGATGAATCTGAGATTGTGTGATGCATATCGTATAATCATACCCACGGATACTTGAGATGACATTGGAGTATCTAGGTGACAATAGGGTTTTGGTTGATTTGTGTCTTAAGGTGTTATTCTAGTACGAACTCTATGATAGATTGATCTGAAAGAATAACTTTGAGGTGGTTTTGTACCCTACAATAATCTCTTCGTTTGTTCTCCGCTATTAGTGACTTTGGAGTGACTCTTTGTTGCATGTTGAGGGATATATAGTTATATGATCCAATTATGTTATTATTGTTGAGAGCACTTGCACTAGTGAAAGTATGAACCCTAGGCCTTGTTTCAAAGCATTGCAATACCGTTTGTGCTCACTTTTATCATTAGTTACCTTGCTGTTTTTATAATTTCAAAAACCTATATCTACCATCCATATTGCACTTGTATCACCATCTCTTCGCCGAACTAGTGCACCTATACAATTTACCATTGTATTGGGTGTGTTGGGGACACAAGAGACTCTTTGTTATTTGGTTGCAGGGTTGTTTGAGAGACACCATCTTTGTCCTACGCCTCCCACGGATTGATAAACCTTAGGTCATCCACTTGAGGGAAATTTGCTACTGTCCTACAAACCTCTGCACTTGGAGGCCCAACAACGTCTACAAGAAGAAGGTTGCGTAGTAGACATCAAGCTCTTTTCTGGCGCCGTTGCCGGGGAGGTGAGTGCTTGAAGGTATATCTTTAGATCTTGCAATCGAATCTTTTAGTTTCTTGTTTTATCACTAGTTTAGTTTATAAAAGAAAATTACATAAAACATGGATTTGAGTTTGCCTCATACGCTTCATCTTTTTAATATCTTTGGTGAGAATGATGGAAAGAAAAATTGTGCTCAAGTGCTAGAAGAAGAAGTCTATAAAATGTTTGGCACTAAATCTTTGAATGATGAGCATGATTGCAATGTTGTTAGTATGAATTCCTTGAATATCCATAGTACTAATGATGATTGCACTAGTCATGATGAAAATGTCTCTTATAAGCATGTCAATTTCTGCGGAGTTCATAGAGCTTGCAAGTACACACCAAATAGGGAAACTATATTTTGCAAGAGGCATAAGTATTTGGAAACTAAATGGTTGCAAGAAAGGCTAGATGTTTGTGCTGAAAATTTAAACTTTCTTTGGCGTCCTTGTGAACTTTGCAATGAACGTGATCATTTCAATACCCAATGCAAATTGTTTCATGATCGTATCGTGTCCAAAAATTGTGATGACTTGATTTCCCTTGCACATCATAATGAAACTTAGTTTGCTTTTGGGTTATGAAGAAATGAAACGTATAACTAAGGATCTTCCAGAATTTGTCCTTGATAAAGTTCTTGATTTTGATTTAGAAGAAATTTTTATGTATTGTGCGGTGAATTGCATTGAAAATCCTTATATTGCCAATTACATAAAGAAAAGAAAACAAATAGAGGATGAAGAGAATACTAATGAAAGGGAAGAGGCTTCCCAATATCCTCCTATTATTTCTTATGATGAATCAGGTAACGAGGAGGAGCCTTCTATTCAACCAATCTCATTAATAAGGAGCTCAAAAAAGAGGGTTAAACCCACACATGATGTGAAGAAGAAAAAGAAAAGACGGAGAAGCAAAGGTGAAAAGGTATCCCTCCCAAATGATGTTGCTCCTATTACTCATTGTGATGATGATAATTGCTATACTATTGGTGCTATCCATACTATTAATGATGAGAGTGATTGTGCTTATGATATGAAAAGGCCCAAGCTTGGGGATGCTATGTTTGATGAGAATGACATGTTTGAGAATATATTTTCTGCAATTAATGTTTGTCCCAAGCTTGGGAATGCTATGTTTAATGAAGATGATATTTTTAGCCTCCCAAGTTTTGATGAGCAAATTTGTTATGATGATAGCATGCCTCCTACTTATGATGATTATATTGATGAAAGTGGGTTTGGAAGAGTGTCAACTTTAGGAAGTAATGATCCCACTATTTTGGAGGATGTTGGATCTTATTGTGATAATTATGAAAGTGGATTTGGAGAGGTCATGACTTTATTTAGTAATGGTTCCACTATCTTGGAAGAGGTTTCAATTGATTATGATGAGAACAAAGTTGCTACTTATGATGATTATTGTGATGATACCTATGCAATAAAAAGTAGTGATGATTGTATTTATAAAACTTGTCATGATTATGATTACCCTTTTTCTGAACATTACCCTTTTAATGTGGAAACAATTCATAGTATTCAAGTTTCTTATGATACTCCCACTATTCTGAATGAGAAGAATTTTGCTTATGTGGAAAGTTATAAAATTTCTATGCTTGTAGACCATGAAAAGAATTCTTTAGGTGCTGGTTATATTGTTGAATTCATTCATGATGCTACTGAAAAATATTATGATGGAGGAACATATGCTTGTAGGAATTGCAATAATATCAAGTTTCCTCTCTATGTGCTTAAAGTTTTGAAGTTATGCTTGTTTTGCCTTCCTATGCTAGTTGATTATTGTTCCCATAAGTTGTTTGCTCACAAAATCCCTATGCATAGGAAGTGGGTTAGACTTAAATGTGATAGTCATATTCTTCATGATGCTCTCTTTATGTTTTAATTCTTATCTTTTATGTGAGCATCATTGAAATCATCATGCCTAGCTAGGGGCGTTAAACGTTAGCCGTTATTGGGAGGCAACCCAATTTTATTTTTGTTCTTTGCCTTTTGCTCCTGTTTAGTAATAAATAATTCATCTAGCCTCTGGTTAGATGTGGTTTTATGTTTTAATTAGTGTTTGTGCCAAGTAGAACCTTTGGGAAGACTTGGGTGAAGTCTTTATGATCATAGTGTAAAAAACAGAAACTTTAGCGCTCACGAGATTAGCTGCCATTTTTTACTGGAGAGTGCTTTTAGGTTGATTCTTTCTGCAGATGATTAATAGACAAATTCCTCAGGTCCACCAATTTATTTCAGAATTTTTGGATTTACAGAAGTATACGTTTGATACATATTACTACAGACTGTTCTGTTTTTGACAGATTCTGTTTTCTATGTGTTGTTTGCTTATTTTGATGAATCTATGAGTAGTATCGGAGGGTATGAACCATAGAGAAGTTGGAATACAGTAGATATTACACCAATATGAATGTAGAATGAGTTCACAACAGTACCTAAGTGGTGATTTATTTTCTTATACTAACGGAGCTTACGAGTTTTTTGTTAAGTTTTGTGTTGTGAAGTTTTCAAGTTTTGGGTAAATATTCGATGGACTATGGAATAAGGAGTGGCAAGAGCCTAAGCTTGGGGATGCCCCAGAAGGCATCCCCTCTTTCGTCTTTGCTCATCGGTAACTTTACTTGGAGCTATATTTTTATTCACCACATGATATGTGTTTTGCTTGGAGCGTCATTTTATTTTCTTTTGTTTTGCTTGCTGTTTGAATAAAATACCAAGATCTGAAATTCTTAAATGTTAGAGAGTCTTCACATAGTTGCATAATTATTCGATTACTCATTGATCTTCACCTATATCTTTCGGAGTAGTTTGTTGTTTGCTCTAGTGCTTCACTTATATCTTTTAAAGCACGGCGGTGGATTTATTTTGAAGAAATATATGAACTCTCATGCTTCACTTATATTATTTTGAGAGTCTTTAGAACAGCATGGTAATTTGCTTTGGTTATAAGTTTAGTCCTAATATGATGGGCATCCAAGAGGGATATAATAAAAACTTCCATATAAAGTGCATTGAATACTATGAGAAGTTTGATTCCTTATGATTGTTTTGAGATATGAAGATGGTGATATTAGAGTCATGCTAGTTGAGTAGTTGTGAATTTGAGAGATACTTGTGTTAAAGTTTGTGATTCCCGCAGCATGCACGTATGGTGAACCGTTATGTGATGAAGTCGGAGCATGATTTATTTATTGATTGTCTTCCTTATGAGTGGCGGTCGGGGACGAGCGATGGTCTTTTCCTACCAATCTATCCCCCTAGGAGCATGCGCGTAGTACTTTGTTTCGATAACTAATAGATTTTTGCAATAAGTATATGAGTTCTTTATGACTCATGTTGAGTCCATGGATTATACGCACTCTCACACTTCCCCCATTGCTAGCCTCTCTAATACGGCGCACCTTTCGCCGGTATCATACACCCACCATATACCTTCCTCAAAACAGCCACCGTACCTACCTATTATGGCATTTCCATAGCCATTCCGAGATATATTGCCATGCAACTTTCCACCGCTCCGTTTATTATGACACGCTCCATCATTGTCATATTGCTTTGCATGATCATGTAGTTGACATCGTATTTGTGGCAAAGCCACCGTTCATATTTCTTTCATACATGTCACTCTTGATTCATTGCACATCCCGGTACACCGCCGGAGGCATTCATATAGAGTCATATTTTGTTCTAATTCTTGAGTTGTAAGTAAATAAAAGTGTGATGATCATCATTATTAGAGCATTGTACCAAGTGAGGAAAGGATGATGGAGACTATGATTCCCCCACAAGTCGGGATGAGACTCCGGACGAAAAGAAGAAAAAAGGAAAAAAGACAAAAAAGAGGCCATAAAAAGAGAGAAAAGGCCCCAAAAAATGAGGAAAAAGACAGAAGGGGCAATGCTACTATCCTTTTACCACACTTGTGCTTCAAAGTAGCACCATGATCTTCATGATAGAGAGTCTCCTATGTTGTCACTTTCATACACTAGTGGGAATCTTTCATTATAGAACTTGGCTTGCATATTCCAATGATGGGCTTCCTCAAATTGCCCTAGGTCTTCGTGAGCAAGTAAGTTGGATGCACACCCACTTAGTTTCTTTTGTTGAGCTCTCATACACTTATAGCTCTAGTGCATCCGTTGCATGGCAATCCCTACTCACTCAAATTGATATCTGTTGATGGGCCTCTCCATAGCCCGTTGATACGCCTAGTTGATGTGAGACTATCTTCTCCTTTTTGTCTTGTCCACAACCACCATTCTATTCCATCTATAGTGCTATGTCCATGGCTCACGCTCATGTATTGCGTGAAGATTGAAAAAGTTTGAGAACATCAAAAGTATGAAACAATTGCTTGGCTTCTCATCGGAGTTGTGCATGATTTAAATATTTTGTGTGATGAAGATAGAGCATAGCCAGACTATATGATTTTGTAGGGATAACTTTCTTTGGCCATGTTATTTTGAGAAGACGTGATTGCTTTGTTAGTATGCTTGAAATATTATTGTTTTCATGTCAATATTAAACTTTTGTTTTGAATCTTATGGATCTGAATATTCTTGCCACAATAAAGAAGATTATATTGATAAATATGTTAGGTAGCATTCCACATCAAAAATTCTGTTTTCATCATTTACCTACTCGAGGACGAGCAGGAATAAAGCTTGGGGATGCTTGATATGTCTCCAACGTATCTATAATTTTTGATTGTTCCATGCTATTATATTATCTGTTTTGGATGTTTAATGGGCTTTATTATGCACTTTTATATTATTTTTGGGACTAACCTATTAACCGGAGGCCCAGCCCAAATTGCTGTTTTCTTGCCTATTTCAGTGCTGCGAAGAAAAGGAATATCAAACGGAGTCCAAACGGAATGAAACCTTCGGGAGAGTTATTTTTGGAACGGAAGCAATCCAGGAGACTTGGACTAGACGTCAGGGAAGCTTCGAGGAAGCCACGAGGCAGGGAGGCGCGCCCTACCCCCTGGGCGCGCCCCCACCCTCATGGGCCCCTCGTGGCTCCCCTGACCGACTTCTTTCGCCTATATATATCCATATACCCTAAAAACATCAGAGAGCAGAATAGATCGGGAGTTCGGCCGCCGCAAGCCTCTGTAGCCACCAAAAACCAATCGGGACCCTGTTCTGGCACCCTGCCGAAGGGGGAATCCCTCACCAGTGGCCATCTTCATCATCCCGGCGCTCTCCATGACGAGGAGGGAGTAGTTCACCCTCGGGGCTGAGGGTATGTACCAGTAGCTATGTGTTTGATCTCTCTCTCTCTCTCTCTCTCGTGTTCTTGAGATGGTACGATCTTGATGTATCGCGAGCTTTGCTATTATAGTTGGATCTTATGATGTTTCTCCCCCTCTACTCTCTTGTAATGGATTGAGTTTTCCCTATGAAGTGATTTTATCGGATTGAGTCTTTAAGGATTTGAGAACACTCTATGTATATCTTGCATGTGCTTATCTGTGGTGACAATGGGATATTCACGTGATCCACTTAATGTATCTTTTGGTGATCAACTTGCGGGTTCCGCTCGTGAACTTATGCATAGGGGTTAGCACATGTTTTCGTCTTGACTCTCCGGTAGAAACTTTGGGGCACTCTTTGAAGTACTTTGTGTTGGTTGAATAGATGAATCTGAGATTGTGTGATGCATATCGTATAATCATACCCACGGATACTTGAGATGACATTGGAGTATCTAGGTGACATTAGGGTTTTGGTTGATTTGTGTCTTAAGGTGTTATTCTAGTACGAACTCTATGATAGATTGATCTGAAAGAATAACTTTGAGGTGGTTTTGTACCCTACAATAATCTCTTCGTTTGTTCTCCGCTATTAGTGACTTTGGAGTGACTCTTTGTTGCATGTTGAGGGATATATAGTTATATGATCCAATTATGTTATTATTGTTGAGAGCACTTGCACTAGTGAAAGTATGAACCCTAGGCCTTGTTTCAAAGCATTGCAATACCGTTTGTGCTCACTTTTATCATTAGTTACCTTGCTATTTTTATAATTTCAAAAACCTATATCTACCATCCATATTGCACTTGTATCACCATCTCTTCGCCGAACTAGTGCACCTATACAATTTACCATTGTATTGGGTGTGTTGGGGACACAAGAGACTCTTTGTTATTTGGTTGCAGGGTTGTTTGAGAGAGACCATCTTCATCCTACGCCTCCCACGGATTGATAAACCTTAGGTCATCCACTTGAGGGAAATTTGCTACTGTCCTACAAACCTCTGCACTTGGAGGCCCAACAACGTCTACAAGAAGAAGGTTGCGTAGTAGACATCACCTCCGTGGTGGGGTTGAGCCTCCAATCCTTGGATGCCGCAGTGTGCTCTGGATCTAAGGACAGAGTGGTTACATGAGCTGTCTCTTGGATGCCGTCTGACGATAGATTTAGGTCATGTTTGTCAAGGTGACCAGGAGCGGTCGCCCGGTCTCGAATCCGGCGAAGATCAAATCACCACGGATGTCCGCAACGTGATTCAAGCTCCCAAATCTGATCTGATGGCCAGGGGCATAGCTATCGATCTGCTCCAGGTTGCCAAACGAGTTGGCCCACAACGCGAAGCCGCGGAACACGAAGATCTGTCCGGGGAGGAAGGTTTCTCCTTGGACAGCGTCATTGTCGATGATTGAAGGGTCCATCGAACCTTTTGGGGATGGCACAGTGGAACTCTCCATGAAAGCACCAATGTCGGTGTCAAAATCGGCGGATCTCGGGTAGGGGGTCCCGAACTGTGCGTCTAAGGTCGATGGTAACAGGAGACAGGGGACACGATGTTTACCCAGGTTCAGGCCCTCTCTATGGAGGTAATACCCTACTTCCTGCTTGATTGATCTTGATGAGTATGAGTATTACAAGAGTTGATCTACCACGAGATCGAGATGGCTAATCCCTAAAAGCCTAGCCTGTATGACTATGGTAATGAGTATCTCCCCCTCCGGACTAAGTCCTCCGGTTTATATAGACACCGGGAGGATCTAGGGTTACACAAGGTCGGTTACAAAGAAAGGAATCTACATATTCGGTCGCCAAGCTTGCCTTCCACGCCAAGGAGAGTCCCATCCGGACAAGGGTGCAGTCTTCGGTCTTCGTATCTTCACAGCCCATCAGTCCGGCCCATGGCTAACAGGCCGGACGCCCGAGGACCCCTTAGTTCAGGACTCCCTCAGAGGCTAGCACATAGATTGAGAAGCAACCAACCAAGAAACAAAAATTCTCATAAATGAGCATTAAGCATAACTAACACTGAATAATGCACCACAAGTAGGATGTAATTTCATTGCGTAACTATTGGTACATACCCTCAGCCCCGAGGGTGAACTACTCCCTCCTCGTCATGGAGAGCGCCGGGATGATGAAGATGGCCACCGGTGAGGGATCCCCCCTCTGGCAGGGTGCCGGAATAGGGTCCCGATTGGTTTTTGGTGTCTACAGAGGCTTGCGGCGGCGGAACTCCCAATCTAGGTTATGTTCTGGAAGTTTGGGTATATATAAGAGGTTTTGGCGTCGGGAACAAGTCAGGGGGGTCTCCGAGGCGGCCACTAGGTAGGGGGGCGCACCCAGGGGGGTAGGGCGCGCCCCCACCCTCGTGGGTGCCTCAGGACTCTTCTTGCCCATCTCCGATACTCCGTGGGCTTCTTCTGGTCCAAAAATAATCTCCGTCAAGTTTCAGGTCAATTGGACTCCGATTGGTATTCCTTTTCTGCAATACTCAAAAACAAGGAAAAAAACAGAAACTGGCACTGAGTTCTAGGTCAATAGGTTAGTCCCAAAAATCATATAAAATAGCATATAAATGCATATAAAACATCCTAGATGGATAATATAATAGCATGGAAGAATAAAAAATTATAGATACGTTGGAGACGTATCAAGCATCCCCAAGCTTAATTCCTGCTCGTCCTCGAGTAGGTAAATGATAAAAACAGAATTTTTGATGTGGAATGCTACCTAACATAATAAAAAATGTAATTTTATTTATTTTGGCAGGAATATTCAGATCCATAAGATTCAAGACAAAAGTTTAATATTGACATAAAAATAATAATACTTCAAGCATACTAACCAAGCAATTATGTCTTCTCAAAATAACATAGCCAAAGAAAGCTCATCCCTACAAAATCATATAGTTTGGCCATGCTTCATTTTCGTCACACAAAATGCTCCCATCATGCACAACCCCGATGAAAAGCCAAGCAATTGTTTCATACTTTAGTATTCTCAAACTTTTTCAACTTTCACGCAATACATGAGCGTGAGCCATGGACATAGCACTATGGGTGGAATAGAATATGATGATGGAGGTTGTGTGGAGAAGACAAAAAAAGGAGAAAGTCTCACATCGACGCGGCTAATCAACGGGCTATGGAGATGCCCATCAATTGATGTCAATGCGAGGAGTAGGGATTGCCATGCAACGGATGCACTAGAGCTATAAATGTATGAAAGCTCAACAAAAGAAACTAAGTGGGTGTGCATCCAATTTGCTTGCTCACGAAGACCTAGGGCATTTGAGGAAGCCCATTGTTGGAATATACAAGCCAAGTTCTATAATGAAAAATTCCCACTAGTATATGAAAGTGACAAAATAAGAGACTCTCTATCATAAAGATCATGGTGCTACTTTGAAGCACAAGTGTGGAAAAAGGATAGTAGCATTGTCCCTTCTTTTCTTTTTTTGGGCCTTTCTCTTTTTTTCTCTTCTTTTTTTGTTTCTTTATTTGGCCTTTTTTCATGGGACAATGCTCTATTAATGATGATCATCACACTTCTATTTATTTACAACTCGATACTAGAACAAAATATGACTCTATATGAGTGCCTCCGGCGGTGTACCGGGATGGGCAATGAATCAAGAGTGACATGTATGAAAAATTATGCATGGTGGCCTTGCCACAAATATGATGTCAACTACATGATCATGCAAGGCAATATGACAATGATGAAGCGTGTCATAATAAACGGAACGGTGGAAAGTTGCATGGCAATATATCTCGGAATGGCTATGGAAATGCCATAATAGGTAGGTATGGTTGCTGTTTTGAGGAAAATATAAGGAGGTTTATGTGTGATAGATCGTATCATATCATGGGGTTTGGATGCGCCGGTGAAGTTTGCACCAACTCTCAAGGTGAGAAAGGGCAATGCACGGTACCGAAGAGGCTAGCAATGATGGAAGGGTGAGAGTGCGTATAATCCATGGACTGAACATTAGTCGTAAAGAACTCACATACTTATTGCAAAAATCTACAAGTCATAAAAACCAAGCACTACGTGCATGCTCCTAGGTGGATAGATTGGTAGGAAAAGACCATCGCTCGTCCCCGACCGCCACTCATAAGGATGACAATCAAAGAAACACCTCATGTTTCAAATTTGTCACACAGCGGTCACCATACATGCATGCTACGGGACTTGCAAACCTCAACACAAGTATTTCTCAATTTCACAATTACTCAACTAGCACGACTCTAATATCACCATCTTCATATCTTAAAACAATTATCAAGTATCAAACTTCTCATAGTATTCAATGCACTCTATATGAAAGTTTTTATTATACCCATCTTGAATGCCCATTATATTAGGACTAATTTTATAACCAAAGCAAATTCCAATGCTGTTTTAAAAGACTCTAAAAATAATATAAGTGAAGCATGAGAGTTCATCTATTTCTTCAAAATAAAACCACCGTTGTTCTCTAAAAGATATAAGTGAAGCACTAGAGCAAACGACAAACTACTCCGAAAGATATAAGTGAAGATCAATGAGTAGTTGAAGAATTATGTAACTATGTGAAGACTCTAACATTTAAGAATTTCAGATCTTGGTATTTTATTCAAACAGCATGCAAAACAAAAGAAAATAAAATGACGCTCCAAGCAAAACACATACATGTGGTGAATAAAAATATAGCTCCAAGTAAAGTTACCGATGAACGAAAACGAAAGAGGGGATGCCTTCCGGGGCATCCCCAAGCTTAGGTTCTTGGTTGTCCTTGAATATTACCTTCGGGTGCCTTGGTCATCCCCAAGATTAGGCTAGTGCCACTCCTTATTCCATATTCCATCGAATCTTTACCCAAAACTTGAAAACTTCACAACATAAAACTCAACAGAAAACTCGCAAGCTCCGTTAGTATAAGAAAATAAAACCACCACTTAGGTACTTTTGTGAACTAATTCTAAATTCATATTGGTGTAATATCTAATGTATTCCAACTTCTCTATGGTTCATACCCTCCGATACTACTCATAGATTCATCAAAATAATCAAACAACACAATGAAAACAGAATCTGTCAAAAACAGAACAGTCTGTAGTAATCCGTATCAAACGTAAACTTCTGGAACTCCAAAAATTCTTAAATAAATTGTTGGACCTTAGGAATTTGTCTATTAATCATCTGCAAAAAGAATCAACCTAAAATCACTCTCCAGTAAATATTGGCAGCTAATCTCGTGAGCGCTAAAGTTTCTGTTTTTTACAGCAAGATCATAAAGACTTCACCCAAGTCTTCCCAAAGGTTCTACTTGGCACAAACACTAATTAAAACATAAAACCACATATAAACAGAGGCTAGATGAATTATTTATTACTAAACAGGAGAAAAATGAAAAGAACAAAAATAAAATTGGGTTGCCTCCCAACAAGCGCTATCGTTTAACGCCCCTAGCTAGGCATGACGATTTCAATGATGCTCACATAAAAGATAAGAATTGAAACATAAAGAGAGCATCATGAAGAATATGACTAGCACATTTTAGTCTAACCCACTTCCTATGCATAGGGATTTTGTGAGCAAACAACTTATGGGAACAATAATCAACTAGCATAGGAAGGCAAAACAAGCAAATCTTCAATATTTTCAACACATAGAGAGGAAACTTGATATTATTGCAATATGTAGAAGCATATGATCCTCTCTCATAATAATTTTCAGTAGCATCATGAATGAATTCAACCATATAACCATCACATAAAGCATTCTTTTCATGGTCTACTTGCATAGAAATTTTACTACTCTCCACATAAGCAAATTTATTCCCATCAATAGTAGTGGGAGCAAACTCAACAAAATAACTACCATGTGAAGCATAATCCAATTGAAAATTAAAATCATGATGACAAGTTTCATGGTTATCTTTATCCTTTATAGCATACATGTCATCACAATAATCATCATAGATAGCAACTTTGTTCTCATAATCAATTGGAACCTCTTTCGAAATAGTGGATTCATCACTAAATAAAGTCATGACCTCTCCAAATCCACTTTCATCAATATAATCATCATAAATAGAAGGCATGCTATCATCATAATAAATTTGCTCATCAAAACTTGGGGGACAAAAAATATCATCTTCGTCAAACATAGCATCCCCAAGCTTGTGGCTTTGCATATCATTAGCATCATGCTATTCAAAGAATTCATACTAACAACATTGCAATCATGCTCATAATTCACGTATTTTATGTCAAGCATTCTATGTAATTCTTCTTCTAGTACTTGAGCACAATTTTCCTTCCCATCATTTTCACGAAATACATTAAAAAGATGAAGCATATGAGGCACCCTTAATTCCATTTTTTGTAGTTTTCTTTTATAGACTAAACTAGTGATAAAACAAGAAACTAAAAGATTCGATTGCAAGATCTAAAGATATACCTTCAAGCACTCACCTCCCCGCCAGCGGCGCCAGAAACTGCTTGATGTCTACTACGCAACCTTCTTCTTGTAGACGTTGTTGGGCCTCCAAGTGCAGAGGTTTGTAGGGCAGTAGCAAATTTCCCTCAAGTGGATGACCTAAGGTTTATCAATCCGTAGGAGGCGTAGGTTGAAGATGGTCTCTCTCAAACAACCATGCAACCAAATAACAAAGAGTCTCTTGTGTCCCCAACACACCCAATACAATGGTAAGTTGTATAGGTGCACTAGTTCGGCGAAGAGATGGTGATACAAGTGCAATATGGATGATAGATATGGGTATTTGTAATCTGGAATTATAAAAACAGCAAGGTAACTAATGATAAAAGTGAGCAGAAACGGTATTGCAATGCTTTGAAACAAGGCCTAGGGTTCATACTTTCACTAGTGCAAGTGCTCTCAACAATAATAACATAATTGGATCATATAACTATATATCCCTCAACATGCAACAAAGAGTCACTCCAAAGTCACTAATAGCGGAGAACAAACGAAGAGATTATGGTAGGGTACGAAACCACCTCAAAGTTATCCTTTCTGATCGATCCGTTCAAGAGTCCATAATAAAATAACACGAAGTTATTCTTTCCGTTCAATCTATCCTAGAGTTCGTACTAGAATAACACCTTAAGACACAAATCAACCAAAACCCTAATGTCACCTAGATACTCCAATGTCACCTCAAGTTTCCGTGGGTATGATTATACGATATGCATCACACAATCTCAGATTCATATATTCAACCAACACAAAGAACTTCAAAGAGTGCCCCAAAGTTTCTACTGAAGAGTCAAGCCGAAAACGTGTGCCAACCCCTATGCATAGATTCCCAAGGTCACGAAACCCGCAAGTTGATCACCAAAACATACATCAAGTGGATCACGTGAATATTCCATTGTCACCACAGATAAGCACATGCAAGACATACATCAATTGTTCTCAAATCCTTAAAGACTCAATCCGATAAGATAACTTCAAAGGGAAAACTCAATTCATCACAAGAGAGTAGAGGGGGAGAAACATCATAAGATCCAACTATAATAGCAAAGCTCGCAATACATCAAGATCGTGCCGAATCAAGAACACGAGAGAGAGAGAGAGATCAAACACATAGCTACTGGTACATACCCTCAGCCCCGAGGGTGAACTACTCCCTCCTCATCATGGAGAGCGTCGGGATGATGAATATGGCCACCGGTGAGGGATGCCCCCTCCGGCAGGGTGCCGGAACAGGGTCCCTATTGGTTTTTGGTGGGTACAAAGGCTTGCGGCGGCGGAACTCCCGATCTAGGTTATGTTCTGGAAGTTAGGGTATATATAAGAGGTTTTGGCATCGGAAACAAGTCAGGGGGGTCTCCGAGGCGGCCACTAGGTAGGGGGCGCGCCCAGGGGGGTAGGGCGCGCCCCCCACCCTCGTGGGTGCCTCGGGACTCTTCTGGCCCATCTCCGATACTCTGTGGGCTTCTTCTGGTCCAAAAATAATCTCCGTCAAGTTTCAGGTCAATTGGACTCCGTTTGGTATTCCTTTTCTGCAATACTCAAAAACAAGGAAAAAACAAAAACTGGCACTGGGCTCTACGTTAATAGGTTAGTCCCAAAAATCATATAAAATCGCATATAAATGCATATAAAACATCCTAGATGGATAATATAAAAGCATGCAACAATAAAAAATTATAGATATGTTGGAGACGTATCACACTCTTACTTATCGAAAGGACTACGATAGATCCCCTATACTTGTGGGTCATCAAGACTCTTTTCTGGTGCCGTTGCCGGGGAGTGAAGTGCCTTTGGTAAGGAAACATTTATATAGTGTGCTGAAATTTACTGTCACTTGTTACTATGGAAAATAATCCTTTGAGGGGTTTGTTTGGGGTATCTTCACCTCGACCGGAACCACAATTAGCTACCCCTCAACCTACTTCACCTACTGAAAATATTTATTATGAAATTCCTTCGGGTATGATGGAGAAACTGCTAGCTAATTCTTATGCAGGAGATGGAACATTACATCCTGATATGCACCTAATCTATGTGGATGAAGTTTGTGGATTATTTAAGCTTGCAAGTATGCCCGAGGATGTTGTCCAGAAGAAAGTCTTCCCTTTATCTTTGAAGGGAAAGGCATTGACATGGTATAGGCTATTGGATGATATTGGATCATGGAACTACAACCGATTGAAATTGGAACTTCATCAGAAGTTTTATCCTATGCATCTGGTTCATCGTGATCAGAATTATATATATAATGTTGGGCCTCGTGAAGGTGAAAGTATCGCTCAAGCTTGGGGGAGGCTTAATTTAATGTTATATTCGTGCCCCAATCATGAGATCTCAAGAGAAATTATTATTCAAAAAATTTATGCTCGACTTTCTCATAATGATCGATCCATGCTCGATACTTCTTATAATGGTTCCTATATGAAGGGTATTGAATTCAAATGGGACTTATTAGAAATAATTAAACGCAACTCTGAAGATTGGGATCTCGATGAAGGTAAGGAGTCAGGTATAAATCTTAAGTTCGATTATGTTAAATCTTTTATGGATACTGATGCTTTTCGTGATTTTAGCACTAAATATGGACTTGACTCTGAGATAGTGGCTTCTTTCTGTGAATCTTTTGCTACTCATGTCGATCTCCCTAAAGAGAAGTGGTTTAAATATCATCCTCCCATTGAAGTTAAAGTAGTTGAACCCATTAAAGTTGAAGAAGAAACTACTACTTATAATGTTGATCCTATTGTTCCTACTGCTTATATTGAGAAACCAGCATTCCCTGTTAGAATAAAGGATCACGCTAAAGCTTCAACTATGGTCAAGAAAAGTAATATTAGAACACCCAAACCCTCTAAACAAATTAAAGTTGAACCTAGTATTGCTATGGTTAAAGATCTCTTGATTGATAATATTGATGGGCATGTTATTTATTTCTGTGATGAAGCTGCTAGAATTGCTAAACCTGATACTAAAAATAAACATAGACCTGTTGTTGGCATGCCTATTGCTTCTGTTAAAATTGGAGATCATTGTTATCATGGGTTATGTGATGTGGGTGCCAGTGTGAGTACAATTCCTTACACATTATATAAAGAAATTATGAATGATATTGCACCTGCTGAAATAGAAGATATTGATGTTACTATTAAGCTTGCTAATAGAGATACTATATCACCAATTGGGATTGTTAGAGATGTTGAAGTCTTGTGTGGGAAGATAAAATATCCTACTGATTTTCTTGTTCTTGCTTCCCCACAAGATAATTTTTGTCCCATTATATTTGGTAGACCCTTCTTGAATACTGTTAATGCTAAGATAGACTGCGAAAAAGATATTGTTAATGTTGGTTTAGGGGATATGTCTCATGATTTTAATTTCTCTAAGTTTCATAGACAACCCCATGATAAATAATTGCCTAGTAAAGATGAAATTATTGGTCTTGCTTCTATTGTCGTGCCTCCTAAAGATCCTTTAGAACAGTATTTGCTAGACCATGGAAATGATATGTTTATGAATGAAAGGGGGGAAATAGACTAAGTATTCTTTAATCAGGGACCTATTTTGAAACACAATTTGCCTATTGAAATCCTTGGGGATCCTCCTCCACCTAAGGGTGATCCCGTGTTTGAGCTTAAACAATTACCTGATACTCTGAAATATGCTTATCTTGATGAAACGAAGATATATCCTGTTATTATTAGTGCTAACCTTTCAGAGCATGAAGACAAGAAATTATTGAAAACTCTGAAGAAGCACCGTGTCGCTATTGGATATACTCTTGATGATCTTAAGGGCATTAGTCCCACTCTATGTCAGCACAAAATTAAATTGGAGAAAGATGCTAAACCAGTTGTTGATCATCAATGACGGTTAAATCCTACGATGAAAGAAGTGGTAAGAATGAAATACTAAAGCTTCTGTAGGTAGGTATAATTTATCCTATTGCTGATAGTCAATGGGTAAGCCATGTTCATTGTGTCCCTAAGAAGGGAGGTATTACTGTTGTTCCTAATGATAAGAATGAATTGATTCCTCAAAGAATTGTTACAGGTTATAGAATGGTAATTGATTTTCGCAAATTAAATAAAGCTACTAGAAAATGTCATTACCCTCTACCTTTTATCGATCAAATGCCAGAAAGATTATCCAAACATACACATTTTTGCTTTCTAGATGGTTATTCTGGTTTCTCTCAAATACCCGTGTCAAAAGAGGATCAAGAGAAAACCACTTTTACTTGCCCTTTCGGTAACTTTGTCCTTCCTTGGACAAGCCTTCCACTTATGATTAACCCCTCTCGCAAGCACCTGCAAGTACAAAAGAAGTATTAAGGCAAACCTAACCATAGCATGAAACATATGGATCCAAATCAGCCCCTTATGAAGCAACGCATAAACTAGGGTTTAAGCTCCTGCCACTCTAGCAACCCATCATCTACTTATTACTTCCCAATGCCTTCCCCTAGGCCCAAATAATGGTGAAGTGTCATGTAGTCGACGTTCACATAACACCACTAGAGGAGAGACAACATACATCTCATCAAAATATCGAACGAATACCAAATTCACATGATTACTTATAACAAGACTTCTCCCATGTCCTCAGGAACAAATGTAACTACTCACAAAGCATGTTCATAATCATAATTAGAGGAGTATTAATTATCATTAAGGATCTGAACATATGATCTTCCACCGAATAAACCAACTAGCATCAACTACATGGAGTAGCCAACACTACTAGCAACCCACAGGTACCAATCTGAGGTTTTGGGACCAAGGTCGAATACAAGAGACGAACTAGGGTTTGAGAGGAGATGGTGCTGGTGAAGATGTTGATGGAGATTGACCCTCCCTCGATGAGAGGATCGATGGTGATGACGATGGCGATGATTTCCCCCTCTAGGAGGGATGTTTCCCCGGCAGAACAGCTCTGCGGGTGCCCTAGATTGGTTCTGCCCAAGTTCCACCTCGAGACGACGACGCTTCATCCCGAAAGCTTCCTTATGATTTTTTCCAGGGTAAAAGACACCATATAGCAGAAGATGGGCACCAGAGGCCTGCCAGGGGGCCCACAAGGTCAGGGGCGCGCCCTCCACCCTTGTGGCTGGCTGGTGGCCCCCTCTGGTACTTTCTTCGCCCAATATTTTTTATATATTCCAAAAATAATCTCCATGAATTTTCAGGACTTTTGGAGTTGTGAAGAATAGGTCTATAATAGTTGCTCCTTTTCCAGCCCAGAATTCCAGCTGGCGGCATTCTCCCTCTTCATGTAAACCTTGTAAAATAAGAGAGAATAGCCATAAGTATTGTGATATAATGTGTAATAACAGCCCATAATGCAACAAATATCAACATCAAAGCATGATGCAAAATGGACGTATCAAAGGTCCTTACATTATCAAGGAGGTCTATCGTTTCGGTGCCATAAAAATTAACAATGCTGAAGGAAAAAATCCGAAGGTGGTAAACAGTCAAAGAATCAAACATTATATCTCAGGTACTCCCATAAACGTTGAGACCAATATAATTAATACCGTAACACCGGAGGAGTACATAAGGGACACTTTCCAGAATGTTTCAGACTCCGAAAAGGAATAGGTATGTGGTACGGTAAGTAAACCGACTCCAAAACTTTCCAATGATAATTTTTTCTCTGTTTTGGAATATTTAAAAAATTAGGAAAATTAAAAGTAGTCCGAAAGAGACACGAGGCAGCCACAAGGGTGGAGGGCGCGCTCAACCCCCCTAGGCGCGCCCCCCGACTTTGTGGCCACCTCGTGTGCCCTCGGACTCTGTTTTCTTGCATGATACTTCTTTTGGTCGGTAAAAATTCATTATATAATCTCCTGAAGGTTTTGACCACCGTACCATGACAAAATCCTCTGTTTTCGTTTTGAGTTGTTTCTGCAGCAAATTTGGAGCAAGATGTCGTCCTAGGATTCAAAGGGAGAGAGCTATATGGCTGATTATATCACAATCCCAAAAGCATATGGGGATGTGGAACATTATGGCTGGACCATGGAGGAAGAAGAAGATTGTGAACCAAAGGGGAAGGAGGAGACAAGCTCCGATGAAGAGGATTATCCACTACCTCAACCTGGCGATATGCATGTGGAGTTCAAGAAGTCAAGCCTCCCTAAGGTCCAATCTATCCCACCATATTTTTCGCAAGGCGGCATTATGCAAAAAGATAATGAAACTCGAGCTCGAGAATGAAGATCTGAGGGAGGAAAATTTTAGCCTCAGACGCAAGCTCGAGAAGAAAAATGCAACAACTCCTTCATCACCACCTCCGAAGAAAGAGATCTAAATACATGGGTATGGGCACTCCCTTTGGCAACTGCCAAGCTTGGGGGAGTGCCCCAGTATCGTATCACCATCACATCTTTATCTTTATCGCTTCTCTTAGTTCGATCATTTTGGTTATGCCTTGATCTAGTAGAATAAAGTTTCAGTATGATCTAGCTTTGAGTTTGCTTTATGCTCTATCTATGTAATTGAGTCCGTGAGAGATATAATAAAGAGTAATTTTGAGTTGAGGGCTTTGCTTTCTTTCCATGATCTTGAGGGATTTAAATAAAAAGAAAGAAATAAAAAAGTTCATGTATTGATCTTATGGAGAGTAATGACTTCACATATAAAGAGTATGATGAATAAAAGTTATTGAAGGTTGACAAACTTAGTTTTGGTCATTGTTGCAATTAATAGGAAGTAATAAAGAAAGAGAGGCTTCACATATAAATATACTATCTTGGACATCTTCTGTAACTGTGAGCACTCATTAAAATTTGACATGCTAAAAGGTTGATGTTGGATAAGGAAGATAACATAATGAGTTATGTTTGCTTATATCTGAATAGAAGTTATATTTTCATGGATCATCCAACATGTTGAGCTTGCCTTTCCCCCTCATGCTCGCCAAATTCTTTGCACCAAGTAGAGATACTACTTGTGCTTTCAAACATCCATAAACCCAGTTTTGCCATGAGAGTCCACCATACCTACCTATGGATTGAGTAAGATCCTTCAAGTAAGTTGTCATCGGTGGAAGTAATAAAAATTGCTCTTTAAATATGCATGATCTATTAGTGTGAAGAAAATAAGCTTTGTACGAACTTGTGATATGGAAGAAATAAAGGCGACAGACTGCATAATAAAGGTCTTTATCACAAGCGGCAATATAAAGTGACGTTCTTTTGCATTAAGATTTTGTGCATCAACCATAAAAGTGCATGACAACCTTTGCTTCCCTCTACGAAGGGCCTATCTTTTACTTTTATCTCCTACCCTTATGCAAGAGTCATGGTAATCTTCACCTTTCCCGTTTACACTTTTTCCTTTGGCAAGCTCTGTGTGTTGGAGAGATCCGGATATATATATCCACTCGGATGTAAGTTATCATAAAGCATTATTGTTGACATTACCCTTGAGGTAAAAGGTTGGGAGGCGAAACTATAAGCCCCTATCTTTCTCTGTGTCCGATTGAAACTTTGTACCCATAAGTATCGCGTGAGTGTTAGCAATTGTGAAAGATTATATGATAGTTGAGTATGTGGACTTGCTCAAAAGCTCTTATTTGACTCTTTCTGATGTTATGATAAATTGCAATTGCTTCAATGACTGAGATCATAGTTTGTTAGTTTCCAATGAAGTTTCTGATTCATACTTTACCTTGTGAACGAATTGTTACTTTATCATAAGAAATTATATGGCATTATATGTTGGTGTTCTAAAGATGATCATGATGCCCTCATGTCCGTATTTTATTTTATCGACACCTCTATTTCTAAACATGTGGACATATTTATCAATATCGGCTTTAGCTTGAGGACAAGCGAGGTCTAAGCTTGGGGGAGTTTATTCATCCATTTTGCATCATGCTTTTATGTTGATATTTATTGCATTATGGGCTGTTATTACACATTATATCACAATAGTTATGCCTTTTCTCTCTTATTTTATATGGTTTACATGAAGAGGGAGAATGCCGGCAGCTGGAATTCTGGGATGGAAAAGGAGCAAATATTATAGATCTATTCTGCACAACTCCAAAAGTCCTGAAACTTCACAGAGCATGTTTTTGGAATATACAAAAAATATTGGGCGAAGAAAATACCAGAGGGGGACCACCAACCAGCCACAAGGGTGGAGGGCGCGCCCTCCCCCGTGGGCGCACCCCGACCTTGTGGGCCCCCCTGGCAGGCCTTCGGTGCCCATAATCTGCTATATGGTGTCTTTTACCATGGAAAAAATCAGAGAGAAGGTTTTGGGATGAAGTGCCGCCGTCTCGAGGCGGAACCTGGGCAGAACCTATCTAGGGCTCCGGCGGAGCTGTTCTGCCAGGGAAACATCCCTCCCGGAGGGGGAAATCATCGCCATCGTCATCACCAACGATCCTCTCATCAAGAGGGGGTCAATCTCCATCAACATCTTCACCAGCACCATCTCCTCTCAAACCCTAGTTCATCTCTTGTATTCGATCTTGGTCCCAAAACCTCAGATTGGTACCTGTGGGTTGCTAGTAGTGTTGATTACTCCTTGTAGTTGATGCTAGTTGGTTTATTCGATGGAAGATGATATGTTCAGATCCTTAATGATAATTAATACTCCTCTGATTATGATTATGAATATGCTTTCTGAGTAGTTACGTTTATTCCTGAGGACATGGGAGAAGTCTTGTTATAAGTAATCATGTGAATTTGGTATCCGTTCGATATTTTGATGAGATGTATGGTGTCTCTCCTCTAGTGGTGTTATGTGAACGTTGACTACATGATACTTCACCATTATTTGGGCCTAGGGAAAGGCATTGGGAAGTAATAAGTAGATGATGGGTTGCTAGAGTGACAGAAGCTTAAACCCTAGTTTATGCATTGCTTCATAAGGGGCTGGTTTGGATGCATACTAGATCATTGATGGCGCGCGTTGCTGCGCCCGTATATTTTTACAATAAAATGGTAGGTATCTCTAAAAATAAATAGGCATATTCTGTTCTATTTCAAAACAATGAAACATCGAGGCAATGTAAATAGCATGATGTAATAGTCGTTACACCTCAGGAGCAATGGAATAGGGTGATCTTTGGCTAGACCATTGAAGCTCTTCTTGGACTCAATTTTGATTAGTACATGAGTTTATGCATAAAACTGAGCAATTTTGAAAGCTTTGAAATCTAACCTACAAGAGAATCATTCTATAAGAAAACTAAACATGAATTTATCCATGAAGCTAAACAATGTTGGAAGTCTAAAATATAACTTATAATAAAATTGTTCTTTGACAAAAGCAAACCAGAATATATGCATGAAACTGAACAAGGTTGAAAGCTTGAGATCTAGTTTTTGTACAAAAAAATAGCTCGGAAAGATGTTGACTAACTGGTTGATGCTTTAGAGTCATCCTCTTGTAACTCGGACAGATATAGACAACTACAACAACATACATCCGTCCGCAAAGCTGAAAAATATACTAACTGGTTGATGCTTTAGAGTCATCCTCTTGTAATTTTCTCTTCGTGGACAGAGGCGGACCCATCTCCATCCCTAAAAAGCCTTGAATCTTTGAGAGATCAAGTAAATAAATGTATGGATATATAATGTCAATCTATACAATTCAAATGTCGTGCACTTAAACCACTCAGTTATGTATATATATAAAGGGGAGAATGTGATTTGTTGGCATCCGGGAGAGAGACTAATCTTTTATATAGAGATTGCTTGTAACAATAAGTTACCCATAGGGTAGGCCGTAGGGGGACATCAAAATCTGACATATGAGGAGATTGTATTTGTACTACTACAGGCACGTATTCACCAAATTCAGAACTGGATGGTAGCATCACGAGACTTAAGTAGACAATTCCAAGCTACAACAACATTAATAAAATCCCACATAGGATTGAAGTAGCATATGACCTGTTCTTTCTACGCTGAAGCAGTTGCAATCAACTGAAACTTTTTAGCCCAGCAATTAACCATGTTCACATATATTACTCATAGAAGTATAGAGGAAGACGCTAGATTACAGAAGCGCAGCTTAACATTTTTCAAAAGTCGTCAAACTGTGGATATCAGTAATATATGGAGTATACCAATTCATTGGAGATCTAAGATGAAGTAAACGGTGTAGGTGAATTCAAATATCGTGATGGCACCCTCAAACATGATGAAGAGGATAGTGCACCGTGTGCCACAATGCCCTGTTCCAGATAAACTTCAACCCAATGCTCGCATTGACAAAAACACCTTTTTCGATGACAAGGGCTGCAGTTTTGATTCTCAGAATAGTTCATTTACCACATGAAATTAAGAACATTGCAGTATCCAGAGACAAGCATGATAACCTAAAGAGTTGTGTCCTATATTTTGCGCAAGTTCGTTGTATTAGCTCCCCTGTAATCTTAGAGATGGTCTGACTAACCCCTTGCAGATAATAATCATGTCAAAGATAAATAATCAATAAGCAAAGCAAAATGACCAAAATCTACAACTGTATATGTCTCCATCAATTTCAGAAGAAAGCAATTATGCTCAAGGAGTCTTGATTTCATTTTCAACAAAACTTCCAGACGGGAGTATATGTACTCTCCTACATAAATGTTTGATTATTGTATGGTAGAACCAACTATAATTGTATGATTGGCCAAATTAGGTAGTAATAGTAATTAAACTATAGTCTGGCTAGTAGTATTACATCCCTGGCGTTATCCCAAAGAAAACTGCAAGTGACTCTTTTTAACAAAAACTGATAAGAATAATGCTATGCCATTGGTTAGACATTTCAATGGCAATATTTGAGATAGATATGCCTATAACAACTACTCCCTCCTTCCATCTATATAGGGTCTAATGCATTTTTCGAGGCTAACTTTGACCAAATGTTAGAGCAATAATATATGACATACTACTTACACAAAGCATACGGTCAAATTCGTATGTGAAAGGAGCTTCCAATGATATAGTTTTCACATTATACATCTCATGTACTATTAATCTTGTCAGTAGTCAAAGACGGCCTGAAAATTCATTTAGTTATCAGATAAGAACAATTCTACTGTCTCAGACCTTGGGACCTTGCAATTCATTTAGCAATGTTAAGTTGTTAACTGTGCCCATTTATGAAAGGCTAAGTTTAGGCAGTGAGCAAAAATCAAAGAGCATCTAGGATCCACCTACGTAGCAAAAGAGCAGAGTTCAAGTAAAGTACATAATTACAAACTTTATCCTCTGAACTAATTAAACATCAAGAACAAAAAAGATAACCTTTGTATGTGATTTTTCAAAAGAAATGTTCTCGACATGATGCGTACCATGTACTTACAGGATCCCTTCATTGGGTTTCATTTCCTTCATCTGCGACCGACTGCCGTGGCTGTTATCGTCAACACCTCAATGTGGACTCAAGGGGCCATAATCAGTCTCAACATGGCCAGCGATGCCCTTGCGACTTGAGCTCCGTGATGCAAGCACTGTACTTTTAAGCTTGGGCTAGCGAGATATGATGGTTGCAACTTGCAACAGCGCAGACGCCCATTGCAATGGAAGCTGCTCCGCCGCTAGGGCATGGCTGGGGTTTCATCCCAGCGTTCATGAGATAAGAGATGAAGCCGAGGGGTCGAACGAGCGGCGGACGCTAATGACGTCAGAAGCAAGGGGGGATACTACGACGGCCATGAGGACATCAAAGACGGGTAGCGGCGGGGCACCTAGGATCCATCCAGGTCATGATGAAGAGGAGAGGTCGGGAGGAGAAAGGGGTGTAAATACCACCAGCGTGACGACGAAGATCCATGGCTGGGGATCCAGGGCCTCCGTTAAGATGTCTTCGTACGCCTGCTTGGTGCGATCGCCCTCGCCTGGGATTCTTTTGTGATAGGGAGAGAAGGGGAAGGAGACGTACTGACTACCCCTACGGGGGAACCAAGCAACAAGTGCAATCGGAAAGCCCTGATTGGCCCAGTTAACTATATAAGATGGAATTTTTTATGGGAGTATCTGCCCTAGAGACTTCCATCCCGAAGTTGATTGGACAACCAGAAAATATTCATATCAGAGATCCGACGGTCAAAAATGTTGATGGCCTGAGAGGGCAGAAAAAGTGCTCGGTTATAATGTCTCTAAATGTTTCATGCTATGGTTAGGTTTACCTTAATACTTATTTTGTAGTTGCGGATGCTTGCGAGAGGGGTTAATCATAAGTGGGAGGCTTGTCCAAGGAAGGGCATCACCCAAGCACCGGTCCACCCACATATCAAATTATCAAAGTAACAAACGTGAATCATATGAGCATGATGAAAACTAACTTGACAACAATTCCCATGTGTCCTTGGGGGGCTTTGCTTTATATAAGAGTTCGTCCAGGCTTGTCCTTTGCTACAAAAAGGATTGGGATACCTTGTTGCACCTTGTTTACTTCTATTACTTGTTACCCGTTATGATTTATCTTATCACATAACTATTTGTTACCGATAATTTCAGTGCTTGCAGAGAATACCTTCCTGAAAACCACTTGTCATTTACTTCTGCTCCTCGTTGGGTACGACACTCTTACTTATCGAAAGGACTACGATAGATCCCCTATACTTGTGGGTCATCAGTCACACAACTTGGTATTTTCTTGAGACATCGTGACAAAGCAAGCAATCTAACACACAGCAAACAAAAAGCAAACGAAGAGACGAATGGAAGAAGGGCGAATAAAAAAGGCAAATATTTTTGTGTTTTTCTAAAAAAGTTTTAGAAGTGGGGGAGAGGAAAACGAGAGGCACATGGCAAATAATGTAAATGCAAGAGATAAGAGTTTATGGTGGGTACTTGGTAGGCTTGATGTAGAATCTCCCCGGCAACGGCGCCAGAAATTCTTCCTGCTACTTCTTGAGCTTGCGTTGGTTTTTTCCTTGAAGAGGAAAGGGTGATGCAGCAAAGTAGAGATAAGTATTTCCCTTAGTTTGAGAACCAAGGTATCAATCCAGTAGGAGGTACATGCAAGTCTCCAATCTATGCACCTGCACAAACAATTAAACGCTTGCACCCAACACGATAAAGGGGTTGTCGATCCCTTCACGGTCACTTGCAAGGATGAGATCTGGTAGAGAGATATAAAAGATTACTAAAATCTAAAATAAAATAAAAGTAAATAAATCACAACAAGGTATTTTTGGTTTTTTTATTTATAGATCTAAAAATATATGATGGAAAATAGACCCGGGGGCCATAGGTTTCACTAGAGGCTTCTCTCTTGAAGGAAAATAATACGGTGGGTGAACAAATTACTGTCGAGCAATTGATAGAAAAGTGCAAAGTTATGACGATATCCAACACTACTAGGGAAAACCCTAGTAGTAGCGCTTGAAATATACATAGGAGTAGCGCTGGGTCCAGTGCTACTGCTACCGCAATACAGCTAAGTTGTAGCAGTAGCGCTGGTATGGGCAGCGCTACTGGTAAGTATTGTTGGCAGTAGCTCTGCCCGGACTAGCGCTGCTGATAACTATCTGTAGCACTTGTGCAAATGAAGCGCTGCTGCTAATCCAGCGCTTCTAGTAGATGCCTTCCAACGCTACTGCTAATATTCCTGCTTTCACAGATTTGCACCCCCTCTACGTATTTGTGATGTATTTATACATGCTCTATACAGTAGTTTCCAGATCATACTAAACATACACTATTCTCATCATATCATAGACATACAGTAGTCTCGTCATACCATCAACACAAATATCATCACATCTTGAAAATAGCGATACACAAGTGATCATGTCATGTCTCGAATAAGTGCAACTGCATGGTCATGGCACACACACACAAGTTTCATCATCTCTATCTAAACCATGATGTAGAAGAGAAGAGCAATCAGCATGAGCAAGAGCGCGACTATGTAGTACTTGAGGCACCGGCGGTCCCGCCCTCGCTCATGCCGGAGTGTCCACCTCAAGTAACTACTTTCCGCTTCAGCTCCGCTGTCGAACCCTCTGTGGCTAGCACCCGGGTACCTGTACACCTGGTCCTGAGCGTCTGGCCAGTGGTCGTAGACTCCTGGAACCCTCCCAACGAACATGGTGTAGTAGTCCTTCGCCATCTTTGATCTATGTACCTGCATCGCCATTTGATGAATTCAAT
Organism: Aegilops tauschii subsp. strangulata; assembly: GCF_002575655.3. Classification (NCBI taxonomy): domain Eukaryota; kingdom Viridiplantae; phylum Streptophyta; class Magnoliopsida; order Poales; family Poaceae; genus Aegilops; species Aegilops tauschii. Next base: position 344,631,801 of record NC_053039.3, read on the forward strand.
GATAATATTCAACATAATGTACTTAAGAAATGAAAGAGGCATAATTAGCAAAATACAAGCAACCAATAGTAAACATAAATGACAAAGTTCCTCATACCCAAACTAATTAACTAGAGCGATCTACGCTAGTTCAGGACCACGCGGTTTAATTACATCACATAGTTTCACCGTGCATAAATTCAAAGTTTTGCGATAGAAAGACAATAGTGACACATTGTCATCGACAATCAGTCCTCCATGTCGGCAGTCCAATCTTCATAGTCAGGGAGGAAGCACCCGAGCTTCTTGAAAGGCTTCAGGTCCAGTCGCTGAGCGAGTAGCAGTGCTCGGACATCAGCCCGTGTGATTGGCGGATGGTAGAACACCCCCGTTGGTTCGAGGACCTGCTTCATCATCACTTGGGCAAGTTCACACTATACGTGATAAAACTCAGCTCGGATTCGATGATCCGGTGTCTTTCCTATGCTTGTGGTCCAGCTGACAATCTCGGCATCTTCGGTAGTAGCTGACATGCGAAGGTGTTAATTATCCCTTCTATACTCGAGCAGGTGATGCATGAGGTAGAATCCATCAACCTTACTGGTGTGCGGTTGCTGGATGCAGCAGAAGTTGATCTTATGGCAGAAAACCAACCCATTCTTCCTGTGCCTTTTCACCTTGATATATCCACCAGACAGGCTAAAGGTTAACAGGGCACTATCGAGAACACTCTTTACGTGTGTGTAATCTTTTTTCTTGAGGTTCTTCGATGAGTCCAAGTACATAGCATGGGAGTATTCCGGGTACAGAACGATGAGCACGGCACCGCCCCCGCTGCGCAAAATAAGTACACCTCAAATTAGCCTCCATGCTTGCAAAGGAATGATTAACACTTACGAAAGGATATGCGCGGATGACTTACGTGGGATGATAAGGCAGGAGAATCGCTTCCTTGTCCTTATTAGCGATCATGAATTCGCCGAGGTACTTGCTCGCATAGTCACGGTGCTATTTGCAAACTGCCAAGAAGCTCTCGTGCATATAGTACGGGTCCGCGACGCAGATATATTTTATGTTCTCGATCCTGATGAAGTAGTTGAGATACAACACATACATGCGGATGAACTGGAAATCCAGCTTGGTCATGTGGAACATGTCATAGATGTAGTCAAATCACAGGATGAACTAATTCGTGGGCCAGGTCTCGACGTACAACTTCCCACCTGGCACCTGAGCCGCGTAAAGCGGGTATCCTGGTTTTTCTGTGATCAGAAGGCTTTTCTCTCTGGCCATCACATCTTCATGGAGTCTCTTTAGATCATTGTTCAGTATGTGCTCTAGCGCTTTGGCAGGTAGGATCGGCTCGCCCGCGATGTGGAAACTCTTCGCACCTTCAACAGGTATTCTGTCTACCACCCGGGGCTTCAGAGGCGGCTGGCTGCTTGAAGCAGCTCTGGCGCCTTTAGGGCCTTTCCTGTCCGGTCTCCTCCTTTGCTTCTTGGCGGGTGGCGGTAGTGAGCCCACCATACCTTCCCTAACCACCACCCCCAGTGTCGTCGGGCTAATAAGTGGATGGGCCTCGGGGGTTTGTTGGGTAGAGGTGGCAGCTGGAGGCGTATCCTGCGAGGATCTCTTGAAGAGAGACTTTTTGCATTCCGCCTTAGGACGTTCCGGCTCCGGCAAATCAGGCAGCATCAAGTCATCACCTCCACGCTCATAGCCTGAGTCTTCATCGTCATGAGCCATCAATCTTCCATCAACATAGGCGGTATTGAAATACTTGTCTGGGTCATCATCATCCTCCTCCATGTCATCATGAACATTTGCTTCTTCGACAGCGGGGGCGACATGATCTGACACTAATGGAGGCTCTCCTCGCGTCATCCGCTATCACCCAGCACGAAATGTGCATGTAATTTGCTAGGTGGGGTGGTGTTCATACCTTCTTGAGAAGGTGGCATTGGTGTGATACTGGGCGCCTCGAGACGAAGAAGAGACTTCGGCCAAGGCAAGAACCAGCTCTTGCATGCGCCAATCCTCGGGGGGGGGGGGGGGGTCCCGTCGTCATCGACTAGTACCGGAGGAGGCAAATCCTCGAAGCCCGCTAAGACACTGGCCACGTTAACCTTGAAGACGCCATCGGGCATCTCTCAGTTGTGGAACATGCTATCTTTCGGCTTCACGATAGTTGCCTTTCCCACGGCCACCTTCTGACCCTTGATGTCGTACAGTAGGGTGCATGGGGTATCGGCCTACGAAGAAGACATGACTGCAACGTCAAACATCCGAAAGGCAACTGAAACGGAAGACTATAGACATGCTGATGAAAAGGGTATAACGCGTGATATGTCTCCAACGTATCTATAATTTTTTATTGTTCCATGTTGTTTTATTATCAATCTTGGATGTTTTATAATCATTTTATAGTCATTTTATATCATTTTTTGGTACTAACCTATTGACATAGTGCCAAGTGCCAGTTGTTGTTTTCTGCATGTTTTTTACATTGCAGGAAATCAATATCAGACGGAGTCCAAATGCCACGAAACTTAACAGAGATTTTTTATGGACCAGAAGGAAGATATTGGGCCCTGGTTGCACCTGGGCAGAGTCCCGAGGAGGGGACAACCCACCAAGGCGCGCCAGGACGCCCAGGCGCGCCCTGGTGGGTTGTGCCACCTCGGGTGCCCCCGGACCGCCTCTTTGCTCCATAAATACCCCAAAAATCCCAGAACCCTAGGGGAGTCGATGAAATATTCATCCAGCCGCCGCAGAGTCCAGAACCACCAGATCCAATCTAGACACCATCTCTGATGGGGTTCACCACCTCCATTGGTGCCTCTCCGATGATGCATGAGTAGTTATTTGTAGACCTTCGGGGTCCGTAGTTAGTAGCTAGATGGCTTCCTCTCTCTCGCTGAATTCTCAATACAATGGTCTCTTGGAGATACATATGATGTATCTCTTTTTGCGGTGTGTTTGTTGGGATCTGATGAACTTTGAGTTTATGATCAGTCATATCTTTTTATATCCATGAAAGTTATTTGAGTTTCTTTGATCTCTTATATGCATGATCTCTTATAGCCTCGTATTTCTTCTCCGATATTTGGGTTTTGTTTGGCCAACTTGATCTATTTATCTTGCAATGGGAAGAGGTGCCCGGTAGTGGGTTCGATCTTACGGTGCTTGATCCCAGTGACAGAAAGGGAAACGACATGTATGTATCGTTGCTACTAAGGATAAAATGATGGGGTCTATCTCTACATAGATAGATCTTGTCTACATCATGTCATCGTTCTTATTGCATTACTCCATTTTTCCATGAACTTAATACACTAGATGCATGCTGGACAGCGGTCGATGTGTGGAGTAATAGTAGTACATGTAGGCAGGAGTCGGTCTACTAATCTTGGACGTGATGCCTATGTAATGATCATTGCCTGGATATTGTCATAATTATTTGGGGTTCTATCAGTTGCCCAACAGTAATTTGTTCACCCACCGTTTGCTATCTTTCTCGAGAGAAGCCACTAGTGAAACCTACGGCCCCCGGGTCTTCTTTCTCATATATTTGCCTTGCAATCTATTTTATTTGCACTTTTTATTCAGATATATTAAACCAAAAATAAAAAAATACTTTGCTGCACTTTATTTTATTTGCAATCTATTCATTTCAATCTATTACAACTTTCTCCCATCAACACGCAATTTCTGGCGCCGTACCCCGAAAGGGATTGACAACCCCTTTAACACGTCGGGTTGCGAGGTGTTGTTATTTGTGTGCAGGGGATGTTTACGTTGTGTTGCTTGGTTCTCCTATTGGTTCGGTAACCTTGGTTTCATATCTGAGGGAAATACCTACCGCCACTGTGCTGCATCATCCCTTCCTCTTTGGGGAAATACTGACGTAGCTTCAAGTGACATCAAAAGGAATTTCTGGTGCCGTTGCCAGGGTGGATCTTCAACATATACCAGGTTCCTAATCACAAATCTCATCTCCTTGCAATTTACATTATTTTCCATTTGCCTCTCGTTTTCCTCTCCCCCACTTCACAAAAATTTGCCGTTTTATTCGCCCCTCTTTTCCGTTCGTCATTTTCTTGCCGAATCTGTTTTTTAGTGCAATCTTGTTGTGTGGTCATCATGACTCAAGCGAACACCAAGTTATGTGATTTCTCAAATACCAACATCAATGATTTTCTTGGCACTCCGATTGCTCCTCCCGCCACTAGTGCAGAGTCTTGTGATATTAATACTGCTTTGCTGAATCTTGTTATGAAAGATCAAATTTCTGGTACTCCTAATGAGGATGCCGCGTCCCATCTTAATACCTTCGTGGAATTATGTGATATGCAAAAGAAAAAAGATGTGGACAATGATGTGGTGAAGATGAAATTATTTTCGTTTTCTTTGCGTGATTCTGCAAAAATTTGGTTTTCTTCTTTGCCTCACAATAGTATCGATTCTTGGAATAAGTGCAAAGATGCTTTTATCACTAAGTATTTTCCTCCCACAAAAATTATTTCCCTTAGAACCCAGATCATGAATTTCAAGCAACTTGAACATGAGCATGTTGCACAATCTTGGGAAAGGATGAAAATGATGCTAAGGAAGTGCCCAACCCATGGGTTAAATCTTTGGATGATCATACAATTTTTTTTATGCAGGGTTGAATTTTGTTTCTCATAATCTTTTAGATTCCGCCGCGGGTGGAACTTTTATGGAAATTACTTTGGGTGAAGCCACCAAATTTCTTGATAATATCATGGCAAATTATTCACAATGGCATACCGAAAGAGCTCCTACTAGTAAAAAGGTTAATTCGGCTGAAGAAATTTCTTCTTTGAGTGATAAAGTTGATGCTCTTATGAAATTGGTTGCTAGTAAAAGTGCTCCTATTGATTTTAATGATATGCCTTTGTCTACTTTGATTGAGCAAAATAGTGATCCCATAGATGTGAATTTTATCTCTCGAAATAATTTCAACAACAATGCTTATAGAGGTAATTTTAATCCTAGGCCTTTTCCTAGTAATTCCTCTAATAATTATGGTAATTCCTATGGAAATTAATCTTATAATAATAATATGAACACCTCTGATCTTGAGAATAATATTAAAGAATTTATCAACACACAAAAAGTTTTCAACACTTCTATAGAAGAAAAGTTGAATAAGATTGATGATTTGTATAGAAGTGTTGATAGAATCTCTCTTGATGTGGAAAATCTCAAGTTGAAAATTTTTGTGCGTAGAGTTGATGAATCAATTAAAGCTCTTTATGTTTCTATGGATGAAAGTAAGAAAAGAACCGCTATGCTTAGAGCTAAAAGAGAATTTTTAGAAAAAAGCGTTCTCTAGTGATTACTTTCGTAAAAGTGATGAAGATCATAAAATGATTGGTGTTTCTTCTATTGATTCCTTGTTTAGTAAGGTTAAGATTGATGAGAAAGGTACTGGAGAAGTGTCAACTTTAGGTAGAAGGCGTCCCAATATTTCGAGGGTGAAAATCTTATTGAGAAAATTGATGAAAGTTGGTTTGGAGAGGTCAAAACTTTAGCTAGTGATGCACCCACTCTTTTGGATTACAAAGACATTAATTATGATAGTTGCTCTTTGATTTATCGTATTTCCTTGTTGCAATCCATGATAAATTCACCCCATGCTTATGAACAAAATAAAGCTTTTGCTAAACATATTGTTGATGCTATGATGAAAGCTTTGGAAGAAAAGTTGGAATTAGATGCTATGATGCTATAATGGGAACCCACTATCAAAGTCAAGATTAAAAATTATGAGTGTTTTGTTTTGTGTGACTTGGGTGCTAGTGTTTCCGCAATTCCGAAATCTTTATGTGTTGTGCTTGGTCTTACCAATCTTGAAGAATGTTCTTTGAATTTGCACTTGGCGGATTCTACTATTAAAAAGCCTATGGGAAGAATTAATGATGTTCTTATTCTTGCAAATAGGAATTATGTGCCCATAGATTTTAGTGTTCTTGATATTGATTGCAATCCGTCTTGTCCAATTATTCTTGGTAGACCGTTTTTATGCACCATCGGTGCCGTGATTGATATGAAAGAAGGCAATATTAAGTTCCAATTTCCCTTGAGGAAGGGTATGGAACACTTTCCTAGAACAAAAATCAGGCCACCATATAAATCAATCATGAGGGTATCTTATGGATCTTGAACCAAAGATGGCAAAACTTAGATCCTTGCTTTATGCCTAGCTAAGGGCGTGAAACTATAGCGCTTGTTGGGAGGCAACCCAATGAATAAAATTTATTTTTGCTTTTTGCTTTCTGTTCTTGAGTGTTAGCACAATTATGCTACAGTTATGATTGTGTTTTTTGTGTTTTAATTAGTGTATGTGCCAAGTAAAGCCTATAGGATCTTCTTGGGTGATAATTGTTTAATCTTGCTGAAAAACAGAAACTTATGCAGTTATGAAAACAATTGTTAAAAATCACCAGAACGTGATAAAATGTCAATTCTTTTTGCAGAAGGTTAATATACAAATTACCCTGGTCTTCCTATTTTTTCAGAATTTTGGAGTAACAGAAGTATTAGAAATAGTCAGATTGTTACAGACTGTTCTTTTTTGACAGATTCTGTTTTCTTTGTGCTGTGTGCTTATTTTTTTTGACTGGGAACTGTAGGGGAAACCCCCACAACATATCAAAACTTTATTGATAAAAAGAGAGCCAGTACAAGCATAATGGGGGATTACAAGAGGTAATCAAAGTAAGCTAGGGGAAGAAGGAGAACTAACAAGTTGAGAGATACAGACTATTGGCCTCAAGGTGGCAGATATGAAATCCAGCGGAGGAGATCATCTTTGTAGGCAGCTTTCACTCTATATTGCATTAAGCTGATGTCAGGGAAGAATGCACTTCTCCATTTATTGAATCTAGCTCTCCCATGCCTGAAGACCTTAGCGTTCCTGATGATCCAGATATTCCAGCAAGCAATGAACACCACTTCGGTGAAGAAGGGCTTCCTAAAACTCCTGCTAGCATTAATAACCAAATGAGCCATGGAGTCACCAGATGACCAATCAATTTGCAGATAGTTCCAAACTCTGACACTAAAGTTGCAATTAAAGAACAGATGATCCCTTGTTTCCCTAGTCTGCAAAGGACAAAGGACACAGTTTACTCCATCCTCCAAATGCTAATGCCTCCTATCCACCATGTCCTTGGTGTTCAACCTGTCCATAATAAGCATCCAAGCAAAAACTTTGATTTTCATTGTACAGGAGGACTTCCAGATCCAAGCTGTCAAAGGGTTAAAGGATTCTGATGCAAAAGTATGTGAGTAAAACAACTTTGGTGAGTATCCCTTGGCAGTTCCCTTCCAAAACCAAATATCCTTAGACCCAGGTGTTCTATTGAGGCCACCCAACATGGACTGGAGAGTAGTCAGATCATCAAAAGCCTAGCTGGACAAAGGAAGGTGGAAGTGCTGGAACATATCCTGAGAGTCCAAGAACTCATGAATAGTGATCCAGGGGTCCTTAACATAGGAATAGAGCCTGGGAAATCTGAGTTGAAGGCTAGACACCTGACCATCAAGCTGCAGGTTATCTGACCACATGAGGGCAGTGTCCCCTCCATTAATCTGAACCCAAGCACACTCCCTAAAAAGGTGTGCTTATTTTGATGGCTCTATGGTTTTCTTTGATGAGTTTTTGCCATAGAAAAGTTGGAATACAGTAGATATAATACAAAAACAAAATATGAATTGGTTTGATACAGTACTTATAGTAGTGGTTTGCTTTCTTATACTAACGGATCTCATGAAGGTTTTGTTGAGTTTTGTGTGATTGAGGTTTTCAAGTTTTGGGTTATCTTACGATGGATGAAAGAAGGATAGAAGAGCCTAAGATTGGGGATGCCCCGGCATCCCAAGCTATTATCCAAGAATGAGCAACCAACTAAGCTTGGGATGCCCCCGAGTGGCATCCCCTCTTTCTTCTAACAACTATCGGTATTTTACTCGAAGCTATATTTTTATTCGTCACATGTTATGTGTTTTGCTTGGAGCGTCTTGTATGACAGAGTATTTGCTTGTTTTATTTTGTGTTTTAAGTCATAAATCCTTGCTGAACAAACTTATTTGAGAAAGCCAAATTTATGTCATGACTTGTTAGAATTGCTCTCTGTGCTTCACTTAAATCTTTTATGAGCTAGGACTTGCTCTAGTGCTTCACTTATATCTTTTTGAGCATGGTGTGCTTAGTATTTTTAAAGAAGTGCTCTCTTGCTTCACTTAGATTTATTTGAGAGTTAGTAAAATTTTAAAGAAATTCTCTCTTGCTTCACTTAAATTATTTTCAGAGAAATAAAAAATTGTATGCTCACGATCTTCACTTATATTTGTTTGAGCTTATGAAAAGCAACACATGAAAATATTTTCCATGCTGGATGTGTTATTCTCACGATGAGTGTTTATTCACTTGTCATTGCACGAGAGTAAGGCAAAGGTTTTAGGGATGCCCAGTCCCGAAATGCAAAAATGAATGGGGATTTTGATTTGTTGCCACCACTTATTTGGGACTTTGACAATTTGCCACTGTTTACTTTGCAATTGATATTTTGCCACTTCTTAGTTGGCACTTTGAGAATTTGCCATTACCCACGTGAAATACTGAATTTGCCCATGTTCTCGATTGGCCGAGCACGCGGACGAGCTCTTACTGTTTTCCTGTCAGAACTGCTACTGATTATTCCTTGGGAGCATGGCGAGCATGCAAGCAGCTGGTCGATTCTTCTATGATAGCAAACGAAGGATCTTTTTTACGCTAATACACATCAGTGATTGCTCCCGCTCCAAGAGTCAGGATTATGCATCGCATCAGCTGCCATTTGTTCAGAGCACAAGAGTCTATGCGGCCGGCCAGTGCGGAGGCACTAGACGTGGGCAGCACCAACAACACTATGTGCGGCGGCGACGACCAGTAGCTACTGCTGTAGCACTAGTACGCGGACGAGGAAGGGCAGCATGGGGCAAGCGGGTGTCACTGGCGAACTAAGTAGCAGGGGGCGGCGGGTGGAAGTGGTTGAGCGGCTCGGCGGCATCCTGAAGCACTCGTCGGCGCTCCCTAGCCGCTGCGGTGCGCTCGGCACCGCATAGGTCCTCTCTGTAGCGGCTGCCCGGGCGCAACAGGGGCGACGACGGCAGCTGAATTATAAGTTGGGGCTCATCCCGATTTGGAGGAGGTCGTGCAGTCAAACAGGTAAAAGGGTAGTTTTGTCCTCTGTTTTGTGGAGTTGTTTTGTCTATCATTTACATAGATTGTTTTTGTGTTGAAAAGTGGCAAAAAATTAAAGTGCAAACTAAGAAGTGTCACCAGATCAATTTCAATGTAACGAGTGGCAAAATGTCAAAGTCCAAAGTAACTGGTGGCAAATAATCAAATCGCCAAAAATGAATTTACTTTATGTTGTCAAATAATAAATTTCTTGGAAAGTGTTGGTATGGAAGGCACCCGTGGATACGACTAGCCATGGAAAGTGAAAGAATGGTGGAAAAAGGAATAAACTTTATTTTTTGTTTGGGAACCGCCTATTAGCATGGAAAATGTTCGGAACTCTAAGTCGTTTTCGTTGGTGGGATGGATACACCTCCCAAAATGTTTTTATCTCTATTTTTCTCGCCTTGAGCTCTGGCACCTCTACAAATCCCTACTTCCCTCTGCGAAGGGCCTTTCTTTTACTTTATGCAATTTTTATTTGAGTCTCCACCTTCTCTTATAAAAGCACCAACTAAGAGGCAATATGATCGTACTTAAGTATTGGGTGTAGCTAATATTCGAGTGTGTTTCATGAATGGATCAATGTTTGAGCATGATGGGCTAGGGATAACTTATATTAGCGTTGATATTTTGAAAGACATGGTTGCTTGTTGATATGCTTGAGTACCTAAATTATTATGTCAAAACTAGACTATTGCTTTGAATCACATAAAAGTCCAAATGTCCATGCCATAAAGAAAAGAATATGATATGACATGATAAACAACACTCCATATCAAAAATTCTGTTTTTATCACTTACCTACTCGAGGACGAGTAGGAGTTAAGCTTGGGGATGCTGATACGTCTACAACGTATCTATAATTTTTGATTGTTCCATGTTGTTTTATTATCAATCTTGGATGTTTAATCATTTATAGTCATTTTATATCATTTTTTGGTACTAACTTATTGACATAGTTCCAGGTGCTAGTTGTTGTTTTCTGCATATTTTTTACATCGTAGGAAATCAATATCAGACAGAGTCCAAATGCCACGAAACTTTACAGAGATTTTTGATGGACCAAAAGGAAGATATTGGGCCCTGGTTGCACCTGGGGGGAGTCCCGAGGAGGGGACAACCCACCAGGGCGCGTCAGGAGGCCCAGGCGCACCCTGGTGGGTTGTGCCCACCTCGGGTGCCCCCTGGACCGCCTCTTTGCTCTATAAATACCCAAAAAATCCCAGAACCCTAGGGGAGTCGATGAAATATTCATCCAGCCGCCGCAGAGTCCAGAACCACCTGATCCAATCTAGATACCATCTCGGATGGAGTTCACCACCTCCATTGGTGCCTCTCTGATGATGCGTGAGTAGTTCTTTGAAGACCTGCGGGTTCGTAGTTAGTAGCTAGATGGCTTCCTCTCTCTCGCTGAATTCTCAATACAATCATCTCTTGGAGATCCATATGATGTAACTCTTTTTGCGGTGTGTTTGTTGGGATCTGATGAACTTTGAGTTTATGATTAGTCATATCTTTTTATATCCATGAAAGTTATTTGAGTTTATTTGATCTCTTATATGCATGATCTCTTATAGCCTCGTATTTCTTCTCCGATATTTGGGTTTTGTTTGGCCAACTTGATCTATTTATCTTGCAATGGGAAGAGGTGCCCGGTAGTGGGTTCGATCTTACGGTGCTTGATCCCAGTGACAGAAAGGGAAACGACACGTATGTATCATTGCTAGTAAGGATAAAACGATGGGGTCTATCTCTACATAGATAGATCTTGTCTACATCATGTCATCGTTCTTATTGCATTACTCCATTTTTCCATGAACTTAATACACTAGATGCATGCTGGATAGCGGGCGATGTGTGGAGTAATAGTAGTAGATGTAGGCAGGAGTCGGTCTACTAATCTTGGACATGATGCCTATGTAATGATCATTGCCTGGATATCATCATAATTATTTGAGGTTCTATCAATTGCCCAACAATAATTTGTTTACCCACCGTTTGTTATCTTTCTCGAGAGAAGCCACTAGTGAAACCTACGCCCCGGGTCTTCTTTCTCATATATTTGCCTTGCGATCTATTTTATTTGCACTTTTTATTCAGTTCTATTAAACAAAAAATACAAAAATACTTTGCTGCACTTTATTTTATTTGCGATCTATTTATTTCAATATATTACAACTTTCTCCCATCAACACGCAATTTCTGGCACCGTACCCCGAAAGGGATTGACAACCCCTTTAGCACGTCAGGTTGCGAGGTATTGTTATTTGTGTGCAAGGGCTGTTTACGTTGTGTTGCTTGGTTCTCCTACTGGTTCGATAACCTTGGTTTCATATATGAGGGAAATACCTACCGCCGCTGTGCTGCATCATCCCTTCCTCTTTGGGGAATACTGACGCAGCTTCAAGCGACATCAATGCGTAATTACCATGAGGGCGTCGAGCTCAGCCAGCGATGAAGGCCCGCCGAGCATGCCATAGATGGAGGTCGGGCTGCTATGAACAGGAGCGGGACCTTTTGCGGTTTCTTGAGCAGGTGCTGGTGTTGTGGTGTTCGCCGAATTGCTCCCGGCAATGTTGGGAAGGGGAAAGTCCTCCGACCCTACATTTGGATTGTTCTTTGACCAATTGAAAATTGCCGGAATCAAGCTGACCACCGCGTCAGTAACTGCTACATTGACTAGCCCGACCAACTCTTCTTTGGTCTCGGCCTTGGTCTTATTGACCACAATCGCAACCTTTTCATCGATGGTCTGCTGAGTGACGACCAACCGTCTCTTCCTTCTTTCCTCTGGCTCCTACCGGTAGCATGTATTCCACGAGGCGCCATCTCCGACGCCGTGCACACGTCCATAGGACGGCAGCTTGTCCACCGGGACCTTTTTCAGCATGTTCAGGGCCCGGTTGAATGGGTTGTCCCACTTGGGCCTCGCCGACGACTGTGACGACTCATCGCTTTCGGCTGCCTTTTGGTGCTACTCTTTCTGCAAAAGGAACGTGGATGGTTTACTAATGTGACAAAACTTGTAGTCGAATTGATTGGAAGCTAATATGATAATGTGGTAATATAACAATTACCAGAAGTCTCATGAACTCCCTCGTTTTTGGGTTCGTGTAAAATATCTTTTTGACTTTGTCCCACTTGTACCGGGCCCTGATCCAGTCATGCTCCAGTGGGTCGGTGAACTCCGCCAAGGGGTCTGGAATTCCGTGATTTTCCCGTTCGGCATCCTCCTTAGCCCATACGTGCCTCTTCCCCTCATAACCACGGCTTCCGAGGCGGTAGGGAGGCGTGTTCTTGGCCTGGAGCGCCTTCATTTTCTCCGACCTTGCCTTAACTTCTTCTTTAGCACAAGTCTCCTTGAATTTTTCAAAGTCCTCTTCCTTTAGGGATGGATTGTCAGCATGAATCTTGGACCATGGTTCATTCTTCGCAATCGCTTTTTTCACCCGAACTTTCCAGGAGGACAAGTCATTGGTGAACGTCACCATCGCCTTGTCGTTATCTTTGTCATGGCGACGTCGTCCCACGGCTCTTTATAATTGCCTTCATCCCGGCCGGGGAACAGGAACCTATTGTGCAACTTCTTTAGGAGCATGTGCTCCATATGTGGTATCTTCTTCAACCTCTCATCGTTGATGTTGGCGGTTTCCCTGAGGATGCATCCAAGTTGATTGCCCCGGCACGAGCGCACTTCCTCCGGCACCGTTGGCTCTAACTTCTTGGGGTGCATCTCCGTGACCACAATTTTTCCGATGCCAAGCTCGTTTGGTCTTCGTGACCTCTTCTTCTTTGGTGCTTTACCGGCTACGACATCATTGTTGCTGGTCTCAGGGGTGGTGTCGGTGCCAGTGTCGGCATCGGTATCGGGGTTGGTGCCACTGCCGCCACCATGCAAACCCATCTGGTGTTCGTCCAGGTAATCGAAATAGTGATTTGCTGCCTCGATGGGGTCTACTGCGAGGCGAGCAGAACCCCCGGCTTCGACGTCGGTAGACATGTTTCCTATTCGACAATTATAAATAAAAGATATAATGAAGAGAAAAAAGGGGCCTATATTTGGTCGGAATGTTGATTCATTCCCCTTCCGGCAAATCTCGGGTACTCCACATGTCCTAGTTTCTAGCACAAGTCATGCCGAAAATCACGGAAATTTTCGGCATGACCTTTGCTAAAAAGTGGACATATGGAGCGCCTGAAATTTGCCGGAATGGAAATGAATCAACATTCTAGCAAAACATAGGCCACTCAGATTTTTTTCGACATTCAACAAACATTGCAAAATCATATAACATCAATGGCATATATCATTCAAGCAAGTACATAGAGTGAAATGACCTCATTAAACATTCCACCCCAAGAATTTGCTACTAGTTTGCCCTAAACTAATAACCAAATTTGCTACTAGTTTGCCCTAAACTAATTTACTAATTTGCCACAAAAATTTGCTACTGTTTTTTATTTATAGGTATTTTAGCGACTGCCCTAATTAGCTACTATTTTTTATAAATTGGCCCTAGTTTAGCTATTGCCCTAATTTATAGGTATTTTAGCTACTGCCCTAATTTTCTACAAAAAATTGCTACTATTTTTTATTTATAGGTATTTTAGCTACTACCCTAATTAGCTAAATTTGCTCATTTGCTAAAAAAATTGTAGCTACTGTCCTAATTAGCTACTGTTTTATAGCTAATTTATATACCTACAAAAACTAATTAGCTACTTTTTTTTGTAAATTTTAGCTACTGTTTTTTATAAATATTTGCTTTTTAGTTTAGTGCAATTTGCTACTATTTTTTATTTATAGGTATTTTATATACCCTGAACTAAATTGCCCAAAACTAAATTGCTAGATTGCACTAAAATAAATTTGCTAAATTTCCCTAAACTAAATTGCCCTAGACTAAATTGCTAGGCTAGGGTTCAAATTAGAGAGAGAGAGAGAGGAGGGCAGGGGAGAGGAGAGGGAGAGGCTTACGGGGCGGGGGAGAGGGCAGCGACGGCGAGGTCGAAGGCGGTGGAGAGGATGGCGGCGGCGAGGTCAAGGGCGGCGGTGGCTAGGTCGAGGGCGGGCGCAGGGCGACGGACAGCGAGGTCGAGGGCGGGCGCAGGGGCGACGGCCGGCGGCGGCGAGGTCGAGGGCGTCGACGGCGGGCACATGGGCGACGGCCGCGACAGAGGGGGGGAGGTGGAGATTGGGGGGATGAGACTTGGTGAAATTTCGAGCCCGCGAGGCGCGGGGTTAACTCAACATAGCGGTAGCGCTGGTTTGGAAACAAGCGTTATAGCTATCTTAGCTATAGCGCTGGATCCTAAACAAGCGCTACTGCTAACTGTTCCAATTTTTAATTTTTTAATTCTGGAATACAAATAGCAGTAGCACTACTGCTAACTGTTCCTAACCCAGCGCTACCGCTATTTTTCTTTTCTTTTTATTATTTTCCTTTTCTAGTTTTTAGTTTTCTTTTCTTTTATTATTTTCCTTTTCTTTTCTGCTTACTTTTCTTTTTCTTTTGTATTGCTTTCTCTCTTTTGTTTTTATTTTTTTGTTTTTCTCCCGACGACAGCGTCTCCCTGTCCCACACTGCGTGAATATCACCGGAACCATGCATGTGGTGGTAACATATCAGTTGACCGATAACGGTTACTTAAGTGCGTACACAAAATAGATACATATATATAAATGATGGTTTCTCAGTTACGTCGATGAAGTTTCACATTGAGCTTCTTCCCTTTCTTGTTTGTTGCCGAATAATTGAGCCCCTCCTTGTGACTTTTCCGGAACCATGGAGTATGATCTTTCTTAGGTAATGTAGTATTGATTCTTCTTTTCATATATGCTTCATCATCATCATCTTCCCTCATCGGGTTGCCGTATTGGTCTTAGTCTTCCTCGTTGGCAACTCCATCCATTCGGACGATGCTCCTTTTGGATCTCCTCACGACAACACGACTGGGATTGGCCGAGTCGGTTATGAAGAAGCATTGTGTCACGTGCTTAGCGTGTACCCATGGCTCATTTTTGGCAATGAGGTTAACGTTCACGGGAGTGCTCTTCGCGTCGGGTATAGACATGGTAGTGAAATACTTGTTTTCTCTTACGACGTCCTTGGCCCATCTGACACCGAACATCGTCGCATTGTGCATTCCAGCATAGTCAAGCTCCCAGATCTCTTCGACCCTTTCGTAGAATCTTTCAGTTGTGTCGTTGACGTCGGTCACACATTCAATTGTCACCCCGGAGTTCTGTTAATCACTGTCCATGTCTTTGGCCTCCGTGTAGAACATGTACCCGTTGATATCGTATGACTGATAGGTCGTGAGCTTGGGCACGGAGCCATTTGCTAAGGCGTGTATGAGCAATCCGTCCGAACTGCCCTCTTCTGGGGGATTTTTCAAGAACTTGCTCTCTGAACCAACACAAGAAAGTGGTGTTGTGCTCTATAGTAACTTCGTCGTCCGTCTTGAGCATCCCCTTATCACGGTACTTCTTTGCGATGCTTTCTTTGTGCCGTGCCACATAATCATCTACCACAGCTAGGTGTTGTAGCACTACTAAGTTAGCCCTGTCAAAGTCGCTCCGTCGATCCGAGTAGTCCACGTGCAATTCCCTCCGGCCGTTGTTGTGACCATCTCCTTCGAGCTTCCCATCGTGCTTCTTGACGGGCAAACCAACGACAGGGTATCCAGCGCCTGTATAATTCTCGCAAAAGGAGATGCACTCATGCGTCAGATACCCCTGGATGATGCTCCCATCAGGACGGGACATGTTATGAACGAATCCTTTGATGACCCCATTCACCCTCTCGAACATCATCATGCTGTGCAGGAATGTCGGCCCGAGGTCGATGATGTCGTCCATGATTTGGACACACAGATGCACCATGACGTCAAAGAACGTGGGCGGGAAGTACATCTCAAGCTCACATAGTATGACAACGATTTCTTCCTGTAGTCTTCGGAGCTGCTTCACACTTATGGAGTTTATAACGGTTTACCTTGCATGCCAACATGCTTGTAAACTGGTTGTGATGTAGTATGATAGGATGGTATCCTCCTTTGAATGATTCGAGTGGCTTGACTTGGCACATGTTCACGCATGTAGTGGAAACAAAATCAACATAGCCTCCACGATATTTATGTTCATGGTAACTTATATCCTACTCATGCTCGCATTCAATGTTGGTTAATCTCAATGCATGTTTATGACTGTTGTCCCTCTCTAGTTGGTCGCTCCCCAGTCTTTTTCTAGCCTTCACTTGTACTAAGCGAGAATACTGCTTGTGCATCCACTTCCATAAACCCAAAGTTGTTCCATATGAGTCCACCATACCTACCTATTTGTGATATTTACCTACCATTCCAAGTAAATTTGCATGTGCCAAACTCTAAACCTTCAAATGATAATCTGTTTTGTATGCTCGGATCGCTCATGTAGCAACTAGGGCTATCAATATCTTCCATGCTAGGTGGATTATTCTCATGATGAGTGGACTCCACTCATCATTCACGAGAAAATGGCTGGTAACCGGGTTGCCCAGTCCCATGCTCAAATCAAATCAAAATAATTGCAAACAAAACTCCCCCAGGACTGTTGTTAGTTGGACGGTACCCGTTGTTTCGGATGATCCGTGGAGTGCACTTGTTGGTGGTGGTGGAGTATAAACTTTACAATTCTGTTTGGGAACCGCCTATAATGTATGTAGTATGGAAGATATCGAGATCTCTTGATTGTTATGTTGACAATGAAAGCATACCGCTCAAAATATTAGTTATCTCTATTTCAAAAACTCGAGATCTGGCACCTCTGCAAATCCCTGTTTCCCTCTGCGAAGGGCCTATCTATTTACTTTTATGTTGAGTCATCATTCTCTTATAAAAAGCACCAGTTAGAGAGCACCACTGTCATTTGTATGCATTGCTATTAATTGATATTGAGTATGACTGTGACTGGATCTCTTTTGCCATGAATTACAATGTCTAGTCAGTCATAGATCTTCAAGGGTGCTCTGCATTTATTTTTTGCGGTCTCAGAAAGGGCTAGCGAGATACCATCTTGTTATATCATATCATGGTTGTTTTGAGGAAGTGTTGTCATCCGAGATTTATTATTATTGCTCGCTAGTTGATTATGCCATTGATATGAGCAAATGTGAGACCTAAATGTTATTGTGAATATGGTTAGTTCATAACTTTGCTGAAAACTTGAATGCTGGCTTTACATATTTGCAACAACAAGATCAAACAGAGTTTGTAAAAGTTTTTTTTATCATTTTTAGTTTGTCAACTGTATTGCTTGAGGACAAGCAATGGGTTAAGCTTGGGGGAGTTGATACGTCTCCATCGTATCTACTTTTCCAAACTCTTTTACCCTTGTTTTGGACTCTAATTTGCATGATTTGAATGGAACTAACCCGGACTGGCTCTGTTTTCAGCAGAATTACCATGGTGTTATTTTTGTGCAGAAATAAAAGTTCTCGGAATGACCTGAAACTTCACGGAGATCAGTTTTGGAATAAATAAAAAATATTGGCGAAAGAATCAACCGAAGGGGGCCCACACCCTGTCCACAAGGGTGGGGGCGCGCCCTCTGACCTTGTGGGCCCCCTGGACCTCCACCGACCTCAACTCCAACTCCATATATTCACGTTCGGGGAGAAAAAATCAAAGAGAAGGATTCATCGCGTTTTACGATACGGAGCCGCCACCAAGCCCTAATCTTCCTCGGGAGGGCTGATCTGGAGTCCGTTCGGGGCTCCGGAGAGGGGAATCCGTCGCCATCGTCATCATCAACCATCCTCCATCACCAATTTCATGATGCTCACCACCGTGCATGAGTAATCCCATCGTAGGCTTGCTGGACGGTGATGGGTTGGATGAGATTTACCATTTAATCGAGTTATTTTTGTTAGGGTTTGATCCCTAGTATCCATTATGTTCTAAGATTGATGTTGCTATGACTTTGCTATGCTTAATGCTTGTCACTAGGGCCCGAGTGCCATGATTTCAGATCTGAACCTATTATGTTTTCATGAATATATTTGTGTTCTTGATCCTATCTTGCAAGTTATAGTCACCTACTACGTGTTATGATCCGGCAACCCCGGAGTGACAATA